>NW_027488646.1:0-746178 GCF_050948215.1 Halictus rubicundus
TCTTATCCTATCCTCTATCCTATCCTATCCTCTATCCTATCCTATCCTCTATCCTATCCTATCCTCTATCCTATCCTATCGTCTATCCTATCCTATCGTCTATGCTATCCTCTATCCTATCCTATCCTCTATCCTATCCTATCCTCTATCCATTCCTATCCTCTATCCTATCCTATCCTCTATCTTATCCTATCCTCTATCCTATCCTATCCTCTATCCTATCCTATCCTCTATCCTATCCTATCCTCTATCCTATCCTATCGTCTATCCTATCCTATCGTCTATCCTATCCTCTATCCTATCCTATCCCCTATCCTATCCTATCCTATCCTCTATCCTATCCTATCCTCTATCCTATCCTATCCTCTATTCTATCCTATCCTCTATCCTGTCCTATGCTCTATCCTATCCTATCGTCTATCCTATACTGTCGTCTATCATATCCTCTATCCTATCCTCTCCTCTATCCTATCCTATCCTCTATCCTATCCTATCCTCTATCCTATCCTATCCTCTATCCTATCCTATCCTCTATCCTATCCTATCCTCTATCCTATCCTATCCTCTATCCTATCCTATCCTCTATCCTATCCTATCCTCTATCCTATCCTATCCTCTATCCTATCATATCCTCTATCCTATCCTATCTTCTATCCTATCCTATCCTCTATCCTATCAAATCCCCTATCCTATCCTCTATCCAATCCACTATCCTATCCTATCCTCTATCCTATCCTGTCCTCTATCCTATCCTATCCTCTATCCTATCCTATCATCTATCCTGTCCTATGCTCTATCCTATCCTATCGTCTATCCTCTCCTCTATCCTATCCTATCCTCTATCCTATCCTATCCTCTATCCTATCCTATCCTCTATCCTATCCTATCCTCTATCCTATCCTATCCTCTATCCTATCAAATCCCCTATCCTATCCTCTATCCAATCCTCTATCCTATCCTATCCTCTATCCTATCCTGTCCTCTATCCTATCCTATCCTCTATCCTATCCTATCATCTATCCTGTCCTATGCTCTATCCTATCCTATCGTCTATCCTCTCCTCTATCCTATCCTATCCTCTATCCTATCCTATCCTCTATCCTATCCTATCCTCTATCCTATCATATCCTCTATCCTATCCTATCCTCTATCCTATCCTATCCCCTATCCTATCCTATACTATCCCCTATCCTATCCTATCCTCTATCCTATCCTATCCTCTATTCTATCCTATCCTCTATCCTGTCCTATGCTCTATCCTATCCTATCCTCTATCCGATCCTGTCCTCTATCCTATCCTATCCTCTATCCTATCCTATCCTCTATCTTATCCTATCCTCTATCCTATCCTATCCTCTATCCTATCCTATCGTCTATCCTATCCTATCGTCTATCCTATCCTCTATCCTATCCTATCCTCTATCCTATCCTATCCTCTATCCTATCCTATCCTCTATCCTATCCTATCCTCTATCCTATCCTATCCTGTATCCTATCCTATCCTCTATCCTGTCCTATGCTCTATCCTATCCTATCGTCTATCCTATCGTCTATCCTATCCTCTCCTCTATCCTATCAAATCCCCTATCCTATCCTCTATCCTATCCTATCCTGTATCCTATCCAATCCTCAATCCTATCCTATCATCTATCCTCTATCCTATCCTATCTTCTATCCTATCCTATCCTCTATCCTATCCTATCATCTATCCTGTCCTATGCTCTATCCTATCCTATCGTCTATCCTATCCTCTATCCTATCCTATCCTCTATCCTATCCTATCCTCTATCCTATCCTATCCTCTATCCTATCCTATCCTCTATCCTATCCTATCCTCTATCCGATCCTATCCTCTATCCAATCCTCTATCCTATCCTATCCCCTATCCTATCCTATCCTATCCTCTATCCTGTCCTATCCTCTATCCTATCCTATCCCCTATCCTATCCTATCCTATCCTCTATCCTATCCTATCCTCTATTCTATCCTATCCTCTATCCTGTCCTATGCTCTATCCTATCCTATCGTCTATCCTATACTGTCGTCTATCATATCCTCTATCCTATCCTCTCCTCTATCCTATCCTATCCTCTATCCTATCCTATCCTCTATCCTATCCTATCCTCTATCCTATCCTATCCTCTATCCTATCCTATCCTCTATCCTATCCTATCCTCTATCCTATCCTATCCTCTATCCTATCCTATCCTCTATCCTATCCTATCCTCTATCCTATCATATCCTCTATCCTATCCTATCTTCTATCCTATCCTATCCTCTATCCTATCAAATCCCCTATCCTATCCTCTATCCAATCCACTATCCTATCCTATCCTCTATCCTATCCTGTCCTCTATCCTATCCTATCCTCTATCCTATCCTATCATCTATCCTGTCCTATGCTCTATCCTATCCTATCGTCTATCCTCTCCTCTATCCTATCCTATCCTCTATCCTATCCTATCCTCTATCCTATCCTATCCTCTATCCTATCCTATCCTCTATCCTATCCTATCCTCTATCCTATCAAATCCCCTATCCTATCCTCTATCCAATCCTCTATCCTATCCTATCCTCTATCCTATCCTGTCCTCTATCCTATCCTATCCTCTATCCTATCCTATCATCTATCCTGTCCTATGCTCTATCCTATCCTATCGTCTATCCTCTCCTCTATCCTATCCTATCCTCTATCCTATCCTATCCTCTATCCTATCCTATCCTCTATCCTATCATATCCTCTATCCTATCCTATCCTCTATCCTATCCTATCCCCTATCCTATCCTATACTATCCCCTATCCTATCCTATCCTCTATCCTATCCTATCCTCTATTCTATCCTATCCTCTATCTTATCCTATCCTCTATCCTATCCTATCCTCTATCCTATCCTATCCTCTATCTTATCCTATCCTCTATCCTATCCTATCCTCTATCCTATCCTATCGTCTATCCTATCCTATCGTCTATCCTATCCTCTATCCTATCCTATCCTCTATCCTATCCTATCCTCTATCCTATCCTATCCTCTATCCTATCCTATCCTCTATCCTATCCTATCCTGTATCCTATCCTATCCTCTATCCTGTCCTATGCTCTATCCTATCCTATCGTCTATCCTATCGTCTATCCTATCCTCTCCTCTATCCTATCAAATCCCCTATCCTATCCTCTATCCTATCCTATCCTGTATCCTATCCAATCCTCAATCCTATCCTATCATCTATCCTCTATCCTATCCTATCTTCTATCCTATCCTATCCTCTATCCTATCCTATCATCTATCCTGTCCTATGCTCTATCCTATCCTATCGTCTATCCTATCCTCTATCCTATCCTATCCTCTATCCTATCCTATCCTCTATCCTATCCTATCCTCTATCCTATCCTATCCTCTATCCTATCCTATCCTCTATCCGATCCTATCCTCTATCCAATCCTCTATCCTATCCTATCCCCTATCCTATCCTATCCTATCCTCTATCCTGTCCTATCCTCTATCCTATCCTATCCCCTATCCTATCCTATCCTATCCTCTATCCTATCCTATCCTCTATCCTATCCTATCCTCTATCCTATCCTATCTTCTATCCTATCCTATCCTCTATCCTATCCTATCATCTATCCTGTCCTATGCTCTATCCTATCCTATCGTCTATCCTATCCTCTATCCTATCCTCTCCTCTATCCTATCCTATCCTCTATCCAATCCTATCCTCTATCCTATCCTATCCTCTATCCTATCCTATCCTCTATCCTATCATATCCTCTATCCTGTCCTATCCTCTATCCTATCCTATCCCCTATCCTATCCTATCCTATCCTCTATCCTGTCCTATCCTCTCTCCTATCCTATCCCCTATCCTATCCTATCCTATCCTCTATCCTATCCTATCCTGTATCCTATCCTATCCTCTATTCTATCCTATCCTCTATCCTGTCCTATGCTCTATCCTATCCTATCGTCTATCCTATACTGTCGTCTATCATATCCTCTATCCTATCCTCTCCTCTATCCTATCCTATCCTCTATCCTATCCTATCCTCTATCCTATCCTATCCTCTATCCTATCATATCCTCTATCCTGTCCTATCATCTATCCTATCAAATCCCCTATCCTATTCTCTATCCTATCCTATCCTGTATCCTATACAATCCTCAATCCTATCCTATCATCTATCCTCTATCCTATCCAATCCTCTATCCTATCCATTCCTCTATCCTATCATATCCTCTATCCTATAATATCCTCTATCCTATCCTATCCTCTATACTATCCTATCCTCTATCCTATCCTATCCTCTATCCTATCCTATCATCTATCCTATCCTATCCTCTATCCTTTCCTATCCTCTATCCAATCCTCTATCCTATCCTATCATCTATCCTATCCTATCCTCTATCCTTTCCTATCCTCTATCCTATCCTATCCTCTATCCGATCCTATCCTCTATCCAATCCTCTATCCTATCCAATCCTCTATCCTATCCTATCCTCTATACTATCCTATCCTCTATCCTATCCTATCCTCTATCCTATCCTATCATCTATCCTGTCCTATGCTCTATCCTATCCTATCGTCTATCCTATCCTCTATCCTATCCTCTCCTCTATCCTACCCTATCCTCTATCCTATCCTATCTTGTATCCTATCCTATCCTCTATCCTATCCTATCCTCTATCCTATCATATCCTCTATCCTATCCTATCTTCTATCCTATCCTATCCTCTATCCTATCAAATCCCCTATCCTATCCTCTATCCAATCCACTATCCTATCCTATCCTCTATCCTATCCTGTCCTCTATCCTATCCTATCCTCTATCCTATCCTATCATCTATCCTGTCCTATGCTCTATCCTATCCTATCGTCTATCCTCTCCTCTATCCTATCCTATCCTCTATCCTATCCTATCCTCTATCCTATCCTATCCTCTATCCTATCCTATCCTCTATCCTATCCTATCCTCTATCCTATCCTATCCTCTATCCTATCCTATCCTCTATCCTATCAAATCCCCTATCCTATCCTCTATCCAATCCTCTATCCTATCCTATCCTCTATCCTATCCTGTCCTCTATCCTATCCTATCCTCTATCCTATCCTATCATCTATCCTGTCCTATGCTCTACCCTATCCTATCGTCTATCCTCTCCTCTATCCTATCCTATCCTCTATCCTATCCTATCCTCTATTCTATCCTATCCTCTATCCTGTCCTATGCTCTATCCTATCCTATCCTCTATCCGATCCTATCCTCTATCCTATCCTATCCTCTATCCTATCCTATCCTCTATCTTATCCTATCCTCTATCCTATCCTATCCTCTATCCTATCCTATCGTCTATCCTATCCTATCGTCTATCCTATCCTCTATCCTATCCTATCCTCTATCCTATCCTATCCTCTATCCTATCCTATCCTCTATCCTATCCTATCCTCTATCCTATCCTATCCTCTATCCTATCCTATCCTGTATCCTATCCTATCCTCTATCCTGTCCTATGCTCTATCCTATCCTATCGTCTATCCTATCGTCTATTCTATCCTCTCCTCTATCCTATCAAATCCCCTATCCTATCCTCTATCCTATCCTATCCTGTATCCTATCCAATCCTCAATCCTATCCTATCATCTATCCTCTATCCTATCCTATCTTCTATCCTATCCTATCCTCTATCCTATCCTATCATCTATCCTGTCCTATGCTCTATCCTATCCTATCGTCTATCCTATCCTCTATCCTATCCTCTCCTCTATCCTATCCTATCCTCTATCCAATCCTATCCTCTATCCTATCCTATCCTCTATCCTATCCTATCCTCTATCCTATCATATCCTCTATCCTGTCCTATCCTCTATCCTATCCTATCCCCTATCCTATCCTATCCTATCCTCTATCCTATCCTATCCTCTATCCTATCCTATCCTCTATTCTATCCTATCCTCTATCCTGTCCTATGCTCTATCCTATCCTATCGTCTATCCTATACTGTCGTCTATCATATCCTCTATCCTATCCTCTCCTCTATCCTATCCTATCCTCTATCCTATCCTATCCTCTATCCTATCCTATCCTCTATCCTATCCTATCCTCTATCCTATCCTATCCTCTATCCTATCCTATCCTCTATCCTATCCTATCCTCTATCCTATCCTATCCTCTATCCTATCCTATCCTCTATCCTATCCTATCCTCTATCCGATCCTATCCTCTATCCAATCCTCTATCCTATCCTATCCTCTATCCTATCCTATCTTCTATCCTATCCTATCCTATCCTCTATCCTATCAAATCCCCTATCCTATCCTCTATCCTATCCTATCCTCTATCCTATCCTATCCTCTATCCTATCCTCTATCCGATCCTATCCTCTATCCAATCCTCTATCCTATCCTATCCTCTATCCTATCCTATCTTCTATCCTATCCTATCCTCTATCCTATCAAATCCCCTATCCTATCCTCTATCCTATCCTATCCTCTATCCTATCCTATCATCTATCCTATCCTATCCTCTATCCTATCCTATCCTATCCTGTATCCTATCCTATCCTATCCTCTATCCTATCCTATCATCTATCCTATCCTATCCTCTATCCTATCCTATCCTCTATCCTATCAAATCCCCTATCCTATCCTCTATCCTATCCTATCCTGTATCCTATCCTATCATCTATCCTATCCTATCCTCTATCCTTTCCTATCCTCTATCGTATCCTATCCTCTATCGTATCCTATCATCTATCCTGTCCTATGCTCTATCCTAACCTATCGTCTATCCTATCCTCTATCCTATCCTCTCCTCTATCCTACCCTATCCTCTATACTATCCTATCTTGTATCCTATCCTATCCTCTATCCTATCATATCCTCTATCCTATCCTATCTTCTATCCTATCCTATCCTCTATCCTATCAAATCCCCTATCCTATCCTCTATCTTATCGTATCCTCTATCCTATCCTATCCTCTATCCTATCCTACCCTCTATCCGATCCTATCCTCTATCCTATCCTATCCTCTATCCTATCCTATCCTCTATCCTATCCTATCCTCTATCCTATCCTATCCTCTATCCTATCCTATCCTCTCTCCTATCCTATCCTCTATCCTATCCTATCCTCTATCCTGTCCTATGCTCTATCCTATCATATCCTCTATCCTATCCGCTCCTCTATCCTATCCTATCCTCTGTCCTATCCTATCCTCTATCCTATCCTATCCTCTATCCTATTCTATCCTCTATCCTATCCTATCCTCTATCCTATCCTATCCTCTATCCTATCCTATCTTCTATCCTATCAAATCCCCTATCCTATTCTCTATCCTATCCTATCCTGTATCCTATCCAATCCTCAATCCTATCCTATGATCTATCCTATCAAATCCCCTATCCTATTCTCTATCCTATCCTATCCTGTATCCTATCCAATCCTCAATCCTATCCTATCATCTATCCTCTATCCTATCCAATCGTCTATCCTATCCATTCCTCTATCCTATCATATCCTCTATCCTATAATATCCTCTATCCTATCCTATCCTCTATACTATCCTATCCTCTATCCTATCCTATCCTCTATCCTATCCTATCATCTATCCTATCCTATCCTCTATCCTTTCCTATCCTCTATCCAATCCTCTATCCTATCCTATCATCTATCCTATCCTATCCTCTATCCTTTCCTATCCTCTATCCTATCCTATCCTCTATCCGATCCTATCCTCTATCCAATCCTCTATCCTATCCTATCCTCTATCCTATCCTATCCTCTATACTATCCTATCCTCTATCCTATCCTATCCTCTATCCTATCCTATCATCTATCCTGTCCTATGCTCTATCCTATCCTATCGTCAATCCTATCCTCTATCCTATCCTCTCCTCTATCCTACCCTATCCTCTATCCTATCCTATCTTGTATCCTATCCTATCCTCTATCCTATCCTATCCTCTATCCTATCATATCCTCTATCCTATCCTATCTTCTATCCTATCCTATCCTGTATCCTATCAAATCCCCTATCCTATCCTCTATCCAATCCTCTATCCTATCCTATCCTCTATCCTATCCTGTCCTCTATCCTATCCTATCCTCTATCCTATCCTATCATCTATCCTGTCCTATGCTCTATCCTATCCTATCGTCTATCCTCTCCTCTATCCTATCCTATCCTCTATCCTATCCTATCCTCTATCCTATCAAATCCCCTATCCTATCCTCTATCCAATCCTCTATCCTATCCTATCCTCTATCCTATCCTGTCCTCTATCCTATCCTATCCTCTATCCTATCCTATCATCTATCCTGTCCTATGCTCTATCCTATCCTATCGTCTATCCTCTCCTCTATCCTATCCTATCCTCTATCCTATCCTATCCTCTATCCTATCCTATCCTCTATCCTATCATATCCTCTATCCCATCCTATCCTCTATCCTATCCTATCCCCTATCCTATCCTATACTATCCCCTATCCTATCCTATCCTCTATCCTACCCTATCCTCTATTCTATCCTATCCTCTATCCTGTCCTATGCTCTATCCTATCCTATCGTCTATCCTATCCTATCGTCTATCCTATCCTATCCTCTATCCTATCCTATCCTCTATCCGATCCTATCCTCTATCCAATCCTCTATCCTATCCTATCCTCTATCCTATCCTATCTTCTATCCTATCCTATCCTCTATCCTATCAAATCCCCTATCCTATCCTCTATCCTATCCTATCCTCTATCCTATCCTATCCTCTATCCTATCCTATCCTCTATCCGATCCTATCCTCTATCCTATCCTATCCTCTATCCTATCCTATCCTCTATCTTATCCTATCCTCTATCCTATCCTATCCTCTATCCTATCCTATCGTCTATCCTATCCTATCGTCTATCCTAACCTCTATCCTATCCTATCCTCTATCCTATCCTATCCTGTATCCTATCCAATCCTCAATCCTATCCTATCATCTATCCTCTATCCTATCCTATCTTCTATCCTATCCTATCCTCTATCCTATCCTATCATCTATCCTGTCCTATGCTCTATCCTATCCTATCGTCTATCCTATCCTCTATCCTATCCTCTCCTCTATCCTATCCTATCCTCTATCCAATCCTATCCTCTATCCTATCCTATCCTCTATCCTATCCTATCCTCTATCCTATCATATCCTCTATCCTGTCCTATCCTCTATCCTATCCTATCCCCTATCCTATCCTATCCTATCCTCTATCCTATCCTATCCTCTATCCTATCCTATCCTCTATTCTATCCTATCCTCTATCCTGTCCTATGCTCTATCCTATCCTATCGTCTATCCTATACTGTCGTCTATCATATCCTCTATCCTATCCTCTCCTCTATCCTATCCTATCCTCTATCCTATCCTATCCTCTATCCTATCCTATCCTCTATCCTATCCTATCCTCTATCCTATCCTATCCTCTATCCTATCCTATCCTCTATCCTATCCTATCCTCTATCCTATCCTATCCTCTATCCGATCCTATCCTCTATCCAATCCTCTATCCTATCCTATCCTCTATCCTATCCTATCTTCTATCCTATCCTATCCTATCCTCTATCCTATCAAATCCCCTATCCTATCCTCTATCCTATCCTATCCTCTATCCTATCCTATCCTCTATCCTATCCTCTATCCGATCCTATCCTCTATCCAATCCTCTATCCTATCCTATCCTCTATCCTATCCTATCTTCTATCCTATCCTATCCTCTATCCTATCAAATCCCCTATCCTATCCTCTATCCTATCCTATCCTCTATCCTATCCTATCATCTATCCTATCCTATCCTCTATCCTATCCTATCCTATCCTGTATCCTATCCTATCCTATCCTCTATCCTATCCTATCATCTATCCTATCCTATCCTCTATCCTATCCTATCCTCTATCCTATCAAATCCCCTATCCTATCCTCTATCCTATCCTATCCTGTATCCTATCCTATCATCTATCCTATCCTATCCTCTATCCTTTCCTATCCTCTATCGTATCCTATCCTCTATCGTATCCTATCATCTATCCTGTCCTATGCTCTATCCTAACCTATCGTCTATCCTATCCTCTATCCTATCCTCTCCTCTATCCTACCCTATCCTCTATACTATCCTATCTTGTATCCTATCCTATCCTCTATCTTATCATATCCTCTATCCTATCCTATCTTCTATCCTATCCTATCCTCTATCCTATCAAATCCCCTATCCTATCCTCTATCCTATCGTATCCTCTATCCTATCCTATCCTCTATCCTATCCTACCCTCTATCCGATCCTATCCTCTATCCTATCCTATCCTCTATCCTATCCTATCCTCTATCCTATCCTATCCTCTATCCTATCCTATCCTCTATCCTATCCTATCCTCTCTCCTATCCTATCCTCTATCCTATCCTATCCTCTATCCTGTCCTATGCTCTATCCTATCATATCCTCTATCCTATCCGCTCCTCTATCCTATCCTATCCTCTGTCCTATCCTATCCTCTATCCTATCCTATCCTCTATCCTATTCTATCCTCTATCCTATCCTATCCTCTATCCTATCCTATCCTCTATCCTATCCTATCTTCTATCCTATCAAATCCCCTATCCTATTCTCTATCCTATCCTATCCTGTATCCTATCCAATCCTCAATCCTATCCTATGATCTATCCTATCAAATCCCCTATCCTATTCTCTATCCTATCCTATCCTGTATCCTATCCAATCCTCAATCCTATCCTATCATCTATCCTCTATCCTATCCAATCGTCTATCCTATCCATTCCTCTATCCTATCATATCCTCTATCCTATAATATCCTCTATCCTATCCTATCCTCTATACTATCCTATCCTCTATCCTATCCTATCCTCTATCCTATCCTATCATCTATCCTATCCTATCCTCTATCCTTTCCTATCCTCTATCCAATCCTCTATCCTATCCTATCATCTATCCTATCCTATCCTCTATCCTTTCCTATCCTCTATCCTATCCTATCCTCTATCCGATCCTATCCTCTATCCAATCCTCTATCCTATCCTATCCTCTATCCTATCCTATCCTCTATACTATCCTATCCTCTATCCTATCCTATCCTCTATCCTATCCTATCATCTATCCTGTCCTATGCTCTATCCTATCCTATCGTCAATCCTATCCTCTATCCTATCCTCTCCTCTATCCTACCCTATCCTCTATCCTATCCTATCTTGTATCCTATCCTATCCTCTATCCTATCCTATCCTCTATCCTATCATATCCTCTATCCTATCCTATCTTCTATCCTATCCTATCCTGTATCCTATCAAATCCCCTATCCTATCCTCTATCCAATCCTCTATCCTATCCTATCCTCTATCCTATCCTGTCCTCTATCCTATCCTATCCTCTATCCTATCCTATCATCTATCCTGTCCTATGCTCTATCCTATCCTATCGTCTATCCTCTCCTCTATCCTATCCTATCCTCTATCCTATCCTATCCTCTATCCTATCAAATCCCCTATCCTATCCTCTATCCAATCCTCTATCCTATCCTATCCTCTATCCTATCCTGTCCTCTATCCTATCCTATCCTCTATCCTATCCTATCATCTATCCTGTCCTATGCTCTATCCTATCCTATCGTCTATCCTCTCCTCTATCCTATCCTATCCTCTATCCTATCCTATCCTCTATCCTATCCTATCCTCTATCCTATCATATCCTCTATCCCATCCTATCCTCTATCCTATCCTATCCCCTATCCTATCCTATACTATCCCCTATCCTATCCTATCCTCTATCCTACCCTATCCTCTATTCTATCCTATCCTCTATCCTGTCCTATGCTCTATCCTATCCTATCGTCTATCCTATCCTATCGTCTATCCTATCCTATCCTCTATCCTATCCTATCCTCTATCCGATCCTATCCTCTATCCAATCCTCTATCCTATCCTATCCTCTATCCTATCCTATCTTCTATCCTATCCTATCCTCTATCCTATCAAATCCCCTATCCTATCCTCTATCCTATCCTATCCTCTATCCTATCCTATCCTCTATCCTATCCTATCCTCTATCCGATCCTATCCTCTATCCTATCCTATCCTCTATCCTATCCTATCCTCTATCTTATCCTATCCTCTATCCTATCCTATCCTCTATCCTATCCTATCGTCTATCCTATCCTATCGTCTATCCTAACCTCTATCCTATCCTATCCTCTATCCTATCCTATCCTCTATCCTATCCTATCCTCTATCCTATCCTATCCTCTATCCTATCCTATCCTCTATCCTATCCTATCCTGTATCCTATCCTATCCTCTATCCTATCCTATCCTCTATCCTATCATATCCTCTATCCTATCCTATCCTCTATCCTATCCTATCCCCTATCCTATCCTATCCTATCCTCTATCCTATCCTATCCTCTATCCTATCCTATCCTCTATTCTATCCTATCCTCTATCCTGTCCTATGCTCTATCCTATCCTATCGTCTATCCTATACTGTCGTCTATCATATCCTCTATCCTATCCTCTCCTCTATCCTATCCTATCCTCTATCCTATCCTATCCTCTATCCTATCCTATCCTCTGTCCTATCCTATCCTCTATCCTATCCTATCCTCTATCCTATCCTATCCTCTATCCTATCCTATCCTCTATCCGATCCTATCCTCTATCCAATCCTCTATCCTATCCTATCCTCTATCCTATCCTATCTTCTATCCTATCCTATCCTATCCTCTATCCTATCAAATCCCCTATCCTATCCTCTATCCTATCCTATCCTCTATCCTATCATATCATCTATCCTATCCTATCCTCTATCCTATCCTATCCTATCCTCTATCCTATCCTCTATCCAATCCTCTATCCTATCCTATCCTCTATCCTATCCTGTCCTCTATCCTATCCTATCCTCTATCCTATCCTATCATCTATCCTGTCCTATGCTCTATCCTATCCTATCGTCTATCCTCTCCTCTATCCTATCCTATCCTCTATCCTATCCTATCCTCTATCCTATCAAATCCCCTATCCTATCCTCTATCCAATCCTCTATCCTATCCTATCCTCTATCCTATCCTGTCCTCTATCCTATCCTATCCTCTATCCTATCCTATCATCTATCCTGTCCTATGCTCTATCCTATCCTATCCTCTATCCTATCCTATCCTCTATCCTATCAAATCCCCTATCCTATCCTCTATCCTATCCTATCCTGTATCCTATCCTATCATCTATCGTATCCTATCCTCTATCCTTTCCTATCCTCTATCCTATCCTATCCTCTATCCGATCCTATCCTCTATCCAATCCTCTATAATATCCTATCCTCTATCCTATCCTATCCTCTATACTATCCTATCCTCTATCGTATCCTATCATCTATCCTGTCCTATGCTCTATCCTAACCTATCGTCTATCCTATCCTCTATCCTATCCTCTCCTCTATCCTACCCTATCCTCTATCCTATCCTATCTTGTATCCTATCCTATCCTCTATCCTATCCTATCCTCTATCCTATCATATCCTCTATCCTATCCTATCTTCTATCCTATCCTATCCTCTATCCTATCAAATCCCCTATCCTATCCTCTATCCAATCCTCTATCCTATCCTATCCTCTATCCTATCCTATCCTATCCTCTATCCTATCCTATCATCTATCCTATCCTATCCTCTATCCTATCCTATCCTCTATCCTATCAAATCCCCTATCCTATCTTCTATCCTATCCTATCCTCTATCCTATCAAATCCCCTATCCTATCCTCTATACTATCCTATCCTCTATCCTATCCTATCCTCTATCCTATCCTATGCTCTATCCTAACCTATCGTCTATCCTATCCTCTATCCTATCCTCTCCTCTATCCTACCCTATCCTCTATCCTATCCTATCTTGTATCCTATCCTATCCTCTATCCTATCCTATCCTCTATCCTATCATATCCTCTATCCTATCCTATCTTCTATCCTATCCTATCCTCTATCCTATCAAATCCCCTATCCTATCCTCTATCCAATCCTCTATCCTATCCTATCCTCTATCCTATCCTATCCTATCCTCTATCCTATCCTATCATCTATCCTATCCTATCCTCTATCCTATCCTATCCTCTATCCTATCAAATCCCCTATCCTATCTTCTATCCTATCCTATCCTCTATCCTATCAAATCCCCTATCCTATCCTCTATCCTATCCTATCCTCTATCCTATCCTATCCTCTATCCTATCCTATCCTCTATCCTATCCTATCCTCTCTCCTATCCTATCCTCTATCCTATCCTATCCTCTATCCTGTCCTATGCTCTATCCTATCATATCCTCTATCCTATCCGCTCCTCTATCCTATCCTATCCTCTGTCCTATCCTATCCTCTATCCTATCCTATCCTCTATCCTATTCTATCCTCTATCCTATCCTATCCTCTATCCTATCCTATCCTCTATCCTATCCTATCTTCTATCCTATCAAATCCCATATCCTATTCTCTATCCTATCCTATCCTGTATCCTATCCAATCCTCAATCCTATCCTATGATCTATCCTATCAAATCCCCTATCCTATTCTCTATCCTATCCTATCCTGTATCCTATCCAATCCTCAATCCTATCCTATCATCTATCCTCTATCCTATCCAATCGTCTATCCTATCCATTCCTCTATCCTATCATATCCTCTATCCTATAATATCCTCTATCCTATCCTATCCTCTATACTATCCTATCCTCTATCCTATCCTATCCTCTATCCTATCCTATCATCTATCCTATCCTATCCTCTATCCTTTCCTATCCTCTATCCAATCCTCTATCCTATCCTATCATCTATCCTATCCTATCCTCTATCCTTTCCTATCCTCTATCCTATCCTATCCTCTATCCGATCCTATCCTCTATCCAATCCTCTATCCTATCCTATCCTCTATCCTATCCTATCCTCTATACTATCCTATCCTCTATCCTATCCTATCCTCTATCCTATCCTATCATCTATCCTGTCCTATGCTCTATCCTATCCTATCGTCAATCCTATCCTCTATCCTATCCTCTCCTCTATCCTACCCTATCCTCTATCCTATCCTATCTTGTATCCTATCCTATCCTCTATCCTATCCTATCCTCTATCCTATCATATCCTCTATCCTATCCTATCTTCTATCCTATCCTATCCTGTATCCTATCAAATCCCCTATCCTATCCTCTATCCAATCCTCTATCCTATCCTATCCTCTATCCTATCCTGTCCTCTATCCTATCCTATCCTCTATCCTATCCTATCATCTATCCTGTCCTATGCTCTATCCTATCCTATCGTCTATCCTCTCCTCTATCCTATCCTATCCTCTATCCTATCCTATCCTCTATCCTATCAAATCCCCTATCCTATCCTCTATCCAATCCTCTATCCTATCCTATCCTCTATCCTATCCTGTCCTCTATCCTATCCTATCCTCTATCCTATCCTATCATCTATCCTGTCCTATGCTCTATCCTATCCTATCCTCTATCCTATCCTATCCTCTATCCTATCAAATCCCCTATCCTATCCTCTATCCTATCCTATCCTGTATCCTATCCTATCATCTATCGTATCCTATCCTCTATCCTTTCCTATCCTCTATCCTATCCTATCCTCTATCCGATCCTATCCTCTATCCAATCCTCTATAATATCCTATCCTCTATCCTATCCTATCCTCTATACTATCCTATCCTCTATCGTATCCTATCATCTATCCTGTCCTATGCTCTATCCTAACCTATCGTCTATCCTATCCTCTATCCTATCCTCTCCTCTATCCTACCCTATCCTCTATCCTATCCTATCTTGTATCCTATCCTATCCTCTATCCTATCCTATCCTCTATCCTATCATATCCTCTATCCTATCCTATCCTCTATACTATCCTATCCTCTATCGTATCCTATCATCTATCCTGTCCTATGCTCTATCCTAACCTATCGTCTATCCTATCCTCTATCCTATCCTCTCCTCTATCCTACCCTATCCTCTATCCTATCCTATCTTGTATCCTATCCTATCCTCTATCCTATCCTATCCTCTATCCTATCATATCCTCTATCCTATCCTATCTTCTATCCTATCCTATCCTCTATCCTATCAAATCCCCTATCCTATCCTCTATCCAATCCTCTATCCTACCCTATCCTCTATCCTATCCTATCCTATCCTCTATCCTATCCTATCATCTATCCTATCCTATCCTCTATCCTATCCTATCCTCTATCCTATCAAATCCCCTATCCTATCCTCTATCCTATCCTATCCTGTATCCTATCCTATTATCTATCCTATCCTATCCTCTATCCTTTCCTATCCTCTATCCTATCCTATCCTCTATCCGATCCTATCCTCTATCCTATCCTCTATCCTTTCCTATCCTCTATCCTATCCTATCCTCTATCCGATCCTATCCTCTATCCAATCCTCTATCCTATCCTATCCTCTATCCTATCCTATCCTCTATACTATCCTATCCTCTATCCTATCCTATCATCTATCGTATCCTATCCTCTATCCTTTCCTATCCTCTATCCTATCCTATCCTCTATCCGATCCTATCCTCTATCCAATCCTCTATCCTATCCTATCCTCTATCCTATCCTATCCTCTATACTATCCTATCCTCTATCCTATCCTATCCTCTATCGTATCCTATCATCTATCCTGCCCTATGCTCTATCCTAACCTATCGTCTATCCTATCCTCTATCCTATCCTCTCCTCTATCCTACCCTATCCTCTATCCTATCCTATCTTGTATCCTATCCTATCCTGTATCCTATCCTATCCTCTATCCTATCATATCCTCTATCCTATCCTATCTTCTATCCTATCCTATCCTCTATCCTATCAAATCCCCTATCCTATCCTCTATCCAATCCTCTATCCTATCCTATCCTCTATCCTATCCTATCCTCTATCCTATCCTATCCTCTATCCTATCCTATCCTCTATCCTATCCTATCCTCTATCCTATCCTATCCTCTATCCGATCCTATCCTCTATCCAATCCTCTATCCTATCCTATCCTCTATCCTATCCTATCTTCTATCCTATCCTATCCTCTATCCTATCAAATCCCCTATCCTATCCTCTATCCTATCCTATCCTCTATCCTATCCTATCATCTATCCTATCCTATCCTCTATCCTATCCTATCCTATCCTCTATCCTATCCTATCCTATCCTCTATCCTATCCTATCATCTATCCTATCCTATCCTCTATCCTATCCTATCCTCTATCCTATCAAATCCCCTATCCTATCCTATCCTGTATCCTATCCTATCATCTATCCTATCCTATCCTCTATCCTTTCCTATCCTCTATCCTATCCTATCCTCTATCCGATCCTATCCTCTATCCAATCCTCTATCCTATCCTATCCTCTATCCTATCCTATCCTCTATACTATCCTATCCTCTATCCTATCCTATCCTCTATCGTATCCCATCATCTATCCTGTCCTATGCTCTATCCTAACCTATCGTCTATCCTATCCTCTATCCTATCCTCTCCTCTATCCTACCCTATCCTCTATCCTATCCTATCTTGTATCCTATCCTATCCTCTATCCTATCCTATCCTCTATCCTATCATATCCTCTATCCTATCCTATCTTCTGTCCTATCCTATCCTCTATCCTATCAAATCCCCTATCCTATCCTCTATCCAATCCTCTATCCTATCCTATCCTCTATCCTATCCTATCCTCTATCCTATCCTATCCTCTATCCTATCCTATCCTCTATCCTATCCTATCCTCTATCCTATCCTCTATCCTATCCTATCCTCTATCCTATCAAATCCATTATCCTATCCTGTATCCTATCCTATCCTGTATCCTATCCAATCCTCAATCCTATCCTATCATCTATCCTCTATCCTATCCTATCTTCTATCCTATCCTCTCCTCTATCCTATCCTATCCTCTATCCTATCCTCTCCTCTATCCTATCCTATCCTCTATCCTATCCTATCCTCTATCCTATCCTATCCTCTATCCGATCCTATCCTCTATCCTATCCTATCCTGTATCCTATCCTATCCTCTATCCTATCCTATCCTCTATCCTATCCTATCCTCTATCCTATCCTATCCTCTATCCTATCCTATGCTCTATCCTATCCTATCGTCTACTATATCCTCTATCCTATCCTATCGTCTATCCTATCCTCTATCCTATCCTATCCTATCCTCTATCCTATCCTATCCTCTATCCTATTATCTATCTTATCCTCTATCCTATCCTATCCTCTATCCTATCCTCTCATCTATCCTATCCTATCCTCTATCCTATCCTATCCTCTATCCTATCCTATCTTCTATCCTATCCTATCCTCTATCCTATCCTATCCTCTATCCTATCCTATCATCTATCCTGTCCTATGCTCTATCCTAACCTATCGTCTATCCTATCCTCTATCCTATCCTCTCCTCTATCCTATCCTATCCTCTATCCTATCCTCTCCTCTATCCTATCCTATCCTCTATCCTATCCTATCCTCTATCCTATCCTATCCGCTATCCGATCCTATCCTCTATCCTATCCTATCCTGTATCCTATCCTATCCTCTATCCAATCCTATCCTCTATCCTATCCTATCCTCTATCCTATCCTATCCTCTATCCTATCCTATGCTCTATCCTATCCTATCGTCTATCCTATCCTATATCCTATCCTATCCTATCCTCTATCCTATCCTATCCTCTATCCTATTATCTATCTTATCCTCTATCCTATCCTATCCTCTATCCTATCCTATCCTATCCTCTATCCTATCCTCTCCTCTATTCTATCCTATCCTCTATCCTCTATCCTCTATCCTATCCTATCCTCTATCCTATCCTATCCTCTATACTACCCTATCCTCTATCCTATCCTATCCTCTATCCTATCCTATCCTCTATCCTATCCTATCCTCTATCCTATCAAATCCCCTATCCTATCCTATCCGCTATCCTATCCTATCCTCTATCCTATCCTATCCTCTATCCTATCCTATCCTCTATCCTATCCTATCCGCTATCCTATCCTATCCTCTATCCTATCCTATCCTCTATCCTATCCTATCCTCTATCCTATCCTATCCTCTATCCTATCCTATCCTCTATCCTATCCTATCCTCTATCCTATCCTATCCTCTATCCTATCCTATCCTATATCCTATCCTATCCTCTATCCTCTATCCTATCCTATCCTCTATCCTATCCAATCCTCTATCCTATCCTATCCTCTATCCTCTATCCTATCCTATCCTCTATCCTATCCTATCCTCTATCCTATCCTATCCTGTATCCTATCCAATCCTCTATCCTATCCTATCATCTATCCTCTATCCTATCCAATCCTCTATCCTATCCTATCCACTATCCTATCCTATCCTCTATACTATCCTATCCTCTATCCTATCCTATCCTCTATCCTATCCTATGCTCTATCCTATCCTATCCTCTATCCTATCCTATCCTCTATCTTATCCTATCGTCTATCCTATCCTATCCCCTATCCTATCCTCTATCCTATCCTATCCTCTATCCTATCCTATCCTCTATCCTATCCTATCCTATCCTCTATCCTATCCTCTCCTCTATCCTATCCTATCCTCTATCCTCTATCCTCTATCCTATCCTATCCTCTATCCTATCCTATCCTCTATACTACCCTATCCTCTATCCTATCCTATCCTCTATCCTATCCTCTATCCTATCCTATCCTCTATCCTATCCTATCCTCGATCCTCTATCCTCTATCCTATCCTATCCTCTATCCTATCCTATCGTGAACCCTATCCTCTATCCTATCCACTATCATACCCTATCATCTATCCTATCAAATCCCCTATCCTATCCTCTATCGTATCGTATCCTCTACCCTATCCTATCCTCTATCCTATCCTATCCTCTATCCGATCCTATCCTCTATCCTATCCTATCCTCTATATTATCCTATCCTCTATCCTATCCTATCCTCTATCCTATCCTATCTTCTATCCTATCCTATCCTCTATCCTATCCTCTATCCTATCCTATCCTCTATCCTATCCTATCCTGTATCCTATCCAATCCTCTATCCTATCCTATCATCTATCCTCTATCCTATCCAATCCTCTGTCCTATCCTATCCTCTATCCTATAATATCCTCTATCCTATCATATCCTCTATCCAATCCTCTATCGTATTCTATCCTCTATCCTATCCTATCTATCCTATCAAATCCCCTATCCTATCCTGTATCCTATCCTATCCTCTATCCTATCCTATCCTCTATCCTATCCTATCCTCTATCCTATCCTATCCGCTATCCTATCCTATCCTCTATCCTATCCTATCCTCTATCCTATCCTATCCTCTATCCTATCCTATCCTCTATCCTATCCTATCCTCTATCCTATCCTATCCTCTATCCTATCCTATCCTCTATCCTATCCTCTCCTCTATCCTATCCTATCCTCTATCCTATCCTCTCCTCTATCCTATCCTATTCTCTATCCTATCCTATCCTCTATCCTATCCTATCCTCTATCCGATCCTATCCTCTATCCTATCCTATCCTGTATCCTATCCTATCCTCTATCCAATCCTATCCTCTATCCTATCCTATCCTCTATCCTATCCTATCCTGTATCCTATCCAATCCTCTATCCTATCCTATCATCTATCCTCTATCCTATCCAATCCTCTGTCCTATCCTATCCTCTATCCTATAATATCCTCTATCCTATCATATCCTCTATCCAATCCTCTATCGTATTCTATCCTCTATCCTATCCTATCTATCCTATCAAATCCCCTATCCTATCCTGTATCCTATCCTATCCTCTATCCTATCCTATCCTCTATCCTATCCTATCCTCTATCCTATCCTATCCGCTATCCTATCCTATCCTCTAGCCTATCCTATCCTCTATCCTATCCTATCCTCTATCCTATCCTATCCTCTATCCTATCCTATCCTCTATCCTATCCTATCCTCTATCCTATCCTATCCTCTATCCTATCCTATCCTATATCCTATCCTATCCTCTATCCTCTATCCTATCCTATCCTCTATCCTATCCAATCCTCTATCCTATCCTATCCTCTATCCTCTATCCTATTCTATCCTCTATCCTATCCTATCCTCTATCCTATCCTATCCTGTATCCTATCCAATCCTCTATCCTATCCTATCATCTATCCTCTATCCTATCCAATCCTCTATCCTATCCCATCCACTATCCTATCCTATCCTCTATACTATCCTATCCTCTATCCTATCCTATCCTCTATCCTATCCTATGCTCTATCCTATCCTATCCTCTATCCTATCCTATCCTCTATCTTATCCTATCGTCTATCCTATCCTATCCCCTATCCTATCCACTATCCTATCCTATCCTCTATCCTATCCTATCCTCTATCCTATCCTATCCTATCCTCTATCCTATCCTCTATCCTATCCTCTCCTCTATCCTATCCTATCCTCTATCCTCTATCCTCTATCCTATCCTATCCTCTATCCTATCCTATCCTCTATACTACCCTATCGTCTATCCTATCCTATCCTCTATCCTATCCTCTATCCTATCCTATCCTCTATCCTATCCTATCCTCTATCCTCTATACTATCCTATCCTCTATCCTATCCTATCCTCTATCCTATCAAATCCCCTATCCTATCCTATCCGCTATCCTATCCTATCCTCTATCCTATCCTATCCTCTATCCTATCCTATCCTCTATCCTATCCTATCCTCTATCCTATCCTATCCTCTATCCTATCCTATCCTCTATCCTATCCTATCCTCTATCCTATCCTATCCTATATCCTATCCTATCCTCTATCCTCTATCCTATCCTATCCTCTATCCTATCCAATCCTCTATCCTATCCTATCCTCTATCCTCTATCCTATCCTATCCTCTATCCTATCCTATCCTCTATCCTATCCTATCCTGTATCCTATCCAATCCTCTATCCTATCCTATCATCTATCCTCTATCCTATCCAATCCTCTATCCTATCCTATCCACTATCCTATCCTATCCTCTATACTATCCTATCCTCTATCCTATCCTATCCTCTATCCTATCCTATGCTCTATCCTATCCTATCCTCTATCCTATCCTATCCTCTATCTTATCCTATCGTCTATCCTATCCTATCCCCTATCCTATCCTCTATCCTATCCTATCCTCTATCCTATCCTATCCTCTATCCTATCCTATCCTCTATATTATCCTATCCTCTATCCTATCCTATCCTACCCTCTATAATATCCTATCCTCTATCCTCTATCCTCTATCCTATCCTATCCTCTATCCTATCCTATCGTGAACCCTATCCTCTATCCTATCCACTATCATACCCTATCATCTATCCTATCAAATCCCCTATCCTATCCTCTATCGTATCGTATCCTCTACCCTATCCTATCCTCTATCCTATCCTATCCTCTATCCGATCCTATCCTCTATCCTATCCTATCCTCTATATTATCCTATCCTCTATCCTATCCTATCCTCTATCCTATCCTATCTTCTATCCTATCCTATCCTCTATCCTATCCTCTATAATATCCTCTATCCTATCCTATCCTCTATCCTATCCTATCCTGTATCCTATCCAATCCTCTATCCTATCCTATCATCTATCCTCTATCCTATCCAATCCTCTGTCCTATCCTATCCTCTATCCTATAATATCCTCTATCCTATCATATCCTCTATCCAATCCTCTATCGTATTCTATCCTCTATCCTATCCTATCTATCCTATCAAATCCCCTATCCTATCCTGTATCCTATCCTATCCTCTATCCTATCCTATCCTCTATCCTATCCTATCCTCTATCCTATCCTCTATCCTATCCTATCCTCTATATTATCCTATCCTCTATCCTATCCTATCCTCTATCCTATCCTATCCTCTATCCTATCCTATAGTCTATCCTATCCTATCCTCTATCCTATCCTATCCTCTATCCTATCCTATCCTCTATCCCATCCTATCCTCTATCCTATCCAATCTTCTATCCTATCCTATCCTCTATCCTATCAAATCCCCTATCCTATCCTCTATCCTATCCTATCCTCTATCCTATCCTATCCTATATCCTATCCTATCCTCTATCCTATCCTATCCTCTATCCTATCCTATCCTCTATCCTATCCTATCCTCTATCCTATAATATCCTCTATCCTATCATATCCTCTATCCAATCCTCTATCGTATTCTATCCTCTATCCTATCCTATCTATCCTATCAAATCCCCTATCCTATCCTGTATCCTATCCTATCCTCTATCCTATCCTATCCTCAATCCTATCCTATCTTCTATCCTATCCTCTATCCTATCCTATCCTCTATATTATCCTATCCTCTATCCTATCCTATCCTCTATCCTATCCTATCCTCTATCCTATCCTATAGTCTATCCTATCCTATCCTCTATCCTATCCTATCCTCTATCCTATCCTATCCTCTATCCTATCCAATCTTCTATCCTATCCTATCCTCTATCCTATCAAATCCCCTATCCTATCCTCTATCCTATCCTATCCTCTATCCTATCCTATCCTATATCCTATCCTATCCTCTATCCTATCCTATCCTCTATCCTATCCTATCCTCTATCCTATCCTATCCTCTATCCTATAATATCCTCTATCCTATCATATCCTCTATCCAATCCTCTATCGTATTCTATCCTCTATCCTATCCTATCTATCCTATCAAATCCCCTATCCTATCCTGTATCCTATCCTATCCTCTATCCTATCCTATCCTCAATCCTATCCTATCTTCTATCCTATCCTCTATCCTATCCTATCCTCTATATTATCCTATCCTCTATCCTATCCTATCCTCTATCCTATCCTATCCTCTATCCTATCCTATCCTCTATCCTATCCTATAGTCTATCCTATCCTATCCTCTATCCTATCCTATCCTCTATCCTATCCTATCCTCTATCCTATCCAATCCTCTATCCTATAATATCCTCTATCCTCTATCCTGTCCTATCCTCTATCCTATCCAATCCTCTATCCTATCCTATCCTCTATCCTCTATCCTATCCTATCCTCTATCCTATCCTATCCTGTATCCTATCCAATCCTCTATCCTAACCTATCATCTATCCTCTATCCTATCCAATCCTCTATCCTATCCTATCCACTATCCTATCCTATCCTCTATACTATCCTATCCTCTATCCTGTCCTATCCTCTATCCTCTATCCTATCCTATCCTCTATCCTATAATATCCTCTATCCTATCCTATCATCTATCCTATCAAATCCCCTATCCTATCCTCTATCGTATCGTATCCTCTACCCTATCCTATCCTCTATCCTATCCTATCCTCTATCCGATCCTATCCTCTATCCTATCCTATCCTCTATATTATCCTATCCTCTATCCTATCCTATCCTCTATCCTATCCTATCGTCTATCCTATCCTATCCCCTTTCCTATCCTCTATCCTATCCTATCCTCTATCCTATCCTATCCTCTATCCTATCCTATCCTCTATCCTATCCTATCTTCTATCCTATCCTATCCTCTATCCTATCAAATCCCCTATCCTATCCTCTATCCTATCCTATCCTGTATCCTATCCAATCCTCTATCCTATCCTATCATCTATCCTCTATCCTATCCAATCCTGTGTCCTATCCTATCCCTTATCCTATCATATCCTCTATCCTATAATATCCTCTATCCTATCATATCCTCTATCCTATCCTATCCTCTATCCTATCCTATCCTCTATCCTCTATCCTCTATCCGATCCTATCCTCTATCCCATCCTATCCTCTATCCTATCCTATCCTCTATCCTATCCTATCCTCTATCCTATCCTATCCTCTATCCTGTCCTATCCTCTATCCTATCCTATCGTCTATCCTATCGTCTATCCTATCCTCTATTCTATCCAATCCTCTATCCTATCCTATCATCTATCCTCTATCCTATCCAATCCTGTGTCCTATCCTATCCACTATCCTATCATATCCTCTATCCTATAATATCCTCTATCCTATCATATCCTCTATCCTATCCTATCCTCTATCCTATCCTATCCTCTATCCTCTATCCGATCCTATCCTCTATCCCATCCTATCCTCTATCCTATCCTATCCTCTATCCTATCCTATCCTCTATCCTATCCTATCCTCTATCCTATCCTATCCTCTATCCTGTCCTATCCTCTATCCTATCCTATCGTCTATCCTATCGTCTATCCTATCCTCTATCCTATCCAATCCTCTATCCTATCCTATCCTCTATCCTATCATATCCTCTATCCTATAATATCCTCTATCCTATCCTATCCTCTATCCTATCCTCTATCCTAGCCTATCCTCTATCCTATCCTATCCAATCCCCTAACCTATGCTCTATCCTATCCTACCCACTATAATATCGTATACTCTATCATATCCTATCCTCTATCCTGTAATATCATCTATCCGTTCCTACTCTCTATCCTAACCTATTCTCTATCCTATCCTCTATCCTATCCTCTATCCTAAGCTATCATCTATCCTGTCACATCCCCTATCCTATCCTCTATCCTGTCGTATCCTCTATCCTATCCTATATTCTATCCTATCCTATCCTCTATCCTATCAAATCCCCTATCCTATCCTCTATCCTATCCTATCCTCTATCCTATCCTATCCTCTATCCTATCATATCCTCTATCCTATCCTATCCTCTATCCTATCCTATCCTCTATCCTATCCTATCCTCTATCCTATCATATCCTCTATCCTATCCTATCCTCTATCCTATCCTATCCTCTATCCTATCCTATCCTCTATCCTATCCTATCCTCTATCCTATCCTATCCTCTATCCTATCCTATCCTCTATATTATCCTATCCTCTATCCTATTCTATCCTCTATCCTATCCTATCCAATCCCCTATCCTATGCTCTATCCTATCCTACCCACTATAATATCGTATACTCTATCATATCTTATCCTCTATCCTATAATATCATCTATCCGATCCTACTCTCTATCCTAACCTATTCTCTATCCTATCCTCTATCCTATCCTCTATCCTACCCTATCATCTATCCTATCAAATCCCCTATCCTATCCTCTATCCTGTCGTCTCCTCTATCCTATCCTATCTTCTATCCTATCCTATCCTCTATCCTATCAAATCCCCTATCCTATCCTCTATCCTATCCTATCCTCTATCCTACCCTATCCTCTATCCTATCCTATCCTCTATATTATCCTATCCTCTATTCTAGCCTATCTTCTATCCTATCCTATCCTCTATCCTATCAAATCCCCTATCCTATCCTCTATCCTATCCTATCCTCTATCCTATCCTATCCTCTATCCTCTATCCTATCCTATCATATCCTATATCCTATCCTATCCTCTATCCTATACTATCCTCTATCCTATCCTATCCTCTATCCTATCCTATCCTCTATCCTATCCTATCCTCTATCCTATCCTATCCTCTATCCTATCCTATCCTCTATCCTCTATCCTATCCTGTCCTCTATCCTATCCTATCCTCTATCCTATCCTATCCTCTATCCTATCCTATCCTCTATCCTATCCTATCCTCTATCCTATCCTATCGTCTATCCTATCGTCTATCCTATCCTCTATCCTATCCAATCCTCTATCCTATCCTATCCTCTATCCTATCATATCCTCTATCCTATAATATCCTCTATCCTATCCTATCCTCTATCCAATCCTCTATCCTATCCTATCCTCTATCCTATCCTATATCCTAGCCTATCCTCTATCCTAGCCTATCCTCTATCCTATCCTATCCAATCCCCTAACCTATGCTCTATCCTATCCTATCCTCTATCCTCTATCCTATCCTGTCCTCTATCCTATCCTATCCTCTATCCTATCCTATCCTATCCTCTATCCTATCCTATCGTCTATCCTATCGTCTATCCTATCCTCTATTCTATCCAATCCTCTATCCTATCCTATCATCTATCCTCTATCCTATCCAATCCTGTGTCCTATCCTATCCACTATCCTATCATATCCTCTATCCTATAATATCCTCTATCCTATCATATCCTCTATCCTATCCTATCCTCTATCCTATCCTATCCTCTATCCTCTATCCGATCCTATCCTCTATCCCATCCTATCCTCTATCCTATCCTATCCTCTATCCTATCCTATCCTCTATCCTATCCTATCCTCTATCCTATCCTATCCTCTATCCTGTCCTATCCTCTATCCTATCCTATCGTCTATCCTATCGTCTATCCTATCCTCTATCCTATCCAATCCTCTATCCTATCCTATCCTCTATCCTATCATATCCTCTATCCTATAATATCCTCTATCCTATCCTATCCTCTATCCTATCCTCTATCCTAGCCTATCCTCTATCCTATCCTATCCAATCCCCTAACCTATGCTCTATCCTATCCTACCCACTATAATATCGTATACTCTATCATATCCTATCCTCTATCCTGTAATATCATCTATCCGTTCCTACTCTCTATCCTAACCTATTCTCTATCCTATCCTCTATCCTATCCTCTATCCTAAGCTATCATCTATCCTGTCACATCCCCTATCCTATCCTCTATCCTGTCGTATCCTCTATCCTATCCTATATTCTATCCTATCCTATCCTCTATCCTATCAAATCCCCTATCCTATCCTCTATCCTATCCTATCCTCTATCCTATCCTATCCTCTATCCTATCATATCCTCTATCCTATCCTATCCTCTATCCTATCCTATCCTCTATCCTATCCTATCCTCTATCCTATCATATCCTCTATCCTATCCTATCCTCTATCCTATCCTATCCTCTATCCTATCCTATCCTCTATCCTATCCTATCCTCTATCCTATCCTATCCTCTATCCTATCCTATCCTCTATATTATCCTATCCTCTATCCTATTCTATCCTCTATCCTATCCTATCCAATCCCCTATCCTATGCTCTATCCTATCCTACCCACTATAATATCGTATACTCTATCATATCTTATCCTCTATCCTATAATATCATCTATCCGATCCTACTCTCTATCCTAACCTATTCTCTATCCTATCCTCTATCCTATCCTCTATCCTACCCTATTATCTATCCTATCAAATCCCCTATCCTATCCTCTATCCTGTCGTCTCCTCTATCCTATCCTATCTTCTATCCTATCCTATCCTCTATCCTATCAAATCCCCTATCCTATCCTCTATCCTATCCTATCCTCTATCCTATCCTATCCTCTATCCTATCCTATCCTCTATATTATCCTATCCTCTATTCTAGCCTATCTTCTATCCTATCCTATCCTCTATCCTATCAAATCCCCTATCCTATCCTCTATCCTATCCTATCCTCTATCCTATCCTATCCTCTATCCTCTATCCTATCCTATCATATCCTATATCCTATCCTATCCTCTATCCTATACTATCCTCTATCCTATCCTATCCTCTATCCTATCCTATCCTCTATCCTATCCTATCCTCTATCCTATCCTATCCTCTATCCTATCCTATCCTCTATCCTCTATCCTATCCTGTCCTCTATCCTATCCTATCCTCTATCCTATCCTATCCTCTATCCTATCCTATCCTCTATCCTATCCTATCCTCTATCCTATCCTATCGTCTATCCTATCGTCTATCCTATCCTCTATCCTATCCAATCCTCTATCCTATCCTATCCTCTATCCTATCATATCCTCTATCCTATAATATCCTCTATCCTATCCTATCCTCTATCCAATCCTCTATCCTATCCTATCCTCTATCCTATCCTATATCCTAGCCTATCCTCTATCCTAGCCTATCCTCTATCCTATCCTATCCAATCCCCTAACCTATGCTCTATCCTATCCTATCCTCTATCCTCTATCCTATCCTGTCCTCTATCCTATCCTATCCTCTATCCTATCCTATCCTATCCTCTATCCTATCCTATCCTCTATCCTATCCTATCGTCTATCCTATCGTCTATCCTATCCTCTATCCTATCCAATCCTCTATCCTATCCTATCCTCTATCCTATCATATCCTCTATCCTATAATATCCTCTATCCTATCCTATCCTCTATCCAATCCTCTATCCTATCCTATCCTCTATCCTATCCTCTATCCTATCCTATCCTCTATCCTATCCTATCCAATCCCCTATCCTATGCTCTATCCTATCCTACCCACTATAATATCGTATACTCTATCATATCTTATCCTCTATCCTATAATATCATCTATCCGATCCTACTCTCTATCCTAACCTATTCTCTATCCTATCCTCTATCCTATCCTCTATCCTACCCTATCATCTATCCTATCAAATCCCCTATCCTATCCTCTATCCTGTCGTATCCTCTATCCTATCCTATCTTCTATCCTATCCTATCCTCTATCCTATCAAATCCCCTATCCTATCCTCTATCCTATTCTATCCTCTATCCAATCCTATCCTCTATCCTATCCTATCCTCTATCCTATCACATCCTCTATCCTATCCTATCCTCTATATTATCCTATCCTCTATCCTATTCTATCCTCTATCCTATCCTATCCAATCCCCTATCCTATGCTCTATCCTATCCTACCCACTATAATATCGTATACTCTATCATATCTTATCCTCTATCCTATAATATCATCTATCCGATCCTACTCTCTATCCTAACCTATTCTCTATCCTATCCTCTATCCTATCCTCTATCCTACCCTATCATCTATCCTATCAAATCCCCTATCCTATCCTCTATCCTGTCGTCTCCTCTATCCTATCCTATCTTCTATCCTATCCTATCCTCTATCCTATCAAATCCCCTATCCTATCCTCTATCCTATCCTATCCTCTATCCTATCCTATCCTCTATCCTATCCTATCCTCTATATTATCCTATCCTCTATTCTAGCCTATCTTCTATCCTATCCTATCCTCTATCCTATCAAATCCCCTATCCTATCCTCTATCCTATCCTATCCTCTATCCTATCCTATCCTCTATCCTCTATCCTATCCTATCCTCTATCCTATCACATCCTCTATCCTATCCTATCCTCTATCCTATACTATTATCTATCCTATCCCATCCTCTATCCTATCCTATCCTCTGTCCTATCCTATCCTCTATCCTATCCTACCCACTATAATATCGTATACTCTATCATATCTTATCCTCTATCCTATAATATCATCTATCCGATCCTACTCTCTATCCTAACCGATTCTCTATCCTATCCTCTATCCTATCCTCTATCCTACCCTATCATCTATCCTATCAAATCCCCTATCCTATCCTCTATCCTGTCGTATCCTCTATCCTATCCTATCTTCTATCCTATCCTATCCTCTATCCTATCAAATCCCCTATCCTATCCTCTATCCTATCCTATCCTCTATCCTATCCTATCCTCTATATTATCCTATCCTCTATTCTAGCCTATCTTCTATCCTATCCTATCCTCTATCCTATCAAATCCCCTATCCTATCCTCTATCCTATCCTATCCTCTATCCTATCCTATCCTCTATCCTATCCTATCCTATATCATATCCTATCCTCTATCCTATACTATCCTCTATCCCATCCTATCTTCTATCCTATCCTATCCTCTATCCTATCCTATCCTCTATCCTATCCTATCCTCTATCCTATCCTATCCTCTATCCTATCCTATCGTCTATCCTATAATATCCTCTATCCTATCCTATCCTCTATCCAATCCTCTATCCTATCCTATCCTATATCCTATCCTATCCTCTATATTATCCTATCCTCTATCCTATCCTATCCTCTATCCTATCCTATCCAATCCCCTATCCTATGCTCTATCCTATCCTACCCACTATAATATCGTATACTCTATCATATCTTATCCTCTATCCTATAATATCATCTATCCGATCCTACTCTCTATCCTAACCTATTCTCTATCCTATCCTCTATCCTATCCTCTATCCTACCCTATCATCTATCCTATCAAATCCCCTATCCTATCCTCTATCCTGTCGTATCCTCTATCCTATCCTATCTTCTATCCTATCCTATCCTCTATCCTATCAAATCCCCTATCCTATCCTCTATCCTATCCTATCCTCTATCCTATCAAATCCCCTATCCTATCCTCTATCCTATCCTATCCTCTATCCTATCCTATCCTATATCCTATCCTATCCTCTATCCTATACTACCCACTATAATATCGTATACTCTATCATATCCTATCCTCTATCCTATAATATCATCTATCCGTTCCTACTCTCTATCCTAACCTATTCTCTATCCTATCCTCTATCCTATCCACTATCCTAAGCTATCATCTATCCTATCAAATCCCCTATCCTATCCTCTATCCTGTCGTATCCTCTATCCTATCCTATCTTCTATCCTATCCTATCCTCTATCCTATCAAATCCCCTATCCTATCCTCTATCCTATTCTATCCTCTATCCAATCCTATCCTCTATCCTATCCTATCGTCTATACTATCCTATCCTCTATCCTATCCTATCCTCTATCCTATCCTATCCTCTATCGTATCCTACCCTCTATCCTATCCTATCCTCTATCCTATCCTATCCTCTATCCTATCCTATCCTCTATCCTATCCTATCCTCTATCCTATCCTATCGTCTATCCTATCCTCTATCCTATCCTATCCTCTATCCTATCCTATCCTCTATCCTATCATATCCTCTATCCTATCCTATCCTCTATCCTATCCTATCCTCTATCCTATCCTATCCTCTATCCTATCCTATCCTATCCTCTATCCTATCCTCTATCCTATCCTATCCTCTATCCTATCCTATCATCTATATTATCCTATCCTCTATCCTATCCTATCCTCTATCCTATCCTATCCTCTATCCTATCCTATCCAATCCCCTATCCTATGCTCTATCCTATCCTACCCACTATAATATCGTATACTCTATCATATCTTATCCTCTATCCTATAATATCATCTATCCGATCCTACTCTCTATCCTAACCCATTCTCTATCCTATCCTCTATCCTATCCTCTATCCTACCCTATCATCTATCCTATCAAATCCCCTATCCTATCCTCTATCCTGTCGTATCCTCTATCCTATCCTATCTTCTATCCTATCCTATCCTCTATCCTATCAAATCCCCTATCCTATCCTCTATCCTATCGTATCCTCTATCCTATCCTATCCTCTATCCTATCCTATCCTCTATCCTATCCTATCCTCTATCCTATCCTATCCTCTATATTATCCTATCCTCTATTCTAGCCTATCTTCTATCCTATCCTATCCTCTATCCTATCAAATCCCCTATCCTATCCTCTATCCTATCCTATCCTCTATCCTATCCTATCCTCTATCCTATCCTATCCTATATCCTATCCTATCCTCTATCCTATCCTCTATCCTCTATCCCATCCTGTCCTCTATCCTATCCTATCCTCTATCCTATCCTATCCTCTATCCTATCCTATCCTCTATCCTATCCTATCCTCTATCCTATCCTATCCTCTATCCTATCCTATCGTCTATCCTATCGTCTATCCTATCCTCTATCCTATCCAATCCTCTATCCTATCCTATCCCCTATCCTATCATATCCTCTATCCTATCCTATCCTCTATCCAATCCTCTATCCTATCCTATCCTCTATCCAATCCTCTATCCTATCCTATCCTCTATCCTATCCTCTATCCTAGCCTATCCTCTATCCTATCCTATCCAATCCCCTATCCTATGCTCTATCCTATCCTACCCACTATAATATCGTATACTCTATCATATCTTATCCTCTATCCTATAATATCAACTATCCGATCCTACTCTCTATCCTAACCTATTCTCTATCCTATCCTCTATCCTATCCTCTATCCTACCCTATCATCTATCCTATCAAATCCCCTATCCTATCCTCTATCCTGTCGTATCCTCTATCCTATCCTATCCTCTATCCTATCCTATCCTCTATCCTATCCTATCCTCTATCCTATCCTATCCTCTATCATATCCTATCCTCTATCCTATAATATCATCTATCCGTTCCTACTCTCTATCCTAACCTATTCTCTATCCTATCCTCTATCCTATCCTCTATCCTAAGCTATCATCTATCCTATCAAATCCCCTATCCTATCCTCTATCCTGTCGTATCCTCTAACCTATCCTATCTTCTATCCTATCCTATCCTCTATCCTATCAAATCCCCTATCCTATCCTCTATCCTATTCTATCCTCTATCCAATCCTATCCTCTATCCTATCGTATCATCTATCCTATCACATCCTCTATCCTATCCTATCCTCTATCCTATCCTATCCTCTATCCTATCCTATCCTCTATCCTATCCTATCCTCTATCCTATCCTATCCTCTATCCTATCCTATCCTCTATCCTATCCTATCCTCTATCCTATCCTATCCTCTATCCTATCCTATCCTCTATCCTATCCTATCCTCTATCCTATCCTATCCTCTATCCTATCCTATCCTCTATCCTATCCTATCCTCTATCCTATCAAATCCCCTATCCTATCCTCTATCCTATTCTATCCTCTATCCAATCCTATCCTCTATCCTATCCTATCATCTATCCTATCACATCCTCTATCCTATCCTATCCTCTATCCTATCCTATCCTCTATCCTATCCTATCCTCTATCCTATCCTATCCTCTATCCTATCCTATCCTCTATCCTATCCTATCCTCTATCCTATCCTATCCTCTATCCTATCCTATCCTCTATCCTATCCTATCCTCTATCCTATCCTATCCTCTATCCTATCCTATCCTCTATCCTATCCTATCCTCTATCCTATCCTATCCTCTATCCTATCCTATCCTCTATCCTATCCTATCCTCTATCCTATCCTATCCTCTATCCTATCCTATCCTCTATCCTATCCTATCCTCTATCCTATCCTATCCTCTATCCTATCCTATCCTCTATCCTATCCTATCCTCTATCCTATCCTATCCTCTATCCTATCCTATCCTCTATCCTATCCTATCCTCTATCCTATCCTATCCTCTATCCTATCCTATCCTCTATCCTATCCTATCCTCTATCCTATCCTATCCTCTATCCTATCCTATCCTCTATCCTATCCTATCCTCTATCCTATCCTATCCTCTATCCTATCCTATCCTCTATCCTATCCTATCCTCTATCCTATCCTATCCTCTATCCTATCCTATCCTCTATCCTATCCTATCCTCTATCCTATCCTATCCTCTATCCTATCCTATCCTCTATCCTATCCTATCCTCTATCCTATCCTATCCTCTATCCTATCCTATCCTCTATCCTATCCTATCCTCTATCCTATCCTATCCTCTATCCTATCCTATCCTCTATCCTATCCTATCCTCTATCCTATCCTATCCTCTATCCTATCCTATCCTCTATCCTATCCTATCCTCTATCCTATCAAATCCCCTATCCTATCCTCTATCCTATTCTATCCTCTATCCAATCCTATCCTCTATCCTATCCTATCATCTATCCTATCGCATCCTCTATCCTATCCTATCCTCTATCCTATCCTATCCTCTATCCTATCCTATCCTCTATCCTATCCTATCCTCTATCCTATCCTATCCTCTATCCTATCCTATCCTCTATCCTATCCTATCCTCTATCCTATCCTATCCTCCATCCTATCCTATCCTCCATCCTATCCTATCCTCTATCCTATCCTATCCTCTATCCTATCCTATCCTCTATCCTATCCTATCCTCTATCCTATCCTATCCTCTATCCTATCCTATCCTCTATCCTATCCTATCCTCTATCCTATCCTATCCTCTATCCTATCCTATCCTCTATCCTATCCTATCCTCTATCCTATCCTATCCTCTATCCTATCCTATCCTCTATCCTATCCTATCCTCTATCCTATCCTATCCTCTATCCTATCCTATCCTCTATCCTATCCTATCCTCTATCCTATCCTATCCTCTATCCTATCCTATCCTCTATCCTATCCTATCCTCTATCCTATCCTATCCTCTATCCTATCCTATCCTCTATCCTATCCTATCCTCTATCCTATCCTATCCTCTATCCTATCCTATCCTCTATCCTATCCTATCCTCTATCCTATCCTATCCTCTATCCTATCCTATCCTCTATCCTATACTCTATCCTATCCTATCCTCTATCCTATCCAATCCTCTATCCTATCCTATCCTCTATCCTATCATATCCTCTATCCTATAATATCCTCTATCCTATCCTATCCTCTATCCTATCCTATCCTCTATACTATCCTATCCTCTATCCTATCCTATGCTCTATCCTATCCTATGCTCTATCCTATCCTATCGTCTATCCTATCCTCTATCCTATCCTATCATCTATCCTATCCTATCCTCTATCCTATCCTATCCTCTATCCTATCCTATCCTCTATCCTATCCTATCCTCTACCCTATCCTATCCTCTATCCTATCCTATCTTCTATCCTATCCTATCCTCTGTCCTATCAAATCCCCTATCATATCCTCTATCCTATCCTATCCTGTATCCTATCCAATCCTCTATCCTATCCTATCATCTATCCTCTATCCTATTAAATCCTCTATCCTATCCTATCCACTATCCTATCATATCCTCTATCCTATAATATCCTCTATCCTATCATATCCTCTATCCAATCCTCTATCGTATCCTATCCTCTATCCTATCCTATCCTCTATCCTATCCTATCTTCTATCCTATCCTATCCTCTATCCTATCAAATCCCCTACCCTATCCTCTGTCCTATCCTATCCTCTATCCTATCCTATCCTCTATCCTATCCTATCCTCTATCCTATCCTATCCTCTATCCTATCCTATCCTCTATCCTATCCTATCCTCTATCCTATCCTATCCTCTATCCTATCCTATCCTCTATCCTATCCTATCCTCTATCCTATCCTATCCTCTATCCTATCCTATCCTCTATCCTATCCTATCCTCTATCCTATCCTATCCTCTATCCTATCCTATCCTCTATCCTATCCTATCCTCTATCCTATCCTATCCTCTATCCTATACTCTATCCTATCCTATCCTCTATCCTATCCAATCCTCTATCCTATCCTATCCTCTATCCTATCATATCCTCTATCCTATAATATCCTCTATCCTATCCTATCCTATATCCTATCCTATCCTCTATACTATCCTATCCTCTATCCTATCCTATCCTCTATCCTATCCTATCCTCTATCCTATCCTATCCTCTATCCTATCCTATCCTCTATCCTATCCTATCATATCCTCTATCCTATCCTATCATATCCTCTATCCTATCCTATCCTCTATCCTATCCTATCCTCTATCCTATCCTATCCTCTATCCTCTATCCTATCCTATCCTCTATCCTATCCTATCGTCTATACTATCCTATCCTCTATCCTATCCTATCCTCTATCCTATCCTATGCTCTATAATATCCTATCGTCTATCCTATCCTCTATCCTATCCTATCCTCTATCCTATCCTATCCTCTATCCTATCCTTTATCCTATCCTATCCTCTATCCTATCCTATCCTCTATCCTATCCTATCCTCTATCCTCTACCCTATCCTATCCTCTATCCTATCCTATCGTCTATACTATCCTCTATCCTATCCTATCCTCTATTCTATCAAATCCCCTATCCTATCGTCTATCCTATCCTATCCTGTATCCTATCCAATCCTCTATCCTATCCTATCATCTATCCTCAAGTCTATCCTTTCCTGTATCCTATCCAATCCTCTATCCTATCCTATCCTCTATCCTATCCTGTCCTCTATCCTATCCTATCCTCTATCCTATCCTCTATCCTAGCCTATCCTCTATCCTATCCTATCCAATCCCCTATCCTATGCTCTATCCTATCCTACCCACTATAATATCGTATACTCTATCATATCCTATCCTCTATCCTATAATATCATCTATCCGTTCCTACTCTCTATCCTAACCTATTCTCTATCCTATCCTCTATCCTACCCTATCATCTATCCTATCAAATCCCCTATCCTATCCTCTATCCTGTCGTATCCTCTATCCTATCCTATCTTCAATCCTATCCTATCCTCTAACCTATCAAATCCCCTATCCTATCCTCTATCCTATCCTATCCTCTATCCTATCCTATCCTCTATCCTATCCTATCCTCTATCCTATCCTATCCTCTATCCTATCCTATCCTCTATCCTATCCTATCCTCTATCCTATCCTATCCTCTATCCTATCCTATCCTCTATCCTATCCTATCGTCTATCCTATCGTCTATCCTAACCTCTATCCTATCCAATCCTCTATCCTATCCCATCCTCTATCCTATCATATCCTCTATCCTATAATATCCTCTATCCTATCCTATCCTCTATCCTATCCTATCTTCTATCCTCTATCCTATCCAATCTTCTATCCTATCCTATCCTCTATCCTATCAAATCCCCTACCCTATCCTCTGTCCTATCCTATCCTCTATCCTACCCTATCCTCTATCCTATCCTCTATCCTATCCTATCCTCTATACTATCCTCTATCCTATCCTATCCTCTATCCTATCCTATCCTCTATCCTATCCTATCCTCTATCCTATCCTATCCTCTATCCAATCCTATCCTCTATCCTATCCTATCCTCTATCCTATCCTATCCTCTATCCTATCCTATCCTCTATCCTATCCTATCCTCTATCCTATACTCTATCCTATCCTATCCTCTATCCTATCCAATCCTCTATCCTATCCTATCCTCTATCCTATCCTATCGTCTATCCTATCCTCTATCCTATCCTATCATCTATCCTATCCTATCCTCTATCCTATCCTATCCTCTATCCTATCCTATCCTCTATCCTATCCTATCCTCTACCCTATCCTATCCTCTATCCTATCCTATCTTCTATCCTATCCTATCCTCTGTCCTATCAAATCCCCTATCATATCCTCTATCCTATCCTATCCTGTATCCTATCCAATCCTCTATCCTATCCTATCATCTATCCTCTATCCTATTAAATCCTCTATCCTATCCTATCCACTATCCTATCATATCCTCTATCCTATAATATCCTCTATCCTATCATATCCTCTATCCAATCCTCTATCGTATCCTATCCTCTATCCTATCCTATCCTCTATCCTATCCTATCTTCTATCCTATCCTATCCTCTATCCTATCAAATCCCCTACCCTATCCTCTGTCCTATCCTATCCTCTATCCTACCCTTTCCTCTATCCTATCCTATCCTCTATACTATCCTCTATCCTATCCTATCCTCTATTCTTTCAAATCCCCTATCCTATCGTCTACCCTATCCTACCCACTATAATATCGTATACTCTATCATATCCTATCCTTTATCCTGTAATATCATCCATCCGTTCCTACTCTCTATCCTAACCTATTCTCTATCCTATCCTCTATCCTATCCTCTATCCTACCCTATCATCTATCCTATCAAATCCCCTATCCTATCCTCTATCCTGTCGTATCCTCTATCCTATCCTATCTTCTATCCTATCCTATCCTCTATCCTATCAAATCCCCTATCCTATCCTCTATCCTATCCTATCCTCTATCCTATCCTCTATCCTATCCTATCCTCTATCCTATCCTATATCCTATCCTATCCTCTATCCTATACTATCCTCTATCCTATCCTATCCTCTATCCTATCCTATCCTCTATCCTATGCAATCCTCTATCCTATCCTATCCTCTATCCTATCAAATCCCCTATCCTATCCTCTATCCTATCCTATCCTCTATCCTATCCTATCCTCTATCCTATCCAATCCTCTATCCTATCCTATCCTCTATCCTACCCTATCCTCTATCCTATCCTATCCTCTATCCTATCCTATCCTCTATCCTATCCTATCCTCTATCCTATCCTATCCTCTATCCTATCCTATCCTCTATCCTATCCTCTATCCTATCCTATCCTCTATTCTATCAAATCCCCTATCCTATCGTCTATCCTATCCTATCCTGTATCCTATCCAATCCTCTATCCTATCCTATCATCTATCCTCAAGTCTATCCTTTCCTGTATTCCATTCCAATCCTCTATCCTATCCTATCCTCTATCCTATCCTCTATCCTATCCTCTATCCTAGCCTATCCTCTATCCTATCCTATCCAATCCCCTAACCTATGCTCTATCCTATCCTACCCACTATAATATCGTATACTCTATCATATCCTATCCTCTATCGTATAATATCATATATCCGTTCCTACTCTCTATCCTAACCTATTCTCTATCCTATCCTCTATCCTATCCTCTATCCTAAGCTATCATCTATCCTATCAAATCCCCTATCTTATCCTCTATCCAGTCGTATCCTCTATCCTATCCTATCTTCTATCCTATCCTATCCTCTATCCTATCCTATCCTCTATCCTATCCTATCATCTATCCTATCCTATCCTCTATCCTATCCTATCATATCCTCTATCCTATCCTATCATATCCTCTATCCTATCCTATCCTCTATCCTATCCTATCCTCTATCCTATCCTATCCTCTATCCTCTATCCTATCCTATCCTCTATCCTATCCTATCGTCTATACTATCCTATCCTCTATCCTATCCTATCCTCTATCCTATCCTATGCTCTATAATATCCTATCGTCTATCCTATCCTCTATCCCATCCTATCCTCTATCCTATCCTATCCTCTATCCTATCATTTATCCTATCCTATCCTCTATCCTATCCTATCCTCTATCCTATCCTATCCTCTATCCTCTACCCTATCCTATCCTCTATCCTATCCTATCGTCTATACTATCCTCTATCCTATCCTATCCTCTATTCTATCAAATCCCCTATCCTATCGTCTATCCTATCCTATCCTGTATCCTATCCAATCCTCTATCCTATCCTATCATCTATCCTCAAGTCTATCCTTTCCTGTATCCTATCCAATCCTCTATCCTATCCTATCCTCTATCCTATCCTGTCCTCTATCCTATCCTATCCTCTATCCTATCCTCTATCCTAGCCTATCCTCTATCCTATCCTATCCAATCCCCTATCCTATGCTCTATCCTATCCTACCCACTATAATATCGTATACTCTATCATATCCTATCCTCTATCCTATAATATCATCTATCCGTTCCTACTCTCTATCCTAACCTATTCTCTATCCTATCCTCTATCCTACCCTATCATCTATCCTATCAAATCCCCTATCCTATCCTCTATCCTGTCGTATCCTCTATCCTATCCTATCTTCTATCCTATCCTATCCTCTAACCTATCAAATCCCCTATCCTATCCTCTATCCTATCCTATCCTCTATCCTATCCTATCCTCTATCCTATCCTATCCTCTATCCTATCCTATCCTCTATCCTATCCTATCGTCTATCCTATCGTCTATCCTATCGTCTATCCTAACCTCTATCCTATCCAATCCTCTATCCTATCCAATCCTCTATCCTATCCTATCCTCTATCCTATCCTGTCCTCTATCCTATCCTATCCTCTATCCTATCCTCTATCCTAGCCTATCCTCTATCCTATCCTATCCAATCCCCTATCCTATGCTCTATCCTATCCTACCCACTATAATATCGTATACTCTATCATATCCTATCCTCTATCCTATAATATCATCTATCCGTTCCTACTCTCTATCCTAACCTATTCTCTATCCTATCCTCTATCCTACCCTATCATCTATCCTATCAAATCCCCTATCCTATCCTCTATCCTGTCGTATCCTCTATCCTATCCTATCTTCTATCCTATCCTATCCTCTATCCTATCAAATCCCCTACCCTATCCTCTGTCCTATCCTATCCTCTATCCTACCCTATCCTCTATCCTATCCTCTATCCTATCCTATCCTCTATACTATCCTCTATCTGATCCTATCCTCTATTCTATCAAATCCCCTATCCTATCGTCTATCCTATCCTATCCTGTATCCTATCCAATCCTGTATCCTATCCTATCATCTATCCTCAAGTCTATCCTTTCCTGTATCCTATCCAATCCTCTATCCTATCCTATCCTCTATCCTATCCTGTCCTCTATCCTATCCTATCCTCTATCCTATCCTCTATCCTAGCCTATCCTCTATCCTATCCTATCCAATCCCCTATCCTATGCTCTATCCTATCCTACCCACTATAATATCGTATACTCTATCATATCCTATCCTCTATCCTATAATATCATCTATCCGTTCCTACTCTCTATCCTAACCTATTCTCTATCCTATCCTCTATCCTACCCTATCATCTATCCTATCAAATCGCCTATCCTATCCTCTATCCTGTCGTATCCTCTATCCTATCCTATCTTCTATCCTATCCTATCCTCTAACCTATCAAATCCCCTATCCTATCCTCTATCCTATCCTATCCTCTATCCTATCCTATCCTCTATCCTATCCTATCCTCTATCCTATCCTATCGTCTATCCTATCGTCTATCCTAACCTCTATCCTATCCAATCCTCTATCCTATCCCATCCTCTATCCTATCATATCCTCTATCCTATAATATCCTCTATCCTATCCTATCCTCTATCCTATCCTATCTTCTATCCTCTATCCTATCCAATCTTCTATCCTATCCTATCCTCTATCCTATCAAATCCCCTACCCTATCCTCTGTCCTATCCTATCCTCTATCCTACCCTATCCTCTATCCTACCCTATCCTCTATCCTATCCTCTATCCTATCCTATCCTCTATACTATCCTCTATCCTATCCTATCCTCTATTCTATCAAATCCCCTATCCTATCCTCTATCCTATCCTATCCTCTATACTATCCTATCCTCTATCCTATCCTATGCTCTATCCTATCCTATCGTCTATCCTATCCTCTATCCTGTCCTATCATCTATCCTATCCTATCCTCTATCCTATCCTATCCTCTATCCTATCCAATCTTCTATCCTATCCTATCCACTATCCTATCAAATCCCCTATCCTATCCTCTATCCTATCCTATCCTGTATCCTATCCAATCCTCTATCTTATCCTATCATCTATCCTCTATCCTATCCAATCCTCTATCCTATCCTATCCACTATCCTATCCTATCCTCTATCCTATCCTATTCTCTATCCTATCCTATCCTCTATCCCATCCTATCCTCTATCCTATCCTATCCTCTATCCTCTATCCGATCCTATCCTCTATCCCATCCTATCCTCTATCCTATCCTATCCTCTATCCTATCCTATCCTCTATCCTATCCTATCCTCTATCCTATCCTATCCTCTATCCTATCCTATCGTCTATCCTATCGTCTATCCTATCCTCTATCCTATCCAATCCTCTATCCTATCCTATCCTCTATCCTATCATATCCTCTACCCTATAATATCCTCTATCCTATCCTATCCTCTATCCAATCCTCTATCCTATCCTATCCTCTATCCTATCCTCTATCCTAGCCTATCCTCTATCCTATCCTATCCAATCCCCTAACCTATGCTCTATCCTATCCTACCCACTATAATATCGTATAATCTATCATATCCTATCCTCTATCCTATAATATCATCTATCCGTTCCTACTCTCTATCCTAACCTATTCTCTATCCTATCCTCTATCCTATCCTCTATCCTAAGCTATCATCTATCCTATCAAATCCCCTATCCTATCCTCTATCCTGTCGTATCCTCTATCCTATCCTATCCTATCCTCTATCCTCTATCCGATCCTATCCTCTATCCCATCCTATCCTCTAACCTATCCTATCCTCTATCCTATCCTATCCTCTATCCTATCCTATCCTCTATCCTATCCTATCCTCTATCCTATCCTATCGTCTATCCTATCGTCTATCCTATCCTCTATCCTATCCAATCCTCTATCCTATCCTATCCTCTATCCTATCATATCCTCTACCCTATAATATCCTCTATCCTATCCTATCCTCTATCCAATCCTCTATCCTATCCTATCCTCTATCCTATCCTTTATCCTAGCCTATCCTCTATCCTATCCTATCCAATCCCCTAACCTATGCTCTATCCTATCCTACCCACTATAATATCGTATACTCTATCATATCCTATCCTCTATCCTATAATATCATCTATCCGTTCCAACTCTCTATCCTAACCTATTCTCTATCCTATCCTCTATCCTATCCTCTATCCTAAGCTATCATCTATCCTATCAAATCCCCTATCCTATCCTCTATCCTGTCGTATCCTCTATCCTATCCTATCGTCTATCCTATCCTCTATCCTATCCTATCATCTATCCTATCCTATCCTCTATCCTATCCTATCCTCTATCCTATCCTATCCTCTATCCTATCCTATCCTCTATCCTGTCGTATCCTCTATCCTATCCTATCTTCTATCCTATCCTATCCTCTATCCAATCAAATCCCCTATCCTATCCTCTATCCTATCCTATCGTCTATCCTATCCTATCCTCTATCCTATCCTATTCTCTATCCTATCCTATCATCTATCCTATCATATCCTCTATCCTATCCTATCCTCTATCCAATCCTATCCTCTATCCTATCCTATCCTATCCTCTATCCTATCCTATCCTCTATCCTATCCTATCCTCTATCCTATCCAATCTTCTATCCTATCCTATCCTCTATCCTATCAAATCCCCTATCCTACCCTCTATCCTATCTTATCCTGTATCCTATCCAATCCTCTATCTTATCCTATCATCTATCCTCTATCCTATCCAATCCTCTATCCTATCCTATCCACTATCCTATCCTATCCTCTACCCTATCCTATTCTCTATCCTGTCCTATCCTCTATTCTATCCTATCCTCTATCCTATCCTATCCTCTATCCCATCCTATCCTCTATCCTATCCTATCCTCTATCCTATCCTATCCTCTATCCTATCCTATCCTCTATCCTATCCTATCCTCTATCCTATCCTATCGTCTATCCTATCGTCTATCCTATCCTCTATCCTATCCAATCCTCTATCCTATCCTATCCTCTATCCTATCATATCCTCTACCCTATAATATCCTCTATCCTATCCTATCCTCTATCCAATCCTCTATCCTATCCTATCCTCTATCCTATCCTCTATCCTAGCCTATCCTCTATCCTATCCTATCCAATCCCCTAACCTATGCTCTATCCTATCCTACCCACTATAATATCGTATACTCTATCATATCCTATCCTCTATCCTATAATATCATCTATCCGTTCCTACTCTCTATCCTAACCTATTCTCTATCCTATCCTCTATCCTATCCTCTATCCTAAGCTATCATCTATCCTATCAAATCCCCTATCCTATCCTCTATCCTGTCGTATCCTCAATCCTATCCTATCGTCTATCCTATCCTCTATCCTATCCTATCATCTATCCTACCCTATCCTCTATCCTATCCTATCCTCTATCCTATCCTATCCTCTATCCTGTCGTATCCTCTATCCTATCCTATCTTCTATCCTATCCTATCCTCTATCCAATCAAATCCCCTATCCTATCCTCTATCCTATCCTATCGTATATCCTATCCTATCCTCTATCCTATCCTATCCTCTATCCTATCCTATCATCTATCCTATCATATCCTCTATCCTATCCTATCCTCTATCCAATTCTATCCTCTATCCTATCCTATCCTCTATCCTATCCTATCCTCTATCCTATCCTATCCTCTATCCTCTATCCTATCCTATCCTCTATACTATCCTATCCTCTATCCTATCCTATCCTGTATCCTACCCTATCCTCTATCCTATTCTATCCTCTATCCTATCCTATCCTCTATCCTATCCTATCCTCTATCCTATCCTATCCTCTATCCTATCCTATCCTCTATCCTATCCTATCCTCTATCGTATCCTATCCTCTATCCTATCCTATCCTCTATCCTATCCTATCCTCTATCCTATCCTCTATCCTATCCTATCCTCTATCCTATCCTATCGTCTATCCTATCGTCTATCCTATCCTCTATCCTATCCACTATTATACCCTATCATCTATCCTATCAAATCCCCTATCCTATCCTCTATCCTATCGTGTCCTCTACCCTATCCTATCTTCTATCCTATCCTATCCTCTATCCTATCAAATCCCCTATCCTATCCTCTATCCTATCCTATCCTCTATCCTATCCTATCCTCTATCCTATCCTCTATCCTATCCTATTCTATATCCTATCCTATCCTCTATCCTATACTATCCTCTATCCTATCCTATCCTCTATCCTATCCTATCCTCTATCCTATCAAATCCCCTGTCCTATCCTCTATCCTATCAAATCCCCTGTCCTATCCTCTATCCTATCCTATCCTCTACCCTATCCTATCCTCTATCCTATCCTATCTTCTATCCTATCCTATCCAATCACCTATCCTATGCTCTATCCTATCCTACCCTCTATAATATCGTATACTCTATCATATCCTATCCTCTATCCTCGTAATATCATCTATCCGTTCCTACTCTCTATCCTAACCTATTCTCTATCTTATCCTCTATCCTATCCTCTATCCTATCCTCTATCCTACCCTATCATCTATCCTATCAAATCCCCTATCCTATCCTCTATCCTGTCGTATCCTCTATCCTATCCTATCTTCTATCCTATCCTATCCTCTATCCTATCAAATCCCCTATCCTATCCTCTATCCTATCCTATCCTCTATCCTATCCTATCCTCTATCCTATCCTATCGTCTATCCTATCGTCTATCCTATCGTCTATCCTATCCTCTATCCTATCCACTATCCTACCCTATCATCTATCCTATCAAAAAACCTATCCTCTCCTCTATCCTATCGTATCCTCTACCCTATCCTATCTTCTATCCTATCCTATACTCTATCCTATCAAATCCCCTATCCTATCCTCTATCCTATCCTATCCTCTATCCTATCCTATCCTCTATCCTATCCTATCCTATATCCTATCCTATCCTCTATCCTATACTATCCTCTATCCTATCCTATCCTCTATCCTATCCTATCCTCTATCCTATCCTATCCTCTATCCTATCCTATCCTCTATCCTCTATCCTATCCTGTCCTCTATCCTATCCTATCCTCTATCCTATCCTATCCTCTATAATATCCTATCCTCTATCCTATCCTATCCTATCCTCTATCCTCTATCCTATCCTATCCTCTATCCTCTATCCTATCCTATCCTCTATCCTATCCTATCCTCTATCCTATCCTATCCTCTATACTATCCTATCCTCTATCCTATCCTATCCTCTATCCTATCCTATGCTCTATCCTATCCTATCGTCTATCCTATCCTCTATCCTATCCTATCATCTATCCTATCCTATCCTCTATCCTATCCTATAGTCTATCCTATCCTATCCTCTATCCTATCCTATAGTCTATCCTATCCTATCCTCTATCCTATCCTCTATCCTATCCTATCCTCTATCCTATCCTTTCCTCTATCCTATCCAATCTTCTATCCTATCCTATCCTCTATCCTATCAAATCCCCTATCCTATCCTCTATCCTATCCTATCCTGTATACTATCCAATCGTCTATCTTATCCTATCATCTATCCTCTATCCTATCCTATCCTCTATCCTCTATCCGATCCTATCCTCTATCCCATCCTATCCTCTATCCTATCCTATCCTCTATCCTATCCTATCCAATCCCCTATCCTATGCTCTATCCTATCCTACCCACTATAATATCGTATACTCTATCATATCCTACCCTCTATCCTATAATATCATCTATCCGTTCCTACTCTCTATCCTAACCTATTCTCTATCCTATCCTCTATCCTACCCTATCATCTATCCTATCAAATCGCCTATCCTATCCTCTATCCTGTCGTATCCTCTATCCTATCCTATCTTCTATCCTATCCTATCCTCTAACCTATCAAATCCCCTATCCTATCCTCTATCCTATCCTATCCTCTATCCTATCCTATCCTCTATCCTATCCTATCCTCTATCCTATCCTATCGTCTATCCTATCGTCTATCCTAACCTCTATCCTATCCAATCCTCTATCCTATCCCATCCTCTATCCTATCATATCCTCTATCCTATAATATCCTCTATCCTATCCTATCCTCTATCCTATCCTATCTTCTATCCTCTATCCTATCCAATCTTCTATCCTATCCTATCCTCTATCCTATCAAATCCCCTACCCTATCCTCTGTCCTATCCTATCCTCTATCCTACCCTATCCTCTATCCTACCCTATCCTCTATCCTATCCTCTATCCTATCCTATCCTCTATACTATCCTCTATCCTATCCTATCCTCTATTCTATCAAATCCCCTATCCTATCCTCTATCCTATCCTATCCTCTATACTATCCTATCCTCTATCCTATCCTATGCTCTATCCTATCCTATCGTCTATCCTATCCTCTATCCTGTCCTATCATCTATCCTATCCTATCCTCTATCCTATCCTATCCTCTATCCTATCCAATCTTCTATCCTATCCTATCCACTATCCTATCAAATCCCCTATCCTATCCTCTATCCTATCCTATCCTGTATCCTATCCAATCCTCTATCTTATCCTATCATCTATCCTCTATCCTATCCAATCCTCTATCCTATCCTATCCACTATCCTATCCTATCCTCTATCCTATCCTCTTCTCTATCCTATCCTATCCTCTATCCCATCCTATCCTCTATCCTATCCTATCCTCTATCCTCTATCCGATCCTATCCTCTATCCCATCCTATCCTCTATCCTATCCTATCCTCTATCCTATCCTATCCTCTATCCTATCCTATCCTCTATCCTATCCTATCCTCTATCCTATCCTATCGTCTATCCTATCGTCTATCCTATCCTCTATCCTATCCAATCCTCTATCCTATCCTATCCTCTATCCTATCATATCCTCTACCCTATAATATCCTCTATCCTATCCTATCCTCTATCCAATCCTCTATCCTATCCTATCCTCTATCCTATCCTCTATCCTAGCCTATCCTCTATCCTATCCTATCCAATCCCCTAACCTATGCTCTATCCTATCCTACCCACTATAATATCGTATAATCTATCATATCCTATCCTCTATCCTATAATATCATCTATCCGTTCCTACTCTCTATCCTAACCTATTCTCTATCCTATCCTCTATCCTATCCTCTATCCTAAGCTATCATCTATCCTATCAAATCCCCTATCCTATCCTCTATCCTGTCGTATCCTCTATCCTATCCTATCCTATCCTCTATCCTCTATCCGATCCTATCCTCTATCCCATCCTATCCTCTAACCTATCCTATCCTCTATCCTATCCTATCCTCTATCCTATCCTATCCTCTATCCTATCCTATCCTCTATCCTATCCTATCGTCTATCCTATCGTCTATCCTATCCTCTATCCTATCCAATCCTCTATCCTATCCTATCCTCTATCCTATCATATCCTCTACCCTATAATATCCTCTATCCTATCCTATCCTCTATCCAATCCTCTATCCTATCCTATCCTCTATCCTATCCTTTATCCTAGCCTATCCTCTATCCTATCCTATCCAATCCCCTAACCTATGCTCTATCCTATCCTACCCACTATAATATCGTATACTCTATCATATCCTATCCTCTATCCTATAATATCATCTATCCGTTCCAACTCTCTATCCTAACCTATTCTCTATCCTATCCTCTATCCTATCCTCTATCCTAAGCTATCATCTATCCTATCAAATCCCCTATCCTATCCTCTATCCTGTCGTATCCTCTATCCTATCCTATCGTCTATCCTATCCTCTATCCTATCCTATCATCTATCCTATCCTATCCTCTATCCTATCCTATCCTCTATCCTATCCTATCCTCTATCCTATCCTATCCTCTATCCTGTCGTATCCTCTATCCTATCCTATCTTCTATCCTATCCTATCCTCTATCCAATCAAATCCCCTATCCTATCCTCTATCCTATCCTATCGTCTATCCTATCCTATCCTCTATCCTATCCTATTCTCTATCCTATCCTATCATCTATCCTATCATATCCTCTATCCTATCCTATCCTCTATCCAATCCTATCCTCTATCCTATCCTATCCTATCCTCTATCCTATCCTATCCTCTATCCTATCCTATCCTCTATCCTATCCAATCTTCTATCCTATCCTATCCTCTATCCTATCAAATCCCCTATCCTACCCTCTATCCTATCTTATCCTGTATCCTATCCAATCCTCTATCTTATCCTATCATCTATCCTCTATCCTATCCAATCCTCTATCCTATCCTATCCACTATCCTATCCTATCCTCTACCCTATCCTATTCTCTATCCTGTCCTATCCTCTATTCTATCCTATCCTCTATCCTATCCTATCCTCTATCCCATCCTATCCTCTATCCTATCCTATCCTCTATCCTATCCTATCCTCTATCCTATCCTATCCTCTATCCTATCCTATCCTCTATCCTATCCTATCGTCTATCCTATCGTCTATCCTATCCTCTATCCTATCCAATCCTCTATCCTATCCTATCCTCTATCCTATCATATCCTCTACCCTATAATATCCTCTATCCTATCCTATCCTCTATCCAATCCTCTATCCTATCCTATCCTCTATCCTATCCTCTATCCTAGCCTATCCTCTATCCTATCCTATCCAATCCCCTAACCTATGCTCTATCCTATCCTACCCACTATAATATCGTATACTCTATCATATCCTATCCTCTATCCTATAATATCATCTATCCGTTCCTACTCTCTATCCTAACCTATTCTCTATCCTATCCTCTATCCTATCCTCTATCCTAAGCTATCATCTATCCTATCAAATCCCCTATCCTATCCTCTATCCTGTCGTATCCTCAATCCTATCCTATCGTCTATCCTATCCTCTATCCTATCCTATCATCTATCCTACCCTATCCTCTATCCTATCCTATCCTCTATCCTATCCTATCCTCTATCCTGTCGTATCCTCTATCCTATCCTATCTTCTATCCTATCCTATCCTCTATCCAATCAAATCCCCTATCCTATCCTCTATCCTATCCTATCGTATATCCTATCCTATCCTCTATCCTATCCTATCCTCTATCCTATCCTATCATCTATCCTATCATATCCTCTATCCTATCCTATCCTCTATCCAATTCTATCCTCTATCCTATCCTATCCTCTATCCTATCCTATCCTCTATCCTATCCTATCCTCTATCCTCTATCCTATCCTATCCTCTATACTATCCTATCCTCTATCCTATCCTATCCTGTATCCTACCCTATCCTCTATCCTATTCTATCCTCTATCCTATCCTATCCTCTATCCTATCCTATCCTCTATCCTATCCTATCCTCTATCCTATCCTATCCTCTATCCTATCCTATCCTCTATCGTATCCTATCCTCTATCCTATCCTATCCTCTATCCTATCCTATCCTCTATCCTATCCTCTATCCTATCCTATCCTCTATCCTATCCTATCGTCTATCCTATCGTCTATCCTATCCTCTATCCTATCCACTATTATACCCTATCATCTATCCTATCAAATCCCCTATCCTATCCTCTATCCTATCGTGTCCTCTACCCTATCCTATCTTCTATCCTATCCTATCCTCTATCCTATCAAATCCCCTATCCTATCCTCTATCCTATCCTATCCTCTATCCTATCCTATCCTCTATCCTATCCTCTATCCTATCCTATTCTATATCCTATCCTATCCTCTATCCTATACTATCCTCTATCCTATCCTATCCTCTATCCTATCCTATCCTCTATCCTATCAAATCCCCTGTCCTATCCTCTATCCTATCAAATCCCCTGTCCTATCCTCTATCCTATCCTATCCTCTACCCTATCCTATCCTCTATCCTATCCTATCTTCTATCCTATCCTATCCAATCACCTATCCTATGCTCTATCCTATCCTACCCTCTATAATATCGTATACTCTATCATATCCTATCCTCTATCCTCGTAATATCATCTATCCGTTCCTACTCTCTATCCTAACCTATTCTCTATCTTATCCTCTATCCTATCCTCTATCCTATCCTCTATCCTACCCTATCATCTATCCTATCAAATCCCCTATCCTATCCTCTATCCTGTCGTATCCTCTATCCTATCCTATCTTCTATCCTATCCTATCCTCTATCCTATCAAATCCCCTATCCTATCCTCTATCCTATCCTATCCTCTATCCTATCCTATCCTCTATCCTATCCTATCCTCTATCCTATCCTATCGTCTATCCTATCGTCTATCCTATCGTCTATCCTATCCTCTATCCTATCCACTATCCTACCCTATCATCTATCCTATCAAAAAACCTATCCTCTCCTCTATCCTATCGTATCCTCTACCCTATCCTATCTTCTATCCTATCCTATACTCTATCCTATCAAATCCCCTATCCTATCCTCTATCCTATCCTATCCTCTATCCTATCCTATCCTCTATCCTATCCTATCCTATATCCTATCCTATCCTCTATCCTATACTATCCTCTATCCTATCCTATCCTCTATCCTATCCTATCCTCTATCCTATCCTATCCTCTATCCTATCCTATCCTCTATCCTCTATCCTATCCTGTCCTCTATCCTATCCTATCCTCTATCCTATCCTATCCTCTATAATATCCTATCCTCTATCCTATCCTATCCTATCCTCTATCCTCTATCCTATCCTATCCTCTATCCTCTATCCTATCCTATCCTCTATCCTATCCTATCCTCTATCCTATCCTATCCTCTATACTATCCTATCCTCTATCCTATCCTATCCTCTATCCTATCCTATGCTCTATCCTATCCTATCGTCTATCCTATCCTCTATCCTATCCTATCATCTATCCTATCCTATCCTCTATCCTATCCTATAGTCTATCCTATCCTATCCTCTATCCTATCCTATAGTCTATCCTATCCTATCCTCTATCCTATCCTCTATCCTATCCTATCCTCTATCCTATCCTTTCCTCTATCCTATCCAATCTTCTATCCTATCCTATCCTCTATCCTATCAAATCCCCTATCCTATCCTCTATCCTATCCTATCCTGTATACTATCCAATCGTCTATCTTATCCTATCATCTATCCTCTATCCTATCCTATCCTCTATCCTCTATCCGATCCTATCCTCTATCCCATCCTATCCTCTATCCTATCCTATCCTCTATCCTATCCTATCCTCTATCCTATCATATCCTCTATCCTATCCTATCCTATCGTCTATCCTATCGTCTATCCTATCCTCTATCCAATCCAATCCTCTATCCTATCCTATCCTCTATCCTATCATATCCTCTATCCCATAATATCCTCTATCCTATCCTATCCTCTATCCAATCCTCTATCCTATCCTATCCTCTATCCTATCCTCTATCCTAGCCTATCCTCTATCCTATCCTATCCAATCCCCTAACCTATGCTCTATCCTATCCTACCCACTATAATATCGTATACTCTATCATATCCTATCCTCTATCCTATAATATCATCTATCCGTTCCTACTCTCTATCCTAACCTATTCTCTATCCTATCCTCTATCCTATCCTCTATCCTAAGCTATCATCTATCCTATCAAATCCCCTATCCTATCCTCTATCCTGTCGTATCCTCTATCCTATCCTATCTTCTATCCTATCCTCTCCTCTATCCTATCAAATCCCCTATCCTATCCTCTATCCTATCCTATCCTCTATCCTATCCTATCTTCTATCATATCCTATCCTCTATCCTATACTATCCTCTATCCTATCCTATCCTCTATCCTATCATATCCTCTATACTATAATATCCTCTATCCTATCCTATCCTCTATCCAATCCTCTATCCTATCCTATCCTCTATCCTATCCTATCCTCTATTATATCCTATCTTCTATTATATCCTATCCTCTATCCTATCAAATCCCCTACCCTATCCTCTATCCTATCCTATCATCTATCCTCAAGTCTATCCTTTCCTGTATCCTATCCTATCGTCTATCCTATCCTATCCTCTATCCTATCCTATCATCTATCCTCAAGTCTATCCTTTCCTGTATCCTATCCTATCCTCTATCCTATCCTATCCTCTATCCTATCCTATGCTCTATCCTATCCTATCCTCTATCCTATCCTATCCTCTATCCTAGCCTATCCTCTATCCTATCCTATCCTCTATCCTATCCTATCCTCTATCCTATCCTATCCTCTATCCTATCCTATCCTCTATCCTATCCTATCCTCTATATTATCCTATCCTCTATCCTATCCTATCCCCTATCCTATCCTCTATCCTATCCTATCCTCTATCCTATCCTATCCTCTATCCTATCCTATCCTCTATATTATCCTATCCTCTATCCTATCCTATCCTCTATCCTATCCTATCCTCTATCCTATTCTATCATGTATCCTATCCTATCCTCTATCCTATCCTATCCTCTAACCTATCCAATCCTCTATCCTATCCTATCCTCTATCCTATCAAATCCCCTATCCTATCCTCTATCCTATCCTATCCTCTATCCTATCCTATCCTCTATCCTATCCTATCCTCTATCCTATCCAATCCTCTATCCTATCCTATCCTCTATCCTCTATCCTATCCTATCTTCTATCCTATCCAATCCTCTATCCTATCCTATCCTCTATCCTCTATCCTATCCTATCCTCTATCCTATCCTATCCTCTATCCTATCCTATCCTGTATCATATCCAATCCTCTATCCTATCCTATCATCTATCCTCTATCCTATCCAATCCTCTATCCTATCCTATCCACTATCCTATCCTATCCTCTATACTATCCTATCCTCTATCCTATCCTATCCTCTATCCTATCCTATGCTCTATCCTATCCTATCGTGTATCCTATCCTCTATCCTATACTATCCTCTATCCTATCCTATCCTCTATCCTATCCTATCCTCTATCCTATCCTATCCTCTATCCTATCCTATCCTCTATCCTATCCTATCCTGTATCCTACCCTATCCTCTATCCTATTCTATCCTCTATCCTATCCTATCCTCTATCCTATCCTATCCTGTATCCTATCCAATCCTCTATCTTATCCTATCATCTATCCTCTATCCTATCCAATCCTCTATCCTATCCTATCCACTATCCTATCCTATCCTCTATCCTATCCTATTCTCTATCCTATCCTATCCTCTATCCCATCCTATCCTCTATCCTATCCTATCCTCTATCCTCTATCCGATCCTATCCTCTATCCCATCCTATCCTCTATCCTATCCTATCCTCTATCCTATCCTATCCTCTATCCTATCCTATCCTCTATCCTATCCTATCCTCTATCCTATCCTATCGTCTATCCTATCGTCTATCCTATCCTCTATCCTATCCAATCCTCTATCCTATCCTATCCTCTATCCTATCATATCCTCTACCCTATAATATCCTCTATCCTATCCTATCCTCTATCCAATCCTCTATCCTATCCTATCCTCTATCCTATCCTCTATCCTAGCCTATCCTCTATCCTATCCTATCCAATCCCCTAACCTATGCTCTATCCTATCCTACCCACTATAATATCGTATAATCTATCATATCCTATCCTCTATCCTATAATATCATCTATCCGTTCCTACTCTCTATCCTAACCTATTCTCTATCCTATCCTCTATCCTATCCTCTATCCTAAGCTATCATCTATCCTATCAAATCCCCTATCCTATCCTCTATCCTGTCGTATCCTCTATCCTATCCTATCCTATCCTCTATCCTCTATCCGATCCTATCCTCTATCCCATCCTATCCTCTAACCTATCCTATCCTCTATCCTATCCTATCCTCTATCCTATCCTATCCTCTATCCTATCCTATCGTCTATCCTATCGTCTATCCTATCCTCTATCCTATCCAATCCTCTATCCTATCCTATCCTCTATCCTATCATATCCTCTACCCTATAATATCCTCTATCCTATCCTATCCTCTATCCAATCCTCTATCCTATCCTATCCTCTATCCTATCCTTTATCCTAGCCTATCCTCTATCCTATCCTATCCAATCCCCTAACCTATGCTCTATCCTATCCTACCCACTATAATATCGTATACTCTATCATATCCTATCCTCTATCCTATAATATCATCTATCCGTTCCAACTCTCTATCCTAACCTATTCTCTATCCTATCCTCTATCCTATCCTCTATCCTAAGCTATCATCTATCCTATCAAATCCCCTATCCTATCCTCTATCCTGTCGTATCCTCTATCCTATCCTATCGTCTATCCTATCCTCTATCCTATCCTATCATCTATCCTATCCTATCCTCTATCCTATCCTATCCTCTATCCTATCCTATCCTCTATCCTATCCTATCCTCTATCCTGTCGTATCCTCTATCCTATCCTATCTTCTATCCTATCCTATCCTCTATCCAATCAAATCCCCTATCCTATCCTCTATCCTATCCTATCGTCTATCCTATCCTATCCTCTATCCTATCCTATTCTCTATCCTATCCTATCATCTATCCTATCATATCCTCTATCCTATCCTATCCTCTATCCAATCCTATCCTCTATCCTATCCTATCCTATCCTCTATCCTATCCTATCCTCTATCCTCTATCCTATCCTATCCTCTATCCTATCCTATCGTCTATACTATCCTATCCTCTATCCTATCCTATCCTCTATCCTATCCTATGCTCTATCCTATCCTCTATCCTATCCTATCCTCTATCCTATCCTATCCTCTATCCTATCCTATCCTCTATCGTATCCTATCCTCTATCCTATCCTATCCTATCCTCTATCCTATCCTATCCTCTATCCTATCCTCTATCCTATCCTATCCTCTATCAAATCCTATACTCTATCCTATCCTATCGTCTATCCTATCGTCTATCCTATCCTCTATCCTATCCACTATCCTACCCTATCATCTATCCTATCAAAACCCCTATCCTATCCTCTATCCTATCGTATCCTCTACCCTATCCTATCTTCTATCCTATCCTATACTCTATCCTATCAAATCCCCTATCCTATCCTCTATCCTATCCTATCCTCTATCCTATCCTATCCTATATCCTATCCTATCCTCTATCCTATCCTATCCTCTATCCTATCCTATCCTCTTATCCTATCCTATCGTCTATCCTATCGTCTATCCTATCCTCTATCCTATCCACTATCATACCCTATCATCTATCCTATCAAATCCCCTATCCTATCCTCTATCCTATCGTATCCTCTACCCTATCCTATGTTCTATCCTATCCTATCCCCTATCCTATCCTGTATCCTATCCTATCCTGTATCCTATCCTATCCTCTATCCTATCCTATCCTATATCCTATCCTATCCTCTATCCTATCATATCCTCTATCCTATCCTATCCTCTATCCTATCCTATCGTCTATCCTATCGTCTATAATATCCTCTATCCTATCCACTATCATACCCTATCATCTATCCTATCAAATCCCCTATCCTATCCTCTATCCTATCGTATCCTCTACCCTATCCTATCCCCTATCCTATCCTGTATCCTATCCTATCCTGTATCCTATCCTATCCTCTATCCTATCCTATCCTATATCCTATCCTATCCTCTATCCTATCATATCCTCTATCCTATCCTATCCTCTATCCTATCCTATCGTCTATCCTATCGTCTATAATATCCTCTATCCTATCCACTATCATACCCTATCATCTATCCTATCAAATCCCCTATCCTATCCTCTATCCTATCGTATCCTCTACCCTATCCTATGTTCTATCCTATCCTATCCCCTATCCTATCCTGTATCCTATCCTATCCTGTATCCTATCCTATCCTCTATCCTATCCTATCCTATATCCTATCCTATCCTCTATCCTATCATATCCTCTATCCTATCCTATCCTCTATCCTATCCTATCCTCTATCCTATCCTATCCTCTATCCTATCCTATCCTCTATCCTATCCTATCCTATCCTATCCTCTATCCTATCCTATCCTCTATCCTATCCTATCCTCTATCCTATCCTATCCTCTATCCTATCCTATCCTCTATCCTATCCAAACCTCTATCCTATCCTATCCTCTATCCTCTATCCTATCCTATCTTCTATCCTATCCAATCCTCTATCCTATCCTATCCTCTATCCTCTATCCTATCCTATCCTCTATCCTATCCTATCCTCTATCCTATCCTATCCTCTATCCTATCCTATCCTGTATCATATCCAATCCTCTATCCTATCCTATCATCTATCCTCTATCCTATCCAATCCTCTATCCTATCCTATCCACTATCCTATCCTATCCTATAGTCTATCCTATCCTATCCTCTATCCTATCCTATCCTATCCACTATCCTATCAAATCCCCTATCCTATCCTCTATCCTATCCTATCCTGTATCCTATCCAATCCTCTATCTTATCCTATCATCTATCCTCTATCCTATCCAATCCTCTATCCTATCCTATCCACTATCCTATCCTATCCTCTATCCTATCCTATTCTCTATCCTGTCCTATCCTCTATCCCATCCTATCCTCTATCCTATCCTATCCTCTATCCTCTATCCGATCCTATCCTCTATCCCATCCTATCCTCTATCCTATCCTATCCTCTATCCTATCCTATCCTCTATCCTATCCTATCATCTATCCTATCCTATCCTCTATCCTATCCTACCGTCTATCCTATCGTCTATCCTATCCTCTATCCTATCCAATCCTCTATCCTATCCTATCCTCTATCCTATCATATCCTCTACCCTATAATATCCTCTATCCTATCCTATCCTCTATCCAATCCTCTATCCTATCCTATCCTCTATCCTATCCTCTATCCTAGCCTATCCTCTATCCTATCCTATCCAATCCCCTAACCTATGCTCTATCCTATCCTACCCACTATAATATCGTATAATCTATCATATCCTATCCTCTATCCTATAATATCATCTATCCGTTCCTACTCTCTATCCTAACCTATTCTCTATCCTAATCTCTATCCTATCCTCTATCCTAAGCTATCATCTATCCTATCAAATCCCCTATCCTATCCTCTATCCTGTCGTATCCTCTATCCAATCCTCTATCCTATCCTATCCTCTATCCTATCCTCTATCCTATCCTATCCTCTATCCTATCCTATCCTCTATCCTATCCTATCCTCTATCCTATCCTATCCTCTATCCTATCCTATCCTCTATCCTATCCTATCATCTATCCTATCCTATCCTCTATCCTATCCTATCCACTATCCTATCCTATCCTCTATCCTATCCTATTCTCTATCCTATCCTATCCTCTATCCTATCCTATCCTCTATCCTATCCAATCCTCTATCCTCTATCCGATCCTATCCTCTATCCCATCCTATCCTCTATCCTATCCTATCCTCTATCCTATCCTATCCTCTATCCTATCCTATCCTCTATCCTATCCTATCCTCTATCCTATCCTATCCTCTATCCTATCCTATCCTCTATCCTATCCTATCCTCTATCCTATCCTATCCTCTATCCTATCCTATCCTATCCTCTATCCTATCCTATCCTCTATCCTATCCTATCCTCTATCCTATCCTATGCTCTATCCTATCCTATCGTCTATCCTATCCTCTATCCTATCCTATCCTCTGTCCTATCCTATCCAGTATCCTATCCTATCCTCTATCCTATCCTATCATCTATCCTCTATCCTATCCAATCCTCTATCTTATCCTATCCACTATCCTATCCTATCCTCTATCCTATCCTCTATCCTCTATCCTATCCTATCCTCTATCCTATCCTATCCTCTATCCTATCCTATCCTGTATCCTATCCAATCCTCTATCCTATCCTATCATCTATCCTCTATCCTATCCAATCCTCTATCCTATCCTATCCACTATCCTATCCTATCCTCTATACTATCCTATCCTCTATCCTATCCTATCCTCTATCCTATCCTATGCTCTATCCTATCCTATCGTGTATCCTATCCTCTATCCTATCCTATCCTCTATCCTATCCTATCCTCTATCCTATCCTATCCTCTATCCTATCCTATCCTCTATCCTATCCTATCCTCTATCCTATCCTATCCTCTATCCTATCCTATCCTCTATCCTACCCTATCCTCTATCCTATCCTATCCTCTATATTATCCTATCCTCTATCCTATCCTATCCTCTATCCTCTATCCTATCCTATCCTCTATCCTATCCTATCCTCTATCCTATCCTATCCTCTATAATATCCTATCCTCTATCCTATCCTATCCTCTATCCTATCCTAGCCTCTATCCTATCCTATCCTCTATCCTATCCTATCCTCTATCCTATCAAATCCCCTATCCTATCCTCTATCCTATCCTATCCTCTATCCTATCCTATCCTCTATCCTATCCTATCCTCTATCCTATCCTATCCTCTATCCTATCCTATCCTATCCTCTATCCTATCCTATCCTCTATCCTATCCTATCCTCTATCCTATCCTATGCTCTATCCTATCCTATCGTCTATCCTATCCTCTATCCTATCCTATCCTCTATCCTATCCTATCCAGTATCCTATCCTATCCTCTATCCTATCCTATCATCTATCCTCTATCCTATCCAATCCTCTATCCTATCCTATCCACTATCCTATCCTATCCTCTATCCTATCCTCTATCCTCTATCCTATCCTATCCTCTATCCTATCCTATCCTCTATCATATCCTATCCTGTATCCTATCCAATCCTCTATCATATCCTATCATCTATCCTCTATCCTATCCAATCCTCTATCCTATCCTATCCACTATCCTATCCTATTTTTTTTTTTTTTTTTTTTTCCGAGGAGGTAATCTCGTTACGGATACCCGAACCCCCCCGGGGGGGGTGGTCCGGGTTATGTGGGACTCCTCGGCTGGTTGGTGCAACGCCGAGTATACCCACTAACTCCTCCCCGTCCGTCCCTAGACTCCTGGGGGCACCCGTGCTCTGCGCGCGCATGTCAATCCGGTGTGCCCCCGATCCACTATCCTATCCTATCCTCTATACTATCCTATCCTCTATCCTATCCTATCCTCTATCCTATCCTATGCTCTATCCTATCCTATCGTGTATCCTATCCTCTATCCTATCCTATCCTCTATCCTATCCTATCCTCTATCCTATCCTATCCTCTATCCTATCCTATCCTCTATCCTATCCTATCCTCTATCCTATCCTATCCTCTATCCTATCCTATCCTCTATCCTACCCTATCCTCTATCCTATCCTATCCTCTATATTATCCTATCCTCTATCCTATCCTATCCTCTATCCTCTATCCTATCCTATCCTCTATCCTATCCTATAGTCTATCCTATCCTATCCTCTATCCTATCCTATCCTCTATCCTATCCTATCCTCTATCCTATCCTATCCTCTATCCTATCCAATCTTCTATCCTATTCTATCCTCTATCCTATCAAATCCCCTATCCTATCCTCTATCCTATCCTATCCTGTATCCTATCCAATCCTCTATCTTATCCTATCAGCTATCCTCTATCCTATCCATCCTCTATCCTATCCTATCCACTATCCTATCGTATCCTCTATCCTATCCTATTCTCTATCCTATCCTACCCTCTATCCCTATCCTATCCTCTATCCTATCCTATCCTCTATCCTACCCTATCCTCTATCCTATCCTATCCTCTATATTATCCTATCCTCTATCCTATCCTATCCTCTATCCTCTATCCGATCCTATCCTCTATCCCATCCTATCCTCTATCCTATCCTATCCTCTATCCTATCCTATCTTCTATACTATTCTATCCTCTATCCTATCAATCCCCTATCCTATCCTCTATCCTATCCTATCCGGTATCCTATCCAATCCTCTATCCTATCCTATCATCTATCCTCAATCCTATCCTTTCCTGTATCCTATCCAATCCTCTATCCTATCCTATGCTCTATCCTATCCTATCGTCTATCCTTTCCTCTATCCTATCCTATCATATATCCTATCCTATCCTCTATCCTATCCTATCCTCTATCCTCTATCCTATCCTATCCTCTATCCTATCCAATCCTCTATCCTATCCTATCCACTATCCTACCCTATCCTCTATCCTATCCTCTATCCTCTATCCTATCCTATCCTCTATCCTATCCTATCCTCTATCCTATCCTATCCTCTATCCTATCCTATCCTCTATCCTCTATCCTATCCTATCCTCTATCCTATCCAATCCTCTATCCTATCCTATCCTCTATCCTATCAAATCCCCTATCCTATCCTCTATCCTATCCTATCCTGTATCCTATCCAATCCTCTATCTTATCCTATCAGCTATCCTCTATCCTATCCATCCTCTATCCTATCCTATCCACTATCCTATCGTATCCTCTATCCTATCCTATTCTCTATCCTATCCTACCCTCTATCCTATCCTATCCTCTATCCTATCCTATCCTCTATCCTACCCTATCCTCTATCCTATCCTATCCTCTATATTATCCTATCCTCTATCCTATCCTATCCTCTATCCTCTATCCGATCCTATCCTCTATCCCATCCTATCCTCTATCCTATCCTATCCTCTATCCTATCCTATCCTCTATCCTATCCTATCCTCTATCCTATCCTATCCTCTATCCTATCCTATCCTCTATCCTATCCTATCGTCTATCCTATCGTCTATCCTATCGTCTATCCTATCCTATCCACTATCCTATCATATCCTCTATCCTATAATATACTCTATCCTATCCTATCCTGTATCCAATCCTCTATCCTATCCTATCCTCTATCCTATCCTATCCTCTATCCTATCCTATCTTCTATACTATTCTATCCTCTATCCTATCAAATCCCCTATCCTATCCTCTATCCTATCCTATCCGGTATCCTATCCAATCCTCTATCCTATCCTATCATCTATCCTCAATCCTATCCTTTCCTGTATCCTATCCAATCCTCTATCCTATCCTATGCTCTATCCTATCCTATCGTCTATCCTTTCCTCTATCCTATCCTATCCTCTATCCTATCCAATCCTCTATCCTATCCTATCATCTATCCTCTATCCTATCCAATCCTCTATCCTATCCTATCCACTATCCTATCCTATCCTCTATACTATCCTATCCTCTATCCTATCCTATCCTCTATCCTATCCTATGCTCTATCCTATCCTATCGTGTATCCTATCCTCTATCCTATCCTATCTCTATCCTATCCTATCCTCTATCCCATCCTATCCTCTATCCTATCCTATCCTCTATCCTATCCTATCCTCTATCCTATCCTATCCTCTATCCTATCCTATCCTCTATCCTATCCTATCCTCTATCCTATCCTATCCTCTATCCTATCCTATCCTCTATCCTATCCTATCCTCTATCCTATCCTATCCTATCCTCTATCCTATCCTATCCTCTATCCTATCCTATCCTCTATCCTATCCTATGCTCTATCCTATCCTATCGTCTATCCTATCCTCTATCCTATCCTATCCTCTGTCCTATCCTATCCAGTATCCTATCCTATCCTCTATCCTATCCTATCATCTATCCTCTATCCTATCCAATCCTCTATCTTATCCTATCCACTATCCTATCCTATCCTCTATCCTATCCTCTATCCTCTATCCTATCCTATCCTCTATCCTATCCTATCCTCTATCCTATCCTATCCTGTATCCTATCCAATCCTCTATCCTATCCTATCATCTATCCTCTATCCTATCCAATCCTCTATCCTATCCTATCCACTATCCTATCCTATCCTCTATACTATCCTATCCTCTATCCTATCCTATCCTCTATCCTATCCTATGCTCTATCCTATCCTATCGTGTATCCTATCCTCTATCCTATCCTATCCTCTATCCTATCCTATCCTCTATCCTATCCTATCCTCTATCCTATCCTATCCTCTATCCTATCCTATCCTCTATCCTATCCTATCCTCTATCCTATCCTATCCTCTATCCTACCCTATCCTCTATCCTATCCTATCCTCTATATTATCCTATCCTCTATCCTATCCTATCCTCTATCCTCTATCCTATCCTATCCTCTATCCTATCCTATCCTCTATCCTATCCTATCCTCTATAATATCCTATCCTCTATCCTATCCTATCCTCTATCCTATCCTAGCCTCTATCCTATCCTATCCTCTATCCTATCCTATCCTCTATCCTATCAAATCCCCTATCCTATCCTCTATCCTATCCTATCCTCTATCCTATCCTATCCTCTATCCTATCCTATCCTCTATCCTATCCTATCCTCTATCCTATCCTATCCTATCCTCTATCCTATCCTATCCTCTATCCTATCCTATCCTCTATCCTATCCTATGCTCTATCCTATCCTATCGTCTATCCTATCCTCTATCCTATCCTATCCTCTATCCTATCCTATCCAGTATCCTATCCTATCCTCTATCCTATCCTATCATCTATCCTCTATCCTATCCAATCCTCTATCCTATCCTATCCACTATCCTATCCTATCCTCTATCCTATCCTCTATCCTCTATCCTATCCTATCCTCTATCCTATCCTATCCTCTATCATATCCTATCCTGTATCCTATCCAATCCTCTATCATATCCTATCATCTATCCTCTATCCTATCCAATCCTCTATCCTATCCTATCCACTATCCTATCCTATTTTTTTTTTTTTTTTTTTTTCCGAGGAGGTAATCTCGTTACGGATACCCGAACCCCCCCGGGGGGGGTGGTCCGGGTTATGTGGGACTCCTCGGCTGGTTGGTGCAACGCCGAGTATACCCACTAACTCCTCCCCGTCCGTCCCTAGACTCCTGGGGGCACCCGTGCTCTGCGCGCGCATGTCAATCCGGTGTGCCCCCGATCCACTATCCTATCCTATCCTCTATACTATCCTATCCTCTATCCTATCCTATCCTCTATCCTATCCTATGCTCTATCCTATCCTATCGTGTATCCTATCCTCTATCCTATCCTATCCTCTATCCTATCCTATCCTCTATCCTATCCTATCCTCTATCCTATCCTATCCTCTATCCTATCCTATCCTCTATCCTATCCTATCCTCTATCCTATCCTATCCTCTATCCTACCCTATCCTCTATCCTATCCTATCCTCTATATTATCCTATCCTCTATCCTATCCTATCCTCTATCCTCTATCCTATCCTATCCTCTATCCTATCCTATAGTCTATCCTATCCTATCCTCTATCCTATCCTATCCTCTATCCTATCCTATCCTCTATCCTATCCTATCCTCTATCCTATCCAATCTTCTATCCTATTCTATCCTCTATCCTATCAAATCCCCTATCCTATCCTCTATCCTATCCTATCCTGTATCCTATCCAATCCTCTATCTTATCCTATCAGCTATCCTCTATCCTATCCATCCTCTATCCTATCCTATCCACTATCCTATCGTATCCTCTATCCTATCCTATTCTCTATCCTATCCTACCCTCTATCCTATCCTATCCTCTATCCTATCCTATCCTCTATCCTACCCTATCCTCTATCCTATCCTATCCTCTATATTATCCTATCCTCTATCCTATCCTATCCTCTATCCTCTATCCGATCCTATCCTCTATCCCATCCTATCCTCTATCCTATCCTATCCTCTATCCTATCCTATCTTCTATACTATTCTATCCTCTATCCTATCAAATCCCCTATCCTATCCTCTATCCTATCCTATCCGGTATCCTATCCAATCCTCTATCCTATCCTATCATCTATCCTCAATCCTATCCTTTCCTGTATCCTATCCAATCCTCTATCCTATCCTATGCTCTATCCTATCCTATCGTCTATCCTTTCCTCTATCCTATCCTATCATATATCCTATCCTATCCTCTATCCTATCCTATCCTCTATCCTCTATCCTATCCTATCCTCTATCCTATCCAATCCTCTATCCTATCCTATCCACTATCCTATCCTATCCTCTATCCTATCCTCTATCCTCTATCCTATCCTATCCTCTATCCTATCCTATCCTCTATCCTATCCTATCCTCTATCCTATCCTATCCTCTATCCTCTATCCTATCCTATCCTCTATCCTATCCAATCCTCTATCCTATCCTATCCTCTATCCTATCAAATCCCCTATCCTATCCTCTATCCTATCCTATCCTGTATCCTATCCAATCCTCTATCTTATCCTATCAGCTATCCTCTATCCTATCCATCCTCTATCCTATCCTATCCACTATCCTATCGTATCCTCTATCCTATCCTATTCTCTATCCTATCCTACCCTCTATCCTATCCTATCCTCTATCCTATCCTATCCTCTATCCTACCCTATCCTCTATCCTATCCTATCCTCTATATTATCCTATCCTCTATCCTATCCTATCCTCTATCCTCTATCCGATCCTATCCTCTATCCCATCCTATCCTCTATCCTATCCTATCCTCTATCCTATCCTATCCTCTATCCTATCCTATCCTCTATCCTATCCTATCCTCTATCCTATCCTATCCTCTATCCTATCCTATCGTCTATCCTATCGTCTATCCTATCGTCTATCCTATCCTATCCACTATCCTATCATATCCTCTATCCTATAATATACTCTATCCTATCCTATCCTGTATCCAATCCTCTATCCTATCCTATCCTCTATCCTATCCTATCCTCTATCCTATCCTATCTTCTATACTATTCTATCCTCTATCCTATCAAATCCCCTATCCTATCCTCTATCCTATCCTATCCGGTATCCTATCCAATCCTCTATCCTATCCTATCATCTATCCTCAATCCTATCCTTTCCTGTATCCTATCCAATCCTCTATCCTATCCTATGCTCTATCCTATCCTATCGTCTATCCTTTCCTCTATCCTATCCTATCCTCTATCCTATCCAATCCTCTATCCTATCCTATCATCTATCCTCTATCCTATCCAATCCTCTATCCTATCCTATCCACTATCCTATCCTATCCTCTATACTATCCTATCCTCTATCCTATCCTATCCTCTATCCTATCCTATGCTCTATCCTATCCTATCGTGTATCCTATCCTCTATCCTATCCTATCTCTATCCTATCCTATCCTCTATCCCATCCTATCCTCTATCCTATCCTATCCTCTATCCTATCCTATCCTCTATCCTATCCTATCCTCTATCCTATCCTATCCTCTATCCTACCCTATCCTCTATCCTATCCTATCCTCTATATTATCCTATCCTCTATCCTATCCTATCCTCTATCCTCTATCCTATCCTATCCTCTATCCTATCCTATCCTCTATCCTATCCTATCCTCTATCCTATCCTATCCTCTATAATATCCTATCCTCTATCCTATCCTATGCTCTATCCTATCCTATGCTCTATCCTATCCTATCGTCTATCCTATCCTCTATCCTATCCTATCATCTATCCTATCCTATCCTCTATCCTATCCTATAGTCTATCCTATCCTATCCTCTATCCTATCCTATCCTCTATCCTATCCTATCCTCTATCCTATCCTATCCTCTATCCTATCCAATCTTCTATCCTATTCTATCCTCTATCCTATCAAATCCCCTATCCTATCCTCTATCCTATCCTATCCTGTATCCTATCCAATCCTCTATCTTATCCTATCAGCTATCCTCTATCCTATCCATCCTCTATCCTATCCTATCCACTATCCTATCCTATCCTCTATCCTATCCTATCCTCTATCCTATCCTACCCTCTATCCTATCCTATCCTCTATCCTATCCTATCCTCTATCCTACCCTATCCTCTATCCTATCCTATCCTCTATATTATCCTATCCTCTATCCTATCCTATCCTCTATCCTCTATCCGATCCTATCCTCTATCCCATCCTATCCTCTATCCTATCCTATCCTCTATCCTATCCTATCCTCTATCCTATCCTATCCTCTATCCTATCCTATCCTCTATCCTATCCTATCCTCTATCCTATCCTATCGCCTATCCTATCGTCTATCCTATCGTCTATCCTATCCTATCCACTATCCTATCATATCCTCTATCCTATAATATCCTCTATCCTATCCTATCCTGTATTCAATCCTCTATCCTATCCTATCCTCTATCCTATCCTATCCTCTATCCTATCCTATCTTCTATACTATTCTATCCTCTATCCTGTCAAATCCCCTATCCTATCCTCTATCCTATCCTATCCGGTATCCTATCCAATCCTCTATCCTATCCTATCATCTATCCTCAATCCTATCCTTTCCTGTATCCTATCCAATCCTCTATCCTATCCTATGCTCTATCCTATCCTATCGTCTATCCTATCCTCTATCCTATCCTATCATATATCCTATCCTATCCTCTATCCTATCCTATCCTCTATCCTCTATCCTATCCTATCCTCTATCCTATCCAATCCTCTATCCTATCCTATCCACTATCCTATCCTATCCTCTATCCTATCCTCTATCCTCTATCCTATCCTATCCTCTATCCTATCCTATCCTCTATCCTATCCTATCCTCTATCCTATGCTATGCTCTATCCTATCCTATCGTGTATCCTATCCTCTATCCTATCCTATCCTCTATCCTATCCTATCCTCTATCCTATCCTATCCTCTATCCTATCCTATCCTCTATCCTATCCTATCCTCTATCCTATCCTATCCTCTATCCTATCCTATCCTCTATCCTACCCTATCCTCTATCCTATCCTATCCTCTATATTATCCTATCCTCTATCCTATCCTATCCTCTATCCTCTATCCTATCCTATCCTCTATCCTATCCTATCCTCTATCCTATCCTATCCTCTATAATATCCTATCCTCTATCCTATCCTATCCTCTATCCTATCCTATGCTCTATCCTATAGTATCGTCTATCCTATCCTCTATCCTATCCTATCATCTATCCTATCCTATCCTCTATCCTATCCTATAGTCTATCCTATCCTATCCTCTATCCTATCCTATCCTCTATCCTATCCTATCCTCTATCCTATCCTATCCTCTATCCTATCCTATCCTCTATCCTATCCAATCTTCTATCCTATTCTATCCTCTATCCTATCAAATCCCCTACCCTATCCTCTATCCTATCCTATCCTGTATCCTATCCAATCCTCTATCTTATCCTATCAGCTATCCTCTATCCTATCCATCCTCTATCCTATCCTATCCACTATGCTATCCTATCCTCTATCCTATCCTATCCTCTATCCTATCCTACCCTCTATCCTATCCTATCCTCTATCCTATCCTATCCTCTATCCTACCCTATCCTCTATCCTATCCCATCCTCTATATTATCCTATCCTCTATCCTATCCTATCCTCTATCCTCTATCCGATCCTATCCTCTATCCCATCCTATCCTCTATCCTATCCTATCCTCTATCCTATCCTATCTTCTATACTATTCTATCCTCTATCCTATCAAATCCCCTATCCTATCCTCTATCCTATCCTATCCGGTATCCTATCCAATCCTCTATCCTATCCTATCCTCTATACTATCCTATACTCTATCCTATCCTATCCTCTATCCTATCCTATGCTCTATCCTATCCTATCGTCTATCCTATCCTCTATCCTATCCTATCATCTATCCTATCCTATCCTCTATCCTATCCTATAGTCTATCCTATCCTATCCTCTATCCTATCCTATCCTCTATCCTATCCTATCCTCTATCCTATCCAATCTTCTATCCCATACTATCCTCTATCCTATCAAATCCCCTATCCTATCCTCTATCCTATCCTATCCTGTATCCTATCCAATCCTCTATCTTATCCTCTCATCTATCCTCTATCCTATCCAATCCTCTATCCTATCCTATCCACTATCCTATCCTATCCTCTATCCTATCCTATTCTCTATCCTATCCTATCCTCTATCCTATCCTATCCTCTATCCTATCCGATCCTCTATCCTCTATCCAATCCTATCCTCTATCCCATCCTATCCTCTATCCTATCCTATCCTCTATCCTATGCTATCCTCTATCCTATCCTATCCTCTATCCTATCCTATCCTCTATCCTATCCTATCGTCTATCCTATCGTCTATCCTATCCTCTATCCTATCCTATCCTCTATCCTATTCTATCCTCTATCCTATCCTATCCTCTATCCTATCCTATCCTCTATCCTATCCTATCCTCTATATTATCCTATCCTCTATCCTATCCTATCCTCTATCCTCTATCCTATCCTATCCTCTATCCTCTATCCTATCCTATCCTCTATCCTATCCTATCCTCTATCCTATCCTATCATCTATCCTATCCTATCCTCTATCCTATCCTATAGTCTATCCTATCCTATCCTCTATCCTATCCTATCCTCTATCCTATCCTATCCTCTATCCTATCCTATCCTCTATCCTATCCAATCTTCTATCCTATTCTATCCTCTATCCTATCAAATCCCCTATCCTATCCTCTATCCTATCCTATCCTGTATCCTATCCAATCCTCTATCTTATCCTATCAGCTATCCTCTATCCTATCCATCCTCTATCCTATCCTATCCACTATCCTATCCTATCCTCTATCCTATCCTATCCTCTATCCTATCCTATCCTCTATCCTATACTATCCTCTATCCTATCCTATCCTCTATACTATCCTATCCTCTATCCTATCCTATCCTCTATCCTGTCCTATGCTCTATCCTATCCTATCGTCTATCCTATCCTCTATCCTATCCTATCATCTATCCTATCCTATCCTCTATCCTATCAAATCCCCTATCCTATCCTCTATCCTATCCTATCCTGTATCCTATCCAATCCTCTATCTTATCCTATCATCTATCCTCTATCCTATCCAATCTTCTATCCTATCCTATCCACTATCCTATCCTATCCTCTATCCTATCCTATCCTCTATCCTATCCTATCCTCTATCCTATCCTATCCTCTATCCTATCCTACCCTCTATCCTACACTATCCTCTATCGTATCCTATCCTCTATATTATCCTATCCTCTATCCTATCCTATCCTCTATCCTCTATCCGATCCTATCCTCTATCCCATCCTATCCTCTATCCTATCATATCCTCTATCCTATAATATCCTCTATCCTATCCTATCCTGTATCCAATCCTCTATCCTATCCTATCCTCTATCCTATCCTATCCTCTATCCTATCCTATCTTCTATACTATTCTATCCTCTATCCTATCAAATCCCCTATCCTATCCTCTATCCTATCCTATCCGGTATCCTATCCAATCCTCTATCCTATCCTATCCTCTATACTATCCTATCCTCTATCCTATCCTATCCTCTATCCTATCCTATGCTCTATCCTATCCTATCGTCTATCCTATCCTCTATCCTATCCTATCATCTATCCTATCCTATCCTCTATCCTATCCTATAGTCTATCCTATCCTATCCTCTATCCTATCCTATCCTCTATCCTATCCTATCCTCTATCCTATCCAATCTTCTATCCCATACTATCCTCTATCCTATCAAATCCCCTATCCTATCCTCTATCCTATCCTATCCTGTATCCTATCCAATCCTCTATCTTATCCTCTCATCTATCCTCTATCCTATCCAATCCTCTATCCTATCCTATCCACTATCCTATCCTATCCTCTATCCTATCCTATTCTCTATCCTATCCTATCCTCTATCCTATCCTATCCTCTATCCTATCCGATCCTCTATCCTCTATCCGATCCTATCCTCTATCCCATCCTATCCTCTATCCTATCCTATCCTCTATCCTATCCTATCCTCTATCCTATCCTATCCTCTATCCTATCCTATCCTCTATCCTATCCTATCGTCTATCCTATCGTCTATCCTATCCTCTATCCTATCCTATCCTCTATCCTATTCTATCCTCTATCCTATCCTATCCTCTATCCTATCCTATCCTCTATCCTATCCTATCCTCTATATTATCCTATCCTCTATCCTATCCTATCCTCTATCCTCTATCCTATCCTATCCTCTATCCTATCCTATCCTCTATCCTATCCTATCCTCTATACTATCCTATCCTCTATCCTATCCTATCCTCTATCCTATCCTATGCTCTATCCTATCCTATCGTCTATACTATCCTCTATCCTATCCTATCATCTATCCTATCCTATCCTCTATCCTATCCTATAGTCTATCCTATCCTATCCTCTATCCTATCCTATCCTCTATCCTATCCTATCCTCTATCCTATCCAATCTTCTATCCTATCCTATCCTCTATCCTATCAAATCCCCTATCCTATCCTCTATCCTATCCTATCCTGCATAGTATCCAATCCTCTACCTTATCCTATCATCAATCCTCTATCCTATCCAATCCTCTATCCTATCCTATCCACTATCCTATCCTATCCTCTATCCTATCCTATTCTCTATCCTATCCTATCCTCTATCCTATCCTATCCTCTATCCTATCCTATCCTCTATCCTCTATCCGATCCTATCCTCTATCCCATCCTATCCTCTATCCTATCCTATCCTCTATCCTATCCTATCCTCTATCCTATAATATCATCTATCCGTTCCTACTCTCTATCCTAACCTATTCTCTATCCTATCCTCTATCCTATCCTCTTTCCTAAGCTATCATCTATCCTATCAAATCCCCTATCCTATCCTCTATCCTGTCGTATCCTCTATCCTATCCTATCGTCTATCCTATCCTCTATCCTATCCTATCATCTATCCTATCCTATCCTCTATCCTATCCTATCCTCTATCCTATCCAATCTTCTATCCTATTCTATCCTCTATCCTATCAAATCCCCTATCCTATCCTCTATCCTATCCTATCCTGTATCCTATCCAATCCTCTATCTTATCCTATCAGCTATCCTCTATCCTATCCATCCTCTATCCTATCCTATCCACTATCCTATCCTATCCTCTATCCTATCCTATCCTCTATCCTATCCTATCCTCTATCCTATACTATCCTCTATCCTATCCTATCCTCTATACTATCCTATCCTCTATCCTATCCTATCCTCTATCCTGTCCTATGCTCTATCCTATCCTATCGTCTATCCTATCCTCTATCCTATCCTATCATCTATCCTATCCTATCCTCTATCCTATCAAATCCCCTATCCTATCCTCTATCCTATCCTATCCTGTATCCTATCCAATCCTCTATCTTATCCTATCATCTATCCTCTATCCTATCCAATCTTCTATCCTATCCTATCCACTATCCTATCCTATCCTCTATCCTATCCTATCCTCTATCCTATCCTATCCTCTATCCTATCCTATCCTCTATCCTATCCTATCCTCTATCCTACACTATCCTCTATCGTATCCTATCCTCTATATTATCCTATCCTCTATCCTATCCTATCCTCTATCCTCTATCCGATCCTATCCTCTATCCCATCCTATCCTCTATCCTATCATATCCTCTATCCTATAATATCCTCTATCCTATCCTATCCTGTATCCAATCCTCTATCCTATCCTATCCTCTATCCTATCCTATCCTCTATCCTATCCTATCTTCTATACTATTCTATCCTCTATCCTATCAAATCCCCTATCCTATCCTCTATCCTATCCTATCCGGTATCCTATCCAATCCTCTATCCTATCCTATCCTCTATACTATCCTATCCTCTATCCTATCCTATCCTCTATCCTATCCTATGCTCTATCCTATCCTATCGTCTATCCTATCCTCTATCCTATCCTATCATCTATCCTATCCTATCCTCTATCCTATCCTATAGTCTATCCTATCCTATCCTCTATCCTATCCTATCCTCTATCCTATCCTATCCTCTATCCTATCCAATCTTCTATCCCATACTATCCTCTATCCTATCAAATCCCCTATCCTATCCTCTATCCTATCCTATCCTGTATCCCATCCAATCCTCTATCTTATCAAATCCCCTATCCTATCCTCTATCCTATCCTATCCTGTATCCTATCCAATCCTCTATCTTATCCTCTCATCTATCCTCTATCCTATCCAATCCTCTATCCTATCCTATCCACTATCCTATCCTATCCTCTATCCTATCCTATTCTCTATCCTATCCTATCCTCTATCCTATCCTATCCTCTATCCTATCCGATCCTCTATCCTCTATCCGATCCTATCCTCTATCCCATCCTATCCTCTATCCTATCCTATCCTCTATCCTATCCTATCCTCTATCCTATCCTATCCTCTATCCTATCCTATCCTCTATCCTATCCTATCGTCTATCCTATCGTCTATCCTATCCTCTATCCTATCCTATCCTCTATCCTATTCTATCCTCTATCCTATCCTATCCTCTATCCTATCCTATCCTCTATCCTATCCTATCCTCTATATTATCCTATCCTCTATCCTATCCTATCCTCTATCCTCTATCCTATCCTATCCTCTATCCTCTATCCTATCCTATCCTCTATCCTATCCTATCCTCTATCCTATCCTATCCTCTATACTATCCTATCCTCTATCCTATCCTATCCTCTATCCTATCCTATGCTCTATCCTATCCTATCGTCTATACTATCCTCTATCCTATCCTATCATCTATCCTATCCTATCCTCTATCCTATCCTATAGTCTATCCTATCCTATCCTCTATCCTATCCTATCCTCTATCCTATCCTATCCTCTATCCTATCCAATCTTCTATCCTATCCTATCCTCTATCCTATCAAATCCCCTATCCTATCCTCTATCCTATCCTATCCTGCATAGTATCCAATCCTCTATCTTATCCTATCATCTATCCTCTATCCTATCCAATCCTCTATCCTATCCTATCCACTATCCTATCCTATCCTCTATCCTATCCTATTCTCTATCCTATCCTATCCTCTATCCTATCCTATCCTATCCTCTATCCTATCCTATCCTCTATCCTCTATCCGATCCTATCCTCTATCCCATCCTATCCTCTATCCTATCCTATCCTCTATCCTATCCTATCCTCTATCCTATACTATCCTCTATCCTATCCTATCCTCTATCCTATCCTATCGTCTATCCTATCGTCTATCCTATCCTCTATCCTATCCAATCCTCTATCCTATCCTATCCTCTATCCTATCATATCCTCTACCCTATAATATCCTCTATCCTATCCTATCCTCTATCCAATCCTCTACCCTATCCTATCCTCTATCCTACCCTCTATCCTAGCCTATCCTCTATCCTATCCTATCCAATCCCCTAACCTATGCTCTATCCTATCCTACCCACTATAATATCGTATACTCTATCATATCCTATCCTCTATCCTATAATATCATCTATCCGTTCCTACTCTCTATCCTAACCTATTCTCTATCCTATCCTCTATCCTATCCTCTTTCCTAAGCTATCATCTATCCTATCAAATCCCCTATCCTATCCTCTATCCTGTCGTATCCTCTATCCTATCCTATCGTCTATCCTATCCTCTATCCTATCCTATCATCTATCCTATCCTATCCTCTATCCTATCCTATCCTCTATCCTATCCTATCCTCTATTCTGTCGTATCCTCTATCCTATCCTATCTTCTATCCTATCCTATCCTCTATCCAATCAAATCCCCTATCCTATCCTCTATCCTATCCTATCGTCTATCCTATCCTATCCTCTATCCTATCCTATCCTATCCTCTATCCTATCCTATCCTCTATCCTATCCTATCCTCTATCCTATCCTATCCTCTATCCTATCCTATCCTCTATCCTATCCTATGCTCTATCCTATCCTATCGTCTATCCTATCCTATGCTCTATCCTATCCTATCGTCTATCCTATCCTCTATCCTATCCTATCCTCTATCCTATCCTATCCTCTATCCTATCCTATCCTATATCCTATCCTATCCTCTATCCTATCATATCCTCTATCCTATCCTATCCTCTATCCTATCCTATCCTCTATCCTATCCTATCCTCTATCCTATCCTATCCTCTATCCTATCCTATCCTCTATCCTATAATATCCTCTATCCTATCCTATCCTCTATCCAATCCTCTATCCTATCCTATCGTCTATACTATCCTATCCTCTATCCTATCCTATCCTCTATCCTATCCTATGCTCTATCCTATCCTATCGTCTATCCTATCCTCTATTCAATCCTCTATCCTATCCTATCCTATCCTCTATCCTATCCTATCTTCTATACTATTCTATCCTCTATCCTATCAAATCCCCTATCATCTATCCTCAATCCTATCCTTTCCTGTATCCTATCCAATCCTCTATCCTATCCTGTCCTCTATCCTATCCTATCCTCTATCCTATCCTATGCTCTATCCTATCTTATCGTCTATCCTATCCTCTATCCTATCCTATCATCTATCCTATCCTATCCTCTATCCTATCCTATCCTCTATCCTCTATCCTCTATCCTCTATCCTATCCTATCCTCTATCCTATCCTATCCTCTATCCTATCCTATCCTCTATCCTATCCTATCTTCTATACTATTCTATCCTCTATCCTATCAAATCCCCTATCCTATCCTCTATCCTATCCTATCCGGTATCCTATACAATCCTCTATCCTATCCTATCATCTATCCTCAATCCTATCCTTTCCTGTATCCTATCCAATCCTCTATCCTATCCTGTCCTCTATCCTATCCTATCCTCTATCCTATCCTATGCTCTATCCTATCTTATCGTCTATCCTATCCTCTATCCAATCCTATCATCTATCCTATCCTATCCTCTATCCTATCCTATCCTCTATCCTATCCTATCCTCTATCCTATCCTATCCTCTATAGTATCCTATCCTCTATACTATCCTATCCTCTATCCTATCCTATCCTCTATCCTATCCTATGCTCTATCCTATCCTATCGTCTATCCTATCCTCTATCCTATCCTATCATCTATCCTATCCTATCCTATCCTCTATCCTATCCTATCCTCTATCCTATCCTATCCTCTATCCTATCCTATCCTCTATCCTATCCTATCCTCTATCCTATCAAATCCCCTATCCTATCCTCTATCCTATCCTATCCTCTATCCTATCCTATCCTCTATCCTATCCTATCCTATCCTCTATCCTATCCTATCCTCTATCCTATCCTATCCTCTATCCTATCCTATCCACTATCCTATAATATCCTCTATCCTATCCTATCCTCTATCCAATCCTCTATCCTATCCTATCGTCTATACTATCCTATCCTCTATCCTATCCTATCCTCTATCCTATCCTATGCTCTATCCTATCAAATCCCCTATCCTATCCTCTATCCTATCCTATCCTCTATCCTATCCTATCCTCTATCCTATCCTATCCTATCCTCTATCCTATCCTATCCTATCCTCTATCCTATCCTATCCTCTATCCTATCCTATCCTCTATCCTATCCTATCCTCTATCCTATCCTAGCCTCTATCCTATTCTATCCTCTATCCTATCCTATCCTCTATCCTATCAAATCCCCTATCCTATCCTCTATCCTATCCTATCCTCTATCCTATCCTATCCTCTATCCTATCCTATCCTCTATCCTATCCTATCCTCTATCCTATCCTATCCTCTATCCTATCCTATCCTATCCTCTATCCTATCCTATCCTATCCTCTATCCTATCCTATCCTCTATCCTATCCTATCCTCTATCCTATCCTATCTTCTATACTATTCTATCCTCTATCCTATCAAATCCCCTATCCTATCCTCTATCCTATCCTATCCGGTATCCTATCCAATCCTCTATCCTATCCTATCATCTATCCTCAATCCTATCCTTTCCTGTATCCTATCCAATCCTCTATCCTATCCTGTCCTCTATCCTATCCTATCCTCTATCCTATCCTATGCTCTATCCTATCTTATCGTCTATCCTATCCTCTATCCTATCCTATCATCTATCCTATCCTATCCTCTTTCCTATCCTATCCTCTATCCTCTATCCTCTATCCTATCCTATCCTCTAACCTATCCTATCCTCTATCCTATCCTATCCTCTATACTATTGTATCCTCTATCCTATCCTATCCTCTATCCTATCCTATGCTCTAGCCTATCCTATCGTCTATCCTATCCTATCATCTATCCTATCCTATCCTCTATCCTCAATCCTATCCTTTCCTGTATCCTATCCAATCCTCTATCCTATCCTGTCCTCTATCCTATCCTATCCTCTATCCTATCCTATGCTCTATCCTATCTTATCGTCTATCCTATCCTCTATCCTATCCTATCATCTATCCTATCCTATCCTCTATCCTATCCTATCCTCTATCCTCTATCGTCTATCCTATCCTATCCTCTATCCTATCCTATCCTCTATCCTATCCTATCCTCTATACTATTGTATCCTCTATCCTATCCTATCCTCTATCCTATCCTATGCTCTATCCTATCCTATCGTCTATCCTATCCTCTATCCTATCCTATCATCTATCCTATCCTATCCTGTATCCTCAATCCTATCCTTTCCTGTATCCTATCCAATCCTCTATCCTATCCTGTCCTCTATCCTATCCTATCCTCTATCCTATCCTATGCTCTATCCTATCCTATCGTCTATCCTATCCTCTATCCTATCCTATCATCTATCCTATCCTATCCTCTATCCTATCCTATCCTCTACCCTATCCTATCCACTATCCTATCATATCCTCTATCCTATAATATCCTCTATCCTATCCTATCCTCTATCCTCTATCCTCTATCCTCTATCCTATCCTATCCTCTATCCTATCCTATCCTCTATCCTATCCTATCCTCTATCCTATCCTATCCTCTACCCTATCCTAGCCTCTATCCTATTCTATCCTCTATCCTATCCTATCCTCTATCCTATCAAATCCCCTATCCTATCCTCTATCCTATCCTATCCTCTATCCTATCCTATCCTCTATCCTATCCTATCCTCTATCCTATCCTATCCACTATCCTATCATATCCTCTATCCTATAATATCCTCTATCCAATCCTCTATCCTATCCTATCCTCTATCCTATCCTATCCTCTATCCTATCCTATCTTCTATACTATTCTATCCTCTATCCTATCAAATCCCCTATCCTATCCTCTATCCTATCCTATCCGGTATCCTATACAATCCTCTATCCTATCCTATCATCTATCCTCAATCCTATCCTTTCCTGTATCCTATCCAATCCTCTATCCTATCCTGTCCTCTATCCTATCCTATCCTCTATCCTATCCTATGCTCTATCCTATCTTATCGTCTATCCTATCCTCTATCCTATCCTATCATCTATCCTATCCTATCCTCTATCCTATCCTATCCTCTATCCTATCCTATCCTCTATCCTCTATCCTCTATCCTCTATCCTCTATCATATCCTATCCTCTATCCTATCCTATCCTCTATCCTATCCTATCCTCTATACTATTGTATCCTCTATCCTATCCTATCCTCTATCCTATCCTATGCTCTATCCTATCCTATCGTCTATCCTATCCTCTATCCTATCCTATCATCTATCCTATCCTATCCTCTATCCTCAATCCTATCCTTTCCTGTATCCTATCCAATCCTCTATCCTATCCTGTCCTCTATCCTATCCTATCCTCTATCCTATCCTATGCTCTATCCTATCCTATCGTCTATCCTATCCTCTATCCTATCCAATCCTCTATCCTATCCTATCCTCTATCCTATCATATCCTCTACCCTATAATATCCTCTATCCTATCCTATCCTCTATCCAATCCTCTATCCTATCCTATCCTCTATCCTACCCTCTATCCTAGCCTATCCTCTATCCTATCCTATCCAATCCCCTAACCTATGCTCTATCCTATCCTACCCACTATAATATCGTATACTCTATCATATCCTATCCTCTATCCTATAATATCATCTATCCGTTCCTACTCTCTATCCTAACCTATTCTCTATCCTATCCTCTATCCTATCCTCTTTCCTAAGCTATCATCTATCCTATCAAATCCCCTATCCTATCCTCTATCCTGTCGTATCCTCTATCCTATCCTATCGTCTATCCTATCCTCTATCCTATCCTATCATCTATCCTATCCTATCCTCTATCCTATCCTATCCTCTATCCTATCCTATCCTCTATTCTGTCGTATCCTCTATCCTATCCTATCTTCTATCCTATCCTATCCTCTATCCAATCAAATCCCCTATCCTATCCTCTATCCTATCCTATCGTCTATCCTATCCTATCCTCTATCCTATCCTATCCTATCCTCTATCCTATCCTATCCTCTATCCTATCCTATCCTCTATCCTATCCTATCCTCTATCCTATCCTATCCTCTATCCTATCCTATGCTCTATCCTATCCTATCGTCTATCCTATCCTATGCTCTATCCTATCCTATCGTCTATCCTATCCTCTATCCTATCCTATCCTCTATCCTATCCTATCCTCTATCCTATCCTATCCTATATCCTATCCTATCCTCTATCCTATCATATCCTCTATCCTATCCTATCCTCTATCCTATCCTATCCTCTATCCTATCCTATCCTCTATCCTATCCTATCGTCTATACTATCCTATCCTCTATCCTATCCTATCCTCTATCCTATCCTATGCTCTATCCTATCCTATCGTCTATCCTATCCTCAATTCAATCCTCTATCCTATCCTATCCTATCCTCTATCCTATCCTATCTTCTATACTATTCTATCCTCTATCCTATCAAATCCCCTATCATCTATCCTCAATCCTATCCTTTCCTGTATCCTATCCAATCCTCTATCCTATCCTGTCCTCTATCCTATCCTATCCTCTATCCTATCCTATGCTCTATCCTATCTTATCGTCTATCCTATCCTCTATCCTATCCTATCATCTATCCTATCCTATCCTCTATCCTATCCTATCCTCTATCCTCTATCCTCTATCCTCTATCCTATCCTATCCTCTATCCTATCCTATCCTCTATCCTATCCTATCCTCTATCCTATCCTATCTTCTATACTATTCTATCCTCTATCCTATCAAATCCCCTATCCTATCCTCTATCCTATCCTATCCGGTATCCTATACAATCCTCTATCCTATCCTATCATCTATCCTCAATCCTATCCTTTCCTGTATCCTATCCAATCCTCTATCCTATCCTGTCCTCTATCCTATCCTATCCTCTATCCTATCCTATGCTCTATCCTATCTTATCGTCTATCCTATCCTCTATCCAATCCTATCATCTATTCTATCCTATCCTCTATCCTATCCTATCCTCTATCCTATCCTATCCTCTATCCTATCCTATCCTCTATAGTATCCTATCCTCTATACTATCCTATCCTCTATCCTATCCTATCCTCTATCCTATCCTATGCTCTATCCTATCCTATCGTCTATCCTATCCTCTATCCTATCCTATCATCTATCCTATCCTATCCTATCCTCTATCCTATCCTATCCTCTATCCTATCCTATCCTCTATCCTATCCTATCCTCTATCCTATCCTATCCTCTATCCTATCAAATCCCCTATCCTATCCTCTATCCTATCCTATCCTCTATCCTATCCTATCCTCTATCCTATCCTATCCTATCCTCTATCCTATCCTATCCTCTATCCTATCCTATCCTCTATCCTATCCTATCCTCTATCCTATCCTATCCTCTATCCCATCATATCCTCTATCCTATCCTATCCTCTATCCTATCCTATCCTCTATCCTATCCTATCCTCTATCCTATCCTATCCTCTATCCTATCCTATCCTCTATCCTATCCTATCCTCTATCCTATCCTATCCTCTATCCTATCCTATCCTCTATCCTATCCTATCCACTATCCTATAATATCCTCTATCCTATCCTATCCTCTATCCAATCCTCTATCCTATCCTATCGTCTATACTATCCTATCCTCTATCCTATCCTATCCTCTATCCTATCCTATGCTCTATCCTATCAAATCCCCTATCCTATCCTCTATCCTATCCTATCCTCTATCCTATCCTATCCTCTATCCTATCCTATCCTCTATCCTATCCTATCCTCTATCCTATCCTATCCTCTATCCTATCCTATCCTATCCTCTATCCTATCCTATCCTATCCTCTATCCTATCCTATCCTCTATCCTATCCTATCCTCTATCCTATCCTATCCTCTATCCTATCCTAGCCTCTATCCTATTCTATCCTCTATCCTATCCTATCCTCTATCCTATCAAATCCCCTATCCTATCCTCTATCCTATCCTATCCTCTATCCTATCCTATCCTCTATCCTATCCTATCCTCTATCCTATCCTATCCTCTATCCTATCCTATCCTATCCTCTATCCTATCCTATCCTATCCTCTATCCTATCCTATCCTCTATCCTATCCTATCCTCTATCCTATCCTATCTTCTATACTATTCTATCCTCTATCCTATCAAATCCCCTATCCTATCCTCTATCCTATCCTATCCGGTATCCTATCCAATCCTCTATCCTATCCTATCATCTATCCTCAATCCTATCCTTTCCTGTATCCTATCCAATCCTCTATCCTATCCTGTCCTCTATCCTATCCTATCCTCTATCCTATCCTATGCTCTATCCTATCTTATCGTCTATCCTATCCTCTATCCTATCCTATCATCTATCCTATCCTATCCTCTTTCCTATCCTATCCTCTATCCTCTATCCTCTATCCTATCCTATCCTCTAACCTATCCTATCCTCTATCCTATCCTATCCTCTATACTATTGTATCCTCTATCCTATCCTATCCTCTATCCTATCCTATGCTCTAGCCTATCCTATCGTCTATCCTATCCTCTATCCTATCCTATCATCTATCCTATCCTATCCTCTATCCTCAATCCTATCCTTTCCTGTATCCTATCCAATCCTCTATCCTATCCTGTCCTCTATCCTATCCTATCCTCTATCCTATCCTATGCTCTATCCTATCTTATCGTCTATCCTATCCTCTATCCTATCCTATCATCTATCCTATCCTATCCTCTATCCTATCCTATCCTCTATCCTCTATCGTCTATCCTATCCTATCCTCTATCCTATCCTATCCTCTATCCTATCCTATCCTCTATACTATTGTATCCTCTATCCTATCCTATCCTCTATCCTATCCTATGCTCTATCCTATCCTATCGTCTATCCTATCCTCTATCCTATCCTATCATCTATCCTATCCTATCCTCTATCCTCAATCCTATCCTTTCCTGTATCCTATCCAATCCTCTATCCTATCCTGTCCTCTATCCTATCCTATCCTCTATCCTATCCTATGCTCTATCCTATCCTATCGTCTATCCTATCCTCTATCCTATCCTATCATCTATCCTATCCTATCCTCTATCCTATCCTATCCTCTATCCTATCCTATCCACTATCCTATCATATCCTCTATCCTATAATATCCTCTATCCTATCCTATCCTCTATCCTCTATCCTCTATCCTCTATCCTATCCTATCCTCTATCCTATCCTATCCTCTATCCTATCCTATCCTCTATCCTATCCTATCCTCTACCCTATCCTAGCCTCTATCCTATTCTATCCTCTATCCTATCCTATCCTCTATCCTATCAAATCCCCTATCCTATCCTCTATCCTATCCTATCCTCTATCCTATCCTATCCTCTATCCTATCCTATCCTCTATCCTATCCTATCCACTATCCTATCATATCCTCTATCCTATAATATCCTCTATCCAATCCTCTATCCTATCCTATCCTCTATCCTATCCTATCCTCTATCCTATCCTATCTTCTATACTATTCTATCCTCTATCCTATCAAATCCCCTATCCTATCCTCTATCCTATCCTATCCGGTATCCTATACAATCCTCTATCCTATCCTATCATCTATCCTCAATCCTATCCTTTCCTGTATCCTATCCAATCCTCTATCCTATCCTGTCCTCTATCCTATCCTATCCTCTATCCTATCCTATGCTCTATCCTATCTTATCGTCTATCCTATCCTCTATCCTATCCTATCATCTATCCTATCCTATCCTCTATCCTATCCTATCCTCTATCCTATCCTATCCTCTATCCTCTATCCTCTATCCTCTATCCTCTATCATATCCTATCCTCTATCCTATCCTATCCTCTATCCTATCCTATCCTCTATACTATTGTATCCTCTATCCTATCCTATCCTCTATCCTATCCTATGCTCTATCCTATCCTATCGTCTATCCTATCCTCTATCCTATCCTATCATCTATCCTATCCTATCCTCTATCCTCAATCCTATCCTTTCCTGTATCCTATCCAATCCTCTATCCTATCCTGTCCTCTATCCTATCCTATCCTCTATCCTATCCTATGCTCTATCCTATCCTATCGTCTATCCTATCCTCTATCCAATCCTATCATCTATCCTATCCTATCCTCTATCCTATCCTATCCTCTATCCTATCCTATCCTCTATCCTCTATCCTATCATATCCTCTATCCTATCCTATCCTCTATAGTATCCTATCCTCTATACTATCCTATCCTCTATCCTATCCTATCCTCTATCCTATCCTATGCTCTATCCTATCCTATCGTCTATCCTATCCTCTATCCTATCCTATCATCTATCCTATCCTATCCTATCCTCTATCCTATCCTATCCTCTATCCTATCCTATCCTCTATCCTATCCTATCCTCTATCCTATCCTATCCTCTATCCTATCCTATCCTATATCCTATCCTATCCTCTATCCTATCATATCCTCTATCCTATCCTATCCTCTATCCTATCCTATCCTCTATCCTATCCTATCCTCTATCCTATCCTATCCTCTATCCTATCCTATCATCTATCCTATCCTATCCTATCCTCTATCCTATCCTATCCTCTATCCTATCCTATCCTCTATCCTATCCTATCCTCTATCCTATCCTATCCTCTATCCTATCAAATCCCCTATCCTATCCTCTATCCTATCCTATCCTCTATCCTATCCTATCCTCTATCCTATCCTATCCTCTATCCTATCCTATCCTCTATCCTATCCTATCCTATATCCTATCCTATCCTCTATCCTATCATATCCTCTATCCTATCCTATCCTCTATCCTATCCTATCCTCTATCCTATCCTATCCTCTATCCTATCCTATCCTCTATCCTATCCTATCATCTATCCTATCCTATCCTATCCTCTATCCTATCCTATCCTCTATCCTATCCTATCCTCTATCCTATCCTATCCTCTATCCTATCCTATCCTCTATCCTATCAAATCCCCTATCCTATCCTCTATCCTATCCTATCCTCTATCCTATCCTATCCTCTATCCTATCCTATCCTCTATCCTATCATATCCTCTATCCTATCCTATCCTCTATCCTATCCTATCCTCTATCCTATCCTATCCTCTATCCTATCCTATCCTCTATCCTATCCTATCCTCTATCCTATCCTATCCTCTATCCTATAATATCCTCTATCCTATCCTATCCTCTATCCTATCGTCTATACTATCCTATCCTCTATCCTCAATCCTATCCTTTCCTATATCCTATCCAATCCTCTATCCTATCCTGTCCTCTATCCTATCCTATCCTCTATCCTATCCTATCCTCTATAGTATCCTATCCTCTATACTATCCTATCCTCTATCCTATCCTATCCTCTATCCTATCCTATGCTCTATCCTATCCTATCGTCTATCCTATCCTCTATCCTATCCTATCATCTATCCTATCCTATCCTATCCTCTATCCTATCCTATCCTCTATCCTATCCTATCCTCTATCCTATCCTATCCTCTATCCTATCCTATCCTCTATCCTATCCTATCCTCTATCCTATCCAATCTTCTATCCTATACTATCCTCTATCCTATCAAATCCCCTATCCTATCCTCTATCCTATCCTATCCTGTATCCTATCCAATCCTCTATCTTATCCTATCATCTATCCTCTATCCTATCCAATCCTCTATCCTATCCTATCCTCTATCCTATCCTATCCTCTATCCTATCCGATCCTCTATCCTCTATCCGATCCTATCCTCTATCCCATCCTATCCTCTATCCTATCCTATCCTCTATCCTATCCTATCATCTATCCTCAATCCCATCCTTTCCTGTATCCTATCCAATCCTCTATCCTATCCTGTCCTCTATCCTATCCTATCCTCTATCCTATCCTATGCTCTATCCTATCTTATCGTCTATCGTATCCTCTATCCTATCCTATCATCTATCCTATCCTATCCTCTATCCTATCCTATCCTCTATCCTCTATCCTCTATCCTATCCTATCCTCTATCCTATCGTATCCTCTATACTATTGTATCCTCTATCCTATCCTATCCTCTATCCTATCCTATGCTCTATCCTATCCTATCGTCTATCCTATCCTCTATCCTATCCTATCATCTATCCTATCCTATCCTCTATCCTATCCTATAGTCTATCCTATCCTATCCTCTATCCTATCCTATCCTCTATCCTATCCTATCCTCTATCCTATCCAATCTTCTATCCTATACTATCCTCTATCCTATCAAATCCCCTATCCTATCCTCTATCCTATCCTATCCTGTATCCTATCCAATCCTCTATCTTATCCTATCATCTATCCTCTATCCTATCCAATCCTCTATCCTATCCTATCCACTATCCTATCCTATCCTCTATCCTATCCTATTCTCTATCCTATCCTATCGTCTATCCTATCCTCTATCCTATCCTATCATCTATCCTATCCTATCCTCTATCCTCAATCCTATCCTTTCCTGTATCCTATCCAATCCTCTATCCTATCCTGTCCTCTATCCTATCCTATCCTCTATCCTATCCTATGCTCTATCCTATCATATCGTCTATCCTATCCTCTATCCTATCCTATCATCTATCCTATCCTATCCTCTATCCTATCCTATCCTCTATCCTCTATCCTATCATATCCTCTATCCTATCCTATCCTCTATAGTAGCCTATCATCTATACTATCCCTGTCCTCTATCCTATCCTATCCTCTATCCTATCCTATGCTCTATCCTATCCTATCGTCTATCCTATCCTCTATCCTATCCTATCATCTATCCTATCCTATCCTATATCCTATCCTATCCTCTATCCTATACTATCCTCTATCCTATCCTATCCTCTATCCTATCCTATCCTCTATCCTATCCAATCCTCTATCCTATCCTATCCTCTATCCTATCAAATCCCCTGTCCTATCCTCTATCCTATCCTATCCTCTATCCTATCCTATCATCTATCCTATCCTATCTTCTATCCTATCCTATCCAATCACCTATCCTATGCTCTATCCTATCCTATCGTCTATCCTATCCTCTATCCTATCCTATCCTCTATCCTATCCTATCCTCTATCCTATCCTAGCCTCTATCCTATCCTATCCTCTATCCTATCCTATCCTCTATCCTATCAAATCCCCTATCCTATCATCTATCCTATCCTATCCTCTATACTATCCTATCCTCTATCCTATCAAATCCCCTATCCTATCCTGTATCCTATCCTATCCTGTATCCTATCCTATCCTCTATCCTATCCTATCCTCTATCCTATCCTATCCTCTATCCTCTATCCTCTATCCTATCCTATCCTCTATCCTATCCTATCGTCTATACTATTCTATCCTCTATCCTATCCTATCCTCTATCCTATCCTATCCTCTATCCTATCCTATCCTCAATTCCCTATCCTATCCTCTATCCTATCCTATCGTCTATACTATCCTATACTCTATCCTATCCTATCCTCTATCCTATCCAATCCTCTATCCTATCCTATCATCTATCCTCAATCCTATCCTATCTTCTATCCTATCCTATCTTCTATCCTATCCTATGCTCTATCCTATCCTATCCTCTATCCGATCCTCTATCCTCTATCCGATCCTATCCTCTATCCCATCCTATCCTCTATCCTATCCTATCCACTATCCTATCCTATCCTCTATCCTATCCTATCCTCTATCCTATCCTATCCTCTATCCTATCCTATCCTCTATCCTATCCTATCCTCTATCCTATCCTATCGTCTATCCTATCCTCTATCCTATCCAATCCTCTATCCTATCCTATCCTCTATCCTATCCTCTATCCTAGCCTATCCTCTATCCTATCCTATCCAATCCCCTAACCTATGCTCTATCCTATCCTACCCACTATAATATCGTATACTCTATCATATCCTATCCTCTATCCTATAATATCATCTATCCGTTCCTACTCTCTATCCTAACCTATTCTCTATCCTATCCTCTATCCTATCCTCTATCCTAAGCTATCATCTATCCTATCAAATCCCCTATCCTATCCTCCATCCTGTCGTATGCTCTATCCTATCCTATCGTCTATCCTATCCTCTATCCTATCCTATCATCTATCCTATCCTATCCTCTATCCTATCCTATCCTCTATCCTATCCTATCCTCTATCCTATCCTATCTTCTATCCTATCCTATCCTATATCCTATCCTATCCTCTATCCTATACTATCCTCTATCCTATCCTATCCTCTATCCTATCCTATCCTCTATCCTATCCAATCCTCTATCCTATCCTATCCTCTATCCTATCAAATCCCCTGTCCTATCCTCTATCCTATCCTATCCTCTATCCTATCCTATCCTCTATCCTATCCTATCCTCTATCCTATCCTATCCTCTATCCTATCCTATCCTATATCCTATCCTATCCTCTATCCTCTATCCTCTATCCTATCCTATCCTCTATCCTATCCTATCGTCTATACTATTCTATCCTCTATCCTATCCTATCCTCTATCCTATCCTATCCTCTATCCTATCCTATCCTCTATCCTATCCTATCCTCAATTCCCTATCCTATCCTCTATCCTATCCTATCGTCTATACTATCCTATACTCTATCCTATCCTATCCTCTATCCTATCCAATCCTCTATCCTATCCTATCATCTATCCTATCCTATCCTATATCCTATCCTATCCTCTATCCTCTATCCTCTATCCTATCCTATCCTCTATCCTATCCTATCGTCTATACTATTCTATCCTCTATCCTATCCTATCCTCTATCCTATCCTATCCTCTATCCTATCCTATCATCTATCCTCAATCCTATCCTATCTTCTATCCTATCCTATCCTCTATCCTATCCTATCATCTATCCTCAATCCTATCCTATCTTCTATCCTATCCTATCCTCTATCCTATCCTATGCTCTATCCTATCCTATCCTCTATCCGATCCTCTATCCTCTATCCGATCCTATCCTCTATCCCATCCTATCCTCTATCCTATCCTATCCACTATCCTATCCTATCCTCTATCCTATCCTATCCTCTATCCTATCCTATCCTCTATCCTATCCTATCCTCTATCCTATCCTATCCTCTATCCTATCCTATCCTCTATCCTATCCTATCGTCTATCCTATCCTCTATCCTATCCAATCCTCTATCCTATCCTATCCTCTATCCTATCATATCCTCTATCCTATAATATCCTCTATCCTATCCTATCCTCTATCCAATCCTCTATCCTATCCTATCCTCTATCCTATCCTCTATCCTAGCCTATCCTCTATCCTATCCTATCCAATCCCCTAACCTATGCTCTATCCTATCCTACCCACTATAATATCGTATACTCTATCATATCCTATCCTCTATCCTATAATATCATCTATCCGTTCCTACTCTCTATCCTAACCTATTCTCTATCCTATCCTCTATCCTATCCTCTATCCTAAGCTATCATCTATCCTATCAAATCCCCTATCCTATCCTCTATCCTGTCGTATGCTCTATCCTATCCTATCGTCTATCCTATCCTCTATCCTATCCTATCATCTATCCTATCCTATCCTCTATCCTATCCTATCCTCTATCCTATCCTATCCTCTATCCTATCCTATCTTCTATCCTATCCTATCCTCTATCCAATCAAATCCCCTATCCTATCCTATCCTCTATATTATCCAATCCTCTATCCTAGCCTATCCTCTATCCTATCCTATCCTCTATCCTATCCTATCCTCTATCCTATCCTATCCTCTATCCTATCCTATCCTCTATCCTATCCTATCCTCTATCCTATCCTATCGTCTATCCTATCGTCTATCCTATCCTCTATCCTATCCACTATCCTACCCTATCATCTATCCTATCAAAACCCCTATCCTATCCTCTATCCTATCGTATCCTCTACCCTATCCTATCTTCTATCCTATCCTATACTCTATCCTATCAAATCCCCTGTCCCATCCTCTATCCTATCCTATCCTCTATCCTATCCTATCCTCTATCCTATCCTATCTTCTATCCTATCCTATCCAATCACCTATCCTATGCTCTATCCTATCCTACCCACTATAATATCGTATACTCTATCATATCCTATCCTCTATCCTATAATATCATCTATCCGTTCCTACTCTCTATCCTAACCTATTCTCTATCCTATCCTCTATCCTATCCTCTATCCTAAGCTATCATCTATCCTATCAAATCCCCTATCCTATCCTCTATCCTGTCGTATCCTCTATCCTATCCTATCGTCTATCCTATCCTCTATCCTATCCTATCCTCTATCCTATCCTATCCTCTATCCTATCCTATCCTATATCCTATCCTATCCTCTATCCTATACTATCCTCTATCCTATCCTATCCTCTATCCTATCCAATCCTCTATCCTATCCTATCCTCAATCCTATCAAATCCCCTGTCCTAACCTCTATCCTATCCTATCCTCTATCCTATCCTATCTTCTATCCTATCCTATCCAATCACCTATCCTATGCTCTATCCTATCCTACCCTCTATAATATCGTATACTCTATCATATCCTATCCTCTATCCTCGTAATATCATCTATCCGTTCCTACTCTCTATCCTAACCTATTCTCTATCTTATCCTCTATCCTATCCTCTATTCTATCCTCTATCCTACCCTATCATCTATCCTATCAAATCCCCTATCCTATCCTCTATCCTGTCGTATCCTCTATCCTATCCTATCTTCTATCCTATCCTATCCTCTATCCTATCAAATCCCCTATCCTATCCTCTATCCTATCCTATCCTCTATCCTATCCTATCCTCTATCCTATCCTATCCTCTATCCTATCCTATCCTCTATCCTATCCTATCCTCTATCCTATCCTATCCTCTATCCTATCCTATCCTCTATCCTATCTTATCGTCTATCCTATCGTCTATCCTATCCTCTATCCTATCCACTATCCTACCCTATCATCTATCCTATCAAAACCCCTATCCTATCCTCTATCCTATCGTATCCTCTACCCTATCCTATCTTCTATCCTATCCTATACTCTATCCTATCAAATCCCCTATCCTATCCTCTATCCTATCCTATCCTCTATTCTATCCTATCCTATATCCTATCCTATCCTCTATCCTATACTATCCTCTATCCTATCCTATCCTCTATCCTATCCTATCCTCTATCCTATCCAATCCTCTATCCTATCCTATCCTCTATCCTATCAAATCCCCTGTCCTATCCTCTATCCTATCCTATCCTCTATCCTATCCTATCGTCTATCCTATCGTCTATCCTATCCTCTATCCTATCCACTATCCTACCCTATCATCTATCCTATCAAAACCCCTATCCTATCCTCTATCCTATCGTATCCTCTACCCTATCCTATCTTCTATCCTATCCTATACTCTATCCTATCAAATCCCCTGTCCCATCCTCTATCCTATCCTATCCTCTATCCTATCCTATCCTCTATCCTATCCTATCCTCTATCCTATCCTATCCTCTATCCTATCCTATCCTCTATCCTATCTTATCGTCTATCCTATCGTCTATCCTATCCTCTATCCTATCCACTATCCTACCCTATCATCTATCCTATCAAAACCCCTATCCTATCCTCTATCCTATCGTATCCTCTACCCTATCCTATCTTCTATCCTATCCTATACTCTATCCTATCAAATCCCCTATCCTATCCTCTATCCTATCCTATCCTCTATTCTATCCTATCCTATATCCTATCCTATCCTCTATCCTATACTATCCTCTATCCTATCCTATCCTCTATCCTATCCTATCCTCTATCCTATCCAATCCTCTATCCTATCCTATCCTCTATCCTATCAAATCCCCTGTCCTATCCTCTATCCTATCCTATCCTCTATCCTATCCTATCCTCTATCCTATCCTATCTTCTATCCTATCCTATCCAATCACCTATCCTATGCTCTATCCTATCCTATCGTCTATCCTATCCTCTATCCTATCCTATCCTCTATCCTATCCTATCCTCTATCCTATCCTAGCCTCTATCCTATCCTATCCTCTATCCTATCCTATCCTTTATCCTATCAAATCCCCTATCCTATCATCTATCCTATCCTATCCTCTATACTATCCTATCCTCTATCCTATCAAATCCCCTATCCTATCCTGTATCCTATCCTATCCTCTATCCTATCCTATCCTCTATCCTATCCTATCCTCTATCCTATCCTATCCTCTATTCTATCCTATCGTCTATCCTATCGTCTATCCTATCCTCTATCCTATCCACTATCCTACCCTATCATCTATCCTTTCAAAACCCCTATCCTATCCTCTATCCTATCCTATCCTCTATCCTATCCTATCCTCTATCCTATCCTATCCTCTATCCTATCCTATCCTATATCCTATCCTATCCTCTATCCTCTATCCTCTATCCTATCCTATCCTCTATCCTATCCTATCGTCTATACTATCCTATCCTCTATCCTATCCTATCATCTATCCTATCCTATCCTCTATCCTATCCTATCCTCAATCCTCTATCCTATCCTATCCTCTATCCTATCCTATCGTCTATACTATCCTATCCTCAATCCTCTATCCTATCCTATCCTCTATCCTATCCTATCGTCTATACTATCCTATCCTCTATCCTATCCTATCCTCTATCCTATCCAATCCTCTATCCTATCCTATCATCTATCCTCAATCCTATCCTTTCCTGTATCCTATCCAATCCTCTATCCTATCCTGTCCTCTATCCTATCCTATCCTCTATCCTATCCTATGCTCTATCCTATCCAATCCTCTATCCTATCCTGTCCTCTATCCTATCCTATCCTCTATCCTATCCTATGCTCTATCCTATCCTATCGTCTATCCTATCCTCTATCCTATCCTATCATCTATCCTATCCTATCCTCTATCCTATCCTATCCTCTATCCTCTATCCTATCCTATCCTCTATCCTCTATCCTATCCTATCCTCTATCCTATCCTATCCTCTATCCTATCCTATCCTCTATACTATCCTATCCTCTATCCTATCCTATCCTCTCTCCTATCCTATGCTCTATCCTATCCTATCGTCTATCCTATCCTCTATCCTATCCTATCATCTATCCTATCCTATCCTCTAACCTATCCTATAGTCTATCCTATCCTATCCTCTATCCTATCCTATCCTCTATCCTATCCTATCCTATATCCTATCCTATCCTCTATCCTATACTATCCTCTATCCTATCCTATCCTCTATCCTATCAAATCCCCTGTCCTATAGTCTATCCTATCCTATCCTCTATCCTATCCTATCCTCTATCCTATCCTATCTTCTATCCTATCCTATCCAATCACCTATCCTATGCTCTATCCTATCCTATCGTCTATCCTATCCTCTATCCTATCCTATCCTCTATCCTATCCTATCCTCTATCCTATCCTATCGTCTATCCTATCCTCTATCCTATCCAATCCTCTATCCTATCCTATCCTCTATCCTATCATATCCTCTATCCTATAATATCCTCTATCCTATCCTATCCTCTATCCAATCCTCTATCCTATCCTATCCTCTATCCTATCCTCTATCCTAGCCTATCCTCTATCCTATCCTATCCAATCCCCTAACCTATGCTCTATCCTATCCTACCCTCTATAATATCGTATACTCTATCATATCCTATCCTCTATCCTATAATATCATCTATCCGTTCCTACTCTCTATCCTAACCTATTCTCTATCCTATCCTCTATCCTATCCTATCCTCTATCCTATCCTATCCTCTATCCTATCCTATCCTATATCCTATCCTATCCTCTATCCTATCCAATCCTCTATCCTATCCTGTCCTCAATCCTATCAAATCCCCTGTCCTATCCTCTATCCTATCCTATCCTCTATCCTATCCTATCTTCTATCCTATCCTATCCAATCACCTATCCTATGCTCTATCCTATCCTACCCTCTATAATATCGTATACTCTATCATATCCTATCCTGTATCCTCGTAATATCATCTAACCGTTCCTACTCTCTATCCTAACCTATACTCTATCTTATCCTCTATCCTATCCTCTATCCTATCCTCTATCCTACCCTATCATCTATCCTATCAAATCCCCTATCCTATCCTCTATCCTGTCGTATCCTCTATCCTATCCTATCTTCTATCCTATCCTATCCTCTATCCTATCAAATCCCCTATCCTATCCTCTATCCTATCTTATCCTCTATCCTATCCTATCCTCTATCCTATCCTATCCTCTATCCTATCCTATCCTCTATCCTATCCTATCCTCTATCCTATCCTATCCTCTATCCTATCCTATCCTCTATATTATCCAATCCTCTATCCTAGCCTATCCTCTATCCTATCCTATCCTCTATCCTATCCTATCCTCTATCCTATCCTATCCTCTATCCTATCCTATCCTCTATCCTATCCTATCGTCTATCCTATCGTCTATCCTATCCTCTATCCTATCCACTATCCTACCCTATCATCTATCCTATCAAAACCCCTATCCTATCCTCTATCCTATCCTATCCTCTATCCTATCCTATCCTCTATCCTATCCTATCCTCTATCCTATCCTATCCTTTATCCTATCCTATCCTCTATCCTATCCTATCCTATATCCTATCCTATCCTATCCTCTATCCTCTATCCTCTATCCTATCCTATCCTCTATCCTATCCTATCGTCTATACTATCCTATCCTCTATCCTATCCTATCATCTATCCTATCCTATCCTCTATCCTATCCTATCCTCAATCCTCTATCCTATCCTATCCTCTATCCTATCCTATCGTCTATACTATCCTATCCTCAATCCTCTATCCTATCCTATCCTCTATCCTATCCTATCGTCTATACTATCCTATCCTCTATCCTATCCTATCTTCTATCCTATCCTATGCTCTATCCTATCCTATCGTCTATCCTATCCTCTATCCTATCCTATCATCTATCCTATCCTATCCTCTATCCTATCCTATCCTCTGTCCTCTATCCTATCCTATCCTCTATCCTCTATCCTATCCTATCCTCTATCCTATCCTATCCTCTATCCTATCCTATCCTCTATACTATCCTATCCTCTATCCTATCCTATCCTCTCTCCTATCCTATGCTCTATCCTATCCTATCGTCTATCCTATCCTCTATCCTATCCTATCATCTATCCTATCCTATCCTCTAACCTATCCTATAGTCTATCCTATCCTATCCTCTATCCTATCCTATCCTCTATCCTATCCTATCCTCTATCCTATCCAATCTTCTATCCTATCCTATCCTCTATCCTATCAAATCCCCTATCCTATCCTCTATCCTATCCTATCCTGTATCCTATCCAATCCTCTATCTTATCCTATCATCTATCCTCTATCCTATCCTATCCTCTATACTATCCTATCCTCTATCCTATCCTATCCTCTCTCCTATCCTATGCTCTATCCTATCCTATCGTCTATCCTATCCTCTATCCTATCCTATCATCTATCCTATCCTATCCTCTAACCTATCCTATAGTCTATCCTATCCTATCCTCTATCCTATCCTATCCTCTATCCTATCCTATCCTCTATCCTATCCAATCTTCTATCCTATCCTATCCTCTATCCTATCAAATCCCCTATCCTATCCTCTATCCTATCCTATCCTGTATCCTATCCAATCCTCTATCTTATCCTATCATCTATCCTCTATCCTATCCAATCCTCTATCCTATCCTATCCTCTATCCTATCCTATCATCTATCCTATCCTATCCTCTATCCTATCCTATCCTCTATCCTATCCTATCCTCTATCCTGTCGTATCCTCTATCCTATCCAATCTTCTATCCTATCCTATCCTCTATCCAATCAAATCCCCTATCCTATCCTCTATCCTATCCTATCCTATATCCTATCCTATCCTCTATCCTATACTATCCTCTATCCTATCCTATCCTCTATCCTATCCTATCCTCTATCCTATCCAATCCGCTATCCTATCCTATCCTCTATCCTATCAAATCCCCTGTCCTATCCTCTATCCTATCCTATCCTCTATCCTATCCTATCCTCTATCCTATCCTATCTTCTATCCTATCCTATCCAATCACCTATCCTATGCTCTATCCTATCCTATCGTCTATCCTATCCTCTATAATATCCTATCCTCAATCCTATCAAATCCCCTGTCCTATCCTCTATCCTATCCTATCCTCTATCCTATCCTATCCTCTATCCTATCCTATCTTCTATCCTATCCTATCCAATCACCTATCCTATGCTCTATCCTATCCTACCCTCTATAATATCGTATACTCTATCATATCCTATCCTCTATCCTCGTAATATCATCTATCCGTTCCTACTCTCTATCCTAACCTATTCTCTATCTTATCGTCTATCCTATCCTCTATCCTATCCTCTATCCTACCCTATCATCTATCCTATCAAATCCCCTATCCTATCCTCTATCCTGTCGTATCCTCTATCCTATCAAATCCCCTATCCTGTCCTCTATCCTATCCTATCCTCTATCCTCTCCTATACTCTATCCTATCCTATCGTCTATCCTATCCTCTATCCTATCCTATCATCTATCCTATCCTATCCTCTATCCTATCCTATCCTCTATCCTCTATCCTATCCTATCCTCTATCCTATCCTATGCTCTATCCTATCCTATCGTCTATCCTATCCTCTATCCTATCCTATCATCTATCCTATCCTATCCTCTAACCTATCCTATAGTCTATCCTATCCTATCCTCTATCCTATCCTATCCTCTATCCTATCCTATCCTCTATCCTATCCAATCTTCTATCCTATCCTATCCTCTATCCTATCAAATCCCCTATCCTATCCTCTATCCTATCCTATCCTGTATCCTATCCAATCCTCTATCTTATCCTATCATCTATCCTCTATCCTATCCAATCCTCTATCCTATCCTATCCACTATCCTATCCTATCCTCTATCCTATCCTATTCTCTATCCTATCCTATCCTCTATCCTATCCTATCCTCTATCCTATCCGATCCTCTATCCTCTATCCGATCCTATCCTCTATCCCATCCTATCCTCTATCCTATCCTTTCCTCTATCCTATCCTATCCTCTATCCTATCCTATCCTCTATCCTATCCTATCCTCTATCCTATCCTATCCTCTATCCTATCCTATCCTCTATCCTATCGTCTATCCTATCCTCTATCCTATCCAATCCTCTATCCTATCCTATCCTCTATCCTATCATATCCTCTATCCTATAATATCCTCTATGCTATCCTATCCTCTATCCTATCCTATCTTCTATCCTATCCTATCCAATCACCTATCCTATGCTCTATCCTATCCTACCCTCTATAATATCGTATACTCTATCATATCCTATCCTCTATCCTCGTAATATCATCTATCCGTTCCTACTCTCTATCCTAACCTATTCTCTATCTTATCGTCTATCCTATCCTCTATCCTATCCTCTATCCTACCCTATCATCTATCCTATCAAATCCCCTATCCTATCCTCTATCCTGTCGTATCCTCTATCCTATCCTATCTTCTATCCTATCCTATCCTCTATCCTATCAAATCCCCTATCCTGTCCTCTATCCTATCCTATCCTCTATCCTATCCTATGCTCTATCCTATCCTATCGTCTATCCTATCCTCTATCCTATCCTATCATCTATCCTATCCTATCCTCTATCCTATCCTATCCTCTATCCTCTATCCTATCCTATCCTCTATCCTATCCTATGCTCTATCCTATCCTATCGTCTATCCTATCCTCTATCCTATCCTATCATCTATCCTATCCTATCCTCTAACCTATCCTATAGTCTATCCTATCCTATCCTCTATCCTATCCTATCCTCTATCCTATCCAATCTTCTATCCTATCCTATCCTCTATCCTATCAAATCCCCTATCCTATCCTCTATCCTATCCTATCCTGTATCCTATCCAATCCTCTATCTTATCCTATCATCTATCCTCTATCCTATCCAATCCTCTATCCTATCCTATCCACTATCCTATCCTATCCTCTATCCTATCCTATTCTCTATCCTATCCTATCCTCTATCCTATCCTATCCTCTATCCTATCCGATCCTCTATCCTCTATCCGATCCTATCCTCTATCCCATCCTATCCTCTATCCTATCCTTTCCTCTATCCTATCCTATCCTCTATCCTATCCTATCCTCTATCCTATCCTATCCTCTATCCTATCCTATCCTCTATCCTATCATATCCTCTATCCTATAATATCCTCTATGCTATCCTATCCTGTATCCTATCCTATCCAATCCCCTAACCTATGCTCTATCCTATCCTACCCACTATAATATCGTATACTCTATCATATCCTATCCTCTATACCATAATAATATCATCTATCCGTTCCTACTCTCTATCCTAACCTATTCTCTATCCTATCCTCTATCCTATCCTCTATCCTAAGCTATCATCTATCCTATCAAATCCCCTATCCTATCATCTATCCTATCCTATCCTCTATACTATCCTATCCTCTATCCTATCAAATCCCCTATCCTATCCTGTATCCTATCCTATCCTCTATCCTATCCTATCCTCTATCCTATCCTATCCTCTATCCTATCCTATCCTATCCTCTATCCTCTATCCTCTATCCTCTATCCTATCCTATCCTCTATCCTATCCTATCGTCTATACTATCCTATCCTCTATTCTATCCTATCCTCTATCCTATCCTATCCTCTATCCTATCCTATCCTCAATCCTCTATCCTATCCTATCCTCTATCCTATCCTATCGTCTATACTATCCTATCCTCTATCGTATCCTATCCTCTATCCTATCCAATCCTCTATCCTATCCTATCATCTATCCTCAATCATATCCTATCTTCTATCCTATCTTATCCTCTATCCTATCCTATCCTCTATCCTATCCTATCCTCTTTCCGATCCTCTATCCTCTATCCGATCCTATCCTCTATCCTATCCTATCCTCTATCCTATCCTATCCTCTATCCTATCCTATCCTCTATCCTATCCTATCCTCTATCCTCTATCCTATCCTATCCTCTATCCTATCCTGTCCTCTATCCTATCCTATCGTCTATCCTATCCTCTATCCTATCCAATCCTCTATCCTATCCTATCCTCTATCCTATCATATCCTCTATCCTATAATATCCTCTATCCTATCCTATCCTCTATCCAATCCTCTATCCTATCCTATCCTCTATCCTATCCTCTATCCTAGCCTATCCTCTATCCTATCCTATCCAATCCCCTAACCTATGCTCTATCCTATCCTACCCACTATAATATCGTATACTCTATCATATCCTATCCTCTATCCTATAATATCATCTATCCGTTCCTACTCTCTATCCTAACCTATTCTCTATCCTATCCTCTATCCTAAGCTATCATCTATCCTATCAAATCCCCTATCCTATCCTCTATCCTGTCGTATCCTCTATCCTATCCTATCGTCTATCCTATCCTCTATCCTATCCTATCCTCTATCCTATCCTATCCTCTATCCTATCCTATCCTATATCCTATCCTATCCTCTATCCTATACTATCCTCTATCCAATCCTATCCTCTATCCTATCCAATCCTCTATCCTATCCTATCCTCAATCCTATCAAATCCCCTGTCCTATCCTCTATCCTATCCTATCCTCTATCCTATCCTATCTTCTATCCTATTCTATCCAATCACCTATCCTATGCTCTATCCTATCCTACTCTCTATAATATCGTATACTCTATCATATCCTATCCTCTATCCTCGTAATATCATCTATCCGTTCCTACTCTCTATCCTAACCTATTCTCTATCTTATCCTCTATCCTATCCTCTATTCTATCCTCTATCCTACCCTATCATCTATCCTATCAAATCCCCTATCCTATCCTCTATCCTGTCGTATCCTCTATCCTATCCTATCTTCTATCCTATCCTATCCTCTATCCTATCAAATCCCCTATCCTATCCTCTATCCTATCCTATCCTCTATCCTATCCTATCCTCTATCCTATCCTATCCTCTATCCTATTCTATCCTCTATCCTATCCTATCCTCTATCCTATCTTATCGTCTATCCTATCGTCTATCCTATCCTCTATCCTATCCACTATCCTACCCTATCATCTATCCTATCAAAACCCCTATCCTATCCTCTATCCTATCGTATCCTCTACCCTATCCTATCTTCTATCCTATCCTATACTCTATCCTATCAAATCCCCTATCCTATCCTCTATCCTATCCTATCCTCTATTCTATCCTATCCTATATCCTATCCTATCCTCTATCCTATACTATCCTCTATCCTATCCTATCCTCTATCCTATCCTATCCTCTATCCTATCCAATCCTCTATCCTATCCTATCCTCTATCCTATCAAATCCCCTGTCCTATCCTCTATCCTATCCTATCCTCTATCCTATCCTATCCTCTATCCTATCCTATCTTCTATCCTATCCTATCCAATCACCTATCCTATGCTCTATCCTATCCTATCGTCTATCCTATCCTCTATCCTATCCTATCCTCTATCCTATCCTATCCTCTATCCTATCCTAGCCTCTATCCTATCCTATCCTCTATCCTATCCTATCCTCTATCCTATCAAATCCCCTATCCTATCATCTATCCTATCCTATCCTCTATACTATCCTATCCTCTATCCTATCAAATCCCCTATCCTATCCTGTATCCTATCCTATCCTCTATCCTATCCTATCCTCTATCCTATCCTATCCTCTATCCTATCCTATCCTCTATCCTATCCTATCCTATATCCTATCCTATCCTCTATCCTCTATCCTCTATCCTACCCTATCCTCTATCCTATCCTATCGTCTATACTATTCTATCCTCTATCCTATCCTATCCTCTATCCTATCCTATCCTCTATCCTATCCTATCCTCTATCCTATCCTATCCTCAATTCCCTATCCTATCCTCTATCCTATCCTATCGTCTATACTATCCTATACTCTATCCTATCCTATCCTCTATCCTATCCAATCATCTATCCTATCCTATCATCTATCCTCAATCCTATCCTATCTTCTATCCTATCCTATCCTCTATCCTATCCTATGCTCTATCCTATCCTATCCTCTATCCGATCCTCTATCCTCTATCCGATCCTATCCTCTATCCCATCCTATCCTCTATCCTATCCTATCCACTATCCTATCCTATCCTCTATCCTATCCTATCCTCTATCCTATCCTATCCTCTATCCTATCCTATCCTCTATCCTATCCTATCCTCTATCCTATCCTATCCTCTATCCTATCCTATCGTCTATCCTATCCTCTATCCTATCCTATCCTCTATCGTATCCACTATCCTACCCTATCATCTATCCTATCAAAACCCCTATCCTATCCTCTATCCTATCGTATCCTCTACCCTATCCTATCTTCTATCCTATCCTATACTCTATCCTATCAAATCCCCTATCCTATCCTCTATCCTATCCTATCCTCTATTCTATCCTATCCTATATCCTATCCTATCCTCTATCCTATACTATCCTCTATCCTATACTATCCTCTATCCTATCCTATCCTCTATCCTATCCTATCCTCTATCCTATCCAATCCTCTATCCTATCCTATCCTCAATCCTATCAAATCCCCTGTCCTATCCTCTATCCTATCCTATCCTCTATCCTATCCTATCTTCTATCCTATCCTATCCAATCACCTATCCTATGCTCTATCCTATCCTACCCTCTATAATATCGTATACTCTATCATATCCTATCCTCTATCCTCGTAATATCATCTATCCGTTCCTACTCTCTATCCTAACCTATTCTCTATCTTATCCTCTATCCTATCCTCTATCCTATCCTCTATCCTACCCTATCATCTATCCTATCAAATCCCCTATCCTATCCTCTATCCTGTCGTATCCTCTATCCTATCCTATCTTCTATCCTATCCTATCCTCTATCCTATCAAATCCCCTATCCTATCCTCTATCATATCCTATCCTCTATCCTATCCTATCCTCTATCCTATCCTATCCTCTATCCTATCCTATCCTCTATCCTATCCTATCCTCTATATTATCCAATCCTCTATCCTAGCCTATCCTCTATCCTATCCTATCCTCTATCCTATCCTATCCTCTATCCTATCCTATCCTCTATCCTATCCTATCCTCTATTCTATCCTATCGTCTATCCTATCGTCTATCCTATCCTCTATCCTATCCACTATCCTACCCTATCATCTATCCTTTCAAAACCCCTATCCTATCCTCTATCCTATCCTATCCTCTATCCTATCCTATCCTCTATCCTATCCTATCCTCTATCCTATCCTATCCTCTATCGTATCCTATCCTATATCCTATCCTATCCTCTATCCTCTATCCTCTATCCTATCCTATCCTCTATCCTATCCTATCGTCTATACTATCCTATCCTCTATCCTATCCTATCATCTATTATATCCTATCCTCTATCCTATCCTATCCTCAATCCTCTATCCTATCCTATCCTCTATCCTATCCTATCGTCTATACTATCCTATCCTCAATCCTCTATCCTATCCTATCCTCTATCCTATCCTATCGTCTATACTATCCTATCCTCTATCCTATCCTATCCTCTATCCTATCCAATCCTCTATCCTATCCTATCATCTATCCTCAATCCTATCCTTTCCTGTATCCTATCCAATCCTCTATCCTATCCTGTCCTCTATCCTATCCTATCCTCTATCCTATCCTATGCTCTATCCTATCCAATCCTCTATCCTATCCTGTCCTCTATCCTATCCTATCCTCTATCCTATCCTATGCTCTATCCTATCCTATCGTCTATCCTATCCTCTATCCTATCCTATCATCTATCCTATCCTATCCTCTATCCTATCCTATCCTCTATCCTCTATCCTATCCTATCCTCTATCCTCTATCCTATCCTATCCTCTATCCTATCCTATCCTCTATCCTATCCTATCCTCTATACTATCCTATCCTCTATCCTATCCTATCCTCTCTCCTATCCTATGCTCTATCCTATCCTATCGTCTATCCTATCCTCTATCCTATCCTATCATCTATCCTATCCTATCCTCTAACCTATCCTATAGTCTATCCTATCCTATCCTCTATCCTATCCTATCCTCTATCCTATCCTATCCTATATCCTATCCTATCCTCTATCCTATACTATCCTCTATCCTATCCTATCCTCTATCCTATCAAATCCCCTGTCCTATAGTCTATCCTATCCTATCCTCTATCCTATCCTATCCTCTATCCTATCCTATCTTCTATCCTATCCTATCCAATCACCTATCCTATGCTCTATCCTATCCTATCGTCTATCCTATCCTCTATCCTATCCTATCCTCTATCCTATCCTATCCTCTATCCTATCCTATCGTCTATCCTATCCTCTATCCTATCCAATCCTCTATCCTATCCTATCCTCTATCCTATCATATCCTCTATCCTATCCTATCCTCTATCCTATCCTCTATCCTAGCCTATCCTCTATCCTATCCTATCCAATCCCCTAACCTATGCTCTATCCTATCCTACCCACTATAATATCGTATACTCTATCATATCCTATCCTCTATCCTATAATATCATCTATCCGTTCCTACTCTCTATCCTAACCTATTCTCTATCCTATCCTCTATCCTATCCTATCCTCTATCCTATCCTATCCTCTATCCTATCCTATCCTATATCCTATCCTATCCTCTATCCTATCCAATCCTCTATCCTATCCTGTCCTCAATCCTATCAAATCCCCTGTCCTATCCTCTATCCTATCCTATCCTCTATCCTATCCTATCTTCTATCCTATCCTATCCAATCACCTATCCTATGCTCTATCCTATCCTACCCTCTATAATATCGTATACTCTATCATATCCTATCCTGTATCCTCGTAATATCATCTAACCGTTCCTACTCTCTATCCTAACCTATTCTCTATCTTATCCTCTATCCTATCCTCTATCCTATCCTCTATCCTACCCTATCATCTATCCTATCAAATCCCCTATCCTATCCTCTATCCTGTCGTATCCTCTATCCTATCCTATCTTCTATCCTATCCTATCCTCTATCCTATCAAATCCCCTATCCTATCCTCTATCCTATCCTATCCTCTATCCTATCCTATCCTCTATCCTATCCTATCCTCTATCCTATCCTATCCTCTATCCTATCCTATCCTCTATCCTATCCTATCCTCTATCCTATCCTATCCTCTATATTATCCAATCCTCTATCCTAGCCTATCCTCTATCCTATCCTATCCTCTATCCTATCCTATCCTCTATCCTATCCTATCCTCTATCCTATCCTATCCTCTATCCTATCCTATCGTCTATCCTATCGTCTATCCTATCCTCTATCCTATCCACTATCCTACCCTATCATCTATCCTATCAAATCCCCTATCCTATCCTCTATCCTATCCTATCCTCTATCCTATCCTATCCTCTATCCTATCCTATCCTCTATCCTATCCTATCCTCTATCCTATCCTATCCTCTATCCTATCCTATCCTATATCCTATCCTATCCTATCCTCTATCCTCTATCCTCTATCCTATCCTATCCTCTATCCTATCCTATCGTCTATACTATCCTATCCTCTATCCTATCCTATCATCTATCCTATCCTATCCTCTATCCTATCCTATCCTCAATCCTCTATCCTATCCTATCCTCTATCCTATCCTATCGTCTATACTATCCTATCCTCAATCCTCTATCCTATCCTATCCTCTATCCTATCCTATCGTCTATACTATCCTATCCTCTATCCTATCCTATCCTCTATCCTATCCAATCCTCTATCCTATCCTATCATCTATGCTCAATCCTATCCTTTCCTGTATCCTATCCAATCCTCTATCCTATCCTATCCTCTATCCTATCCTATGCTCTATCCTATCCTATCGTCTATCCTATCCTCTATCCTATCCTATCATCTATCCTATCCTATCCTCTATCCTATCCTATCCTCTATCCTCTATCCTATCCTATCCTCTATCCTCTATCCTATCCTATCCTCTATCCTATCCTATCCTCTATCCTATCCTATCCTCTATACTATCCTATCCTCTATCCTATCCTATCCTCTCTCCTATCCTATGCTCTATCCTATCCTATCGTCTATCCTATCCTCTATCCTATCCTATCATCTATCCTATCCTATCCTCTAACCTATCCTATAGTCTATCCTATCCTATCCTCTATCCTATCCTATCCTCTATCCTATCCTATCCTCTATCCTATCCATTCTTCTATCCTATCCTATCCTCTATCCTATCAAATCCCCTATCCTATCCTCTATCCTATCCTATCCTGTATCCTATCCAATCCTCTATCTTATCCTATCATCTATCCTCTATCCTATCCTATCCTCTATACTATCCTATCCTCTATCCTATCCTATCCTCTCTCCTATCCTATGCTCTATCCTATCCTATCGTCTATCCTATCCACTATCCTATCCTATGCTCTATCCTATGCTATTCTCTATCCTATCGTATCCTCTATCCTATCCTATCCTCTATCCTATCCGATCCTCTATCCTCTATCCGATCCTATCCTCTATCCCATCCTATCCTCTATCCTATCCTATCCTCTATCCTATCCTATCCTCTATCCTATCCTATCCTCTATCCTATCCTATCGTCTATCCTATCGTCTATCCTATCCTCTATCCTATCCAATCCTCTATCCTATCCTATCCTCTATCCTATCATATCCTCTATTCTATAATATCCTCTATCCTATCCTATCCTCTATCCTATCCTATCCTCTATCCTATCCTATCCTCTATCCTATCCTATCGTCTATCCTATCGTCTATCCTATCCTCTATCCTATCCAATCCTCTATCCTATCCTATCCTCTATCCTATCATATCCTCTATCCTATAATATCCTCTATCCTATCGTCTATCCTATCCTCTATCCTATCCAATCCTCTATCCTATCCTATCCTCTATCCTATCATATCCTCTATTCTATAATATCCTCTATCCTATCCTATCCTCTATCCTATCCTATCCTCTATCCTATCCTATCCTCTATCCTATCCTATCGTCTATCCTATCGTCTATCCTATCCTCTATCCTATCCAATCCTCTATCCTATCCTATCCTCTATCCTATCATATCCTCTATCCTATAATATCCTCTATCCTATCCTATCCTCTATCCTATCCTATCCAATCCCCTAACCTATGCTCTATCCTATCCTACCCACTATAATATCGTATACTCTATCATATCCTATCCTCTATACCATAATAATATCATCTATCCGTTCCTACTCTCTATCCTAACCTATTCTCTATCCTATCCCCTATCCTATCCTCTATCCTAAGCTATCATCTATCCTATCAAATCCCCTATCCTATCCTCTATCCTGTCGTATCCTCTATCCTATCCTATCGTCTATCCTATCCTCTATCCTATCCTATCATCTATCCTATCCTATCCTCTATCCTATCCTATCCTCTATCCTATCCTATCCTCTATCCTGTCGTATCCTCTATCCTATCCAATCTTCTATCCTATCCTATCCTCTATCCAATCAAATCCCCTATCCTATCCTCTATCCTATCCTATCCTATATCCTATCCTATCCTCTATCCTATACTATCCTCTATCCTATCCTATCCTCTATCCTATCCTATCCTCTATCCTATCCAATCCGCTATCCTATCCTATCCTCTATCCTATCAAATCCCCTGTCCTATCCTCTATCCTATCCTATCCTCTATCCTATCCTATCCTCTATCCTATCCTATCTTCTATCCTATCCTATCCAATCACCTATCCTATGCTCTATCCTATCCTATCGTCTATCCTATCCTCTATCCTATCCTATCCTCAATCCTATCAAATCCCCTGTCCTATCCTCTATCCTATCCTATCCTCTATCCTATCCTATCCTCTATCCTATCCTATCTTCTATCCTATCCTATCCAATCACCTATCCTATGCTCTATCCTATCCTATCGTCTATCCTATCCTCTATCCTATCCTATCCTCAATCCTATCAAATCCCCTGTCCTATCCTCTATCCTATCCTATCCTCTATCCTATCCTATCCTCTATCCTATACTATCCTCTATCCTATCCTATCCTCTATCCTATCCTATCCTCTATCCTATCCAATCCGCTATCCTATCCTATCCTCTATCCTATCAAATCCCCTGTCCTATCCTCTATCCTATCCTATCCTCTATCCTATCCTATCCTCTATCCTATCCTATCTTCTATCCTATCCTATCCAATCACCTATCCTATGCTCTATCCTATCCTATCGTCTATCCTATCCTCTATCCTATCCTATCCTCAATCCTATCAAATCCCCTGTCCTATCTTCTATCCTATCCTATCCTCTATCCTATCAAATCCCCTATCCTGTCCTCTATCCTATCCTATCCTCTATCCTATCCTATACTCTATCCTATCCTATCGTCTATCCTATCCTCTATCCTATCCTATCCTCTATCCTATCCTATCCTCTATCCTATCCTATCCTCTATCCTATCCTATCCTCTATCCTATCCTATCCTCTATCCTATCCTATCCTCTATCCTATCCTATCCTCAATTCCCTATCCTATCCTCTATCCTATCCTATCGTCTATACTATCCTATTCTCTATCCTATCCTATCCTCTATCCTATCCTATCCTCTATCCTATCCGATCCTCTATCCTCTATCCGATCCTATCCTCTATCCCATCCTATCCTCTATCCTATCCTTTCCTCTATCCTATCCTATCCTCTATCCTATCCTATCCTCTATCCTATCCTATCCTCTATCCTATCCTATCCTCTATCCTATCCTATCCTCTATCCTATCGTCTATCCTATCCTCTATCCTATCCAATCCTCTATCCTATCCTATCCACTATCCTATCCTATCCTCTATCCTATCCTATTCTCTATCCTATCCTATCCTCTATCCTATCCTATCCTCTATCCTATCCGATCCTCTATCCTCTATCCGATCCTATCCTCTATCCCATCCTATCCTCTATCCTATCCTTTCCTCTATCCTATCCAATCCTCTATCCTATCCTATCCTCTATCCTATCATATCCTCTATCCTATAATATCCTCTATCCTATCCTATCCTCTATCCAATCCTCTATCCTATCCTATCCTCTATCCTATCCTCTATCCTAGCCTATCCTCTATCCTATCCTATCCAATCCCCTAACCTATGCTCTATCCTATCCTACCCTCTATAATATCGTATACTCTATCATATCCTATCCTCTATCCTATAATATCATCTATCCGTTCCTACTCTCTATCCTAACCTATTCTCTATCCTATCCTCTATCCTATCCTATCCTCTATCCTATCCTATCCTCTATCCTATCCTATCCTATATCCTATCCTATCCTCTATCCTATCCAATCCTCTATCCTATCCTGTCCTCAATCCTATCAAATCCCCTGTCCTATCCTCTATCCTATCCTATCCTCTATCCTATCCTATCTTCTATCCTATCCTATCCAATCACCTATCCTATGCTCTATCCTATCCTACCCTCTATAATATCGTATACTCTATCATATCCTATCCTGTATCCTCGTAATATCATCTAACCGTTCCTACTCTCTATCCTAACCTATACTCTATCTTATCCTCTATCCTATCCTCTATCCTATCCTCTATCCTACCCTATCATCTATCCTATCAAATCCCCTATCCTATCCTCTATCCTGTCGTATCCTCTATCCTATCCTATCTTCTATCCTATCCTATCCTCTATCCTATCAAATCCCCTATCCTATCCTCTATCCTATCCTATCCTCTATCCTATCCTATCCTCTATCCTATCCTATCCTCTATCCTATCCTATCCTCTATCCTATCCTATCCTCTATCCTATCCTATCCTCTATCCTATCCTATCCTCTATCCTATCCTATCCTCTATATTATCCAATCCTCTATCCTAGCCTATCCTCTATCCTATCCTATCCTCTATCCTATCCTATCCTCTATCCTATCCTATCCTCTATCCTATCCTATCCTCTATCCTATCCTATCGTCTATCCTATCGTCTATCCTATCCTCTATCCTATCCACTATCCTACCCTATCATCTATCCTATCAAAACCCCTATCCTATCCTCTATCCTATCCTATCCTCTATCCTATCCTATCCTCTATCCTATCCTATCCTCTATCCTATCCTATCCTTTATCCTATCCTATCCTCTATCCTATCCTATCCTATATCCTATCCTATCCTATCCTCTATCCTCTATCCTCTATCCTATCCTATCCTCTATCCTATCCTATCGTCTATACTATCCTATCCTCTATCCTATCCTATCATCTATCCTATCCTATCCTCTATCCTATCCTATCCTCAATCCTCTATCCTATCCTATCCTCTATCCTATCCTATCGTCTATACTATCCTATCCTCAATCCTCTATCCTATCCTATCCTCTATCCTATCCTATCGTCTATACTATCCTATCCTCTATCCTATCCTATCCTTTATCCTATCCTATGCTCTATCCTATCCTATCGTCTATCCTATCCTCTATCCTATCCTATCATCTATCCTATCCTATCCTCTATCCTATCCTATCCTCTGTCCTCTATCCTATCCTATCCTCTATCCTCTATCCTATCCTATCCTCTATCCTATCCTATCCTCTATCCTATCCTATCCTCTATACTATCCTATCCTCTATCCTATCATATCCTCTCTCCTATCCTATGCTCTATCCTATCCTATCGTCTATCCTATCCTCTATCCTATCCTATCATCTATACTATCCTATCCTCTAACCTATCCTATAGTCTATCCTATCCTATCCTCTATCCTATCCTATCCTCTATCCTATCCTATCCTCTATCCTATCCAATCTTCTATCCTATCCTATCCTCTATCCTATCAAATCCCCTATCCTATCCTCTATCCTATCCTATCCTGTATCCTATCCAATCCTCTATCTTATCCTATCATCTATCCTCTATCCTATCCTATCCTCTATACTATCCTATCCTCTATCCTATCCTATCCTCTCTCCTATCCTATGCTCTATCCTATCCTATCGTCTATCCTATCCTCTATCCTATCCTATCATCTATCCTATCCTATCCTCTAACCTATCCTATAGTCTATCCTATCCTATCCTCTATCCTATCCTATCCTCTATCCTATCCTATCCTCTATCCTATCCAATCTTCTATCCTATCCTATCCTCTATCCTATCAAATCCCCTATCCTATCCTCTATCCTATCCTATCCTGTATCCTATCCAATCCTCTATCTTATCCTATCATCTATCCTCTATCCTATCCAATCCTCTATCCTATCCTATCCTCTATCCTATCCTATCATCTATCCTATCCTATCCTCTATCCTATCCTATCCTCTATCCTATCATATCCTCTATCCTGTCGTATCCTCTATCCTATCCAATCTTCTATCCTATCCTATCCTCTATCCAATCAAATCCCCTATCCTATCCTCTATCCTATCCTATCCTATATCCTATCCTATCCTCTATCCTATACTATCCTCTATCCTATCCTATCCTCTATCCTATCCTATCCTCTATCCTATCCAATCCGCTATCCTATCCTATCCTCTATCCTATCAAATCCCCTGTCCTATCCTCTATCCTATCCTATCCTCTATCCTATCCTATCCTCTATCCTATCCTATCTTCTATCCTATCCTATCCAATCACCTATCCTATGCTCTATCCTATCCTATCGTCTATCCTATCCTCTATCCTATCCTATCATCTATCCTATCCTATCCTCTAACCTATCCTATAGTCTATCCTATCCTATCCTCTATCCTATCCTATCCTCTATCCTATCCTATCCTCTATCCTATCCAATCTTCTATCCTATCCTATCCTCTATCCTATCAAATCCCCTATCCTATCCTCTATCCTATCCTATCCTGTATCCTATCCAATCCTCTATCTTATCCTATCATCTATCCTCTATCCTATCCAATCCTCTATCCTATCCTATCCACTATCCTATCCTATCCTCTATCCTATCCTATTCTCTATCCTATCCTATCCTCTATCCTATCCTATCCTCTATCCTATCCGATCCTCTATCCTCTATCCGATCCTATCCTCTATCCCATCCTATCCTCTATCCTATCCTTTCCTCTATCCTATCCTATCCTCTATCCTATCCTATCCTCTATCCTATCCTATCCTCTATCCTATCCTATCCTCTATCCTATCCTATCCTCTATCCTATCGTCTATCCTATCCTCTATCCTATCCAATCCTCTATCCTATCCTATCCTCTATCCTATCATATCCTCTATCCTATAATATCCTCTATGCTATCCTATCCTCTATCCTATCCTATCTTCTATCCTATCCTATCCAATCACCTATCCTATGCTCTATCCTATCCTACCCTCTATAATATCGTATACTCTATCATATCCTATCCTCTATCCTCGTAATATCATCTATCCGTTCCTACTCTCTATCCTAACCTATTCTCTATCTTATCGTCTATCCTATCCTCTATCCTATCCTCTATCCTACCCTATCATCTATCCTATCAAATCCCCTATCCTATCCTCTATCCTGTCGTATCCTCTATCCTATCCTATCTTCTATCCTATCCTATCCTCTATCCTATCAAATCCCCTATCCTGTCCTCTATCCTATCCTATCCTCTATCCTATCCTATGCTCTATCCTATCCTATCGTCTATCCTATCCTCTATCCTATCCTATCATCTATCCTATCCTATCCTCTATCCTATCCTATCCTCTATCCTCTATCCTATCCTATCCTCTATCCTATCCTATGCTCTATCCTATCCTATCGTCTATCCTATCCTCTATCCTATCCTATCATCTATCCTATCCTATCCTCTAACCTATCCTATAGTCTATCCTATCCTATCCTCTATCCTATCCTATCCTCTATCCTATCCAATCTTCTATCCTATCCTATCCTCTATCCTATCAAATCCCCTATCCTATCCTCTATCCTATCCTATCCTGTATCCTATCCAATCCTCTATCTTATCCTATCATCTATCCTCTATCCTATCCAATCCTCTATCCTATCCTATCCACTATCCTATCCTATCCTCTATCCTATCCTATTCTCTATCCTATCCTATCCTCTATCCTATCCTATCCTCTATCCTATCCGATCCTCTATCCTCTATCCGATCCTATCCTCTATTCCATCCTATCCTCTATCCTATCCTTTCCTCTATCCTATCCTATCCTCTATCCTATCCTATCCTCTATCCTATCCTATCCTCTATCCTATCCTATCCTCTATCCTATCATATCCTCTATCCTATAATATCCTCTATGCTATCCTATCCTGTATCCTATCCTATCCAATCCCCTAACCTATGCTCTATCCTATCCTACCCACTATAATATCGTATACTCTATCATATCCTATCCTCTATACCATAATAATATCATCTATCCGTTCCTACTCTCTATCCTAACCTATTCTCTATCCTATCCTCTATCCTATCCTCTATCCTAAGCTATCATCTATCCTATCAAATCCCCTATCCTATCATCTATCCTATCCTATCCTCTATACTATCCTATCCTCTATCCTATCAAATCCCCTATCCTATCCTGTATCCTATCCTATCCTCTATCCTATCCTATCCTCTATCCTATCCTATCCTCTATCCTATCCTATCCTATCCTCTATCCTCTATCCTCTATCCTCTATCCTATCCTATCCTCTATCCTATCCTATCGTCTATACTATCCTATCCTCTATCCTATCCTATCCTCTATCCTATCCTATCCTCTATCCTATCCTATCCTCAATCCTCTATCCTATCCTATCCTCTATCCTATCCTATCGTCTATACTATCCTATCCTCTATCGTATCCTATCCTCTATCCTATCCAATCCTCTATCCTATCCTATCATCTATCCTCAATCATATCCTATCTTCTATCCTATCTTATCCTCTATCCTATCCTATCCTCTATCCTATCCTATCCTCTTTCCGATCCTCTATCCTCTATCCGATCCTATCCTCTATCCTATCCTATCCTCTATCCTATCCTATCCTCTATCCTATCCTATCCTCTATCCTATCCTATCCTCTATCCTATCCTATCCTCTATCCTATCCTGTCCTCTATCCTATCCTATCGTCTATCCTATCCTCTATCCTATCCAATCCTCTATCCTATCCTATCCTCTATCCTATCATATCCTCTATCCTATAATATCCTCTATCCTATCCTATCCTCTATCCAATCCTCTATCCTATCCTATCCTCTATCCTATCCTCTATCCTAGCCTATCCTCTATCCTATCCTATCCAATCCCCTAACCTATGCTCTATCCTATCCTACCCACTATAATATCGTATACTCTATCATATCCTATCCTCTATCCTATAATATCATCTATCCGTTCCTACTCTCTATCCTAACCTATTCTCTATCCTATCCTCTATCCTAAGCTATCATCTATCCTATCAAATCCCCTATCCTATCCTCTATCCTGTCGTATCCTCTATCCTATCCTATCGTCTATCCTATCCTCTATCCTATCCTATCCTCTATCCTATCCTATCCTCTATCCTATCCTATCCTATATCCTATCCTATCCTCTATCCTATACTATCCTCTATCCTATCCTATCCTCTATCCTATCCAATCCTCTATCCTATCCTATCCTCAATCCTATCAAATCCCCTGTCCTATCCTCTATCCTATCCTATCCTCTATCCTATCCTATCTTCTATCCTATTCTATCCAATCACCTATCCTATGCTCTATCCTATCCTACTCTCTATAATATCGTATACTCTATCATATCCTATCCTCTATCCTCGTAATATCATCTATCCGTTCCTACTCTCTATCCTAACCTATTCTCTATCTTATCCTCTATCCTATCCTCTATTCTATCCTCTATCCTACCCTATCATCTATCCTATCAAATCCCCTATCCTATCCTCTATCCTGTCGTATCCTCTATCCTATCCTATCTTCTATCCTATCCTATCCTCTATCCTATCAAATCCCCTATCCTATCCTCTATCCTATCCTATCCTCTATCCTATCCTATCCTCTATCCTATCCTATCCTCTATCCTATTCTATCCTCTATCCTATCCTATCCTCTATCCTATCTTATCGTCTATCCTATCGTCTATCCTATCCTCTATCCTATCCACTATCCTACCCTATCATCTATCCTATCAAAACCCCTATCCTATCCTCTATCCTATCGTATCCTCTACCCTATCCTATCTTCTATCCTATCCTATACTCTATCCTATCAAATCCCCTATCCTATCCTCTATCCTATCCTATCCTCTATTCTATCCTATCCTATATCCTATCCTATCCTCTATCCTATACTATCCTCTATCCTATCCTATCCTCTATCCTATCCTATCCTCTATCCTATCCAATCCTCTATCCTATCCTATCCTCTATCCTATCAAATCCCCTGTCCTATCCTCTATCCTATCCTATCCTCTATCCTATCCTATCCTCTATCCTATCCTATCTTCTATCCTATCCTATCCAATCACCTATCCTATGCTCTATCCTATCCTATCGTCTATCCTATCCTCTATCCTATCCTATCCTCTATCCTATCCTATCCTCTATCCTATCCTAGCCTCTATCCTATCCTATCCTCTATCCTATCCTATCCTCTATCCTATCAAATCCCCTATCCTATCATCTATCCTATCCTATCCTCTATACTATCCTATCCTCTATCCTATCAAATCCCCTATCCTATCCTGTATCCTATCCTATCCTCTATCCTATCCTATCCTCTATCCTATCCTATCCTCTATCCTATCCTATCCTCTATCCTATCCTATCCTATATCCTATCCTATCCTCTATCCTCTATCCTCTATCCTACCCTATCCTCTATCCTATCCTATCGTCTATACTATTCTATCCTCTATCCTATCCTATCCTCTATCCTATCCTATCCTCTATCCTATCCTATCCTCTATCCTATCCTATCCTCAATTCCCTATCCTATCCTCTATCCTATCCTATCGTCTATACTATCCTATACTCTATCCTATCCTATCCTCTATCCTATCCAATCATCTATCCTATCCTATCATCTATCCTCAATCCTATCCTATCTTCTATCCTATCCTATCCTCTATCCTATCCTATGCTCTATCCTATCCTATCCTCTATCCGATCCTCTATCCTCTATCCGATCCTATCCTCTATCCCATCCTATCCTCTATCCTATCCTATCCACTATCCTATCCTATCCTCTATCCTATCCTATCCTCTATCCTATCCTATCCTCTATCCTATCCTATCCTCTATCCTATCCTATCCTCTATCCTATCCTATCCTCTATCCTATCCTATCCTCTATCCTATCCTATCGTCTATCCTATCCTCTATCCTATCCTATCCTCTATCGTATCCACTATCCTACCCTATCATCTATCCTATCAAAACCCCTATCCTATCCTCTATCCTATCGTATCCTCTACCCTATCCTATCTTCTATCCTATCCTATACTCTATCCTATCAAATCCCCTATCCTATCCTCTATCCTATCCTATCCTCTATTCTATCCTATCCTATATCCTATCCTATCCTCTATCCTATACTATCCTCTATCCTATACTATCCTCTATCCTATCCTATCCTCTATCCTATCCTATCCTCTATCCTATCCAATCCTCTATCCTATCCTATCCTCAATCCTATCAAATCCCCTGTCCTATCCTCTATCCTATCCTATCCTCTATCCTATCCTATCTTCTATCCTATCCTATCCAATCACCTATCCTATGCTCTATCCTATCCTACCCTCTATAATATCGTATACTCTATCATATCCTATCCTCTATCCTCGTAATATCATCTATCCGTTCCTACTCTCTATCCTAACCTATTCTCTATCTTATCCTCTATCCTATCCTCTATCCTATCCTCTATCCTACCCTATCATCTATCCTATCAAATCCCCTATCCTATCCTCTATCCTGTCGTATCCTCTATCCTATCCTATCTTCTATCCTATCCTATCCTCTATCCTATCAAATCCCCTATCCTATCCTCTATCATATCCTATCCTCTATCCTATCCTATCCTCTATCCTATCCTATCCTCTATCCTATCCTATCCTCTATCCTATCCTATCCTCTATATTATCCAATCCTCTATCCTAGCCTATCCTCTATCCTATCCTATCCTCTATCCTATCCTATCCTCTATCCTATCCTATCCTCTATCCTATCCTATCATCTATTCTATCCTATCGTCTATCCTATCGTCTATCCTATCCTCTATCCTATCCACTATCCTACCCTATCATCTATCCTTTCAAAACCCCTATCCTATCCTCTATCCTATCCTATCCTCTATCCTATCCTATCCTCTATCCTATCCTATCCTCTATCCTATCCTATCCTCTATCCTATCCTATCCTATATCCTATCCTATCCTCTATCCTCTATCCTCTATCCTATCCTATCCTCTATCCTATCCTATCGTCTATACTATCCTATCCTCTATCCTATCCTATCATCTATTATATCCTATCCTCTATCCTATCCTATCCTCTATCCTATCCTATCGTCTATACTATCCTATCCTCAATCCTCTATCCTATCCTATCCTCTATCCTATCCTATCGTCTATACTATCCTATCCTCTATCCTATCCTATCCTCTATCCTATCCAATCCTCTATCCTATCCTATCATCTATCCTCAATCCTATCCTTTCCTGTATCCTATCCAATCCTCTATCCTATCCTGTCCTCTATCCTATCCTATCCTCTATCCTATCCTATGCTCTATCCTATCCAATCCTCTATCCTATCCTGTCCTCTATCCTATCCTATCCTCTATCCTATCCTATGCTCTATCCTATCCTATCGTCTATCCTATCCTCTATCCTATCCTATCATCTATCCTATCCTATCCTCTATCTTATCCTATCCTCTATCCTCTATCCTATCCTATCCTCTATCCTCTATCCTATCCTATCCTCTATCCTATCCTATCCTCTATCCTATCCTATCCTCTATACTATCCTATCCTCTATCCTATCCTATCCTCTCTCCTATCCTATGCTCTATCCTATCCTATCGTCTATCCTATCCTCTATCCTATCCTATCATCTATCCTATCCTATCCTCTAACCTATCCTATAGTCTATCCTATCCTATCCTCTATCCTATCCTATCCTCTATCCTATCCTATCCTATATCCTATCCTATCCTCTATCCTATACTATCCTCTATCCTATCCTATCCTCTATCCTATCAAATCCCCTGTCCTATAGTCTATCCTATCCTATCCTCTATCCTATCCTATCCTCTATCCTATCCTATCTTCTATCCTATCCTATCCAATCACCTATCCTATGCTCTATCCTATCCTATCGTCTATCCTATCCTCTATCCTATCCTATCCTCTATCCTATCCTATCCTCTATCCTATCCTATCGTCTATCCTATCCTCTATCCTATCCAATCCTCTATCCTATCCTATCCTCTATCCTATCATATCCTCTATCCTATCCTATCCTCTATCCTATCCTCTATCCTAGCCTATCCTCTATCCTATCCTATCCAATCCCCTAACCTATGCTCTATCCTATCCTACCCACTATAATATCGTATACTCTATCATATCCTATCCTCTATCCTATAATATCATCTATCCGTTCCTACTCTCTATCCTAACCTATTCTCTATCCTATCCTCTATCCTATCCTATCCTCTATCCTATCCTATCCTCTATCCTATCCTATCCTATATCCTATCCTATCCTCTATCCTATCCAATCCTCTATCCTATCCTGTCCTCAATCCTATCAAATCCCCTGTCCTATCCTCTATCCTATCCTATCCTCTATCCTATCCTATCTTCTATCCTATCCTATCCAATCACCTATCCTATGCTCTATCCTATCCTACCCTCTATAATATCGTATACTCTATCATATCCTATCCTGTATCCTCGTAATATCATCTAACCGTTCCTACTCTCTATCCTAACCTATTCTCTATCTTATCCTCTATCCTATCCTCTATCCTATCCTCTATCCTACCCTATCATCTATCCTATCAAATCCCCTATCCTATCCTCTATCCTGTCGTATCCTCTATCCTATCCTATCTTCTATCCTATCCTATCCTCTATCCTATCAAATCCCCTATCCTATCCTCTATCCTATCCTATCCTCTATCCTATCCTATCCTCTATCCTATCCTATCCTCTATCCTATCCTATCCTCTATCCTATCCTATCCTCTATCCTATCCTATCCTCTATCCTATCCTATCCTCTATATTATCCAATCCTCTATCCTAGCCTATCCTCTATCCTATCCTATCCTCTATCCTATCCTATCCTCTATCCTATCCTATCCTCTATCCTATCCTATCCTCTATCCTATCCTATCGTCTATCCTATCGTCTATCCTATCCTCTATCCTATCCACTATCCTACCCTATCATCTATCCTATCAAATCCCCTATCCTATCCTCTATCCTATCCTATCCTCTATCCTATCCTATCCTCTATCCTATCCTATCCTCTATCCTATCCTATCCTCTATCCTATCCTATCCTCTATCCTATCCTATCCTATATCCTATCCTATCCTATCCTCTATCCTCTATCCTCTATCCTATCCTATCCTCTATCCTATCCTATCGTCTATACTATCCTATCCTCTATCCTATCCTATCATCTATCCTATCCTATCCTCTATCCTATCCTATCCTCAATCCTCTATCCTATCCTATCCTCTATCCTATCCTATCGTCTATACTATCCTATCCTCAATCCTCTATCCTATCCTATCCTCTATCCTATCCTATCGTCTATACTATCCTATCCTCTATCCTATCCTATCCTCTATCCTATCCAATCCTCTATCCTATCCTATCATCTATGCTCAATCCTATCCTTTCCTGTATCCTATCCAATCCTCTATCCTATCCTATCCTCTATCCTATCCTATGCTCTATCCTATCCTATCGTCTATCCTATCCTCTATCCTATCCTATCATCTATCCTATCCTATCCTCTATCCTATCCTATCCTCTATCCTCTATCCTATCCTATCCTCTATCCTCTATCCTATCCTATCCTCTATCCTATCCTATCCTCTATCCTATCCTATCCTCTATACTATCCTATCCTCTATCCTATCCTATCCTCTCTCCTATCCTATGCTCTATCCTATCCTATCGTCTATCCTATCCTCTATCCTATCCTATCATCTATCCTATCCTATCCTCTAACCTATCCTATAGTCTATCCTATCCTATCCTCTATCCTATCCTATCCTCTATCCTATCCTATCCTCTATCCTATCCAATCTTCTATCCTATCCTATCCTCTATCCTATCAAATCCCCTATCCTATCCTCTATCCTATCCTATCCTGTATCCTATCCAATCCTCTATCTTATCCTATCATCTATCCTCTATCCTATCCTATCCTCTATACTATCCTATCCTCTATCCTATCCTATCCTCTCTCCTATCCTATGCTCTATCCTATCCTATCGTCTATCCTATCCTCTATCCTATCCTATCATCTATCCTATCCTATCCTCTAACCTATCCTATAGTCTATCCTATCCTATCCTCTATCCTATCCTATCCTCTATCCTATCCTATCCTCTATCCTATCCAATCTTCTATCCTATCCTATCCTCTATCCTATCAAATCCCCTATCCTATCCTCTATCCTATCCTATCCTGTATCCTATCCAATCCTCTATCTTATCCTATCATCTATCCTCTATCCTATCCAATCCTCTATCCTATCCTATCCACTATCCTATCCTATGCTCTATCCTATGCTATTCTCTATCCTATCGTATCCTCTATCCTATCCTATCCTCTATCCTATCCGATCCTCTATCCTCTATCCGATCCTATCCTCTATCCCATCCTATCCTCTATCCTATCCTATCCTCTATCCTATCCTATCCTCTATCCTATCCTATCCTCTATCCTATCCTATCCTCTATCCTATCCTATCGTCTATCCTATCGTCTATCCTATCCTCTATCCTATCCAATCCTCTATCCTATCCTATCCTCTATCCTATCATATCCTCTATTCTATAATATCCTCTATCCTATCCTATCCTCTATCCTATCCTATCCTCTATCCTATCCTATCCTCTATCCTATCCTATGCTCTATCCTATCCTATCGTCTATCCTATCCTCTATCCTATCCTATCATCTATCCTATCCTATCCTCTAACCTATCCTATCGTCTATCCTATCCTCTATCCTATCCTATCATCTATCCTATCCTATCCTCTAACCTATCCTATAGTCTATCCTATCCTATCCTCTATCCTATCCTATCCTCTATCCTATCCTATCCTCTATCCTATCCAATCTTCTATCCTATCCTATCCTCTATCCTATCAAATCCCCTATCCTATCCTCTATCCTATCCTATCCTGTATCCTATCCAATCCTCTATCTTATCCTATCATCTATCCTCTATCCTATCCTATCCTCTATACTATCCTATCCTCTATCCTATCCTATCCTCTCTCCTATCCTATGCTCTATCCTATCCTATCGTCTATCCTATCCTCTATCCTATCCTATCATCTATCCTATCCTATCCTCTAACCTATCCTATAGTCTATCCTATCCTATCCTCTATCCTATCCTATCCTCTATCCTATCCTATCCTCTATCCTATCCAATCTTCTATCCTATCCTATCCTCTATCCTATCAAATCCCCTATCCTATCCTCTATCCTATCCTATCCTGTATCCTATCCAATCCTCTATCTTATCCTATCATCTATCCTCTATCCTATCCAATCCTCTATCCTATCCTATCCACTATCCTATCCTATGCTCTATCCTATGCTATTCTCTATCCTATCGTATCCTCTATCCTATCCTATCCTCTATCCTATCCGATCCTCTATCCTCTATCCGATCCTATCCTCTATCCCATCCTATCCTCTATCCTATCCTATCCTCTATCCTATCCTATCCTCTATCCTATCCTATCCTCTATCCTATCCTATCGTCTATCCTATCGTCTATCCTATCCTCTATCCTATCCAATCCTCTATCCTATCCTATCCTCTATCCTATCATATCCTCTATTCTATAATATCCTCTATCCTATCCTATCCTCTATCCTATCCTATCCTCTATCCTATCCTATCCTCTATCCTATCCTATCGTCTATCCTATCGTCTATCCTATCCTCTATCCTATCCAATCCTCTATCCTATCCTATCCTCTATCCTATCATATCCTCTATCCTATAATATCCTCTATCCTATCCTATCCTCTATCCTATCCTATCCAATCCCCTAACCTATGCTCTATCCTATCCTACCCACTATAATATCGTATACTCTATCATATCCTATCCTCTATACCATAATAATATCATCTATCCGTTCCTACTCTCTATCCTAACCTATTCTCTATCCTATCCCCTATCCTATCCTCTATCCTAAGCTATCATCTATCCTATCAAATCCCCTATCCTATCCTCTATCCTGTCGTATCCTCTATCCTATCCTATCGTCTATCCTATCCTCTATCCTATCCTATCATCTATCCTATCCTATCCTCTATCCTATCCTATCCTCTATCCTATCCTATCCTCTATCCTGTCGTATCCTCTATCCTATCCAATCTTCTATCCTATCCTATCCTCTATCCAATCAAATCCCCTATCCTATCCTCTATCCTATCCTATCCTATATCCTATCCTATCCTCTATCCTATACTATCCTCTATCCTATCCTATCCTCTATCCTATCCTATCCTCTATCCTATCCAATCCGCTATCCTATCCTATCCTCTATCCTATCAAATCCCCTGTCCTATCCTCTATCCTATCCTATCCTCTATCCTATCCTATCCTCTATCCTATCCTCTATCCTATCCTATCCTCAATCCTATCAAATCCCCTGTCCTATCCTCTATCCTATCCTATCCTCTATCCTATCCTATCCTCTATCCTATACTATCCTCTATCCTATCCTATCCTCTATCCTATCCTATCCTCTATCCTATCCAATCCGCTATCCTATCCTATCCTCTATCCTATCAAATCCCCTGTCCTATCCTCTATCCTATCCTATCCTCTATCCTATCCTATCCTCTATCCTATCCTATCTTCTATCCTATCCTATCCAATCACCTATCCTATGCTCTATCCTATCCTATCGTCTATCCTATCCTCTATCCTATCCTATCCTCAATCCTATCAAATCCCCTGTCCTATCTTCTATCCTATCCTATCCTCTATCCTATCAAATCCCCTATCCTGTCCTCTATCCTATCCTATCCTCTATCCTATCCTATACTCTATCCTATCCTATCGTCTATCCTATCCTCTATCCTATCCTATCCTCTATCCTATCCTATCCTCTATCCTATCCTATCCTCTATCCTATCCTATCCTCTATCCTATCCTATCCTCTATCCTATCCTATCCTCTATCCTATCCTATCCTCTATCCTATCCTATCCTCAATTCCCTATCCTATCCTCTATCCTATCCTATCGTCTATACTATCCTATTCTCTATCCTATCCTATCCTCTATCCTATCCTATCCTCTATCCTATCCGATCCTCTATCCTCTATCCGATCCTATCCTCTATCCCATCCTATCCTCTATCCTATCCTTTCCTCTATCCTATCCTATCCTCTATCCTATCCTATCCTCTATCCTATCCTATCCTCTATCCTATCCTATCCTCTATCCTATCCTATCCTCTATCCTATCGTCTATCCTATCCTCTATCCTATCCAATCCTCTATCCTATCCTATCCTCTATCCTATCATATCCTCTATCCTATAATATCCTCTATGCTATCCTATCCTCTATCCTATCCTATCTTCTATCCTATCCTATCCAATCACCTATCCTATGCTCTATCCTATCCTACCCTCTATAATATCGTATACTCTATCATATCCTATCCTCTATCCTCGTAATATCATCTATCCGTTCCTACTCTCTATCCTAACCTATTCTCTATCTTATCGTCTATCCTATCCTCTATCCTATCCTCTATCCTACCCTATCATCTATCCTATCAAATCCCCTATCCTATCCTCTATCCTGTCGTATCCTCTATCCTATCCTATCTTCTATCCTATCCTATCCTCTATCCTATCAAATCCCCTATCCTGTCCTCTATCCTATCCTATCCTCTATCCTATCCTATGCTCTATCCTATCCTATCGTCTATCCTATCCTCTATCCTATCCTATCATCTATCCTATCCTATCCTCTATCCTATCCTATCCTCTATCCTCTATCCTATCCTATCCTATCCTCTATCCTATCCTATGCTCTATCCTATCCTATCGTCTATCCTATCCTCTATCCTATCCTATCATCTATCCTATCCTATCCTCTAACCTATCCTATAGTCTATCCTATCCTATCCTCTATCCTATCCTATCCTCTATCCTATCCTATCCTCTATCCTATCCAATCTTCTATCCTATCCTATCCTCTATCCTATCAAATCCCCTATCCTATCCTCTATCCTATCCTATCCTGTATCCTATCCAATCCTCTATCTTATCCTATCATCTATCCTCTATCCTATCCAATCCTCTATCCTATCCTATCCACTATCCTATCCTATCCTCTATCCTATCCTATTCTCTATCCTATCCTATCCTCTATCCTATCCTATCCTCTATCCTATCCGATCCTCTATCCTCTATCCGATCCTATCCTCTATCCCATCCTATCCTCTATCCTATCCTTTCCTCTATCCTATCCTATCCTCTATCCTATCCTATCCTCTATCCTATCCTATCCTCTATCCTATCCTATCCTCTATCCTATCATATCCTCTATCCTATAATATCCTCTATGCTATCCTATCCTCTATCCTATCCTATCCAATCCCCTAACCTATGCTCTATCCTATCCTACCCACTATAATATCGTATACTCTATCATATCCTATCCTCTATACCATAATAATATCATCTATCCGTTCCTACTCTCTATCCTAACCTATTCTCTATCCTATCCTCTATCCTATCCTCTATCCTAAGCTATCATCTATCCTATCAAATCCCCTATCCTATCATCTATCCTATCCTATCCTCTATACTATCCTATCCTCTATCCTATCAAATCCCCTATCCTATCCTGTATCCTATCCTATCCTCTATCCTATCCTATCCTCTATCCTATCCTATCCTCTATCCTATCCTATCCTATATCCTATCCTATCCTATCCTCTATCCTCTATCCTCTATCCTCTATCCTATCCTATCCTCTATCCTATCCTATCGTCTATACTATCCTATCCTCTATCCTATCCTATCCTCTATCCTATCCTATCCTCTATCCTATCCTATCCTCAATCCTCTATCCTATCCTATCCTCTATCCTATCCTATCGTCTATACTATCCTATCCTCTATCCTATCCTATCCTCTATCCTATCCAATCCTCTATCCTATCCTATCATCTATCCTCAATCCTATCCTATCTTCTATCCTATCCTATCCTCTATCCTATCCTATCCTCTATCCTATCCTATCCTCTTTCCGATCCTCTATCCTCTATCCGATCCTATCCTCTATCCCATCCTATCCTCTATCCTATCCTATCCTCTATCCTATCCTATCCTCTATCCTATCCTATCCTCTATCCTATCCTATCCTCTATCCTATCCTATCCTCTATCCTATCCTGTCCTCTATCCTATCCTATCGTCTATCCTATCCTCTATCCTATCCAATCCTCTATCCTATCCTATCCTCTATCCTATCATATCCTCTATCCTATAATATCCTCTATCCTATCCTATCCTCTATCCAATCCTCTATCCTATCCTATCCTCTATCCTATCCTCTATCCTAGCCTATCCTCTATCCTATCCTATCCAATCCCCAAACCTATGCTCTATCCTATCCTACCCACTATAATATCGTATACTCTATCATATCCTATCCTCTATCCTATAATATCATCTATCCGTTCCTACTCTCTATCCTAACCTATTCTCTATCCTATCCTCTATCCTAAGCTATCATCTATCCTATCAAATCCCCTATCCTATCCTCTATCCTGTCGTATCCTCTATCCTATCCTATCGTCTATCCTATCCTCTATCCTATCCTATCCTCTATCCTATCCTATCCTCTATCCTATCCTATCCTCTATCCTATCCTATCCTATATCCTATCCTATCCTCTATCCTATACTATCCTCTATCCTATCCTATCCTCTATCCTATCCTATCCTCTATCCTATCCAATCCTCTATCCTATCCTATCCTCAATCCTATCAAATCCCCTGTCCTATCCTCTATCCTATCCTATCCTCTATCCTATCCTATCTTCTATCCTATCCTATCCAATCACCTATCCTATGCTCTATCCTATCCTACCCTCTATAATATCGTATACTCTATCATATCCTATCCTCTATCCTCGTAATATCATCTATCCGTTCCTACTCTCTATCTTATCCTCTACCCTATCCTCTATCCTATCCTCTATCCTACCCTATCATCTATCCTATCAAATCCCCTATCCTATCCTCTATCCTGTCGTATCCTCTATCCTATCCTATCTTCTATCCTATCCTATCCTCTATCCTATCAAATCCCCTATCCTATCCTCTATCCTATCCTATCCTCTATCCTATCCTATCCTCTATCCTATCCTATCCTCTATCCTATCCTATCCTCTATCCTATCCTATCCTCTATCCTATCCTATCCTCTATCCTATCCTATCCTCTATCGTATCCTATCCTCTATATTATCCAATCCTCTATCCTAGCCTATCCTCTATCCTATCCTATCCTCTATCCTATCCTATGCTCTCTCCTATCCTATCGTCTATCCTATCCTCTATCCTATCCTATCATCTATCCTATCCTATCCTCTATCCAATCCTATCCTCTATCCTCTATCCTATCCTATCCTCTATCCTCTATCCTATCCTATCCTCTATCCTATCCTATCCTCTATCCTATCCTATCCTCTATACTATCCTATCCTCTATCCTATCCTATCCTCTCTCCTATCCTATGCTCTATCCTATCCTATCGTCTATCCTATCCTCTATCCTATCCTATCATCTATCCTATCCTATCCTCTAACCTATCCTATGGTCTATCCTATCCTATCCTCTATCCTATCCTATCCTCTATCCTATCCTATCCTCTATCCTATCCTATCCTCTATCCTATCCTATCCTCTATCCTATCCAATCTTCTATCCTATCCTATCCTCTATCCTATCAAATCCCCTATCCTATCCTCTATCCTATCCTATCCTGTATCCTATCCAATCCTCTATCTTATCCTATCATCTATCCTCTATCCTATCCAATCCTCTATCCTATCCTATCCACTATCCTATCCTATGCTCTATCCTATGCTATTCTCTATCCTATCCTATCCTCTATCCTATCCTATCCTCTATCCTATCCGATCCTCTATCCTCTATCCGATCCTATCCTCTATCCCATCCTATCCTCTATCCTATCCTATCCTCTATCCTATCCTATCCTATCCTCTATCCTATCCTATCCTCTATCCTATCCTATCCTCTATCCTATCCTATCGTCTATCCTATCGTCTATCCTATCCTCTATCCTATCCTATCCTCTATCCTATCAAATCCCCTATCCTATCCTCTATCCTATCCTATCCTGTATCCTATCCAATCCTCTATCTTATCCTATCATCTATCCTCTATCCTATCCAATCCTCTATCCTATCCTATCCACTATCCTATCCTATGCTCTATCCTATGCTATTCTCTATCCTATCCTATCCTCTATCCTATCCTATCGTCTATCCTATCGTCTATCCTATCCTCTATCCTATCCAATCCTCTATCCTATCCTATCCTCTATCCTATCATATCCTCTATTCTATAATATCCTCTATCCTATCCTATCCTCTATCCTATCCTATCCTCTATCCTATCCTATCCTCTATCCTATCCTATCGTCTATCCTATCGTCTATCCTATCCTCTATCCTATCCAATCCTCTATCCTATCCTATCCTCTATCCTATCATATCCTCTATCCTATAATATCCTCTATCCTATCCTATCCTCTATCCTATCCTATCCAATCCCCTAACCTATGCTCTATCCTATCCTACCCACTATAATATCGTATACTCTATCATATCCTATCCTCTATACCATAATAATATCATCTATCCGTTCCTACTCTCTATCCTAACCTATTCTCTATCCTATCCTCTATCCTATCCTCTATCCTAAGCTATCATCTATCCTATCAAATCCCCTATCCTATGCTCTATCCTGTCGTATCCTCTATCCTATCCTATCGTCTATCCTATCCTCTATCCTATCCTATCCTCTATCCTATCCTATGCTCTCTCCTATCCTATCGTCTATCCTATCCTCTATCCTATCCTATCATCTATCCTATCCTATCCTCTATCCAATCCTATCCTCTATCCTCTATCCTATCCTATCCTCTATCCTCTATCCTATCCTATCCTCTATCCTATCCTATCCTCTATCCTATCCTATCCTCTATACTATCCTATCCTCTATCCTATCCTATCCTCTCTCCTATCCTATGCTCTATCCTATCCTATCGTCTATCCTATCCTCTATCCTATCCTATCCTCTATCCTATCCTATCATCTATCCTATCCTATCATCTATCCTATCCTATCCTCTAACCTATCCTATAGTCTATCCTATCCAATCCTCTATCCTATCCTATCCTCTATCCTATCCTATCCTCTATCCTATCCAATCTTCTATCCTATCCTATCCTCTATCCTATCAAATCCCCTATCCTATCCTCTATCCTATCCTCTCCTGTATCCTATCCAATCCTCTATCTTATCCTATCATCTATCCTCTATCCTATCCAATCCTCTATCCTATCCTATCCACTATCCTATCCTATGCTCTATCCTATGCTATTCTCTATCCTATCCTATCCTCTATCCTATCCTATCCTCTATCCTATCCGATCCTCTATCCTCTATCCGATCCTATCCTCTATCCCATCCTATCCTCTATCCTATCCTATCCTCTATCCTATCCTATCCTCTATCCTATCCTATCGTCTATCCTATCGTCTATCCTATCCTCTATCCTATCCAATCCTCTATCCTATCCTATCCTCTATCCTATCATATCCTCTATTCTATAATATCCTCTATCCTATCCTATCCTCTATCCTATCCTATCCTCTATCCTATCCTATCCTCTATCCTATCCTATCGTCTATCCTATCGTCTATCCTATCCTCTATCCTATCCAATCCTCTATCCTATCCTATCCTCTATCCTATCATATCCTCTATCCTATAATATCCTCTATCCTATCCTATCCTCTATCCTATCCTATCCAATCCCCTAACCTATGCTCTATCCTATCCTACCCACTATAATATCGTATACTCTATCATATCCTATCCTCTATACCATAATAATATCATCTATCCGTTCCTACTCTCTATCCTAACCTATTCTCTATCCTATCCTCTATCCTATCCTCTATCCTAAGCTATCATCTATCCTATCAAATCCCCTATCCTATCCTCTATCCTGTCGTATCCTCTATCCTATCCTATCGTCTATCCTATCCTCTATCCTATCCTATCATCTATCCTATCCTATCCTCTATCCTATCCTATCCTCTATCCTATCCTATCCTCTATCCTGTCGTATCCTCTATCCTATCCAATCTTCTATCCTATCCTATCCTCTATCCAATCAAATCCCCTATCCTATCCTCTATCCTATACTATCCTCTATCCTATCCTATCCTATATCCTATCCTATCCTCTATCCTATACTATCCTCTATCCTATCCTATCCTCTATCCTATCCTATCCTCTATCCTATCCAATCCTCTATCCTATCCTATCCTCTATCCTATCAAATCCCCTGTCCTATCCTCTATCCTATCCTATCCTCTATCCTATCCTATCTTCTATCCTATCCTATCCAATCACCTATCCTATGCTCTATCCTATCCTATCGTCTATCCTATCCTCTATCCTATCCTATCCTCAATCCTATCAAATCCCCTGTCCTATCCTCTATCCTATCCTATCCTCTATCCTATCCTATCCTCTATCCTATCCTATCATCTATCCTATCCTATCCTCTATCCTATCCTATCCTCTATCCTCTATCCTATCCTATCCTCTATCCTATCCTATGCTCTATCCTATCCTATCGTCTATCCTATCCTCTATCCTATCCTATCATCTATCCTATCCTATCCTCTAACCTATCCTGTAGTCTGTCCTATCCTATCCTCTATCCTATCCTATCCTCTATCCTATCCTATCCTCTATCCTATCCAATCTTCTATCCTATCCTATCCTCTATCCTATCAAATCCCCTATCCTATCCTCTATCCTATCCTATCCTGTATCCTATCCAATCCTCTATCTTATCCTATCATCTATCCTCTATCCTATCCAATCCTCTATCCTATCCTATCCACTATCCTATCCTATCCTCTATCCTATCCTATTCTCTATCCTATCCTATCCTCTATCCTATCCTATCCTCTATCCTATCCGATCCTCTATCCTCTATCCGATCCTATCCTCTATCCCATCCTATCCTCTATCCTATCCTTTCCTCTATCCTATCCTATCCTCTATCCTATCCTATCCTCTATCCTATCCTATCCTCTATCCTATCCTATCCTCTATCCTATCATATCCTCTATCCTATAATATCCTCTATGCTATCCTATCCTCTATCCTATCCTATCCAATCCCCTAACCTATGCTCTATCCTATCCTACCCACTATAATATCGTATACTCTATCATATCCTATCCTCTATACCATAATAATATCATCTATCCGTTCCTACTCTCTATCCTAACCTATTCTCTATCCTATCCTCTATCCTATCCTCTATCCTAAGCTATCATCTATCCTATCAAATCCCCTATCCTATCATCTATCCTATCCTATCCTCTATACTATCCTATCCTCTATCCTATCAAATCCCCTATCCTATCCTGTATCCTATCCTATCCTCTATCCTATCCTATCCTCTATCCTATCCTATCCTCTATCCTATCCTATCCTCTATCCTATCCTATCCTATATCCTATCCTATCCTATCCTCTATCCTCTATCCTCTATCCTATCCTATCCTCTATCCTATCCTATCGTCTATACTATCCTATCCTCTATCCTATCCTATCCTCTACCCTATCCTATCCTCTATCCTATCCTATCCTCAATCCTCTATCCTATCCTATCCTCTATCCTATCCTATCGTCTATACTATCCTATCCTCTATCCTCTATCCTCTATCCTATCCTATCCTCTATCCTATCCTATCCTCTATCCTATCCTATCCTCTATCCTATCCTATCCTCTATCCTATCCTATCCTCTATCCTATCCTATCCTCTATCCTATCCTATCCTCTATCCTATCCTATCCTATCCTCTATCCTCTATCCTATCCTATCCTCTATCCTATCCTATCCTCTATCCTATCCTATCCTCTATCCTATCTTATCCTCTATCCTATCCATTCCTCTATCCTATCCTATCCTCTATCCAATCCTCTATCCTATCCTATCCTCTATCCTATCCTATCCTCTATCCTATCCTATCCTCTATCCTATCCTATCCTGTATCCTATCCAATCCTCAATCCTATCCTATCATCTATCCTCTATCCTATCCAATCCTCTACCCTATCCATTCCTCTATCCTATCATATCCTCTATCCTATAATATCCTCTATCCTATCCTATCCTCTATCCAATCCTCTAACCTATCCTATCCTCTATCCTATCAAATCCCCTATCCTATCAACTATCCTATCCTATCCTGTATCCTATCCAATCCTTAATCCTATCCGATCATCTATCCTCTATCCTATCCAATCCTCTATCCTATCCATTCCTCTATCCGATCCTATCCTCTATCCTATCCTATCCTCTATCCTATCCTATCCTCTATCCTATCCTATCCTCTATTCTATCCTATCCACTATCCTATCCTATCCTCTATCCTGTCCTATGCTCTATCCTATCCTATCGTCTATCCTATCCTCTATCCTATCCTCTACCCTATCCTCTATCCTATCCTATCCTCTATCCTATCCTATCCTCTATCCTATCCTATCAACTATCCTATCCTATCCTGTATCCTATCCAATCCTTAATCCTATCCGATCATCTATCCTCTATCCTATGCAACCCTCTATCCTATCCATTCCTCTATCCGATCCTATCCTATCCTCTATCCTATCCTATCCTCTATCCTATCCTATCGTCTATACTATCCTATCCTCTATCCTATCCTATCCTCTATCCTATCCTATCCTCTATCCTATCCTATCCTCAATCCTCTATCCTATCCTATCCTCTATCCTATCCTATCGTCTATACTATCCTATCCTCTATCCTATCCTATCCTCTATCCTATCCAATCCTCTATCCTATCCTATCATCTATCCTCAATCCTATCCTATCTTCTATCCTATCCTATCCTCTATGCTATCCTATCCTCTATCCTATCCTATCCTCTTTCCGATCCTCTATCCTCTATCCGATCCTATCCTCTATCCCATCCTATCCTCTATCCTATCCTATCCTCTATCCTATCCTATCCTCTATCCTATCCTATCCTCTATCCTATCCTATCCTCTATCCTATCCTATCCTCTATCCTATCCTATCCTCTATCCTATCCTATCCTCTATCCTATCCTATCGTCTATCCTATCCTCTATCCTATCCAATCCTCTATCCTATCCTATCCTCTATCCTATCATATCCTCTATCCTATAATATCCTCTATCCTATCCTATCCTCTATCCAATCCTCTATCCTATCCTATCCTCTATCCTATCCTCTATCCTAGCCTATCCTCTATCCTATCCTATCCAATCCCCTAACCTATGCTCTATCCTATCCTACCCACTATAATATCGTATACTCTATCATATCCTATCCTCTATCCTATAATATCATCTATCCGTTCCTACTCTCTATCCTAACCTATTCTCTATCCTATCCTCTATCCTAAGCTATCATCTATCCTATCAAATCCCCTATCCTATCCTCTATCCTGTCGTATCCTCTATCCTATCCTATCGTCTATCCTATCCTCTATCCTATCCTATCCTCTATCCTATCCTATCCTCTATCCTATCCTATCCTATATCCTATCCTATCCTCTATCCTATACTATCCTCTATCCTATCCTATCCTCTATCCTATCCTATCCTCTATCCTATCCAATCCTCTATCCTATCCTATCCTCAATCCTATCAAATCCCCTGTCCTATCCTCTATCCTATCCTATCCTCTATCCTATCCTATCTTCTATCCTATCCTATCCAATCACCTATCCTATGCTCTATCCTATCCTACCCTCTATAATATCGTATACTCTATCATATCCTATCCTCTATCCTCGTAATATCATCTATCCGTTCCTACTCTCTATCTTATCCTCTATCCTATCCTCTATCCTATCCTCTATCCTACCCTATCATCTATCCTATCAAATCCCCTATCCTATCGTCTATCCTGTCGTATCCTCTATCCTATCCTATCTTCTATCCTATCCTATCCTCTATCCTATCAAATCCCCTATCCTATCCTCTATCCTATCCTATCCTCTATCCTATCCTATCCTCTATCCTATCCTATCCTCTATCCTATCCTATCCTCTATCCTATCCTATCCTCTATCCTATCCTATCCTCTATCCTATCCTATCCTCTATCCTATCCTATCCTCTATCGTATCCTATCCTCTATATTATCCAATCCTCTATCCTAGCCTATCCTCTATCCTATCCTATCCTCTATCCTATCCTATCCTCTATCCTATCCTATCCTCTATCCTATCCTATCCTCTATCCTATCCTATCCTCTATCCTATCCTATCGTCTATCCTATCGTCTATCCTATCCTCTATCCTATCCACTATCCTACCCTATCATCTATCCTATCAAAACCCCTATCCTATCCTCTATCCTATCCTATCCTCTATCCTATCCTATCCTCTATCCTATCCTATCCTCTATCCTATCCTATCCTCTATCCTATCCTATCCTATATCCTATCCTATCCTCTATCCTCTATCCTCTATCCTATCCTATCCTCTATCCTATCCTATCGTCTATACTATCCTATCCTCTATCCTATCCTACCATCTATCCTATCCTATCCTCTATCCTATCCTATCCTCAATCCTCTAGCCTATCCTATCCTCTATCCTATCCTATCGTCTATACTATCCTATCCTCAATCCTCTATCCTATCCTATCCTCTATCCTATCCTATCGTCTATACTATCCTATCCTCTATCCTATCCTATCCTCTATCCTATCCAATCCTCTATCCTATCCTATCATCTATCCTCAATCCTATCCTTTCCTGTATCCTATCCAATCCTCTATCCTATCCTGTCCTCTATCCTATCCTATCCTCTATCCTATCCTATGCTCTCTCCTATCCTATCGTCTATCCTATCCTCTATCCTATCCTATCATCTATCCTATCCTATCCTCTATCCAATCCTATCCTCTATCCTCTATCCTATCCTATCCTCTATCCTCTATCCTATCCTATCCTCTATCCTATCCTATCCTCTATCCTATCCTATCCTCTATACTATCCTATCCTCTATCCTATCCTATCCTCTCTCCTATCCTATGCTCTATCCTATCCTATCGTCTATCCTATCCTCTATCCTATCCTATCATCTATCCTATCCTATCCTCTAACCTATCCTATAGTCTATCCTATCCTATCCTCTATCCTATCCTATCCTCTATCCTATCCTATCCTCTATCCTATCCAATCTTCTATCCTATCCTATCCTCTATCCTATCAAATCCCCTATCCTATCCTCTATCCTATCCTATCCTGTATCCTATCCAATCCTCTATCTTATCCTATCATCTATCCTCTATCCTATCCAATCCTCTATCCTATCCTATCCTCTATCCTATCCTATCCTCTATCCTATCCTATCCTCTATCCTATCCTATCCTCTATCCTATCCTATCCTCTATCCTATCCTATCCTATCCTCTATCCTCTATCCTATCCTATCCTCTATCCTATCCTATCCTCTATCCTATCCTATCCTCTATCCTATCTTATCCTCTATCCTATCCTATCCTCTATCCTATCCTATCCTATCCTCTATCCTATCCTATCCTCTATCCTATCCTATCCTCTATCCTATCCTATCCTCTATCCTATCCTATCGTCTATCCTATCGTCTATCCTATCCTCTATCCTATCCAATCCTCTATCCTATCCTATCCTCTATCCTATCATATCCTCTATTCTATAATATCCTCTATCCTATCCTATCCTCTATCCTATCCTATCCTCTATCCTATCCTATCCTCTATCCTATCCTATCGTCTATCCTATCGTCTATCCTATCCTCTATCCTATCCAATCCTCTATCCTATCCTATCCTGTATCCTATCCAATCCTTAATCCTATCCGATCATCTATCCTCTATCCTATCCAATCCTCTATCCTATCCATTCCTCTATCCGATCCTATCCTCTATCCTATCCTATCCTCTATCCTATCCTATCCTCTATCCTATCCTATCCTCTATTCTATCCTATCCACTATCCTATCCTATCCTCTATCCTGTCCTATGCTCTATCCTATCCTATCGTCTATCCTATCCTCTATCCTATCCTCTACCCTATCCTCTATCCTATCCTATCCTCTATCCTATCCTATCCTCTATCCTATCCTATCCTCTATGCTATCCTATCCTCTATCCTGTCCCATCCTCTATCCTATCCTATCCTCTATCCTATCCTATCCTCTATCCTATCCTATCCTCTATCCTATCCTATCCTCTATGCTATCCTATCCTCTATCCTAGCCTATCCCCTATCCTATCCTATCCTCTATCCTATCCTATCCTCTATCCTATCCTATCTTCTATCCTATCCTATCCTCTAACCTCTCAAATCACCTATCCTATCCTCTATCCTATCCTATCCTATCCTCTATCCTCTATCCTATCCTATCCTCTATCCTATCCTCTATCCGATCCTATCCTCTATCCTATCCTATCCTCTATCCTATCCTCTATCCTATCCTCTATCCTATCCTTTCCTCTATCCTATCCTATCCTCTATCCTATCCTATCCTCTATGCTATCCTATCCTCTATCCTATCCTATCCTCTATCCTATCCAATCCTCTATCCTATCCATTCCTCTGTCCTATCATATCCTCTATCCTATCCTATCCTCTATCCTATCCTATCCTCTATCCTATCCTATCCTCTATCCTATCTTATCCTCTATCCTATCCATTCCTCTATCCTATCCTATCCTCTATCCAATCCTCTATCCTATCCTATCCTCTATCCTATCCTATCCTCTATCCTATCCTATCCTGTATCCTATCCAATCCTCAATCCTATCCTATCATCTATCCTCTATCCTATCCAATCCTCTACCCTATCCATTCCTCTATCCTATCATATCCTCTATCCTATAATATCCTCTATCCTATCCTATCCTCTATCCAATCCTCTAACCTATCCTATCCTCTATCCTATCAAATCCCCTATCCTATCAACTATCCTATCCTATCCTGTATCCTATCCAATCCTTAATCCTATCCGATCATCTATCCTCTATCCTATGCAACCCTCTATCCTATCCATTCCTCTATCCGATCCTATCCTATCCTCTATCCTATCCTATCCTCTATCCTATCCTATCGTCTATACTATCCTATCCTCTATCCTATCCTATCCTCTATCCTATCCTATCCTCTATCCTATCCTATCCTCAATCCTCTATCCTATCCTATCCTCTATCCTATCCTATCGTCTATACTATCCTATCCTCTATCCTATCCTATCCTCTATCCTATCCAATCCTCTATCCTATCCTATCATCTATCCTCAATCCTATCCTATCTTCTATCCTATCCTATCCTCTATGCTATCCTATCCTCTATCCTATCCTATCCTCTTTCCGATCCTCTATCCTCTATCCGATCCTATCCTCTATCCCATCCTATCCTCTATCCTATCCTATCCTCTATCCTATCCTATCCTCTATCCTATCCTATCCTCTATCCTATCCTATCCTCTATCCTATCCTATCCTCTATCCTATCCTATCCTCTATCCTATCCTATCCTCTATCCTATCCTATCGTCTATCCTATCCTCTATCCTATCCAATCCTCTATCCTATCCTATCCTCTATCCTATCATATCCTCTATCCTATAATATCCTCTATCCTATCCTATCCTCTATCCAATCCTCTATCCTATCCTATCCTCTATCCTATCCTCTATCCTAGCCTATCCTCTATCCTATCCTATCCAATCCCCTAACCTATGCTCTATCCTATCCTACCCACTATAATATCGTATACTCTATCATATCTTATCCTCTATCCTATAATATCATCTATCCGTTCCTACTCTCTATCCTAACCTATTCTCTATCCTATCCTCTATCCTAAGCTATCATCTATCCTATCAAATCCCCTATCCTATCCTCTATCCTGTCGTATCCTCTATCCTATCCTATCGTCTATCCTATCCTCTATCCTATCCTATCCTCTATCCTATCCTATCCTCTATCCTATCCTATCCTATATCCTATCCTATCCTCTATCCTATACTATCCTCTATCCTATCCTATCCTCTATCCTATCCTATCCTCTATCCTATCCAATCCTCTATCCTATCCTATCCTCAATCCTATCAAATCCCCTGTCCTATCCTCTATCCTATCCTATCCTCTATCCTATCCTATCTTCTATCCTATCCTATCCAATCACCTATCCTATGCTCTATCCTATCCTACCCTCTATAATATCGTATACTCTATCATATCCTATCCTCTATCCTCGTAATATCATCTATCCGTTCCTACTCTCTATCTTATCCTCTATCCTATCCTCTATCCTATCCTCTATCCTACCCTATCATCTATCCTATCAAATCCCCTATCCTATCGTCTATCCTGTCGTATCCTCTATCCTATCCTATCTTCTATCCTATCCTATCCTCTATCCTATCAAATCCCCTATCCTATCCTCTATCCTATCCTATCCTCTATCCTATCCTATCCTCTATCCTATCCTATCCTCTATCCTATCCTATCCTCTATCCTATCCTATCCTCTATCCTATCCTATCCTCTATCCTATCCTATCCTCTATCCTATCCTATCCTCTATCGTATCCTATCCTCTATATTATCCAATCCTCTATCCTAGCCTATCCTCTATCCTATCCTATCCTCTATCCTATCCTATCCTCTATCCTATCCTATCCTCTATCCTATCCTATCCTCTATCCTATCCTATCGTCTATCCTATCGTCTATCCTATCCTCTATCCTATCCACTATCCTACCCTATCATCTATCCTATCAAAACCCCTATCCTATCCTCTATCCTATCCTATCCTCTATCCTATCCTATCCTCTATCCTATCCTATCCTCTATCCTATCCTATCCTCTATCCTATCCTATCCTATATCCTATCCTATCCTCTATCCTCTATCCTCTATCCTATCCTATCCTCTATCCTATCCTATCGTCTATACTATCCTATCCTCTATCCTATCCTACCATCTATCCTATCCTATCCTCTATCCTATCCTATCCTCAATCCTCTAGCCTATCCTATCCTCTATCCTATCCTATCGTCTATACTATCCTATCCTCAATCCTCTATCCTATCCTATCCTCTATCCTATCCTATCGTCTATACTATCCTATCCTCTATCCTATCCTATCCTCTATCCTATCCAATCCTCTATCCTATCCTATCATCTATCCTCAATCCTATCCTTTCCTGTATCCTATCCAATCCTCTATCCTATCCTGTCCTCTATCCTATCCTATCCTCTATCCTATCCTATGCTCTCTCCTATCCTATCGTCTATCCTATCCTCTATCCTATCCTATCATCTATCCTATCCTATCCTCTATCCAATCCTATCCTCTATCCTCTATCCTATCCTATCCTCTATCCTCTATCCTATCCTATCCTCTATCCTATCCTATCCTCTATCCTATCCTATCCTCTATACTATCCTATCCTCTATCCTATCCTATCCTCTCTCCTATCCTATGCTCTATCCTATCCTATCGTCTATCCTATCCTCTATCCTATCCTATCATCTATCCTATCCTATCCTCTAACCTATCCTATAGTCTATCCTATCCTATCCTCTATCCTATCCTATCCTCTATCCTATCCTATCCTCTATCCTATCCAATCTTCTATCCTATCCTATCCTCTATCCTATCAAATCCCCTATCCTATCCTCTATCCTATCCTATCCTGTATCCTATCCAATCCTCTATCTTATCCTATCATCTATCCTCTATCCTATCCAATCCTCTATCCTATCCTATCCACTATCCTATCCTATGCTCTATCCTACGCTATTCTCTATCCTATCCTATCCTCTATCCTATCCTATCCTCTATCCTATCCGATCCTCTATCCTCTATCCGATCCTATCCTCTATCCCATCCTATCCTCTATCCTATCCTATCCTCTATCCTATCCTATCCTATCCTCTATCCTATCCTATCCTCTATCCTATCCTATCCTCTATCCTATCCTATCCTCTATCCTATCCTATCGTCTATCCTATCGTCTATCCTATCCTCTATCCTATCCAATCCTCTATCCTATCCTATCCTCTATCCTATCATATCCTCTATTCTATAATATCCTCTATCCTATCCTATCCTCTATCCTATCCTATCCTCTATCCTATCCTATCCTCTATCCTATCCTATCGTCTATCCTATCGTCTATCCTATCCTCTATCCTATCCAATCCTCTATCCTATCCTATCCTCTATCCTATCATATCCTCTATCCTATAATATCCTCTATCCTATCCTATCCTCTATCCTATCCTATCCAATCCCCTAACCTATGCTCTATCCTATCCTATCCTCTCTCCTATCCTATGCTCTATCCTATCCTATCGTCTATCCTATCCTCTATCCTATCCTATCATCTATCCTATCCTATCCTCTATATTATCCAATCCTTTATCCAATCCTCTATCCTATACTATCCTCTATCCTATCCTATCCTCTATCCTATCCTATCCTCTATCCTATCCTATGCTCTATCCTATCCTATCGTCTATCCTATCCTCTATCCTATCCTATCCTCTATCCTATCCTATCCTCTATCCTATCCTATCCTCTATCCTATCCTATCCTCTATCCTATCCTATCCTCTATCCTATCCTATCCTCTATCCTATCCTATCCTCTATCCTATCCTATCCTCTATCCTATCCTATCCTCTATCCTATCCTATCCTCTATCCTATCCTATCCTCTATCCTATCCTATCCTCTATCCTCTATCCTCTATCCTATCCTATCCTCTATCCTATCCTATCGTCTATACTATCCTATCCTCTATCCTATCCTATCCTCTATCCTATCCTATGCTCTATCCTATCCTATGCTCTATCCTATCCTATCGTCTATCCTATCCTCTATCCTATCCTATCCTCTATCCTATCCTATCCTCTATCCTATCCTATCCTCTATCCTATCCTATCCTCTATCCTCTATCCTATCCTCTATCCTATCCTATCATCTATCCTATCCTATCCTCTATCCTATCCTATAGTCTATCCTATCCTATCCTCTATCCTATCCTATCCTCTATCCTATCCTATCCTGTATCCTATCCAATCCTCTATCTTATCCTATCATCTATCCTCTATCCTATCCAATCCTCTATCCTATCCTATCCAGTATCCTATCCTATCCTCTATCCTATCCTATTCTCTATCCTATCCTATCCTCTATCCTATCCTATCCTCTATCCTATCCTATCCTCTATCCTATCCTCTCCTCTATCCTATCCTATCCTATCGTCTATCCTATCGTCTATCCTATCCTCTATCCTATCCAATCCTCTATCCCATCCTATCCTCTATCCTATCCTATCCTCTATCCTATCCTATCCTCTATCCTATCCTATCCTCTATCCTATCCTATCCTCTATCCTATCCTATCGTCTATCCTATCGTCTATCCTATCCTCTATCCTATCCAATCCTCTATCCTATCCTATCCTCTATCCTATCATATCCTCTATTCTATAATATCCTCTATCCTATCCTATCCTCTATCCTATCCTATCCTCTATCCTATCCTATCCTCTATCCTATCCTATCGTCTATCCTATCGTCTATCCTATCCTCTATCCTATCCAATCCTCTATCCTATCCTATCCTCTATCCTATCATATCCTCTATCCTATAATATCCTCTATCCTATCCTATCCTCTATCCTATCCTATCCAATCCCCTAACCTATGCTCTATCCTATCCTACCCACTATAATATCGTATACTCTATCACATCCTATCCTCTATACCATAATAATATCATCTATCCGTTCCTACTCTCTATCCTAACCTATTCTCTATCCTATCCTCTATCCTATCCTCTATCCTAAGCTATCATCTATCCTATCAAATCCCCTATCCTATCCTCTATCCTGTCGTATCCTCTATCCAATCAAATCCCCTATCCTATCCTCTATCCTATACTATCCTCTATCCTATCCTATCCTATATCCTATCCTATCCTCTATCCTATCCAATCCTCTATCCTATCCTATCCTCTATCCTATCAAATCCCCTGTCCTATCCTCTATCCTATCCTATCCTCTATCCTATCCTATCCTCTATCCTATCCTATCTTCTATCCTATCCTATCCAATCACCTATCCTATGCTCTATCCTATCCTACCCTCTATAATATCGTATACTCTATCATATCCTATCCTCTATCCTCGTAATATCATCTATCCGTTCCTACTCTCTATCCTAACCTATTCTCTATCTTATCGTCTATCCTATCCTCTATCCTATCCTCTATCCTACCCTATCATCTATCCTATCAAATCCCCTATCCTATCCTCTATCCTGTCGTATCCTCTATCCTATCCTATCTTCTATCCTATCCTATCCTCTATCCTACCAAATCCCCTATCCTGTCCTCTATCCTATCCTATCCTCTATCCTATCCTATGCTCTATCCTATCCTATCGTCTATCCTATCCTCTATCCTATCCTATCATCTATCCTATCCTATCCTCTATCCTATCCTATCCTCTATCCTCTATCCTATCCTATCCTCTATCCTATCCTATCCTCTATCCTATCCTATGCTCTATCCTATCCTATCGTCTATCCTATCCTCTATCCTATCCTATCATCTATCCTATCCTATCCTCTAACCTATCCTATAGTCTATCCTATCCTATCCTCTATCCTATCCTATCCTCTATCCTATCCAATCTTCTATCCTATCCTATCCTCTATCCTATCAAATCCCCTATCCTATCCTCTATCCTATCCTATCCTGTATCCTATCCAATCCTCTATCTTATCCTATCATCTATCCTCTATCCTATCCAATCCTCTATCCTATCCTATCCACTATCCTATCCTATCCTCTATCCTATCCTATTCTCTATCCTATCCTATCCTCTATCCTATCCTATCCTCTATCCTATCCGATCCTCTATCCTCTATCCGATCCTATCCTCTATCCCATCCTATCCTCTATCCTATCCTTTCCTCTATCCTATCCTATCCTCTATCCTATCCTATCCTCTATCCTATCCTATCCTCTATCCTATCCTATCCTCTATCCTATCCTATCCTCTATCCTATCCTATCCTCTATCCTATCGTCTATCCTATCCTCTATCCTATCCAATCGTCTATCCTATCCTATCCTCTATCCTATCATATCCTCTATCCTATAATATCCTCTATGCTATCCTATCCTCTATCCTATCCTATCCAATCCCCTAACCTATGCTCTATCCTATCCTACCCACTATAATATCGTATACTCTATCATATCCTATCCTCTATACCATAATAATATCATCTATCCGTTCCTACTCTCTATCCTAACCTATTCTCTATCCTATCCTCTATCCTATCCTCTATCCTAAGCTATCATCTATCCTATCAAATCCCCTATCCTATCCTCTATCCTGTCGTATCCTCTATCGTATCCTATCGTCTATCCTATCCTATCATCTATCCTATCCTATCCTCTATCCTATCCTATCCTCTATCCTCTATCCTATCCTATCCTCTATCCTATCCTATCCTCTATCCTATCCTATCCTCTATCCTATCCAATCTTCTATCCTATCCTATCCTCTATCCTATCAAATCCCCTATCCTATCCTCTATCCTATCCTATCCTGTATCCTATCCAATCCTCTATCTTATCCTATCATCTATCCTCTATCCTATCCAATCCTCTATCCTATCCTATCCACTATCCTATCAAATCCCCTATCCTATCCTGTATCCTATCCTATCCTCTATCCTATCCTATCCTCTATCCTATCCTATCCTTTATCCTATCCTATCCTATCCTCTATCCTATCCTATCCTCTATCCTATTCTATCCTCTATCCTATCCTATCCTCTATCCTATCCTATCCTCTATCCTATCCTATCGTCTATACTATCCTATCCTCTATCCTATCCTATCCTCTATCCTATCCAATCCTCTATCCTATACTATCATCTATCCTCAATCCTATCCTTTTCTGTATCCTATCCAATCCTCTATCCTATCCTGTCCTCTATCCTATCCTATCCTCTATCCTATCCTATGCTCTATCCTATCCTATCCTCTATCCTATCCTATCATCTATCCTATCCTATCCTCTATCCTATCCTATCCTCTATCCTCTATCCTATCCTATCCTCTATCCTATCCTATCCTCTATCCTATCCTATCCTCTATACTATCCTATCCTCTATCCTATCCTATCCTCTATCCTATCCTATGCTCTATCCTATCCTATCGTCTATCCTATCCTCTATCCTATCCTATCCTCAATCCTATCAAATCCCCTGTCCTATCCTCTATCCTATCCTATCCTCTATCCTATCCTATCCTCTATCCTATCCTATCTTCTATCCTATCCTATCCAATCACCTATCCTATGCTCTATCCTATCCTACCCTCTATAATATCGTATACTCTATCATATCCTATCCTCTATCCTCGTAATATCATCTATCCGTTCCTACTCTCTATCCTAACCTATTCTCTATCTTATCGTCTATCCTATCCTCTATCCTATCCTCTATCCTACCCTATCATCTATCCTATCAAATCCCCTATCCTATCCTCTATCCTGTCGTATCCTCTATCCTATCCTATCTTCTATCCTACCCTATCATCTATCCTATCAAATCCCCTATCCTATCCTCTATCCTGTCGTATCCTCTATCCTATCCTATCCTCTATCCTATCCTATCCTCTATCCTATCCTATCCTCTATCCTATCCAATCTTCTATCCTATCCTATCCTCTATCCTATCAAATCCCCTATCCTATCCTCTATCCTATCCTATCCTGTATCCTATCCAATCCTCTATCTTATCCTATCATCTATCCCATCCTATCCTCTATCCTATCCAATCCTCTATCCCATCCTATCCACTATCCTATCCTATCCTCTATCCTATCCTATTCTCTATCCTATCCTATCCTCTATCCTATCCTATCCTCTATCCTATCCGATCCTCTATCCTCTATCCGATCCTATCCTCTATCCCATCCTATCCTCTATCCTATCCTTTCCTCTATCCTATCCTATCCTCTATCCTATCCTATCCTCTATCCTATCCTATCCTCTATCCTATCCTACCCTCTATCCTATCCTATCCTCTATCCTATCGTCTATCCTATCCTCTATCCTATCCAATCCTCTATCCTATCCTATCCTCTATCCTATCATATCCTCTATCCTATAATATCCTCTATGCTATCCTATCCTCTATCCTATCCTATCCAATCCCCTAACCTATGCTCTATCCTATCCTACCCACTATAATATCGTATACTCTATCCTATCCTATCCTCTATCCTATCCTATCCTCTATCCTATCCTATCCTCTATCCTATCCTATCCTCTATCCTGTCGTATCCTCTATCCTATCCTATCTTCTATCCTATCCTATCCTCTATCCAATCAAATCCCCTATCCTATCCTCTATCCTATCCTATCCTCTATCCTATCCTATCCCCTATCCTATCCTATCCTCTATCCTATCCTATCGTCTATCCTATCGTCTATCCTATCCTCTATCCTATCCACTATCCTACCCTATCATCTATCCTATCAAAACCCCTATCCTATCCTCTATCCTATCCTATCCTCTATCCTATCCTATCCTCTATCCTATCCTATCCTATATCCTATCCTATCCTCTATCCTATACTATCCTCTATCCTATCCTATCCTCTATCCTATCCTATCCTCTATCCTATCCAATCCTCTATCCTATCCTATCCTCTATCCTATCAAATCCCCTGTCCTATCCTCTATCCTACCCTATCCTCTATCCTATCCTATCCTCTATCCTATCCTATCTTCTATCCTATCCTATCCAATCACCTATCCTATGCTCTATCCTATCCTATCGTCTATCCTATCCTCTATCCTATCCTATCCTCTATCCTAACCTATCCTCTATCCTATCCTAGCCTCTATCCTATCCTATCCTCTATCCTATCCTATCCTCTATCCTATCAAATCCCCTATCCTATCCTCTATCCTATCCTATCCTCTATACTATCCTATCCTCTATCCTATCAAATCCCCCATCCTATCCTGTATCCTATCCTATCCTCTATCCTATCCTATCCTCTATCCTATCCTATCCACTATCCTATCCTATCCTATCCTCTATCCTATCCTATCCTCTATCCTATTCTATCCTCTATCCTATCCTATCCTCTATCCTATCCTATCCTCAATCCTCTATCCTATCCTATCCTCTATCCTATCCTATCGTCTATACTATCCTATCCACTATCCTATCCTATCCTCTATCCTATCCAATCCTCTATCCTATCCTATCATCTATCCTCAATCCTATCCTTTCCTGTATCCTATCCAATCCTCTATCCTATCCTGTCATCTATCCTATCCTATCCTCTATCCTATCCTATGCTCTATCCTATCCTATCGTCTATCCTATCCTCTATCCTCTCCTATCATCTATCCTATCCTATCCTCTATCCTATCCTATCCTCTATCCTATCCTATCCTCTATCCTCTATCCTATCCTATCCTCTATCCTATCCTATCCTCTATCCTATCCTATCCTCTATACTATCCTATCCTCTATCCTATCCTATCCTCTATCCTATCCTATGCTCTATCCAATCCGATCGTCTATCCTATCCTCTATCCTATCCTATCATCTATCCTATCCTATCCTCTAACCTATCCTATAGTCTATCCTATCCTATCCTCTATCCTATCCTATCCTCTATCCTATCCTATCCTCTATCCTATCCAATCTTCTATCCTATCCTATCCTCTATCCTATCAAATCACCTATCCTATCCTCTATCCTATTCTATCCTGTATCCTATCCAATCCTCTATCTTATCCTATCATCTATCCTCTATCCTATCCAATCCTCTATCCTATCCTATCCACTATCCTATCCTATCCTCTATCCTATCCTATTCTCTATCCTATCCTATCCTCTATCCTATCCTATCCTCTATCCTATCCGATCCTCTATCCTCTATCCGATCCTATCCTCTATCCCATCCTATCCTCTATCCTATCCTATCCTCTATCCTATCCTATCCTCTATCCTATCCTATCCTCTATCCTATACTATCCTCTATCCTATCCTATCGTCTATCCTATCGTCTATCCTATCCTCCATCCTATCCAATCCTCTATCCTATCCTATCCTCTATCCTATCATATCCTCTATCCTATAATATCCTCTATCCTATCCTATCCTCTATCCTATCCTATCCAATCCCCTAACCTATGCTCTATCCTATCCTATCCTCTATCCTGTCGTATCCTCTATCCTATCCTATCTTCTATCCTATCCTATCCTCTATCCAATCAAATCCCCTATCCTATCCTCTATCCTATCCTATCGTCTATCCTATCCTATACTCTATCCTATCCTATCCTCTATCCTATCCTATCATCTATCCTATCATATCCTCTATCCTATCCTATCCTCTATCCGATCCTATCCTCTATCCTATCCTATCCTCTATCCTATCCTATCCTCTATCCTATCCTATCCTCTATCCTATCCTATCCTCTATCCTCTATCCTATCCTATCCTCTATCCTATCCTATCGTCTATACTATCCTATCCTCTATCCTATCCTATCCTCTATCCTATCCTATGCTCTATCCTATCCTATCGTCTATCCTATCCTCTATCCTATCCTATCCTCTATCCTATCCTATCCTATCGTCTATCCTATCCTCTATCCTATCCTATCCTCTATCCTATCCTATCCTCTATCCTATCCTATCCTCTATCCTATCATATCTTCTATCCTATCCTATCCTCTATCCTATCCTATCGTCCATCTTATCGTCTATCCTATCCTCTATCCTATCCACTATCATACCCTATCATCTATCCTATCAAATCCCCTATCCTATCCTCTATCCTATCGTGTCCTCTACCCTATCCTATCTTCTATCCTATCCTATCCTCTATCCTATCAAATCCCCTATCCTATCCTGTATCCTATCCTATCCTCTATCCTATCCTATCCTCTATCCTATCCTATCCTCTATCCTATCCTATCCTCTATACTATCCTATCCTCTATCCTATCCAATCCTCTATCCTATCCTATCCACTATCCTATCCTATCCTCTATCCTATCCTATTCTCTATCCTATCCTATCCTCTATCCTATCCTATCCTCTATCCTATCCGATCCTCTATCCTCTATCCGATCCTATCCTCTATCCCATCCTATCCTCTATCCTATCCTATCCTCTATCCAATCAAATCCCCTATCCTATCCTCTATCCTATCCTATCGTCTATCCTATCCTATACTCTATCCTATCCTATCCTCTATCCTATCCTATCATCTATCCTATCATATCCTCTATCCTATCCTATCCTCTATCCAATCCTATCCTCTATCCTATCCTATCCTCTATCCTATCCTATCCTCTATCCTATCCTATCCTCTATCCTATCCTATCCTCTATCCTCTATCCTATCCTATCCTCTATCCTATCCTATCGTCTATACTATCCTATCCTCTATCCTATCCTATCCTCTATCCTATCCTATGCTCTATCCTATCCTATCGTCTATCCTATCCTCTATCCTATCCTATCCTCTATCCTATCCTATCCTATCGTCTATCCTATCCTCTATCCTATCCTATCCTCTATCCTATCCTATCTTCTATCCTATCCTATCCTCTATCCTATCCTATCGTCTATCTTATCGTCTATCCTATCCTCTATCCTATCCACTATCATACCCTATCATCTATCCTATCAAATCCCCTATCCTATCCTCTATCCTATCGTGTCCTCTACCCTATCCTATCTTCTATCCTATCCTATCCTGTATCCTATCAAATCCCCTATCCTATCCTGTATCCTATCCTATCCTCTATCCTATCCTATCCTCTATCCTATCCTATCCTCTATCCTATCCTATCCTCTATACTATCCTATCCTCTATCCTATCCTATCCTCTATCCTATCCTATGCTCTATCCAATCCTATCGTCTATCCTATCCACTATCCTATCCTATCATCTATCCTATCCTATCCTCTAACCTATCCTATAGTCTATCCTATCCTATCCTCTATCCTATCCTATCCTCTATCCTATCCTATCCTCTACCCTATCCTATCTTCTATCCTATCCTATCCTCTATCCTATCAAATCCCCTATCCTATCCTGTATCCTATCCTATCCTCTATCCTATCCTATCCTCTATCCTATCCTATCCTCTATCCTATCCTATCCTCTATACTATCCTATCCTCTATCCTATCCTATCCTCTATCCTATCCTATGCTCTATCCAATCCTATCGTCTATCCTATCCACTATCCTATCCTATCATCTATCCTATCCTATCCTCTAACCTATCCTATAGTCTATCCTATCCTATCCTCTATCCTATCCTATCATCTATCCTATCCTATCCTCTAACCTATCCTATAGTCTATCCTATCCTATCCTCTATCCTATCCTATCCTCTATCCTATCCTATCCTCTATCCTATCCTATCGTCTATACTATCCTATCCTCTATCCTATCCTATCCTCTATCCTATCCTATGCTCTATCCTATCCTATCGTCTATCCTATCCTCTATCCTATCCTATCCTCTATCCTATCCTATCCTATCCTATCCTATCCTCTATCCTATCCTATCCTCTATCCTATCCTATCCTCTATCCTATCCTATCCTCTATCCTATCCTATCTTCTATCCTATCCTATCCTCTATCCTATCCTATCGTCTATCTTATCGTCTATCCTATCCTCTATCCTATCCACTATCCTATCCTATCATCTATCCTATCAAATCCCCTATCCTATCCTCTATCCTATCGTGTCCTCTACCCTATCCTATCTTCTATCCTATCCTATCCTCTATCCTATCAAATCCCCTATCCTATCCTGTATCCTATCCTATCCTCTATCCTATCCTATCCTCTATCCTATCCTATCCTCTATCCTATCCTATCCTCCATCCTATCCTATCCTCTATCCTATCCTATCCTCTATCCTATCCTATCCTCTATCCTATCCTATCCTCTATCCTATCCTATCCTCTATCCTATCCTATCCTCTATCCTATCTTATCCTCTATCCTGTCGTATCCTCTATCCTATCCTATCTTCTATCCTATCCAATCCTCTATCCTATCCTATCCTCTATCCTATCATATCCTCTATCCTATAATATCCTCTATCCTATCCTATCCTCTATCCTATCCTATCCAATCCCCTAACCTATGCTCTATCCTATCCTATCCTCTATCCTGTCGTATCCTCTATCCTATCCTATCTTCTATCCTATCCTATCCTCTATCCAATCAAATCCCCTATCCTATCCTCTATCCTATCCTATCGTCTATCCTATCCTATACTCTATCCTATCCTATCCTCTATCCTATCCTATCATCTATCCTATCATATCCTCTATCCTATCCTATCCTCTATCCAATCCTATCCTCTATCCTATCCTATCCTCTATCCTATCCTATCCTCTATCCTATCCTATCCTCTATCCTATCCTATCCTCTATCCTCTATCCTATCCTATCCTCTATCCTATCCTATCGTCTATACTATCCTATCCTCTATCCTATCCTATCCTCTATCCTATCCTATGCTCTATCCTATCCTATCGTCTATCCTATCCTCTATCCTATCCTATCCTCTATCCTATCCTATCCTATCGTCTATCCTATCCTCTATCCTATCCTATCCTCTATCCTATCCTATCCTCTATCCTATCCTATCCTCTATCCTATCATATCTTCTATCCTATCCTATCCTCTATCCTATCCTATCGTCCATCTTATCGTCTATCCTATCCTCTATCCTATCCACTATCATACCCTATCATCTATCCTATCAAATCCCCTATCCTATCCTCTATCCTATCGTGTCCTCTACCCTATCCTATCTTCTATCCTATCCTATCCTCTATCCTATCAAATCCCCTATCCTATCCTGTATCCTATCCTATCCTCTATCCTATCCTATCCTCTATCCTATCCTATCCTCTATCCTATCCTATCCTCTATCCTATCCTATCCTCTATCCAATCAAATCCCCTATCCTATCCTCTATCCTATCCTATCGTCTATCCTATCCTATACTCTATCCTATCCTATCCTCTATCCTATCCTATCATCTATCCTATCCTATCCTCTATCCTATCCGATCCTCTATCCTCTATCCGATCCTATCCTCTATCCCATCCTATCCTCTATCCTATCCTATCCTCTATCCAATCAAATCCCCTATCCTATCCTCTATCCTATCCTATCGTCTATCCTATCCTATACTCTATCCTATCCTATCCTCTATCCTATCCTATCATCTATCCTATCATATCCTCTATCCTATCCTATCCTCTATCCAATCCTATCCTCTATCCTATCCTATCCTCTATCCTATCCTATCCTCTATCCTATCCTATCCTCTATCCTATCCTATCCTCTATCCTCTATCCTATCCTATCCTCTATCCTATCCTATCGTCTATACTATCCTATCCTCTATCCTATCCTATCCTCTATCCTATCCTATGCTCTATCCTATCCTATCGTCTATCCTATCCTCTATCCTATCCTATCCTCTATCCTATCCTATCCTATCGTCTATCCTATCCTCTATCCTATCCTATCCTCTATCCTATCCTATCTTCTATCCTATCCTATCCTCTATCCTATCCTATCGTCTATCTTATCGTCTATCCTATCCTCTATCCTATCCACTATCATACCCTATCATCTATCCTATCAAATCCCCTATCCTATCCTCTATCCTATCGTGTCCTCTACCCTATCCTATCTTCTATCCTATCCTATCCTCTATCCTATCAAATCCCCTATCCTATCCTGTATCCTATCCTATCCTCTATCCTATCCTATCCTCTATCCTATCCTATCCTCTATCCTATCCTATCCTCTATACTATCCTATCCTCTATCCTATCCTATCCTCTATCCTATCCTATGCTCTATCCAATCCTATCGTCTATCCTATCCACTATCCTATCCTATCATCTATCCTATCCTATCCTCTAACCTATCCTATAGTCTATCCTATCCTATCCTCTATCCTATCCTATCCTCTATCCTATCCTATCCTCTACCCTATCCTATCTTCTATCCTATCCTATCCTCTATCCTATCAAATCCCCTATCCTATCCTGTATCCTATCCTATCCTCTATCCTATCCTATCCTCTATCCTATCCTATCCTCTATCCTATCCTATCCTCTATACTATCCTATCCTCTATCCTATCCTATCCTCTATCCTATCCTATGCTCTATCCAATCCTATCGTCTATCCTATCCACTATCCTATCCTATCATCTATCCTATCCTATCCTCTAACCTATCCTATAGTCTATCCTATCCTATCCTCTATCCTATCCTATCATCTATCCTATCCTATCCTCTAACCTATCCTATAGTCTATCCTATCCTATCCTCTATCCTATCCTATCCTCTATCCTATCCTATCCTCTATCCTATCCTATCGTCTATACTATCCTATCCTCTATCCTATCCTATCCTCTATCCTATCCTATGCTCTATCCTATCCTATCGTCTATCCTATCCTCTATCCTATCCTATCCTCTATCCTATCCTATCCTATCCTATCCTATCCTCTATCCTATCCTATCCTCTATCCTATCCTATCCTCTATCCTATCCTATCCTCTATCCTATCCTATCTTCTATCCTATCCTATCCTCTATCCTATCCTATCGTCTATCTTATCGTCTATCCTATCCTCTATCCTATCCACTATCCTATCCTATCATCTATCCTATCAAATCCCCTATCCTATCCTCTATCCTATCGTGTCCTCTACCCTATCCTATCTTCTATCCTATCCTATCCTCTATCCTATCAAATCCCCTATCCTATCCTGTATCCTATCCTATCCTCTATCCTATCCTATCCTCTATCCTATCCTATCCTCTATCCTATCCTATCCTCCATCCTATCCTATCCTCTATCCTATCCTATCCTCTATCCTATCCTATCCTCTATCCTATCCTATCCTCTATCCTATCCTATCCTCTATCCTATCCTATCCTCTATCCTATCTTATCCTCTATCCTATCCTATCCTCTATCCTATCCTATCCTCTATCCTCTATCCTATCCTATCCTCTATCCTATCCTATCCTCTATCCTATCCTATCCTCTATCTTATCCTATCGTCTATCCTATCGTCTATCCTATCCTCTATCCTATCCACTATCATACCCTATCATCTATCCTATCAAATCCCCTATCCTATCCTCTATCCTATCGTATCCTCTACCCTATCCTATGTTCTATCCTATCCTATTCTCTATCCTATCAAATCCCCTATCCTATCCTCTATCCTATCCTATCCTCTATCCTATCCTATCCACTATACTACCCTATCATCTATCCTATCAAAACCCCTATCCTATCCTCTATCCTATCGTATCCTCTACCCTATCCTATCTTCTATCATATCCTATACTCTATCCTATCAAATCCCCTATCCTATCCTCTATCCTATCCTATCCTCTATCCTATCCTATCCTATATCCTATCCTATCCTCTATCCTATACTATCCTCTATCCTATCCTATCCTCTATCCTATCCTATCCTCTATCCTATCCAATCCTCTATCCTATCCTATCCTCTATCCTATCAAATCCCCTGTCCTATCCTCTATCCTATCCTATCCTCTATCCTATCAAATCCCCTATCCTATCCTCTATCCTATCCTATCCTCTATACTATCCTATCCTCTATCCTATCCTATCCTCTATACTATCCTATCCTCTATCCTATCAAATCCCCTATCCTATCCTCTATCCTATCCTATCCTCTATCCTATCCTATCCTCTATCCTATCCTATCCTCTATCCTATTCTATCCTCTATCCTATCCTATCCTCTATATTATCCAATCCTTTATCCTAGCCTATCCTCTATCCTATACTATCCTCTATCCTATCCTATCCTCTATCCTATCCTATCCTCTATCCTATCCTATGCTCTATCCTATCCTATCGTCTATCCTATCCTCTATCCTATCCTATCCTCTATCCTATCCTATCCTCTATCCTATCCTATCCTCTATCCTATCCTATCCTCTATCCTATCCTATCCTCTATCCTATCCTATCCTCTATCCTATCCTATCCTCTATCCTATCCTATCCTCTATCCTATCCTATCCTCTATCCTATCCTATCCTCTATCCTATCCTATCCTCTATCCTCTATCCTATCCTCTATCCTATCCTATCCTCTATCCTCTATCCTATCCTATCCTCTATCCTATCCTATCGTCTATACTATCCTATCCTCTATCCTATCCTATCCTCTATCCTATCCTATCCTCTATCCTATCCTATCATCTATCCTATCATATCCTCTATCCTATCCTATCCTCTATCCAATCCTATCCTCTATCCTATCCTATCCTCTATCCTATCCTATCCTCTATCCTCTATCCTCTATCCTATCCTATCCTCTATCCTATCCTATCGTCTATACTATCCTATCCTCTATCCTATCCTATCCTCTATCCTATCCTATGCTCTATCCTATCCTATCGTCTATCCTATCCTCTATCCTATCCTATCCTCTATCCTATCCTATCCTCTATCCTATCCTATCCTCTATCCTATCCTATCCTCTATCCTATCCTATCCTCTATCCTCTATCCTATCCTGTCCTCTATCCTATCCTATCCTCTATCCTATCCTATCCTCTATAATATCCTATCCTCTATCCTATCCTATCCTCTATCCTCTATCCTATCCTCTATCCTATCCTATCCTCTATCCTATCCTATCCTCTATCCTATCCTATCCTCTATACTATCCTATCCTCTATCCTATCCTATCCTCTATCCTATCCTATGCTCTATCCTATCCTATCGTCTATCCTATCCTCTATCCTATCCTATCATCTATCCTATCCTATCCTCTATCCTATCCTATAGTCTATCCTATCCTATCCTCTATCCTATCCTATAGTCTATCCTATCCTATCCTCTATCCTATCCTATCCTCTATCCTATCCTATCCTGTATCCTATCCAATCCTCTATCTTATCCTATCATCTATCCTCTATCCTATCCTATCCAGTATCCTATCCTATCCTCTATCCTATCCTATTCTCTATCCTATCCTATCCTCTATCCTATCCTATCCTCTATCCTATCCTATCCTCTATCCTATCCTATCCTCTATCCTCTATCCGATCCTATCCTCTATCCCATCCTATCCTCTATCCTATCCTATCCTCTATCCTATCCTATCCTCTATCCTATCCTCTCCTCTATCCTATCCTATCCTATCGTCTATCCTATCGTCTATCCTATCCTCTATCCTATCCAATCCTCTATCCTATCCTATCCTCTATCCTATCATATCCTCTATCCTATAATATCCTCTATCCTATCCTATCCTCTATCCAATCCTCTATCCTATCCTATCCTCTATCCTAGCCTATCCTCTATCCTATCCTATCCAATCCCCTAACCTATGCTCTATCCTATCCTACCCACTATAATATCGTATACTCTATCATATCCTATCCTCTATCCTATAATATCATCTATCCTATTCTATACTCTATCCTATCAAATCCCCTATCCTATCCTCTATCCTAACCTATCCTCTATCCTATCCTATCCTCTATCCTATCCTATCCTCTATCCTATCCTATCCTCTATCCTATCCTATCCTCCATCCTATCCTATCCTCTATCCTATCCTATCCTCTATCCTATCCTATCCTCTATCCTATCCTATCCTCTATCCTATCCTATCCTTTATCCTATCCTATCCTCTATCCTATCCTATCCTCTATCCTATCCAATCCTCTATCCTATCCTATCCTCTATCCTATCAAATCCCCTGTCCTATCCTCTATCCTACCCTATCATCTATCCTATCAAATCCCCTATCCTATCCTCTATCCTATCCTATCCTCTATCCTCTATCCTATCCTATCCTCTATCCTATCCTATCGTCTATACTATCCTATCCTCTATCCTATCCTATCCTCTATCCTATCCTATCCTCTATCCTATCCTATCATCTATCCTATCATATCCTCTATCCTATCCTATCCTCTATCCAATCCTATCCTCTATCCTATCCTATCCTCTATCCTATCCTATCCTCTATCCTCTATCCTCTATCCTATCCTATCCTCTATCCTATCCTATCGTCTATACTATCCTATCCTCTATCCTATCCTATCCTCTATCCTATCCTATGCTCTATCCTATCCTATCGTCTATCCTATCCTCTATCCTATCCTATCCTCTATCCTATCCTATCCTCTATCCTATCCTATCCTCTATCCTATCCTATCCTCTATCCTCTATCCTATCCTGTCCTCTATCCTATCCTATCCTCTATCCTATCCTATCCTCTATAATATCCTATCCTCTATCCTATCCTATCCTCTATCCTCTATCCTATCCTCTATCCTATCCTATCCTCTATCCTCTATCCTATCCTATCCTCTATCCTATCCTATCCTCTATCCTATCCTATCCTCTATACTATCCTATCCTCTATCCTATCCTATCCTCTATCCTATCCTATGCTCTATCCTATCCTATCGTCTATCCTATCCTCTATCCTATCCTATCATCTATCCTATCCTATCCTCTATCCTATCCTATAGTCTATCCTATCCTATCCTCTATCCTATCCTATAGTCTATCCTATCCTATCCTCTATCCTATCCTATCCTCTATCCTATCCTATCCTGTATCCTATCCAATCCTCTATCTTATCCTATCATCTATCCTCTATCCTATCCTATCCAGTATCCTATCCTATCCTCTATCCTATCCTATTCTCTATCCTATCCTATCCTCTATCCTATCCTATCCTCTATCCTATCCTATCCTCTATCCTATCCTATCCTCTATCCTCTATCCGATCCTATCCTCTATCCCATCCTATCCTCTATCCTATCCTATCCTCTATCCTATCCTATCCTCTATCCTATCCTCTCCTCTATCCTATCCTATCCTATCGTCTATCCTATCGTCTATCCTATCCTCTATCCTATCCAATCCTCTATCCTATCCTATCCTCTATCCTATCATATCCTCTATCCTATAATATCCTCTATCCTATCCTATCCTCTATCCAATCCTCTATCCTATCCTATCCTCTATCCTAGCCTATCCTCTATCCTATCCTATCCAATCCCCTAACCTATGCTCTATCCTATCCTACCCACTATAATATCGTATACTCTATCATATCCTATCCTCTATCCTATAATATCATCTATCCTATTCTATACTCTATCCTATCAAATCCCCTATCCTATCCTCTATCCTATACTATCCTCTATCCTATCCTATCCTCTATCCTATCCTATCCTCCATCCTATCCTATCCTCTATCCTATCCTATCCTCTATCCTATCCTATCCTCTATCCTATCCTATCCTCTATCCTATCCTATCCTTTATCCTATCCTATCCTCTATCCTATCCTATCCTCTATCCTATCCAATCCTCTATCCTATCCTATCCTCTATCCTATCAAATCCCCTGTCCTATCCTCTATCCTACCCTATCATCTATCCTATCAAATCCCCTATCCTATCCTCTATCCTGTCGTATCCTCTATCCTATCCTATCTTCTATCCTATCCTATCCTCTATCCTATCAAATCCCCTATCCTATCCTCTATCCTATCCTATCCTCTATCCTATTCTATCCTCTATCCTATCCTATCCTCTATCCTCTATCCTATCCTATCCTCTATCCTATCCTATCCTCTATCCTATCCTATCCTCTATACTATCCTATCCTCTATCCTATCCTATCCTCTATCCTATCCTATGCTCTATCCTATCCTATCGTCTATCCTATCCTCTATCCTATCCTATCATCTATCCTATCCTATCCTCTATCCTATCCTATAGTCTATCCTATCCTATCCTCTATCCTATCCTATAGTCTATCCTATCCTATCCTCTATCCTATCCTATCCTCTATCCTATCCTATCCTGTATCCTATCCAATCCTCTATCTTATCCTATCATCTATCCTCTATCCTATCCTATCCAGTATCCTATCCTATCCTCTATCCTATCCTATTCTCTATCCTATCCTATCCTCTATCCTATCCTATCCTCTATCCTATCCTATCCTCTATCCTATCCTATCCTCTATCCTCTATCCGATCCTATCCTCTATCCCATCCTATCCTCTATCCTATCCTATCCTCTATCCTATCCTATCCTCTATCCTATCCTCTCCTCTATCCTATCCTATCCTATCGTCTATCCTATCGTCTATCCTATCCTCTATCCTATCCAATCCTCTATCCTATCCTATCCTCTATCCTATCATATCCTCTATCCTATAATATCCTCTATCCTATCCTATCCTCTATCCAATCCTCTATCCTATCCTATCCTCTATCCTAGCCTATCCTCTATCCTATCCTATCCAATCCCCTAACCTATGCTCTATCCTATCCTACCCACTATAATATCGTATACTCTATCATATCCTATCCTCTATCCTATAATATCATCTATCCTATTCTATACTCTATCCTATCAAATCCCCTATCCTATCCTCTATCCTATACTATCCTCTATCCTATCCTATCCTCTATCCTATCCTATCCTCCATCCTATCCTATCCTCTATCCTATCCTATCCTCTATCCTATCCTATCCTCTATCCTATCCTATCCTCTATCCTATCCTATCCTTTATCCTATCCTATCCTCTATCCTATCCTATCCTCTATCCTATCCAATCCTCTATCCTATCCTATCCTCTATCCTATCAAATCCCCTGTCCTATCCTCTATCCTACCCTATCATCTATCCTATCAAATCCCCTATCCTATCCTCTATCCTGTCGTATCCTCTATCCTATCCTATCTTCTATCCTATCCTATCCTCTATCCTATCAAATCCCCTATCCTATCCTCTATCCTATCCTATCCTCTATCCTATTCTATCCTCTATCCTATCCTATCCTCTATATTATCCAATCCTTTATCCTAGCCTATCCTCTATCCTATACTATCCTCTATCCTATCCTATCCTCTATCCTATCCTATCCTCTATCCTATCCTATGCTCTATCCTATCCTATCGTCTATCCTATCCTCTATCCTATCCTATCCTCTATCCTATCCTATCCTCTATCCTATCCTATCCTCTATCCTATCCTATCCTCTATCCTATCCTATCCTCTATCCTATCCTATCCTCTATCCTATCCTATCCTCTATCCTATCCTCTATCCTATCCTATCCTCTATCCTATCCTATCCTCTATCCTATCCTATCCTCTATCCTATCCTATCCTCTATCCTATCCTATCCTCTATCCTCTATCCTCTATCCTATCCTATCCTCTATCCTATCCTATCGTCTATACTATCCTATCCTCTATCCTATCCTATCCTCTATCCTATCCTATGCTCTATCCTATCCTATGCTCTATCCTATCCTATCGTCTATCCTATCCTCTATCCTATCCTATCCTCTATCCTATCCTATCCTCTATCCTATCCTATCCTCTATCCTATCCTATCCTCTATCCTATCCTATCCTCTATCCTCTATCCTATCCTCTATCCTATCCTATCATCTATCCTATCCTATCCTCTATCCTATCCTATAGTCTATCCTATCCTATCCTCTATCCTATCCTATCCTCTATCCTATCCTATCCTGTATCCTATCCAATCCTCTATCTTATCCTATCATCTATCCTCTATCCTATCCAATCCTCTATCCTATCCTATCCAGTATCCTATCCTATCCTCTATCCTATCCTATTCTCTATGCTATCCTATCCTCTATCCTATCCTATCCTCTATCCTATCCTATCCTCTATCCTATCCTCTCCTCTATCCTATCCTATCCTATCGTCTATCCTATCGTCTATCCTATCCTCTATCCTATCCAATCCTCTATCCTATCCTATCCTCTATCCTATCATATCCTCTATCCTATAATATCCTCTATCCTATCCTATCCTCTATCCAATCCTCTATCCTATCCTATCCTCTATCCTATCCTATCCTCTATCCTATCCTATCCTATATCCTATCCTATCCTCTATCCTATCATATCCTCTATCCTTTCCTATCCTCTATCCTATCCTATCCTCTATCCTATCCTATCCTCTATCCTATCCTATCCTCTATCCTATACTATCCTCTATCCTATCCTATCCTCTATCCTATCCTATCCTCTATTCTATCCTATCCTCTATCCTATCCTATCCTCTATCCTATCCTATCCTCTATCCTCTATCCTATCCTATCCTCTATCCTATCCTATCGTATATACTATCCTATCCTCTATCCTATCCTATCCTCTATCCTATCCTATGCTCTATCCTATCCTATCGTCTATCCTATCCTCTATCCTATCCTATCCTCTATCCTATCAAATCCCCTATCCTATCCTCTATCCTATCCTCTCCTCTATCCTATCCTATCCTATCGTCTATCCTATCGTCTATCCTATCCTCTATCCTATCCTATCCTCTATCCTATCCTATCCTCTATCCTATCCTATCCTCTATCCTCTATCCTATCCTCTATCCTATCCTATCATCTATCCTATCCTATCCTCTATCCTATCCTATAGTCTATCCTATCCTATCCTCTATCCTATCCTATCCTCTATCCTATCCTATCCTGTATCCTATCCAATCCTCTATCTTATCCTATCATCTATCCTCTATCCTATCCAATCCTCTATCCTATCCTATCCAGTATCCTATCCTATCCTCTATCCTATCCTATTCTCTATGCTATCCTATCCTCTATCCTATCCTATCCTCTATCCTATCCTATCCTCTATCCTATCCTCTCCTCTATCCTATCCTATCCTATCGTCTATCCTATCGTCTATCCTATCCTCTATCCTATCCAATCCTCTATCCTATCCTATCCTCTATCCTATCATATCCTCTATCCTATAATATCCTCTATCCTATCCTATCCTCTATCCAATCCTCTATCCTATCCTATCCTCTATCCTATCCTATCCTCTATCCTATCCTATCCTATATCCTATCCTATCCTCTATCCTATCATATCCTCTATCCTTTCCTATCCTCTATCCTATCCTATCCTCTATCCTATCCTATCCTCTATCCTATCCTATCCTCTATCCTATACTATCCTCTATCCTATCCTATCCTCTATCCTATCCTATCCTCTATTCTATCCTATCCTCTATCCTATCCTATCCTCTATCCTATCCTATCCTCTATCCTCTATCCTATCCTATCCTCTATCCTATCCTATCGTATATACTATCCTATCCTCTATCCTATCCTATCCTCTATCCTATCCTATGCTCTATCCTATCCTATCGTCTATCCTATCCTCTATCCTATCCTATCCTCTATCCTATCAAATCCCCTATCCTATCCTCTATCCTATCCTCTCCTCTATCCTATCCTATCCTATCGTCTATCCTATCGTCTATCCTATCCTCTATCCTATCCTATCCTCTATCCTATCCTATCCTCTATCCTATACTATCCTCTATCCTATCCTATCCTCTATCCTATCCTATCCTCTATTCTATCCTATCCTCTATCCTATCCTATCCTCTATCCTCTATCCTATCCTATCCTCTATCCTATCCTATCGTATATACTATCCTATCCTCTATCCTATCCTATCCTCTATCCTATCCTATGCTCTATCCTATCCTATCGTCTATCCTATCCTCTATCCTATCCTATCCTCTATCCTATCAAATCCCCTATCCTATCCTCTATCCTATCCTATCCTCTATCCTATCCTATCCTCTATCCTGGCCTATCCACTATCCTATCATATCCTCTATCCTATAATATCCTCTATCCTATCCTATCCTCTATCCAATCCTCTATCCTATCCTATCCTCTATCCTATCCTATCCTCTATCCTATCCTATCCTCTATCCTATCCTATCCTCTATCCTATCCTATCCTCTATCCTATACTATCCTCTATCCTATCCTATCCTCTATCCTATCCTATCCTCTATCCTATCCTATCCTCTATCCTATCCTATCGTCTATACTATCCTATCCTCTATCCTATCCTATCCTCTATCCTATCCTATGCTCTATCCTATCCTATCGTCTATCCTATCCTCTATCCTATCCTATCCTCTATCCTATCCTATCCTCTATCCTATCCTAGCCTCTATCCTATCCTATCCTCTATCCTATCCTATCCTCTATCCTATCAAATCCCCTATCCTATCCTCTATCCTATCCTATCCTCTATCCTATCCTATCCGGTATCCTATCCAATCCTCTATCCTATCCTATCATCTATCCTCAATCCTATCCTTTCCTGTATCCTATCCAATCCTCTATCCTATCCTGTCCTCTATCCTATCCTATCCTCTATCCTATCCTATGCTCTATCCTATCCTATCGTCTATCCTATCCTCTATCCTATCCTATCATCTATCCTATCCTATCCTCTATCCTATCCTATCCTCTATCCTATCCTATCCTCTATCCTATCCTATCCTCTATACTATCCTATCCTCTATCCTATCCTATCCTCTATCCTATCTTATGCTCTATCCTATCCTATCCTCTATCCTATCCTATCTTCTATCCTATCCTATCCAATCACCTATCCTATGCTCTATCCTATCCTATCCTCTATCCTATCAAATCCCCTATCCTATCCTCTATCCTATCCTATCCTCTATACTATCCTATCCTCTATCGTATCAAATCCCCTATCCTATCCTCTATCCTATCCTATCCTCTATCCTATCCTATCCTATATCCTATCCTATCCTCTATCCTATCCTATCCTATATCCTATCCTATCCTCTATCCTATCCTATCCTCTATCCTATACTATCCTCTATCCTATCCTATCCTCTATCCTATCCTATCCTCTATCCTATCCTATCCTCTATCCTATCCTATCCTCTATCCTATCCTATCGTCTATCCTATCGTCTATCCTATCCTCTATCCTATCCACTATCCTACCCTATCATCTATCCTATCAAAACCCCTATCCTATCCTCTATCCTATCCTATCCTCTATACTATCCTATCCTCTATCCTATCAAATCCCCTATCCTATCCTCTATCCTATCCTATCCTCTATCCTATCCTATCCTATATCCTATCCTATCCTCTATCCTATCCTATCCTATATCCTATCCTATCCTCTATCCTATCCTATCCTCTATCCTATACTATCCTCTATCCTATCCTATCCTCTATCCTATCCTATCCTCTATCCTATCGTATCCTCTACCCTATCCTATCTTCTATCCTACCCTATCATCTATCCTATAAAATCCCCTATCCTATCCTCTATCCTGTCGTATCCTCTATCCTATCCTATCTTCTATCCTATCCTATCCTCTATCCTATCAAATCCCCTATCCTATCCTCTATCCTATCCTATCCTCTATCCTATTCTATCCTCTATCCTATCCTATCCTCTATATTATCCAATCCTTTATCCTAGCCTATCCTCTATCCTATACTATCCTCTATCCTATCCTATCCTCTATCCTATCCTATCCTCTATCCTATCCTATCCTCTATCCTATCCTAGCCTCTATCCTATCCTATCCTCTATCCTATCCTATCCTCTATCCTATCAAATCCCCTATCCTATCCTCTATCCTATCCTGTCCTCTATCCTATCCTATCCTCTATCCTATCCTATCCACTATCCTATCATATCCTCTATCCTATAATATCCTCTATCCTATCCTATCCTCTATCCAATCCTCTATCATATCCTATCCTCTATCCTATCCTATCCTCTATCCAATCCTCTATCCTATCCTATCCTCTAACCTATAATATCCTCTATCCTATCCTATCCTCTATCCAATCCTCTATCCTATCCTATCCTCTATCCTAGCCTATCCTCTATCCTATCCTATCCAATCCCCTAACCTATGCTCTATCCTATCCTACCCACTATAATATCGTATACTCTATCATATCCTATCCTCTATCCTATAATATCATCTATCCTATCCTATCCTCTATCCTATCCTATCCTCTATCCTATCCTATCCTCTATCCTATCCTATCCTCTATCCTATCCTATCCTCTATCCTATCCTATCCTCTATCCTATCCTATCCTCTATCCTATCCTGTCCTCTATCCTATCCTATCCTCTATCCTATCCTATCCTCTATCTTATCCTATCGTCTATCCTATCGTCTATCCTATCCTCTATCCTATCCACTATCATACCCTATCATCTATCCTATCAAATCCCCTATCCTATCCTGTATCCTATCCTATCCTCTATCCTATCCTATCCTCTATCCTATCCTATCCTCTATCCTATCCTATCCTATATCCTATCCTATCCTCTATCCTATCATATCCTCTATCCTATCCTATCCTCTATCCTATCCTATCCTCTATCCTATCCTATCCTCTATCCTATCCTATCCCCTATCCTATACTATCCTCTATCCTATCCTATCCTCTATCCTATCCTATCCTCTATCCTATCCTATCCTCTATCCTATCCTATCCTCTATCCTCTATCCTATCCTATCCTCTATCCTATCCTATCCTCTATCCTATCCTATCCTCTATCCTATCCTATCCTCTATCTTATCCTATCGTCTATCCTATCGTCTATCCTATCCTCTATCCTACCCACTATCATACCCTATCATCTATCCTATCAAATCCCCTATCCTATCCTTTATCCTATCGTATCCTCTACCCTATCCTATGTTCTATCCTATCCTATTCTCTATCCTATCAAATCCCCTATCCTATCATGTATCCTATCCTATCCTCTATCCTATCCTATCCTCTATCCTATCCTATCCTCTATCCTATCCTATCCTCTATCCTATCCTATCCTCTATCATATCCTATCCTCTATCCTATCCTATCCTCTATCCTATCCTATCCTCTATCCTATCCTATCCTCTATCCTATCCTATCCTCTATCCTATCCTATCCTCTATCCTATCCTATCCTATCCTCTATCCTATCCTATCCTCTATCCTATCCTATCCTCTATCCTATACTATCCTCTATCCTATCCTATCCTCTATCCTATCCTATCGTCTATCCTATCGTCTATCCTATCCTCTATCCTATCCACTATCATACCCTATCATCTATCCTATCAAATCCCCTATCCTATCCTGTATCCTATCCTATCCTCTATCCTATCCTATCGTCTATCCTATCCTCTATCCTGTCCACTATCATACCCTATCATCTATCCTATCAAATCCCCTATCCTATCCTCTATCCTATCGTATCCTCTACCCTATCCTATGTTCTATCCTATCCTATCCTCTATCCTATCAAATCCCCTATCCTATCCTGTATCCTATCCTATCCTCTATCCTATCCTATCCTCTATCCTATCCTCTATCCTATCCTATCCTCTATCCTATCCTATCCTATATCCTATCCTATCCTATATCCTATCCTAACCTCTATCCTATCATATCCTCTATCCTATCCTATCCTCTATCCTATCCTATCCTCTATCCTATCCTATCCTCTATCCTATCCTATCCTCTATCCTATCCTATCCTCTATCCTATCCTATCCTCTATCCTATCCTATCCTCTATCCTATCCTATCCTCTATCCTATCCAATCCTCTATCCTATCCTATCCTCTATCCTATCCTATCCTCTATCGTATCCTATCCTCTATCCTATCCTATCCTCTATCCTATCCTATCGTCTATCCTATCGTCTATCCTATCCTCTATCCTATCCACTATCATACCCTATCATCTATCCTATCAAATCCCCTATCCTATCCTCTATCCTATCGTATCCTCTACCCTATCCTATGTTCTATCCTATCCTATCCTCTATCCTATCAAATCCCCTATCCTATCCTGTATCCTATCCTATCCTCTATCCTGTCCTATCCTCTATCCTATCCTATCCTATATCCTATCCTATCCTCTATCCTATCATATCCTCTATCCTATCCTATCCTCTATCCTATCCTATCCTCTATCCTATCCTATCCTCTATCCTATCCTATCCTCTATCCTATCCTATCCTCTATCCTATCCTATCCTCTATCCTATCCTATCCTCTATCCTATCCTATCCTCTATCCTATCCTATCCTCTATCCTATCCTATCCTCTATCCTCTATCCTATCCTATCCTCTATCCTATCCTATCGTCTATACTATCCTATCCTCTATCCTATCCTACCCTCTATCATATCCTATGCTCTATCCTATCCTATCGTCTATCCTATCCTCTATCCTATCCTATCCTCTATCCTATCCTATCCTCTATCGTATCCTAGCCTCTATCCTATCCTATCCGCTATCCTATCCTATCCTCTATCCTATCAAATCCCCTATCCTATCCTCTATCCTATCCTATCCTCTATCCTATCCTATCCTCTATCCTATCCTATCCACTATCCTATCATATCCTCTATCCTATAATATCCTCTATCCTATCCTATCCTCTATCCAATCCTCTATCCTATCCTATCCTCTATCCAATCCTCTATCCTATCCTATCCTCTATCCTATCCTATCCTCTATCCTATCCTATCTTCTATACTATTCTATCCTCTATCCTATCAAATCCCCTATCCTATCCTCTATCCTATTCGATTCCGGTATCCTATCCAATCCTCTATCCTATCCTATCATCTATCCTCAATCCTATCCTTTCCTGTATCCTATCCAATCCTCTATCCTATCCTGTCCTCTATCCTATCCTATCCTCTATCCTATCCTATGCTCTATCCTATCCTATCGTCTATCCTATCCTCTATCCTATCCTAGCATCTATCCTATCCTATCCTCTATCCTATCCTATCCTCTATCCTATCCTATCCTCTATACTATCCTATCCTCTATCCTATCCTATCTTCTATCCTATCCTATGCTCTATCCTATCCTATCGTCTATCCTATCCTCTATTCTATCCTATCCTGTATCCTATCCAATCCTCTATCTTATCCTATCATCTATCCTCTATCCTATCCAATCCTCTATCCTATCCTATCCAGTATCCCAACCCAGCCTCTATCCTATCCTATTCTCTATCCTATCCTATCCTCTATCCTATCCTATCCTCTATCCTATCCTATCCTCTATCCTATCCTATCCTCTATCCTATCCTATCCTCTATCCTATCCTATCGTCTATCCTATCCTATCCTCTATCCTATCATCTATCCTCTATCCTATCCAATCCTCTATCCTATCCTATCCAGTATCCCAACCCAGCCTCTATCCTATCCTATTCTCTATCCTATCCTATCCTCTATCCTATCCTATCCTCTATCCTATCCTATCATCTATCCTATCATATCCTCTATCCTATCCTATCCTCTATCCTATCCTATCCTCTATCCTATCCTATCCTCTATCCTATCCTATCCTCTATCCTATCCTATCCTCTATCCTATCCTATCCTCTATCCTATCCTCTATCCTATCCTATCCTCTATCCTATCCTATCCTCTATCCTATGCTATCCTCTATCCTATCCTCTATCCTATCCCATCCTCTATCCTATCCTATCGTCTATCCTATCGTCTATCCTATCCTCTATCCTATCCACTATCATACCCTATCATCTATCCTATCAAATCCCCTATCCTATCCTCTATCCTATCGTATCCTCTACCCTATCCTATGTTCTATCCTATCCTATCCTCTATCCTATCAAATCCCCTATCCTATCCTGTATCCTATCCTATCCTCTATCCTATCCTATCCTCTATCCTATCCTATCCTCTATCCTATCCTATCCTATCCTCTATCCTATCCTATCCTCTATCCTATCCTATCCTCTATCCTATCCTATCCTATCCTCTATCCTATCCTATCCTCTATCCTATCCTATCCTCTATCCTATCCTATCCTCTATCCTATCCTATCCTCTATCCTATCCTATCCTCTATCCTATCCTATCCTCTATCCTATCCTATCCTCTATCCTATCCTATCCTCTATCCTATCCTATCCTCTATCCTATCCTATCCTCTATCCTATCCTATCCTCTATCCTATCCTATCCTATCCTCTATCCTATCCTATCCTCTATCCTATCCTATCCTCTATCCTATCCTATCATCTATCCTATCCTATCCTCTATCCTATCCTATCCTCTATCCTATCCTATCCTCTATCCTATCCTATCCTCTATCCTATCCTATCCTCTATCCTCTATCCTATCCTCTATCCTATCCTATCATCTATCCTATCCTATCCTCTATCCTATCCTATAGTCTATCCTATCCTATCCTCTATCCTATCCTATCCTCTATCCTATCCTATCCTGTATCCTATCCAATCCTCTATCTTATCCTATCATCTATCCTCTATCCTATCCAATCCTCTATCCTATCCTATCCAGTATCCTATCCTATCCTCTATCCTATCCTATTCTCTATCCTATCCTATCCTCTATCCTATCCTATCCTCTATCCTATCCTATCCTCTATCCTATCCTCTCCTCTATCCTATCCTATCCTATCGTCTATCCTATCGTCTATCCTATCCTCTATCCTATCCAATCCTCTATCCTATCCTATCCTCTATCCTATCATATCCTCTATCCTATAATATCCTCTATCCTATCCTATCCTCTATCCAATCCTCTATCCTATCCTATCCTCTATCCTATCCTATCCTCTATCCTATCCTATCCTATATCCTATCCTATCCTCTATCCTATCATATCCTCTATCCTTTCCTATCCTCTATCCTATCCTATCCTCTATCCTATCCTATCCTCTATCCTATCCTATCCTCTATCCTATACTATCCTCTATCCTATCCTATCCTCTATCCTATCCTATCCTCTATTCTATCCTATCCTCTATCCTATCCTATCCTCTATCCTATCCTATCCTCTATCCTCTATCCTATCCTATCCTCTATCCTATCCTATCGTATATACTATCCTATCCTCTATCCTATCCTATCCTCTATCCTATCCTATGCTCTATCCTATCCTATCGTCTATCCTATCCTCTATCCTATCCTATCCTCTATCCTATCAAATCCCCTATCCTATCCTCTATCCTATCCTCTCCTCTATCCTATCCTATCCTATCGTCTATCCTATCGTCTATCCTATCCTCTATCCTATCGTATCCTCTATCCTATCCTATCCTCTATCCTATACTATCCTCTATCCTATCCTATCCTCTATCCTATCCTATCCTCTATTCTATCCTATCCTCTATCCTATCCTATCCTCTATCCTATCCTATCCTCTATCCTATCCTATCCTGTATCCTATCCAATGCTCTATCTTATCCTATCATCTATCCTCTATCCTATCCAATCCTCTATCCTATCCTATCCAGTATCCTATCCTATCCTCTATCCTATCCTATTCTCTATCCTATCCTATCCTCTATCCTATCCTATCCTCTATCCTATCCTATCCTCTATCCTATCCTCTCCTCTATCCTATCCTATCCTATCGTCTATCCTATCGTCTATCCTATCCTCTATCCTATCCAATCCTCTATCCTATCCTATCCTCTATCCTATCATATCCTCTATCCTATAATATCCTCTATCCTATCCTATCCTCTATCCAATCCTCTATCCTATCCTATCCTCTATCCTATCCTATCCTCTATCCTATCCTATCCTATATCCTATCCTATCCTCTATCCTATCATATCCTCTATCCTTTCCTATCCTCTATCCTATCCTATCCTCTATCCTATCCCATCCTCTATCCTATCCTATCCTCTATCCTATACTATCCTCTATCCTATCCTATCCTCTATCCTATCCTATCCTCTATTCTATCCTATCCTCTATCCTATCCTATCCTCTATCCTATCCTATCCTCTATCCTCTATCCTATCCTATCCTCTATCCTATCCTATCGTATATACTATCCTATCCTCTATCCTATCCTATCCTCTATCCTATCCTATGCTCTATCCTATCCTATCGTCTATCCTATCCTCTATCCTATCCTATCCTCTATCCTATCAAATCCCCTATCCTATCCTCTATCCTATCCTCTCCTCTATCCTATCCTATCCTATCGTCTATCCTATCGTCTATCCTATCCTCTATCCTATCGTATCCTCTATCCTATCCTATCCTCTATCCTATACTATCCTCTATCCTATCCTATCCTCTATCCTATCCTATCCTCTATTCTATCCTATCCTCTATCCTATCCTATCCTCTATCCTATCCTATCCTCTATCCTCTATCCTATCCTATCCTCTATCCTATCCTATCGTATATACTATCCTATCCTCTATCCTATCCTATCCTCTATCCTATCCTATGCTCTATCCTATCCTATCGTCTATCCTATCCTCTATCCTATCCTATCCTCTATCCTATCAAATCCCCTACCCTATCCTCTATCCTATCCTATCCTCTATCCTATCCTATCCTCTATCCTGGCCTATCCACTATCCTATCATATCCTCTATCCTATAATATCCTCTATCCTATCCTATCCTCTATCCAATCCTCTATCCTATCCTATCCTCTATCCTATCCTATCCTCTATCCTATCCTATCCTCTATCCTATCCTATCCTCTATCCTATCCTATCCTCTATCCTATACTATCCTCTATCCTATCCTATCCTCTATCCTATCCTATCCTCTATCCTATCCTATCCTCTATCCTATCCTATCGTCTATACTATCCTATCCTCTATCCTATCCTATCCTCTATCCTATCCTATGCTCTATCCTATCCTATCGTCTATCCTATCCTCTATCCTATCCTATCCTCTATCCTATCCTATCCTCTATCCTATCCTAGCCTCTATCCTATCCTATCCTCTATCCTATCCTATCCTCTATCCTATCAAATCCCCTATCCTATCCTCTATCCTATCCTATCCTCTATCCTATCCTATCCGGTATCCTATCCAATCCTCTATCCTATCCTATCATCTATCCTCAATCCTATCCTTTCCTGTATCCTATCCAATCCTCTATCCTATCCTGTCCTCTATCCTATCCTATCCTCTATCCTATCCTATGCTCTATCCTATCCTATCGTCTATCCTATCCTCTATCCTATCCTATCATCTATCCTATCCTATCCTCTATCCTATCCTATCCTCTATCCTATCCTATCCTCTATACTATCCTATCCTCTATCCTATCCTATCCTCTATCCTATCTTATGCTCTATCCTATCCTATCCTCTATCCTATCCTATCTTCTATCCTATCCTATCCAATCACCTATCCTATGCTCTATCCTATCCTATCCTCTATCCTATCAAATCCCCTATCCTATCCTCTATCCTATCCTATCCTCTATACTATCCTATCCTCTATCGTATCAAATCCCCTATCCTATCCTCTATCCTATCCTATCCTCTATCCTATCCTATCCTATATCCTATCCTATCCTCTATCCTATCCTATCCTATATCCTATCCTATCCTCTATCCTATCCTATCCTCTATCCTATACTATCCTCTATCCTATCCTATCCTCTATCCTATCCTATCCTCTATCCTATCCTATCCTCTATCCTATCCTATCCTCTATCCTATCCTATCGTCTATCCTATCGTCTATCCTATCCTATCCAATCACCTATCCTATGCTCTATCCTATCCTATCATCTATCCTATCAAAACCCCTATCCTATCCTCTATCCTATCCTATCCTCTATACTATCCTATCCTCTATCCTATCAAATCCCCTATCCTATCCTCTATCCTATCCTATCCTCTATCCTATCCTATCCTATATCCTATCCTATCCTCTATCCTATCCTATCCTATATCCTATCCTATCCTCTATCCTATCCTATCCTCTATCCTATACTATCCTCTATCCTATCCTATCCTCTATCCTATCCTATCCTCTATCCTATCGTATCCTCTACCCTATCCTATCTTCTATCCTACCCTATCATCTATCCTATAAAATCCCCTATCCTATCCTCTATCCTGTCGTATCCTCTATCCTATCCTATCTTCTATCCTATCCTATCCTCTATCCTATCAAATCCCCTATCCTATCCTCTATCCTATCCTATCCTCTATCCTATTCTATCCTCTATCCTATCCTATCCTCTATATTATCCAATCCTTTATCCTAGCCTATCCTCTATCCTATACTATCCTCTATCCTATCCTATCCTCTATCCTATCCTATCCTCTATCCTATCCTATCCTCTATCCTATCCTAGCCTCTATCCTATCCTATCCTCTATCCTATCCTATCCTCTATCCTATCAAATCCCCTATCCTATCCTCTATCCTATCCTGTCCTCTATCCTATCCTATCCTCTATCCTATCCTATCCACTATCCTATCATATCCTCTATCCTATAATATCCTCTATCCTATCCTATCCTCTATCCAATCCTCTATCATATCCTATCCTCTATCCTATCCTATCCTCTATCCAATCCTCTATCCTATCCTATCCTCTAACCTATAATATCCTCTATCCTATCCTATCCTCTATCCAATCCTCTATCCTATCCTATCCTCTATCCTAGCCTATCCTCTATCCTATCCTATCCAATCCCCTAACCTATGCTCTATCCTATCCTACCCACTATAATATCGTATACTCTATCATATCCTATCCTCTATCCTATAATATCATCTATCCTATCCTATCCTCTATCCTATCCTATCCTCTATCCTATCCTATCCTCTATCCTATCCTATCCTCTATCCTATCCTATCCTCTATCCTATCCTATCCTCTATCCTATCCTATCCTCTATCCTATCCTATCCTCTATCCTATCCTATCCTCTATCTTATCCTATCGTCTATCCTATCGTCTATCCTATCCTCTATCCTATCCACTATCATACCCTATCATCTATCCTATCAAATCTCCTATCCTATCCTGTATCCTATCCTATCCTCTATCCTATCCTATCCTCTATCCTATCCTATCCTCTATCCTATCCTATCCTATATCCTATCCTATCCTCTATCCTATCATATCCTCTATCCTATCCTATCCTCTATCCTATCCTATCCTCTATCCTATCCTATCCTCTATCCTATCCTATCCCCTATCCTATACTATCCTCTATCCTATCCTATCCTCTATCCTATCCTATCCTCTATCCTATCCTATCCTCTATCCTATCCTATCCTCTATCCTCTATCCTATCCTATCCTCTATCCTATCCTATCCTCTATCCTATCCTATCCTCTATCCTATCCTATCCTCTATCTTATCCTATCGTCTATCCTATCGTCTATCCTATCCTCTATCCTACCCACTATCATACCCTATCATCTATCCTATCAAATCCCCTATCCTATCCTTTATCCTATCGTATCCTCTACCCTATCCTATGTTCTATCCTATCCTATTCTCTATCCTATCAAATCCCCTATCCTATCCTGTATCCTATCCTATCCTCTATCCTATCCTATCCTCTATCATATCCTATCCTCTATCCTATCCTATCCTCTATCCTATCCTATCCTCTATCCTATCCTATCCTCTATCCTATCCTATCCTCTATCCTATCCTATCCTCTATCCTATCCTATCCTATCCTCTATCCTATCCTATCCTCTATCCTATCCTATCCTCTATCCTATACTATCCTCTATCCTATCCTATCCTCTATCCTATCCTATCGTCTATCCTATCGTCTATCCTATCCTCTATCCTATCCACTATCATACCCTATCATCTATCCTATCAAATCCCCTATCCTATCCTGTATCCTATCCTATCCTCTATCCTATCCTATCGTCTATCCTATCCTCTATCCTGTCCACTATCATACCCTATCATCTATCCTATCAAATCCCCTATCCTATCCTCTATCCTATCGTATCCTCTACCCTATCCTATGTTCTATCCTATCCTATCCTCCATCCTATCAAATCCCCTATCCTATCCTGTATCCTATCCTATCCTCTATCCTATCCTATCCTCTATCCTATCCTATCCTCTATCCTATCCTATCCTATATCCTATCCTATCCTATATCCTATCCTAACCTCTATCCTATCATATCCTCTATCCTATCCTATCCTCTATCCTATCCTATCCTCTATCCTATCCTATCCTCTATCCTATCCTATCCTCTATCCTATCCTATCCTCTATCCTATCCTATCCTCTATCCTATCCTATCCTCTATCCTATCCTATCCTCTATCCTATCCAATCCTCTATCCTATCCTATCCTCTATCCTATCCTATCCTCTATCGTATCCTATCCTCTATCCTATCCTATCCTCTATCCTATCCTATCGTCTATCCTATCGTCTATCCTATCCTCTATCCTATCCACTATCATACCCTATCATCTATCCTATCAAATCCCCTATCCTATCCTCTATCCTATCGTATCCTCTACCCTATCCTATGTTCTATCCTATCCTATCCTCTATCCTATCAAATCCCCTATCCTATCCTGTATCCTATCCTATCCTCTATCCTATCCTATCCTCTATCCTATCCTATCCTATATCCTATCCTATCCTCTATCCTATCATATCCTCTATCCTATCCTATCCTCTATCCTATCCTATCCTCTATCCTATCCTATCCTCTATCCTATCCTATCCTCTATCCTATCCTATCCTCTATCCTATCCTATCCTCTATCCTCTATCCTATCCTATCCTCTATCCTATCCTATCGTCTATACTATCCTATCCTCTATCCTATCCTACCCTCTATCATATCCTATGCTCTATCCTATCCTATCGTCTATCCTATCCTCTATCCTATCCTATCCTCTATCCTATCCTATCCTCTATCGTATCCTAGCCTCTATCCTATCCTATCCGCTATCCTATCCTATCCTCTATCCTATCAAATCCCCTATCCTATCCTCTATCCTATCCTATCCTCTATCCTATCCTATCCTCTATCCTATCCTATCCACTATCCTATCATATCCTCTATCCTATAATATCCTCTATCCTATCCTATCCTCTATCCAATCCTCTATCCTATCCTATCCTCTATCCAATCCTCTATCCTATCCTATCCTCTATCCTATCCTATCCTCTATCCTATCCTATCTTCTATACTATTCTATCCTCTATCCTATCAAATCCCCTATCCTATCCTCTATCCTATTCGATTCCGGTATCCTATCCAATCCTCTATCCTATCCTATCATCTATCCTCAATCCTATCCTTTCCTGTATCCTATCCAATCCTCTATCCTATCCTGTCCTCTATCCTATCCTATCCTCTATCCTATCCTATGCTCTATCCTATCCTATCGTCTATCCTATCCTCTATCCTATCCTAGCATCTATCCTATCCTATCCTCTATCCTATCCTATCCTCTATCCTATCCTATCCTCTATACTATCCTATCCTCTATCCTATCCTATCTTCTATCCTATCCTATGCTCTATCCTATCCTATCGTCTATCCTATCCTCTATTCTATCCTATCCTGTATCCTATCCAATCCTCTATCTTATCCTATCATCTATCCTCTATCCTATCCAATCCTCTATCCTATCCTATCCAGTATCCCAACCCAGCCTCTATCCTATCCTATTCTCTATCCTATCCTATCCTCTATCCTATCCTATCCTCTATCCTATCCTATCCTCTATCCTATCCTATCCTCTATCCTATCCTATCCTCTATCCTATCCTATCGTCTATCCTATCGTCTATCCTATCCTCTATCCTATCCACTATCATACCCTATCATCTATCCTATCAAATCCCCTATCCTATACTCTATCATATCGTATCCTCTACCCTATCCTATGTTCTATCCTATCCTATCCTCTATCCTATCAAATCCCCTATCCTATCCTGTATCCTATCCTATCCTCTATCCTATCCTATCCTCTATCCTATCCTATCCTCTATCCTATCCTATCCTATATCCTATCCTATCCTCTATCCTATCATATCCTCTATCCTATCCTATCCTCTATCCTATCATATCCTCTATCCTCTATCCTATCCTATCCTCTATCCTATCCTATCGTCTATACTATCCTATCCTCTATCCTATCCTATCCTCTATCCTATCCTATGCTCTATCCTATCCTATCGTCTATCCTATCCTCTATCCTATCCTATCCTCTATCCTATCCTATCCTCTATCGTATCCTAGCCTCTATCCTATCCTATCCGCTATCCTATCCTATCCTCTATCCTATCAAATCCCCTATCCTATCCTCTATCCTATCCTATCCTCTATCCTATCCTATCCTCTATCCTATCCTATCATCACTCCTATCATATCCTCTATCCTATCCTATCCTCTATCCTATCCTATCCTCTATCCTATCCTATCCTCTATCCTATCCTATCCTCTATCCTATCCTATCCTCTATCCTATCCTATCCTCTATCCTATCCTCTATCCTATCCTATCCTCTATCCTATCCTATCCTCTATCCTATGCTATCCTCTATCCTATCCTCTATCCTATCCCATCCTCTATCCTATCCTATCGTCTATCCTATCGTCTATCCTATCCTCTATCCTATCCACTATCATACCCTATCATCTATCCTATCAAATCCCCTATCCTATCCTCTATCCTATCGTATCCTCTACCCTATCCTATGTTCTATCCTATCCTATCCTCTATCCTATCAAATCCCCTATCCTATCCTGTATCCTATCCTATCCTCTATCCTATCCTATCCTCTATCCTATCCTATCCTCTATCCTATCCTATCCTATCCTCTATCCTATCCTATCCTCTATCCTATCCTATCCTCTATCCTATCCTATCCTATCCTCTATCCTATCCTATCCTCTATCCTATCCTATCCTCTATCCTATCCTATCCTCTATCCTATCCTATCCTCTATCCTATCCTATCCTCTATCCTATCCTATCCTCTATCCTATCCTATCCTCTATCCTATCCTATCCTATCCTCTATCCTATCCTATCCTCTATCCTATCCTATCCTCTATCCTATCCTATCCTCTATCCTATCCTATCCTCTATCCTATCATATCCTCTATCCTATCCTATCCTCTATCCTATCCTATCCTCTATCCTTTCCTATCATCTATCCTCAATCCTATCCTTTCCTGTATCCTATCCAATCCTCTATCCTATCCTGTCCTCTATCCTATCCTATCCTCTATCCTATCCTATGCTCTATCCTATCCTATCCTCTATCCTATCCTATCGTCTATCCTATCGTCTATCCTATCGTCTATCCTATCCTCTATCCTATCCACTATCATACCCTATCATCTATCCTATCAAATCCCCTATCCTAGCCTCTATCCTATCGTATCCTCTACCCTATCCTATGTTCTATCCTATCCTATCCTCTATCCTATCAAATCCCCTATCCTATCCTGTATCCTATCCTATCCTCTATCCTATCCTATCCTCTATCCTATCCTATCCTCTATCCTATCCTATCCTATATCCTATCCTATCCTCTATCCTATCATATCCTCTATCCTATCCTATCCTCTATCCTATCCTATCCTCTATCCTTTCCTATCCTCTATCCTATCCTATCCTCTATCCTATCCTCTATCCTATCCTATCCTCTATCCTATCCTATCCTCTATCCTATCCTATCCTCTATCCTATCCTATCCTCTATCCTCTATCCTATCCTATCCTCTATCCTATCCTATCGTCTATACTATCCTATCCTCTATCCTATCCTATCCCCTATCCTATCCTATGCTCTATCCTATCCTATCGTCTATCCTATCCTCTATCCTATCCTATCCTCTATCCTATCCTATCCTCTATCCTATCCTAGCCTCTATCCTATCAAATCCCCTATCTTATCCTCTATCCTATCCTATCCTCTATCCTATCCTATCCTCTATCCTATCCTATCCACTATCCTATCATATCCTCTATCCTATAATATCCTCTATCCTATCCTATCCTCTATCCAATCCTCTATCCTATCCTATCCTCTATCCTATCCTATCCTCTATCCTATCCTATCCGGTATCCTATCCAATCCTCTATCCTATCCTATCATCTATCCTCAATCCTATCCTTCCCTGTATCCTATCCAATCCTCTATCCTATCCTGTCCTCTATCCTATCCTATCCTCTATCCTATCCTATGCTCTATCCTATCCTATCGTCTATCCTGTCCTCTATCCTATCCTATCATCTATCCTATCCTATCCTCTATCCTATCCTATCCTCTATCGTATACTATCCTCTATCCTATCCTATCCTCTATCCTATCCTATCCTCTATCCTATCCTATCCTATCGTCTATCCTATCCTATCGTCTATCCTATCCACTATCATACCCTATCATCTATCCTATCAAATCCCCTATCCTACCCTCTATAATATCGTATACTCTATCATATCCTATCCTCTCTCCTATAATATCATCTATCCGTTCCTATTCTCTATCCTAACCTATTCTCTATCCTATCCTCTTCCCTATCCACTATCCTACCCTATCATTTATCCTATCAAATCCCCTATCCTATACTCTATCCTATCGTATCCTCTACCCTATCCTATCTTCTATCCTATCCTATCCTCTATCCTATCAAATCCCCTATCCTATCCTCTATCCTATCCTATCCTCTATCCTATCCTATCCTCTATATTATCCTATCCTCTATCCTATCCTATCCTCTATCCTATCCTATCCTCTATCCTATCCTATCCTCTATCCTATCCTATCTTCTATCCTATCCTATCCTCTATCCTATCAAATCCCCTATCCTATCCTCTATCCTATCCTATCCTGTATCCTATCCAATCCTCTATCCTATCCTATCATCTATCCTCTATCCTATCCAATCCTCTATCCTATCCTATCCACTATCCTATCATATCCTCTATCCTATCCTATCCTCTATACTATCCTCTATCCTATCCTATCCTCTATTCTATCAAATCACCTATCCTACCGTCTATCCTATCCTATCCTGTATCCTATCCAATCCTCTATCCTATCCTATCATCTATCCTCAAGTCTATCCTTTCCTGTATCCTATCCAATCCTCTAACCTATCCTATCCTCTATCCTATCCTGTCCTCTATCCTATCCTATCCTCTATCCTATCCTCTATCCTATCCTCTATCCTAGCCTATCCTCTATCCTATCCTATCCAATCCCCTAACCTATGCTCTATCCTATCCTACCCACTATAATATCGTATACTCTATCATATCCTATCCTCTATCCTATAATATCATCTATCCGTTCCTACTCTCTACCCTAACCTATTCTCTATCCTATCCTCTATCCTATCCTCTATCCTAAGCTATCATCTATCCTATCAAAACCCCTATCCTATCCTCTATCCTGTCGTATCCTCTATCCTATCCTATCTTCTATCCTATCCTATCCTCTATCCAATCAAATCCCCTATCCTATCCTCTATCCTATCCTATCCTCTATCCTATCCTATCCTATCCTCTATCCTATCCTATCCTCTATCCTATCCTATCCTCTATCCTATCCTATCCTCTATCCTATCCTATCCTCTATCCTATCCTATCCTCTATCCTATCCTATCCTCTATCCTATCCTATCCTCTATCCTATCCTATCCTCTATCCTATCCTCTACCCTATCCTATCCTCTATCCAATCCTCTATCCTATCCTATCCTCTATCCTATCCTATCCTCTATCCTATCCTATCCTCTATTATATCCTATCTTCTATTATATCCTATCCTCTATCCTATCAAATCCCCTACCCTATCCTCTATCCTATCCTATCATCTATCCTCAAGTCTATCCTTTCCTGTATCCTATCCAATCCTCTATCCTATCCTATCCTCTATCCTATTCTATACTCTATCCTATCCTATCCTCTATCCTATCCTATCGTCTATCCTATCCTCTATCCTATCCAATCCTCTATCCTATCCTATCCTCTATCCTATCATATCCTCTATCCTATAATATCCTCTATCCTATCCTATCCTCTATCCAATCCTCTATCCTATCCTATCCTCTATCCTATCCTCTATCCTAGCCTATCCTCTATCCTATCCTATCCAATCCCCTAACCTATGCTCTATCGTATCCTACCCACTATAATATCGTATACTCTATCATATCCTATCCTCTATCCTATAATATCATCTATCCGTTCCTACTCTCTATCCTATCCTATCCTCTATCTTAAGCTATCATCTATCCTATCAAATCCCCTATCCTATCCTCTATCCTGTCGTATCCTCTATCCTATCCTATGTTCTATCCTATCCTATCCTCTATCCTATCCTATCGTCTATCCTATCCTATCGTCTATCCTATCATCTATCCTATCCTATCCTCTATCCTATCCTATCCTCTATCCTATCCTCTATCCTATCCTATCCTCTATCCTATCCTATCCTCTATCCTGTCGTATCCTCTATCCTATCCTATCCTCTATCCTATCCTATCCTCTATCCTATCCTATCGTCTATCCTATCCTATCCTCTATCCTATCCTATCCTCTATCCTATCCTATCATCTATCCTATCATATCCTCTATCCTATCCTATCCTCTATCCTATCCTATCCTCTATCCTATCCTATCCTCTATCCTATCCTATCCTCTATCCTATCTTATCCTCTATCCTATCCTATCCTCTATCCTATCCTATCCTCTATCCTATCCTATCCTCTATCCTATCCTGTCCTCTATCCTATCCTATCCTCTATCCTCTATCCTATCCTATCCTCAATCCTATCCTATCGTCTATACTATCCTATCCTCTATCCTATCCTATCCTCTATCCTATCCTATCCTCTATCCTATCCTATCCTCTATCCTATCCTATCCTCTATCCTATCCTATCCTCTATCCTATCCTATCCTCTATCCTATCCTATCCTCTATCCTATCCTATCCTCTATCCTATCCTATCCTCTATCCTATCCTATCCTCTATCCTATCCTGTCCTCTATCCTATCCTATCCTCTGTCCTATCCTATGCTCTATCCTATCCTATCGTCTATCCTATCTACTATCCTATCCTATCATCTATCCTATCCTATCCTCTATCCTATCCTATCCTCTATCCTATCCTATCCACTATCCTATCATATCCTCTATCCTATAATATCCTCTATCCTATCCTGTCCTCTATCCTATCCTATCCTCTATCCTATCCTATGCTCTATCCTATCCTATCGTCTATCCTATCTACTATCCTATCCTATCATCTATCCTATCCTATCCTCTATCCTATCCTATCCTCTATCCTATCCTATCCAATCCCCTAACCTATGCTCTATCCTATCCTACCCACTATAATATCGTATACTCTATCATATCCTATCCTCTATCCTATAATATCATCTATCCGTTCCTACTCTCTATCCTAACCTATTCTCTATCCTATCCTCTATCCTATCCTCTATCCTAAGCTATCATCTATCCTATCAAATCCCCTATCCTATCATCTATCCTGTCGTATCCTCTATCCTATCCTATCTTCTATCCTATCCTATCCTCTATCCAATCAAATCCCCTATCCTATCCTCTATCCTATCCTATCCTCTATCCTATCCTATCCTCTATCCTATCCTATCCTCTATCCTATCCTATCCTCTATCCTATCCTATCCTCTATCCTATCCTCTACCCTATCCTATCCTCTATCATATCCTATCCTCTATCCTATACTATCCTCTATCCTATCCTATCCTCTATCCTATCCTATCCTCTATCCTATCATATCCTCTATACTATAATATCCTCTGTCCTATCCTATCTTCTATCCAATCCTCTATCCTATCCTATCCTCTATCCTATCCTATCCTCTATCCTATCCTATCCTCTATCCTATCCTATCCTCTATTATATCCTATCTTCTATTATATCCTATCCTCTATCCTATCAAATCCCCTACCCTATCCTCTATCCTATCCTATCATCTATCCTCAAGTCTATCCTTTCCTGTATCCTATCCAATCCTCTATCCTATCCTATCCTCTATCCTATCCTATCCTCTATCCTATCCTATCCTCTATCCTATCCTATCCTCTATCCTATCCTATCCTCTATCCTATCCTATCCTCTATCCTATCCTATCCTCTATCCTATCCTATCCTCTATCCTATCCTATCCTCTATCCTATCCTATCCTCTATCCTATCCTATCCTCTATCCTATCCTATCCTCTATCCTATCCTATCCTCTATCCTATCCTATCCTCTATCCTATCCTATCCTCTATCCTATCCTATCCTCTATCCTCTATCCTATCCTATCGTCTATACTATCCTATCGTCTATACTATCCTATCCGCTATCCTATCCTATCCTCTATCCTATCCTATGCTCTATCCTATCCTATCGTCTATCCTATCCTCTATCCTATCCTATCCTCTATCCTATCCTATCCTCTATCCTATCCTATCCTCTATCCTATCCTATCCTATATCCTATCCTATCCTCTATCCTATACTATCCTCTATCCTATCCTATCCTCTATCCTATCCATTCCTCTACCCTATCCAATCCTCTATCCTATCCTATCCTCTATCCTATCAAATCCCCTATCCTATCCTCTATCCTATCCTATCCTCTATCCTATCCTCTCCTCTATCCTATCCTATCCAATCCCCTAACCTATGCTCTATCCTATCCTACCCACTATAATATCGTATACTCTATCACATCCTATCCTGTATCCTATAATATCATCTATCCGTTCCAACTCTCTATCCTAACCTATTCTCTATCCTATCCTCTATCCTATCCTCTATCCTCTATCCTATCCTATCCTCTATCCTATCCTATCCTCTATCCTATCCTATCGTCTATCCTATCGTCTATCCTATCCTCTATCCTATCCACTATCATACCCTATCATCTATCCTATCAAATCCCCAATCCTATCCTCTATCCTATCGTATCCTCTACCCTATCCTATCTTCTATCCTATCCTATCCTCTATCCTATCAAATCCTCTATCCTATCCTATCCTCTATCCTATCCTATCCTCTATCCTATCCTATCCTCTATCCTATCCTATCCTCTATCCTATCCTATCCTCTATCCGATCCTATCCTCTATCCTATCCTATCCTCTATCCTATCCTATCGTCTATCCTATCGTCTGTCCTATCCTCTATCCTATCCACTATCATACCCTATCATCTATCCTATCAAATCCCCTATCCTACCCTCTATAATATCGTATACTCTATCATATCCTATCCTCTCTCCTATAATATCATCTATCCGTTCCTATTCTCTATCCTAACCTATTCTCTATCCTATCCTCTTCCCTATCCACTATCCTACCCTATCATCTATCCTATCAAATCCCCTATCCTATACTCTATCCTATCGTATCCTCTACCCTATCCTATCTTCTATCCTATCCTATCCTCTATCCTATCAAATCCCCTATCCTATCCTCTATCCTATCCTATCCTCTATCCTATCCTATCCTCTATCCTATCCTATCCTCTATATTATCCTATCCTCTATCCTATCCTATCCTCTATCCTATCCTATCCTCTATCCTATCCTATCCTCTATCCTATCCTATCTTCTATCCTATCCTATCCTCTATCCTATCAAATCCCCTATCCTATCCTCTATCCTATCCTATCCTGTATCCTATCCAATCCTCTATCCTATCCTATCATCTATCCTCTATCCTATCCAATCCTCTATCCTATCCTATCCACTATCCTATCATATCCTCTATCCTATCCTATCCTCTATACTATCCTCTATCCTATCCTATCCTCTATTCTATCAAATCACCTATCCTACCGTCTATCCTATCCTATCCTGTATCCTATCCAATCCTCTATCCTATCCTATCATCTATCCTCAAGTCTATCCTTTCCTGTATCCTATCCAATCCTCTAACCTATCCTATCCTCTATCCTATCCTGTCCTCTATCCTATCCTATCCTCTATCCTATCCTCTATCCTATCCTCTATCCTAGCCTATCCTCTATCCTATCCTATCCAATCCCCTAACCTATGCTCTATCCTATCCTACCCACTATAATATCGTATACTCTATCATATCCTATCCTCTATCCTATAATATCATCTATCCGTTCCTACTCTCTACCCTAACCTATTCTCTATCCTATCCTCTATCCTATCCTCTATCCTAAGCTATCATCTATCCTATCAAAACCCCTATCCTATCCTCTATCCTGTCGTATCCTCTATCCTATCCTATCTTCTATCCTATCCTATCCTCTATCCAATCAAATCCCCTATCCTATCCTCTATCCTATCCTATCCTCTATCCTATCCTATCCTATCCTCTATCCTATCCTATCCTCTATCCTATCCTATCCTCTATCCTATCCTATCCTCTATCCTATCCTATCCTCTATCCTATCCTATCCTCTATCCTATCCTATCCTCTATCCTATCCTATCCTCTATCCTATCCTCTACCCTATCCTATCCTCTATCCAATCCTCTATCCTATCCTATCCTCTATCCTATCCTATCCTCTATCCTATCCTATCCTCTATTATATCCTATCTTCTATTATATCCTATCCTCTATCCTATCAAATCCCCTACCCTATCCTCTATCCTATCCTATCATCTATCCTCAAGTCTATCCTTTCCTGTATCCTATCCAATCCTCTATCCTATCCTATCCTCTATCCTATCCTATCCTCTATCCTATCCTATCCTATATCCTATCCTATCCTCTATCCTATACTATCCTCTATCCTATCCTATCCTCTATCCTATCCATTCCTCTACCCTATCCAATCCTCTATCCTATCCTATCCTCTATCCTATCAAATCCCCTATCCTATCCTCTATCCTATCCTATCCTCTATCCTATCCTATCCTCTATCCTATCCTATCCAATCCCCTAACCTATGCTCTATCCTATCCTACCCACTATAATATCGTATACTCTATCATATCCTATCCTCTATCCTATAATATCATCTATCCGTTCCAACTCTCTATCCTAACCTATACTCTATCCTATCCTCTATCCTATCCTCTATCCTCTATCCTATCCTATCCTCTATCCTATCCTATCCTCTATCCTATCCTATCGTCTATCCTATCGTCTATCCTATCCTCTATCCTATCCACTATCATACCCTATCATCTATCCTATCAAATCCCCTATCCTATCCTCTATCCTATCGTATCCTCTACCCTATCCTATCTTCTATCCTATCCTATCCTCTATCCTATCAAATCCCCTATCCTATCCTATCCTCTATCCTATCCTATCCTCTATCCTATCCTATCCTCTATCCTATCCTATCCTCTATCCTATCCTATCCTCTATCCTATCCTATCCTCTATCCTATCCTATCCTCTATCCTATCCTATCGTCTATCCTATCGTCTGTCCTATCCTCTATCCTATCCACTATCATACCCTATCATCTATCCTATCAAATCCCCTATCCTACCCTCTATAATATCGTATACTCTATCATATCCTATCCTCTCTCCTATAATATCATCTATCCGTTCCTATTCTCTATCCTAACCTATTCTCTATCCTATCCTCTTCCCTATCCACTATCCTACCCTATCATCTATCCTATCAAATCCCCTATCCTATACTCTATCCTATCGTATCCTCTACCCTATCCTATCTTCTATCCTATCCTATCCTCTATCCTATCAAATCCCCTATCCTATCCTCTATCCTATCCTATCCTCTATCCTATCCTATCCTCTATCCTATCCTATCCACTATCCTATCATATCCTCTATCCTATAATATCCTCTATCCTATCCTATCCTCTATCCAATCCTCTATCCTTTCCTATCCTCTATCCTATCCTATCCTCTATCCTATCCTATCTTCTATCCTATTCTATCCTCTATCCTGTCAAATCACCTATCCTATCCTCTATCCTATCCTATCCTATCCGGTATCCTATCCAATCCTCTATCCTATCCTATCATCTATCCTCAATCCTATTCTTTCCTGTATCCTATCCAATCCTCTATCCTATCCTGTCCTCTATCCTATCCTATCCACTATCCTATCATATCCTCTATCCTATAATATCCTCTATCCTATCCTATCCTCTATCCAATCCTCTATCCTTTCCTATCCTCTATCCTATCCTATCCTCTATCCTATCCTATCCTCTATCCTATCCTATCCTCTATCCTATCCTATCTTCTATCCTATCCTATCCTCTATCCTATCAAATCCCCTATCCTATCCTCTATCCTATCCTATCCTGTATCCTATCCAATCCTCTATCCTATCCTATCATCTATCCTCTATCCTATCCAATCCTCTATCCTATCCTATCCACTATCCTATCATATCCTCTATCCTATCCTATCCTCTATACTATCCTCTATCCTATCCTATCCTCTATTCTATCAAATTACCTATCCTACCGTCTATCCTATCCTATCCTGTATCCTATCCAATCCTCTATCCTATCCTATCATCTATCCTCAAGTCTATCCTTTCCTGTATCCTATCCAATCCTCTAACCTATCCTATCCTCTATCCTATCCTGTCCTCTATCCTATCCTATCCTCTATCCTATCCTCTATCCTATCCTCTATCCTATCCTATCCTCTATCCTATCCTATCGTCTATCCTATCGTCTGTCCTATCCTCTATCCTATCCACTATCATACCCTATCATCTATCCTATCAAATCCCCTATCCTACCCTCTATAATATCGTATACTCTATCATATCCTATCCTCTCTCCTATAATATCATCTATCCGTTCCTATTCTCTATCCTAACCTATTCTCTATCCTATCCTCTTCCCTATCCACTATCCTACCCTATCATCTATCCTATCAAATCCCCTATCCTATACTCTATCCTATCGTATCCTCTACCCTATCCTATCTTCTATCCTATCCTATCCTCTATCCTATCAAATCCCCTATCCTATCCTCTATCCTATCCTATCCTCTATCCTATCCTATCCTCTATCCTATCCTATCCACTATCCTATCATATCCTCTATCCTATAATATCCTCTATCCTATCCTATCCTCTATCCAATCCTCTATCCTTTCCTATCCTCTATCCTATCCTATCCTCTATCCTATCCTATCTTCTATCCTATTCTATCCTCTATCCTGTCAAATCACCTATCCTATCCTCTATCCTATCCTATCCTATCCGGTATCCTATCCAATCCTCTATCCTATCCTATCATCTATCCTCAATCCTATTCTTTCCTGTATCCTATCCAATCCTCTATCCTATCCTGTGCTCTATCCTATCCTATCCTCTATCCTATCCTATGCTCTATCCTATCCTATCATCTATCCTATCCTATCCTCTATCCTATCCTATCCTCTATCCTATCCTATCCTCTATCCTATCCTATCCTCTATCCTATCCTATCTCCTATCCTATCCTATCCTCTATCCTATCAAATCCCCTATCCTATCCTCTATCCTATCCTATCCTGTATCCTATCCAATCCTCTATCCTATCCTATCATCTATCCTCTATCCTATCCAATCCTCTATCCTATCCTATCCACTATCCTATCATATCCTCTATCCTATCCTATCCTCTATACTATCCTCTATCCTATCCTATCCTCTATTCTATCAAATCACCTATCCTACCGTCTATCCTATCCTATCCTGTATCCTATCCAATCCTCTATCCTATCCTATCATCTATCCTCAAGTCTATCCTTTCCTGTATCCTATCCAATCCTCTAACCTATCCTATCCTCTATCCTATCCTGATCTCTATCCTATCCTATCCTCTATCCTATCCTCTATCCTATCCTATCCTCTATCCTATCCTATCCTCTATCCTATCCTATCGTCTATCCTATCGTCTATCCTATCCTCTATCGTATCCACTATCATACCCTATCATCTATCCTATCAAATCCCCTATCCTATCCTCTATCCTATCGTATCCTCTACCCTATCCTATCTTCTATCCTATCCTATCCTCTATCCTATCAAATCCCCTATCCTATCCTATCCTCTATCCTATCCTATCCTCTATCCTATCCTATCCTCTATCCTATCCTATCCTCTATCCTATCCTATCCTCTATCCTATCCTATCCTCTATCCTATCCTCTATCCTATCCTATCGTCTATCCTATCGTCTGTCCTATCCTCTATCCTATCCACTATCATACCCTATCATCTATCCTATCAAATCCCCTATCCTACCCTCTATAATATCGTATACTCTATCATATCCTATCCTCTCTCCTATAATATCATCTATCCGTTCCTATTCTCTATCCTAACCTATTCTCTATCCTATCCTCTTCCCTATCCACTATCCTACCCTATCATCTATCCTATCAAATCCCCTATCCTATACTCTATCCTATCGTATCCTCTACCCTATCCTATCTTCTATCCTATCCTATCCTCTATCCTATCAAATCCCCTATCCTATCCTCTATCCTATCCTATCCTCTATCCTATCCTATCCTCTATCCTATCCTATCCACTATCCTATCATATCCTCTATCCTATAATATCCTCTATCCTATCCTATCCTCTATCCAATCCTCTATCCTTTCCTATCCTCTATCCTATCCTATCCTCTATCCTATCCTATCCTCTATCCTATCCTATCCTCTATCCTATCCTATCTTCTATCCTATCCTATCCTCTATCCTATCAAATCCCCTATCCTATCCTCTATCCTATCCTATCCTGTATCCTATCCAATCCTCTATCCTATCCTATCATCTATCCTCTATCCTATCCAATCCTCTATCCTATCCTATCCACTATCCTATCATATCCTCTATCCTATCCTATCCTCTATACTATCCTCTATCCTATCCTATCCTCTATTCTATCAAATTACCTATCCTACCGTCTATCCTATCCTATCCTGTATCCTATCCAATCCTCTATCCTATCCTATCATCTATCCTCAAGTCTATCCTTTCCTGTATCCTATCCAATCCTCTAACCTATCCTATCCTCTATCCTATCCTGTCCTCTATCCTATCCTATCCTCTATCCTATCCTCTATCCTATCCTCTATCCTATCCTATCCTCTATCCTATCCTATCGTCTATCCTATCGTCTGTCCTATCCTCTATCCTATCCACTATCATACCCTATCATCTATCCTATCAAATCCCCTATCCTACCCTCTATAATATCGTATACTCTATCATATCCTATCCTCTCTCCTATAATATCATCTATCCGTTCCTATTCTCTATCCTAACCTATTCTCTATCCTATCCTCTTCCCTATCCACTATCCTACCCTATCATCTATCCTATCAAATCCCCTATCCTATACTCTATCCTATCGTATCCTCTACCCTATCCTATCTTCTATCCTATCCTATCCTCTATCCTATCAAATCCCCTATCCTATCCTCTATCCTATCCTATCCTCTATCCTATCCTATCCTCTATCCTATCCTATCCACTATCCTGTCATATCCTCTATCCTATAATATCCTCTATCCTATCCTATCCTCTATCCAATCCTCTATCCTTTCCTATCCTCTATCCTATCCTATCCTCTATCCTATCCTATCCTCTATCCTATCCTATCCTCTATCCTATCCTATCTTCTATCCTATCCTATCCTCTATCCTATCAAATCCCCTATCCTATCCTCTATCCTATCCTATCCTGTATCCTATCCAATCCTCTATCCTATCCTATCATCTATCCTCTATCCTATCCAATCCTCTATCCTATCCTATCCACTATCCTATCATATCCTCTATCCTATCCTATCCTCTATACTATCCTCTATCCTATCCTATCCTCTATTCTATCAAATCACCAATCCTACCGTCTATCCTATCCTATCCTGTATCCTATCCAATCCTCTATCCTATCCTATCATCTATCCTCAAGTCTATCCTTTCCTGTATCCTATCCAATCCTCTAACCTATCCTATCCTCTATCCTATCCTGTCCTCTATCCTATCCTATCCTCTATCCTATCCTCTATCCTATCCTCTATCCTAGCCTATCCTCTATCCTATCCTATCCAATCCCCTAACCTATGCTCTATCCTATCCTACCCACTATAATATCGTATACTCTATCATATCCTATCCTCTATCCTATAATATCATCTATCCGTTCCTACTCTCTATCCTAACCTATTCTCTATCCTATCCTCTATTCTATCCTCTATCCTAAGCTATCATCTATCCTATCAAATCCCCTATCCTATCCTCTATCCTGTCGTATCCTCTATCCTATCCTATCTTCTATCCTATCCTATCCTCTATCCAATCAAATCCCCTATCCTATCCTCTATCCGATCCTATCCTCAATCCTATCCTATCCTCTATCCTATCCTCTACCCTATCCTATCCTCTATCATATCCTATCCTCTATCCTATCCTATCCTCTATCCTATCCTATCTTCTATCCTATCCTATCCTCTATCCTATCCTATCCTCTATCCTATCCTATCCTCTATCCTATCCTATCCTCTACCCTATCCTATCCTCTATCCTATCCTATCCTCTATCCTATCCTATCCTCTATCCTATCCTCTATCCTATCCTCTATCCTACCCTCTATCCTATCCAATCCTATATCCTATCCTATCCTCTATCCTATCCTATCATCTATCCTCAAGTCTATCCTTTCCTGTATCCTATCCAATCCTCTAACCTATCCTATCCTCTATCCTATCCTGTCCTCTATCCTATCCTATCCTCTATCCTATCCTCTATCCTAGCCTATCCTCTATCCTATTCTATCCAATCCCCTAACCTATGCTCTATCCTATCCTACCCACTATAATATCGTATACTCTATCATATCCTATCCTCTATCCTAAGCTATCATCTATCCTATCAAATCCCCTATCCTATACTCTATCCTATCGTATCCTCTACCCTATCCTATCTTCTATCCTATCCTATCCTCTATCCTATCAAATCCCCTGTCCTATCCTCTATCCTATCCTATCCTCTATCCTATCCTATCCTCTATCCTATCCTATCCACTATCCTATCATATCCTCTATCCTATAATATCCTCTATCCTATCCTATCCTCTATCCAATCCTCTATCCTTTCCTATCCTCTATCCTATCCTATCCTCTATCCTATCCTATCTTCTATCCTATTCTATCCTCTATCCTGTCAAATCACCTATCCTATCCTCTATCCTATCCTATCCTATCCGGTATCCTATCCAATCCTCTATCCTATCCTATCATCTATCCTCAATCCTATTCTTTCCTGTATCCTATCCAATCCTCTATCCTATCCTGTCCTCTATCCTATCCTATCCTCTATCCTATCCTATGCTCTATCCTATCCTATCATCTATCCTATCCTATCCTCTATCCTATCCTATCCTCTATCCTATCCTATCCTCTATCCTATCCTATCCTCTATCCTATCCTATCTCCTATCCTATCCTATCCTCTATCCTATCAAATCCCCTATCCTATCCTCTATCCTATCCTATCCTGTATCCTATCCAATCCTCTATCCTATCCTATCATCTATCCTCTATCCTATCCAATCCTCTATCCTATCCTATCCACTATCCTATCATATCCTCTATCCTATCCTATCCTCTATACTATCCTCTATCCTATCCTATCCTCTATTCTATCAAATCACCTATCCTACCGTCTATCCTATCCTATCCTGTATCCTATCCAATCCTCTATCCTATCCTATCATCTATCCTCAAGTCTATCCTTTCCTGTATCCTATCCAATCCTCCAACCTATCCTATCCTCTATCCTATCCTGATCTCTATCCTATCCTATCCTCTATCCTATCCTCTATCCTATCCTATCCTCTATCCTATCCTATCCTCTATCCTATCCTATCGTCTATCCTATCGTCTATCCTATCCTCTATCCTATCCACTATCATACCCTATCATCTATCCTATCAAATCCCCTATCCTATCCTCTATCCTATCGTATCCTCTACCCTATCCTATCTTCTATCCTATCCTATCCTCTATCCTATCAAATCCCCTATCCTATCCTATCCTCTATCCTATCGTATCCTCTATCCTATCCTATCCTCTATCCTATCCTATCCTCTATCCTATCCTATCCTCTATCCTATCCTATCCTCTATCCTATCCTATCGTCTATCCTATCGTCTGTCCTATCCTCTATCCTATCCACTATCATACCCTATCATCTATCCTATCAAATCCCCTATCCTACCCTCTATAATATCGTATACTCTATCATATCCTATCCTCTCTCCTATAATATCATCTATCCGTTCCTATTCTCTATCCTAACCTATTCTCTATCCTATCCTCTTCCCTATCCACTATCCTACCCTATCATCTATCCTATCAAATCCCCTATCCTATACTCTATCCTATCGTATCCTCTACCCTATCCTATCTTCTATCCTATCCTATCCTCTATCCTATCAAATCCCCTATCCTATCCTCTATCCTATCCTATCCTCTATCCTATCCTATCCTCTATCCTATCCTATCCACTATCCTATCATATCCTCTATCCTATAATATCCTCTATCCTATCCTATCCTCTATCCAATCCTCTATCCTTTCCTATCCTCTATCCTATCCTATCCTCTATCCTATCCTATCCTCTATCCTATCCTATCCTCTATCCTATCCTATCTTCTATCCTATCCTATCCTCTATCCTATCAAATCCCCTATCCTATCCTCTATCCTATCCTATCCTGTATCCTATCCAATCCTCTATCCTATCCTATCATCTATCCTCTATCCTATCCAATCCTCTATCCTATCCTATCCACTATCCTATCATATCCTCTATCCTATCCTATCCTCTATACTATCCTCTATCTTATCCTATCCTCTATTCTATCAAATTACCTATCCTACCGTCTATCCTATCCTATCCTGTATCCTATCCAATCCTCTATCCTATCCTATCATCTATCCTCAAGTCTATCCTTTCCTGTATCCTATCCAATCCTCTAACCTATCCTATCCTCTATCCTATCCTGTCCTCTATCCTATCCTATCCTCTATCCTATCCTCTATCCTATCCTCTATCCTATCCTATCCTCTATCCTATCCTATCGTCTATCCTATCGTCTGTCCTATCCTCTATCCTATCCACTATCATACCCTATCATCTATCCTATCAAATCCCCTATCCTACCCTCTATAATATCGTATACTCTATCATATCCTATCCTCTCTCCTATAATATCATCTATCCGTTCCTATTCTCTATCCTAACCTATTCTCTATCCTATCCTCTTCCCTATCCACTATCCTACCCTATCATCTATCCTATCAAATCCCCTATCCTATACTCTATCCTATCGTATCCTCTACCCTATCCTATCTTCTATCCTATCCTATCCTCTATCCTATCAAATCCCCTATCCTATCCTCTATCCTATCCTATCCTCTATCCTATCCTATCCTCTATCCTATCCTATCCACTATCCTGTCATATCCTCTATCCTATAATATCCTCTATCCTATCCTATCCTCTATCCAATCCTCTATCCTTTCCTATCCTCTATCCTATCCTATCCTCTATCCTATCCTATCCTCTATCCTATCCTATCCTCTATCCTATCCTATCTTCTATCCTATCCTATCCTCTATCCTATCAAATCCCCTATCCTATCCTCTATCCTATCCTATCCTGTATCCTATCCAATCCTCTATCCTATCCTATCATCTATCCTCTATCCTATCCAATCCTCTATCCTATCCTATCCACTATCCTATCATATCCTCTATCCTATCCTATCCTCTATACTATCCTCTATCCTATCCTATCCTCTATTCTATCAAATCACCTATCCTACCGTCTATCCTATCCTATCCTGTATCCTATCCAATCCTCTATCCTATCCTATCATCTATCCTCAAGTCTATCCTTTCCTGTATCCTATCCAATCCTCTAACCTATCCTATCCTCTATCCTATCCTGTCCTCTATCCTATCCTATCCTCTATCCTATCCTCTATCCTATCCTCTATCCTAGCCTATCCTCTATCCTATCCTATCCAATCCCCTAACCTATGCTCTATCCTATCCTACCCACTATAATATCGTATACTCTATCATATCCTATCCTCTATCCTATAATATCATCTATCCGTTCCTACTCTCTATCCTAACCTATTCTCTATCCTATCCTCTATTCTATCCTCTATCCTAAGCTATCATCTATCCTATCAAATCCCCTATCCTATCCTCTATCCTGTCGTATCCTCTATCCTATCCTATCTTCTATCCTATCCTATCCTCTATCCAATCAAATCCCCTATCCTATCCTCTATCCTATCCTATCCTCAATCCTATCCTATCCTCTATCCTATCCTCTACCCTATCCTATCCTCTATCATATCCTATCCTCTATCCTATCCTATCCTCTATCCTATCCTATCTTCTATCCTATCCTATCCTCTATCCTATCCTATCCTCTATCCTATCCTATCCTCTATCCTATCCTATCCTCTACCCTATCCTATCCTCTATCCTATCCTATCCTCTATCCTATCCTATCCTCTATCCTATCCTCTATCCTATCCTCTATCCTATCCTCTATCCTACCCTCTATCCTATCCAATCCTATATCCTATCCTATCCTCTATCCTATCCTATCATCTATCCTCAAGTCTATCCTTTCCTGTATCCTATCCAATCCTCTAACCTATCCTATCCTCTATCCTATCCTGTCCTCTATCCTATCCTATCCTCTATCCTATCCTCTATCCTAGCCTATCCTCTATCCTATTCTATCCAATCCCCTAACCTATGCTCTATCCTATCCTACCCACTATAATATCGTATACTCTATCATATCCTATCCTCTATCCTAAGCTATCATCTATCCTATCAAATCCCCTATCCTATCCTATATCCTGTCGTATCCTCTATCCTATCCTATCTTCTATCCTATCCTATCCTCTATCCAAACAAATCCCCTATCCTATCCTCTATCCTATCCTATCCTCTATCCTATCCTATCCTCTATATTATCCTATCCTCTATCCTAGCGTATCCTCTATCCTATCCTATCCTCTATCCTATCCTATCCTCTATCCTATCCTATCCTCTATCCTATCCTATCCTCTATCCTATCCTATCCTCTATCCTACCCTATCATCTATCCTATCATATCCTCTATCCTATCCTATCCTCTATCCTATCCTATCCTCTATCCTATCCTATCCTCTATCCTATCCTATCCTCTATCCTATCCTATCCTCTATCCTATCCTATCCTATCCTCTATCCTATCCTATCCTCTATCCTATCCTATCCTCTATCCTATCCTATCCTCTATCCTATCCTATCCTCTATCCTATCCTATCCTCTATCCTATCCTATCCTCTATCCTATCCTATCCTCTATCCTCTATCCTCTATCCTCTATCCTCTATCCTATCCTATCCTCTATCCTATCCTATCGTCTATACTATCCTATCCTCTATCCTATCCTATCCTCTATCCTATCCTATCCTCTATCCTATCCTATCCTATCGTCTATCCTATCCTCTATCCTATCCTATCCTCTATCCTATCCTATCCTCTATCCTATCCTATCTTCTATCCTATCCTATCCTCTATCCTATCCTATCCTCTATCCTATCCTATCCTCTATCCTATCCTATCCTCTACCCTATCCTATCCTCTATCCTATTCTATCCAATCCCCTAACCTATGCTCTATCCTATCCTACCCACTATAATATCGTATACTCTATCATATCCTATCCTCTATCCTAAGCTATCATCTATCCTATCAAATCCCCTATCCTATCCTATATCCTGTCGTATCCTCTATCCTATCCTATCTTCTATCCTATCCTATCCTCTATCCAAACAAATCCCCTATCCTATCCTATCCTCTATCCTATCCTATCCTCTATATTATCCTATCCTCTATCCTAGCGTATCCTCTATCCTATCCTATCCTCTATCCTATCCTATCCTCTATCCTATCCTATCCTCTATCCTATCCTATCCTCTATCCTATCCTATCCTCTATCCTACCCTATCATCTATCCTATCATATCCTCTATCCTATCCTATCCTCTATCCTATCCTATCCTCTATCCTATCCTATCCTCTATCCTATCCTATCCTCTATCCTATCCTATCCTCTATCCTATCCTATCCTCTATCCTATCCTATCCTATCCTCTATCCTATCCTATCCTCTATCCTATCCTATCCTCTATCCTATCCTATCCTCTATCCTATCCTATCCTCTATCCTATCCTATCCTCTATCCTATCCTATCCTCTATCCTATCCTATCCTCTATCCTCTATCCTCTATCCTCTATCCTCTATCCTCTATCCTATCCTATCCTCTATCCTATCCTATCGTCTATACTATCCTATCCTCTATCCTATCCTATCCTCTATCCTATCCTATCCTCTATCCTATCCTATCTTCTATCCTATCCTATCCTCTATCCTATCCTATCCTCTATCCTATCCTATCCTCTATCCTATCCTATCCTCTATCCTATCCTCTATCCTATCCTCTATCCTATCCTCTATCCTACCCTCTATCCTATCCAATCCTATATCCTATCCTATCCTCTATCCTATCCTATCATCTATCCTCAAGTCTATCCTTTCCTGTAACCTATCCAATCCTCTAACCTATCCTATCCTCTATCCTATCCTGTCCTCTATCCTATCCTATCCTCTATCCTATCCTCTATCCTAGCCTATCCTCTATCCTATTCTATCCAATCCCCTAACCTATGCTCTATCCTATCCTACCCACTATAATATCGTATACTCTATCATATCCTATCCTCTATCCTAAGCTATCATCTATCCTATCAAATCCCCCATCCTATCCTATATCCTGTCGTATCCTCTATCCTATCCTATCTTCTATCCTATCCTATCCTCTATCCAAACAAATCCCCTATCCTATCCTCTATCCTATCCTATCCTCTATCCTATCCTATCCTCTATATTATCCTATCCTCTATCCTAGCGTATCCTCTATCCTATCCTATCCTCTATCCTATCCTATCCTCTATCCTATCCTATCCTCTATCCTATCCTATCCTCTATCCTATCCTATCCTCTATCCTACCCTATCATCTATCCTATCATATCTTCTATCCTATCCTATCCTCTATCCTATCCTATCCTCTATCCTATCCTATCCTCTATCCTATCCTATCCTCTATCCTATCCTATCCTCTATCCTATCCTATCCTCTATCCTATCCTATCCTATCCTCTATCCTATCCTATCCTCTATCCTATCCTATCCTCTATCCTATCCTATCCTCTATCCTATCCTATCCTCTATCCTATCCTATCCTCTATCCTATCCTATCCTCTATCCTATCCTATCCTCTATCCTATCCTATCCTCTATCCTCTATCCTCTATCCTCTATCCTCTATCCTATCCTATCCTCTATCCTATCCTATCGTCTATACTATCCTATCCTCTATCCTATCCTATCCTCTATCCTATCCTATCCTATCGTCTATCCTATCCTCTATCCTATCCTATCCTCTATCCTATCCTATCCTCTATCCTATCCTATCTTCTATCCTATCCTATCCTCTATCCTATCCTATCCTCTATCCTATCCTATCCTCTATCCTATCCTATCCTCTACCCTATCCTATCCTCTATCCTATCCTATCCTCTATCCTATCCTATATCCTGTCGTATCCTCTATCCTATCCTATCTTCTATCCTATCCTATCCTCTATCCTATCCTCTATCCTAGCCTATCCTCTATCCTATTCTATCCAATCCCCTAACCTATGCTCTATCCTATCCTACCCACTATAATATCGTATACTCTATCATATCCTATCCTCTATCCTAAGCTATCATCTATCCTATCAAATCCCCTATCCTATCCTATATCCTGTCGTATCCTCTATCCTATCCTATCTTCTATCCTATCCTATCCTCTATCCAAACAAATCCCCTATCCTATCCTATCCTCTATCCTATCCTATCCTCTATATTATCCTATCCTCTATCCTAGCGTATCCTCTATCCTATCCTATCCTCTATCCTATCCTATCCTCTATCCTATCCTATCCTCTATCCTATCCTATCCTCTATCCTATCCTATCCTCTATCCTATCCTATCCTCTATCCTACCCTATCATCTATCCTATCATATCCTCTATCCTATCCTATCCTCTATCCTATCCTATCCTCTATCCTATCCTATCCTCTATCCTATCCTATCCTCTATCCTATCCTATCCTCTATCCTATCCTATCCTCTATCCTATCCTATCCAATCCTCTATCCTATCCTATCATCTATCCTCAAGTCTATCCTTTCCTGTATCCTATCCAATCCTCTAACCTATCCTATCCTCTATCCTACCCTATCATCTATCCTATCAAATCCCCTATCCTATCCTCTATCCTGTCGTATCCTCTATCCTATCCTACCTTCTATCCTATCCTATCCTCTATCCTATCAAATCCCCTATCCTATCCTCTATCATATCCTATCCTCTATCCTATCCTATCCTCTATATTATCCTATCCTCTATCCTATCCTATAGTTTATCCTATCCTACCCTCTATCCTATCCTATCCTCTATCCTATCTTATCCTCTATCCTATCCTATCCTCTATCCTATCCTATCCTCTATCCTATCCTATCCTCTATCCTATCCTATCCTCTATCCTATCCTATCCAATCCCCTACCCTATGCTCTATCCTATCCTACCCTCTATAATATCGTATACTCTATCATATCCTATCTTCTCTCCTATAATATCATCTATCCGTTCCTATTCTCTATCCTAACCTATTCTCTATCCTATCCTCTTCCCTATCCACTATCCTACCCTATCATCTATCCTATCAAATCCCCTATCCTATACTCTATCCTATCGTATCCTCTACCCTATCCTATCTTCTATCCTATCCTATCCTCTATCCTATCAAATCCCCTATCCTATCCTCTATCCTATCCTATCCTCTATCCTATCCTATCCTCTATCCTATCCTATCCACTATCCTGTCATATCCTCTATCCTATAATATCCTCTATCCTATCCTATCCTCTATCCAATCCTCTATCCTTTCCTATCCTCTATCCTATCCTATCCTCTATCCTATCCTATCTTCTATCCTATTCTATCCTCTATCCTATCCTATCCTCTATCCAATCCTCTATCGTATCCTATCCTCTATCCTATCCTATCCTCTATCCTATCCTATCTTCTATCCTATCCTATCCTCTATCCTATCAAATCCCCTACCCTATCCTCTGTCCTATCCTATCCTCTATCCTACCCTATCCTCTATCCTATCCTATCCTCTATCCTATCCTATCCTCTATCCTATCCTATCCTCTATCCTATCCTATCCTCTATACTATCCTCTATCCTATCCTATCCTCTATTCTATCAAATCACCTATCCTACCGTCTATCCTATCCTATCCTGTATCCTATCCAATCCTCTATCCTATCCTATCATCTATCCTCAAGTCTATCCTTTCCTGTATCCTATCCAATCCTCTAACCTATCCTATCCTCTATCCTACCCTATCATCTATCCTATCAAATCCCCTATCCTATCCTCTATCCTGTCGTATCCTCTATCCTATCCTACCTTCTATCCTATCCTATCCTCTATCCTATCAAATCCCCTATCCTATCCTCTATCGTATCCTATCCTCTATCCTATCCTATCCTCTATATTATCCTATCCTCTATCCTAGCCTATCCTCTATCCTATCCTCTATCCTCTATCCGATCCTATCCTCTATCCCATCCTATCCTCTATCCTATCCTATCCTCTATCCTATCCTATCCTCTATCCTACCCTATCCTCTATCCTATCCTATCCTCTATCCTATCCTATCCTCTATCTTATCCTATCCTCTATCCTATCCTATCCTCTATACTATCCTCTATCCTATCCTATCCTCTATTCTATCAAATCCCTACCCTACCGTCTATCCTATCCTATCCTGTATCCTATCCAATCCTCTATCCTATCCTATCATCTATCCTCAAGTCTATCCTTTCCTGTATCCTATCCAATCCTCTAACCTATCCTATCCTCTATCCTATCCTGTCCTCTATCCTATCCTATCCTCTATCCTATCCTCTATCCTATCCTCTATCCTAGCCTATCCTCTATCCTATCCTATCGAATCCCCTAAGCTATGCTCTATCCTATCCTACCCACTATAATATCGTATACTCTATCATATCCTATCCTCTATCCTATCCTATCCTCTATCCTATCCTCTATCCTATCCTCTATCCTATCCTATCCTCTATCCTATCCTATCTTCTATCCTATTCTATCCTCTATCCTATCAAATCACCTATCCTAACCTCTATCCTATCCTATCCGGTATCCTATCCAATCCTCTATCCTATCCTATCATCTATCCACAATCCTATTCTTTCCTGTATCCTATCCAATCCTCTATCCTATCCTGTCCTCTATCCTATCCTATCCTCTATCCTATCCTATGCTCTATCCTATCCTATCGTCTTTCCTATCTACTATCCTATCCTGTCATCTATCCTATCCTATCCTCTATCCTATCCTATCCTCTATACTATCCTCTATCCTATCCTATCCTCTATTCTATCAAATCACCTATCCTACCGTCTATCCTATCCTATCCTGTATCCTATACTATCCTCTATGCTATTTTATCCTCTATCCTATCCTATCCTCTATCCTATCCTATCTTCTATCCTACCCTATCATCTATCCTATCAAATCCCCTATCCTATCCTCTATCCTGTCGTATCCTCTATCCTATCCTACCTTCTATCCTATCCTATCCTCTATCCTATCAAATCCCCTATCCTATCCTCTATCATATCCTATCCTCTATCCTATCCTATCCTCTATATTATCCTATCCTCTATCCTATCCTATAGTTTATCCTATCCTATCCTCTATCCTATCCTATCCTCTATCCTATCTTATCCTCTATCCTATCCTATCCTCTATCCTATCCTATCCTCTATCCTATCCTATCCTCTATCCTATCCTATCCTCTATCCTATCCTATCCAATCCCCTACCCTATGCTCTATCCTATCCTACCCTCTATAATATCGTATACTCTATCATATCCTATCTTCTCTCCTATAATATCATCTATCCGTTCCTATTCTCTATCCTAACCTATTCTCTATCCTATCCTCTTCCCTATCCACTATCCTACCCTATCATCTATCCTATCAAATCCCCTATCCTATACTCTATCCTATCGTATCCTCTACCCTATCCTATCTTCTATCCTATCCTATCCTCTATCCTATCAAATCCCCTATCCTATCCTCTATCCTATCCTATCCTCTATCCTATCCTATCCTCTATCCTATCCTATCCACTATCCTGTCATATCCTCTATCCTATAATATCCTCTATCCTATCCTATCCTCTATCCAATCCTCTATCCTTTCCTATCCTCTATCCTATCCTATCCTCTATCCTATCCTATCTTCTATCCTATTCTATCCTCTATCCTATCCTATCCTCTATCCAATCCTCTATCGTATCCTATCCTCTATCCTATCCTATCCTCTATCCTATCCTATCTTCTATCCTATCCTATCCTCTATCCTATCAAATCCCCTACCCTATCCTCTGTCCTATCCTATCCTCTATCCTACCCTATCCTCTATCCTATCCTATCCTCTATCCTATCCTATCCTCTATCCTATCCTATCCTCTATCCTATCCTATCCTCTATACTATCCTCTATCCTATCCTATCCTCTATTCTATCAAATCACCTATCCTACCGTCTATCCTATCCTATCCTGTATCCTATCCAATCCTCTATCCTATCCTATCATCTATCCTCAAGTCTATCCTTTCCTGTATCCTATCCAATCCTCTAACCTATCCTATCCTCTATCCTACCCTATCATCTATCCTATCAAATCCCCTATCCTATCCTCTATCCTGTCGTATCCTCTATCCTATCCTACCTTCTATCCTATCCTATCCTCTATCCTATCAAATCCCCTATCCTATCCTCTATCGTATCCTATCCTCTATCCTATCCTATCCTCTATATTATCCTATCCTCTATCCTAGCCTATCCTCTATCCTATCCTCTATCCTCTATCCGATCCTATCCTCTATCCCATCCTATCCTCTATCCTATCCTATCCTCTATCCTATCCTATCCTCTATCCTACCCTATCCTCTATCCTATCCTATCCTCTATCCTATCCTATCCTCTATCCTATCCTATCCTCTATCCTATCCTATCCTCTATACTATCCTCTATCCTATCCTATCCTCTATTCTATCAAATCCCTACCCTACCGTCTATCCTATCCTATCCTGTATCCTATCCAATCCTCTATCCTATCCTATCATCTATCCTCAAGTCTATCCTTTCCTGTATCCTATCCAATCCTCTAACCTATCCTATCCTCTATCCTATCCTGTCCTCTATCCTATCCTATCCTCTATCCTATCCTCTATCCTATCCTCTATCCTAGCCTATCCTCTATCCTATCCTATCGAATCCCCTAAGCTATGCTCTATCCTATCCTACCCACTATAATATCGTATACTCTATCATATCCTATCCTCTATCCTATCCTATCCTCTATCCTATCCTCTATCCTATCCTCTATCCTATCCTATCCTCTATCCTATCCTATCTTCTATCCTATTCTATCCTCTATCCTATCAAATCACCTATCCTAACCTCTATCCTATCCTATCCGGTATCCTATCCAATCCTCTATCCTATCCTATCATCTATCCTCAATCCTATTCTTTCCTGTATCCTATCCAATCCTCTATCCTATCCTGTCCTCTATCCTATCCTATCCTCTATCCTATCCTATGCTCTATCCTATCCTATCGTCTTTCCTATCTACTATCCTATCCTATCATCTATCCTATCCTATCCTCTATCCTATCCTATCCTCTATACTATCCTCTATCCTATCCTATCCTCTATTCTATCAAATCACCTATCCTACCGTCTATCCTATCCTATCCTGTATCCTATACTATCCTCTATGCTATTTTATCCTCTATCCTATCCTATCCTCTATCCTATCCTATCTTCTATCCTATCCTATCCTCTATCCTATCAAATCCCCTATCCTATCCTCTATCCTATCCTATCCTCTATCCTATCCTATCCTCTATCCTATCCTATCCTCTATCCTATCCTATCGTCTATCCTATCGTCTATCCTATCCTCTATCCTATCCACTATCATACCCTATCATCTATCCTATCAAATCACCTATCCTAACCTCTATCCTATCCTATCCGGTATCCTATCCAATCCTCTATCCTATCCTATCATCTATCCTCAATCCTATTCTTTCCTGTATCCTATCCAATCCTCTATCCTATCCTGTCCTCTATCCTATCCTATCCTCTATCCTATCCTATGCTCTATCCTATCCTATCGTCTTTCCTATCTACTATCCCATCCTATCATCTATCCTATCCTATCCTCTATCCTATCCTATCCTCTATACTATCCTCTATCCTATCCTATCCTCTATTCTATCAAATCACCTATCCTACCGTCTATCCTATCCTATCCTGTATCCTATCCAATCCTCTATCCTATCCTATCCAATCCCCTAACCTATGCTCTATCCTATCCTACCCACTATAATATCGTATACTCTATCATATCCTATCCTCTATCCTATAATATCATCTATCCGTTCCTACTCTCTATCCTAACCTATTCTCTATCCTATCCTCTATCCTATCCTCTATCCTAAGCTATCATCTATCCTATCAAATCCCCTATCCTATCCTCCATCCTGTCGTATCCTCTATCCTATCCTATCTTCTATCCTATCCTATCCTCTATCCAATCAAATCCCCTATCCTATCCTCTATCCTATCCTATCCTCTATCCTATCCTATCCTCTATCCTATCCTATCCTCTATCCTATCCTATCCTCTATCCTATCCTCTACCCTATCCTATCCTCTATCATATCCTATCCTCTATCCTATACTATCCTCTATCCTATCCTATCCTCTATCCTATCCTATCCTCTATCCTATCATATCCTCTATACTATAATATCCTCTGTCCTATCCTATCCTCTATCCAATCCTCTATCCTATCCTATCCTCTATCCTATCCTATCCTCTATCCTATCCTATCCTCTATTATATCCTATCTTCTATTATATCCTATCCTCTATCCTATCAAATCCCCTACCCTATCCTCTATCCTATCCTATCATCTATCCTCAAGTCTATCCTTTCCTGTATCCTATCCAATCCTCTATCCTATCCTATCCTCTATCCTATCCTGTCCTCTATCCTATCCTATCCTCTATCCTATTCTATCCTCTATCCTATCCTATCCTCTATCCTATCCTATCCTCTATATTATCCTATCCTCTATCCTATCCTATCCTCTATCCTATCCTATCCAATCCCCTATCCTATGCTCTATCCTATCCTACCCACTATAATATCGTATACTCTATCATATCTTATCCTCTATCCTATAATATCATCTATCCGATCCTACTCTCTATCCTAACCTATTCTCTATCCTATCCTCTATCCTATCCTATCCTCTATCCTATCCTATCCTCTATCCTATCCTATCCTCTATCCTATCCTATCCTATCCTCTATCCTATCCTATCCTCTATCCTATCCTATCCTCTATCCTATCCTATCCTCTATCCTCTATCCTATCCTATCGTCTATACTATCCTATCCTCTATCCTATCCTATCCTCTATCCTATCCTATGCTCTATCCTATCCTATCGTCTATCCTATCCTCTATCCTATCCCATCCTCTATCCTATCCTATCCTCTATCCTATCCTATCCTCTAACCTATCCTATCCTATATCCTATCCTATCCTCTATCCTATACTATCCTCTATCCTATCCTATCCTCTATCCTATCCATTCCTCTATCCTATCCAATCCTCTATCCTATCCTATCTTCTATCCTATCAAATCCCCTATCCTATCCTCTATCCTATCCTATCCTCTATCCTATCCTATCCTCTATCCTATCCTATCCAATCCCCTAACCTATGCTCTATCCTATCCTACCCACTATAATATCGTATACTCTATCATATCCTATCCTCTATCCTATAACATCATCTATCCGTTCCAACTCTCTATCCTAACCTATTCTCTATCCTATCCTCTATCCTATCCTCTATCCTCTATCCTATCCTATCCTCTATCCTATCCTATCCTCTATCCTATCCTATCGTCTATCCTATCGTCTATCCTATCCTCTATCCTATCCACTATCATACCCTATCATCTATCCTATCAAATCCCCTATCCTATCCTCTATCCTATCGTATCCTCTACCCTATCCTATCTTCTATCCTATCCTATCCTCTATCCTATCAAATCCCCTATCCTATCCTATCCTCTATCCTATCCTATCCTCTATCCTATCCTATCCTCTATCCTATCCTATCCTCTATCCTATCCTATCGTCTATCCTATCGTCTGTCCTATCCTCTATCCTATCCACTATCATACCCTATCATCTATCCTATCAAATCCCCTATCCTACCCTCTATAATATCGTATACTCTATCATATCCTATCCTCTCTCCTATAATATCATCTATCCGTTCCTATTCTCTATCCTAACCTATTCTCTATCCTATCCTCTTCCCTATCCACTATCCTAACCTATCATCTATCCTATCAAATCCCCTATGCTATACTCTATAATATCCTATCCTCTATCCTATCCTATCCTCTATCCTATCCTATCCTGTATCCTATCCAATCCTCTATCCTATCCTATCATCTATCCTCTATCCTATCCAATCCTCTATCCTATCCTATCCACTATCCTATCCTATCCTCTATACTATCCTATCCTCTATCCTATCCTATCCTCTAACCTATCCTATCCTCTATCCGATCCTATCCTCTATCCTATCCTATCCTCTATCCTATCGTCTATCCTATCCTCTATCCTATCCAATCCTCTATCCTATCCTATCCTCTATCCTATCCTATCATCTATCCTCTATCCTATCCTATCCACTATCAAATCCTATCCTCTATACTATCCTATCCTCTATCCTATCCTATCCTCTATCCTATCCTATCCTCTATCCTATCCTATCCTCTATCCGATCCTATCCTCTATCCTATCCTATCCTCTATCCTATCCTATCCTCTATCCTATCGTCTATCCTATCCTCTATCCTATCCAATCCTCTATCCTATCCTATCCTCTATCCTATCCTATCCACTATCCTATCCAATCCTCTATCCTATCCTATCCTATCCTCTATCCTCTATCCTATCCTATCCTCTATCCTATCAAATCCTCTATCCTATCCTATCCTCTATCCTCTATCCTATCCTATCCTCTATCCTATCCTATCCTCTATCCTATCCTATCCTGTATCCTATCCAATCCTCTATCCTATCCTATCATCTATCCTCTATCCTATCCAATCCTCTATCCTATCCTATCCACTATCAAATCCTATCCTCTATACTATCCTATCCTCTATCCTATCCTATCCTCTATCCTATCCTATCTTCTATCCTATCCTATCCTCTATCCTATCAAATCCCCTATCCTATCCTCTATCCTATCCTATCCAATCCCCTATCCTATGCTCTATACTATCCTACCCACTATAATATCGTATACTCTATCATATCCTATCCTCTATCCTATAATATCATCTATCCGTTCCTACTCTCTATCCTAACCTATTCTCTATCCTATCCTCTATCCTATCCTCTATCCTACCCTATCATCTATCCTATCAAATCCCCTATCCTATCCTCTATCCTGTCGTATCATCTATCCTATCCTATCTTCTATCCTACCCTATCCTCTATCCTATCAAATCCCCTATCCTATCCTATCCTATATCCTATCCTATCCTATATATTATCCTATCCTCTATCCTATCCTATCCTCTATCCTATCCTATCCTCTATCCTATCCTATCCTCTATCCTATCCTATCCTCTATACTATCCTCTATCCTATCCTATCCTCTATTCTATCAAATCCCCTATCCTACCGTCTATCCTATCCTATCCTGTATCCTATCCAATCCTCTATCCTATCCTATCCTGTATCCTATCCAATCCTCTATCCTATCCTATCCTGTATCCTATCCTCTATCCTATCCTCTATCCTAGCCTATCCTCTATCCTATCCTATCGAATCCCCTAACCTATGCTCTATCCTATCCTACCCACTATAATATCGTATACTCTATCATATCCTATCCTCTATCCTATCCTATCGTCTATCCTATCCTATCCCCTATCCTATCCTCTATCCTATCCTATCCTCTATCCTATCCTATCCTCTCTCCTATAATATCATCTATCCGTTCCTATTCTCTATCCTAACCTATTCTCTATCCTATCCTCTTCCCTATCCACTATCCTACCCTATCATCTATCCTATCAAATCCCCTATCCTATACTCTATCCTATCGTATCCTCTACCCTATCCTATCTTCTATCCTATCCTATCCTCTATCCTATCAAATCCCCTATCCTATCCTCTATCCTATCCTATTCTCTATCCTAACCTATTCTCTATCCTATCCTCTTCCCTATCCACTATCCTACTCTATCATCTATCCTATCAAATCCCCTATCCTATACTCTATCCTATCGTATCCTCTACCCTATCCTATCTTCTATCCTATCCTATCCTCTATCCTATCAAATCCCCTATCCTATCCTCTATCCTATCCTATCCTCTATCCAATCCTCTATCCTTTCCTATCCTCTATCCTATCCTATCCTCTATCCTATCCTATCTTCTATCCTATTCTATCCTCTATCCTATCAAATCACCTATCCTAACCTCTATCCTATCCTATCCGGTATCCTATCCAATCCTCTATCCTATCCTATCATCTATCCTCAATCCTATTCTTTCCTGTATCCTATCCAATCCTCTATCCTATCCTGTCCTCTATCCTATCCTATCCTCTATCCTATCCTATGCTCTATCCTATCCTATCGTCTTTCCTATCTACTATCCTATCCTATCATCTATCCTATCCTATCCTCTATCCTATCCTATCCTCTATACTATCCTCTATCCTATCCTATCCTCTATTCTATCAAATCACCTATCCTACCGTCTATCCTATCCTATCCTGTATCCTATCCAATCCTCTATCCTATCCTATCATCTATCCTCAAGTCTATCCTTTCCTGTATCCTATCGAATCCTCTAACCTATCCTATCCTCTATCCTATCCTGTCCTCTATCCTATCCTATCCTCTATCCTATCCTCTATCCTGTCCTCTATCCTAGCCTATCCTCTATCCTATCCTATCCAATCCCCTAACCTATGCTCTATCCTATCCTACCCACTATAATATCGTATACTCTATCATATCCTATCCTCTATCCTATAATATCATCTATCCGTTCCTACTCTCTATCCTAACCTATTCTCTATCCTATCCTCTATCCTATCCTCTATCCTAAGCTATCATCTATCCTATCAAATCCCCTATCCTATCCTCTATCCTGTCGTATCCTCTATCCTATCCTATCTTCTATCCTATCCTATCCTCTATCCAATCAAATCCCCTATCCTATCCTCTATCCTATCCTATCCTCTATCCTATCCTATCCTCTATCCTATCCTATCCTCTATCCTATCCTATCCTCTATCCTATCCTATCCGCTATCCTATCCTCTACCCTATCCTATCCTCTATCATATCCTATCCTCTATCCTATACTATCCTCTATCCTATCCTATCCTCTATCCTATCCTATCCTCTATCCTATCATATCCTCTATACTATAATATCCTCTGTCCTATCCTATCCTCTATCCAATCCTCTATCCTATCCTATCCTCTATCCTATCCTATCCTCTATCCTATCCTATCCTCTATTATATCCTATCTTCTATTATATCCTATCCTCTATCCTATCAAATCCCCTACCCTATCCTCTATCCTATCCTATCATCTATCCTGTAGTCTATCCTTTCCTGTATCCTATCCAATCCTCTATCCTATCCTATCCTCTATCCTATCCTGTCCTCTATCCTATCCTATCCTCTATCCTATTCTATCCTCTATCCTATCCTATCCTCTATCCTATCCTATCCTCTATATTATCCTATCCTCTATCCTATCCTATCCTCTATCCTATCCTATCCAATCCCCTATCCTATGCTCTATCCTATCCTACCCACTATAATATCGTATACTCTATCATATCTTATCCTCTATCCTATAATATCATCTATCCGATCCTACTCTCTATCCTAACCTATTCTCTATCCTATCCTCTATCCTATCCTATCCTCTATCCTATCCTATCCTCTATCCTATCCTATCCTCTATCCTATCCTATCCTCTATCCTATCCTATCCTCTATCCTATCCTATCCTCTATCCTCTATCCTATCCTATCGTCTATACTATCCTATCCTCTATCCTATCCTATCCTCTATCCTATCCTATGCTCTAACCTATCCTATCCTATATCCTATCCTATCCTCTATCCTATACTATCCTCTATCCTATCCTATCCTCTATCCTATCCATTCCTCTATCCTATCCAAGCCTCTATCCTATCCTATCCTCTATCCTATCAAATCCCCTATCCTATCCTCTATCCTATCCTATCCTCTATCCTATCCTATCCTCTATCCTATCCTATCCTCTATCCTATCCTATCCAATCCCCTAACCTATGCTCTATCCTATCCTACCCACTATAATATCGTATACTCTATCATATCCTATCCTCTATCCTATAATATCATCTATCCGTTCCAACTCTCTATCCTAACCTATTCTCTATCCTATCCTCTATCCTATCCTCTATCCTCTATCCTATCCTATCCTCTATCCTATCCTATCCTCTATCCTATCCTATCGTCTATCCTATCGTCTATCCTATCCTCTATCCTATCCACTATCATACCCTATCATCTATCCTATCAAATCCCCTATCCTATCCTCTATCCTATCGTATCCTCTACCCTATCCTATCTTCTATCCTATCCTATCCTCTATCCTATCAAATCCCCTATCCTATCCTATCCTCTATCCTATCCTATCCTCTATCCTATCCTATCCTCTATCCTATCCTATCCTCTATCCGATCCTATCCTCTATCCTATCCTATCCTCTATCCTATCCTATCGTCTATCCTATCGTCTATCCTATCCTCTATCCTATCCACTATCATACCCTATCATCTATCCTATCAAATCCCCTATCCTATCCTCTATCCTATCGTATCCTCTACCCTATCCTATCATCTATCCTATCCTATCCTCTATCCTATCAAATCCCCTATCCTATCCTATCCTCTATCCTATCCTATCCTCTATCCTATCCTATCCTCTATCCTATCCTATCCTCTATCCGATCCTATCCTCTATCCTATCCTATCCTCTATCCTATCCTATCGTCTATCCTATCGTCTGTCCTATCCTCTATCCTATCCACTATCATACCCTATCATCTATCCTATCAAATCCCCTATCCTACCCTCTATAATATCGTATACTCTATCATATCCTATCCTCTCTCCTATAATATCATCTATCCGTTCCTATTCTCTATCCTAACCTATTCTCTATCCTATCCTCTTCCCTATCCACTATCCTACTCTATCATCTATCCTATCAAATCCCCTATCCTATACTCTATCCTATCGTATCCTCTACCCTATCCTATCTTCTATCCTATCCTATCCTCTATCCTATCAAATCCCCTATCCTATCCTCTATCCTATCCTATCCTCTATCCTATCCTATCCTATCCACTATCCTATCATATCCTCTATCCTATAATATCATCTATCCTATCCTATCCTCTATCCAATCCTCTATCCTTTCCTATCCTCTATCCTATCCTATCCTCTATCCTATCCTATCTTCTATCCTATTCTATCCTCTATCCTATCAAATCACCTATCCTATCCTCTATCCTATCCAATCCTCTATCCTATCCTATCCACTATCCTATCATATCCTCTATCCTATCCTATCCTCTATACTATCCTCTATCCTATCCTATCCTCTATTCTATCAAATCACCTATCCTACCGTCTATCCTATCCTATCCTGTATCCTATCCAATCCTCTATCCTATCCTATCATCTATCCTCAAGTCTATCCTTTCCTGTATCCTATCCAATCCTCTAACCTATCCTATCCTCTATCCTATCCTGTCCTCTATCCTATCCTATCCTCTATCCTATCCTCTATCCTATCCTCTATCCTATCCTATCCTCTATCCTATCCTATCCTCTATCCTATCCTATCCTCTATCCTATCCTATCCTCTATCCTATCCTATCCTATATCCTATCCTATCCTCTATCCTATACTATCCTCTATCCTATCCTATCCTCTATCCTATCCTATCCTCTATCCTATCCAATCCTCTATCCTATCCTATCCTCTATCCTATCAAATCCCCTATCCTATCCTCTATCCTATCCTATCCTCTATCCTATCCTATCCTCTATCCTATCCTATCCAATCCCCTAACCTATGCTCTATCCTATCCTACCCACTATAATATCGTATACTCTATCATATCCTATCCTCTATCCTATAATATCATCTGTCCGTTCCAACTCTCTATCCTAACCTATTCTCTATCCTATCCTCTATCCTATCCTCTATCCTAAGCTATCATCTATCCTATCAAATCCCCTATCCTATCCTCTATCCTGTCGTATCCTCTATCCTATCCTATCTTCTATCCTATCCTATCCTCTATCCTATCAAATCCCCTATCCTATCCTCTATCCTATCCTATCCTCTATCCTATCCTATCCAATCCCCTAACCTATGCTCTATCCTATCCTACCCACTATAATATCGTATACTCTATCATATTCTATCCTCTATCCTATCCTATCCTCTATCCTATCCTATCCTCTATGCTATCTTATCCTCTATCCTATCCTATCCTCTATCCTATCCTATCTTCTATCCTATCCTATCCTCTATCCTATCGAATCCCCTATCCTATCCTCTATCCTATCCTATCCTCTATCCTATCCTATCCTCTATCCTATCCTATCCTCTATCCTATCCTATCCTGTATCCTATCCAATCCTCTATCCTATCCTATCATCTATCCTCTATCTAATCCAATCCTCTATCCTATCCTATCCTCTATCCTATCCTATCCTCTATCCTATCCTATCCTATATCCTATCCTATCCTCTATCCTATACTATCCTCTATCCTATCCTATCCTCTATCCTATCCTATCCTCTATCCTATCCAATCCTCTATCCTATCCTATCCTCTATCCTATCAAATCCCCTATCCTATCCTCTATCCTATCCTATCCTCTATCCTATCCTATCCTCTATCCTATCCTATCCAATCCCCTAACCTATGCTCTATCCTATCCTACCCACTATAATATCGTATACTCTATCATATCCTATCCTCTATCCTATAATATCATCTGTCCGTTCCAACTCTCTATCCTAACCTATTCTCTATCCTATCCTCTATCCTATCCTCTATCCTAAGCTATCATCTATCCTATAAAATCCCCTATCCTATCCTCTATCCTGTCGTATCCTCTATCCTATCCTATCTTCTATCCTATCCTATCCTCTATCCTATCAAATCCCCTATCCTATCCTCTATCCTATCCTATCCTCTATCCTATCCTATCCAATCCCCTAACCTATGCTCTATCCTATCCTACCCACTATAATATCGTATACTCTATCATATCCTATCCTCTATCCTATCCTATCCTCTATCCTATCCTATCCTCTATGCTATCTTATCCTCTATCCTATCCTATCCTCTATCCTATCCTATCTTCTATCCTATCCTATCCTCTATCCTATGGAATCCCCTATCCTATCCTCTATCCTATCCTCTATCCTATCCTATCCTCTATCCTATCCTATCCTCTATCCTATCCTATCCTGTATCCTATCCAATCCTCTATCCTATCCTATCATCTATCCTCTATCTAATCCAATCCTCTATCCTATCCTATCCACTATCCTATCATATCCTCTATCCTATAATATCCTCTATCCTATCATATCCTCTATCCAATCCTCTATCGTATCCTATCCTCTATCCTATCCTATCCTCTATCCTTTCCTATCTTCTATCCTATCCTATCCTCTATCCTATCAAATCCCCTACCCTATCCTCTGTCCTATCCTATCCTCTATCCTACCCTATCCTCTATCCTATCCTATCCTCTATCCTATCCTATCCTCTATCCTATCCTATCCTCTATACTATCCTCTATCCTATACTATCCTCTATTCTATCAAATCCCCTATCCTATCGTCTATCCTATCCTACCCACTATAATATCGTATACTCTATCATATCCTATCCTCTATCCTGTAATATCATCTATCCGTTCCTACTCTCTATCCTAACCTATTCTCTATCCTATCCTCTATCCTATCCTCTATCCTACCCTATCATCTATCCTATCAAATCCCCTATCCTATCCTCTATCCTGTCGTGTCCTCTATCCTATCCTATCTTCTATCCTATCCTATCCTCTATCCTATCAAATCCCCTATCCTATCCTCTATCCTATCCTATCCTCTATCCTATCCTATCCTCTATCCTATCCTATCCTCTATCCTATCCTATCCTCTATCCTATCCTATCCTCTATCCTATCCTATCCTCTATCCTATCCTATCCTCTATATTATCCTATCCTCTATCCTATCCTATCCTCTATCCTATCCTATCCAATCCCCTAACCTATGCTCTATCCTATCCTACCCACTATAATATCGTATACTCTATCATATCCTATCCTCTCTCCTATAATATCATCTATCCGTTCCTATTCTCTATCCTAACCTATTCTCTATCCTATCCTCTTCCCTATCCACTATCCTACCCTATCATCTATCCTATCAAATCCCCTATCCTATACTCTATCCTATCGTATCCTCTACCCTATCCTATCTTCTATCCTATCCTATCCTCTATCCTATCAAATCCCCTATCCTATCCTCTATCCTATCCTATCCTCTATCCTATCCTATCCTATCCACTATCCTATCATATCCTCTATCCTATAATATCCTCTATCCTATCCTATCCTCTATCCAATCCTCTATCCTTTCCTATCCTCTATCCTATCCTATCCTCTATCCTATCCTATCTTCTATCCTATTCTATCCTCTATCCTATCAAATCACCTATCCTATCCTCTATCCTATCCAATCCTCTATCCTATCCTATCCACTATCCTATCATATCCCCTATCCTATCCTATCCTCTATCCTATCCTCTATCCTATCCTATCCTCTATCCTATCCTATCCAATCCCCTAACCTATGCTCTATCCTATCCTACCCACTATAATATCGTATACTCTATCATATCCTATCCTCTATCCTATCCTATCCTCTATCCTATCCTATCCTCTATGCTATCTTATCCTCTATCCTATCCTATCCTCTATCCTATCCTATCTTCTATCCTATCCTATCCTCTATCCTATCGAATCCCCTATCCTATCCTCTATCCTATCCTATCCTCTATCCTATCCTATCCTCTATCCTATCCTATCCTCTATCCTATCCTATCCTGTATCCTATCCTATCGTCTATCCTATCGTCTATCCTATCCTCTATCCTATCCACTATCATACCCTATCATCTATCCTATCAAATCCCCTATCCTATCCTCTATCCTATCGTATCCTCTACCCAATCCTATCTTCTATCCTATCCTATCCTCTATCCTATCAAATCCCCTATCCTATACTATCCTCTATCCTATCCTATCCTCTATCCTATCCTATCCTCTATCCTATCCTATCCTCTATCCTATCCTATCCTCTATCCTATCCTATCCTCTATCCTATCCTATCCTCTATCCTATTCTATCCTCTATCCTATCCTATCCTCTATCCTATCCTATCCTCTATCCTATCCTATCGTCTATCCTCTCGTCTGTCCTATCCTCTATCCTATCCACTATCATACCCTATCATCTATCCTATCAAATCCCCTATCCTACCCTCTATAATATCGTATACTCTATCATATCCTATCCTCTCTCCTATAATATCATCTATCCGTTCCTATTCTCTATCCTAACCTATTCTCTATCCTATCCTCTTCCCTATCCACTATCCTACCCTATCATCTATCCTATCAAATCCCCTATCCTATACTCTATCCTATCGTATCCTCTACCCTATCCTATCTTCTATCCTATCCTATCCTCTATCCTATCAAATCCCCTATCCTATCCTCTATCCTATCCTATCCTCTATCCTATCCTATCCTCTATCCTATCCTATCCTCTATCCTATCCTATCCTCTATCCTATCCTATCCTCTATCCTATCCTATCCTGTATCCTATCCAATCCTCTATCCTATCCTATCATCTATCCTCTATCTAATCCAATCCTCTATCCTATCCTATCCACTATCCTATCATATCCTCTATCCTATAATATCCTCTATCCTATCATATCCTCTATCCAATCCTCTATCGTATCCTATCCTCTATCATATCCTATCCTCTATCCTATCCTATCTTCTATCCTATCCTATCCTCTATCCTATCAAATCCCCTACCCTATCCTCTGTCCTATCCTATCCTCTATCCTACCCTATCCTCTATCCTATCCTATCCTCTATCCTATCCTATCCTCTATCCTATCCTATCCTCTATACTATCCTCTATCCTATACTATCCTCTATTCTATCAAATCCCCTATCCTATCGTCTATCCTATCCTACCCACTATAATATCGTATACTCTATCATATCCTATCCTCTATCCTGTAATATCATCTATCCGTTCCTACTCTCTATCCTAACCTATTCTCTATCCTATCCTCTATCCTATCCTCTATCCTACCCTATCATCTATCCTATCAAATCCCCTATCCTATCCTCTATCCTGTCGTGTCCTCTATCCTATCCTATCTTCTATCCTATCCTATCCTCTATCCTATCAAATCCCCTATCCTATCCTCTATCCTATCCTATCCTCTATCCTATCCTATCCTCTATCCTATCCTATCCTCTATCCTATCCTATCCTCTATCCTATCCTATCCTCTATATTATACTATCCTCTATCCTATCCTATCCTCTATCCTATCCTATCCTCTATCCTATCCTATCCTCTATCCTATCCTATCCTCTATCCTATCCTATCCTCTATCCTATCCTCTACCCTATCCTATCCTCTATCATATCCTATCCTCTATCCTATACTATCCTCTATCCTATCCTATCCTCTATCCTATCCTATCCTCTATCCTATCATATCCTCTATACTATAATATCCTCTGTCCTATCCTATCCTCTATCCAATCCTCTATCCTATCCTATCCTCTATCCTATCCTATCCTCTATCCTATCCTATCCTCTATTATATCCTATCTTCTATTATATCCTATCCTCTATCCTATCAAATCCCCTACCCTATCCTCTATCCTATCCTATCATCTATCCTCAAGTCTATCCTTTCCTGTATCCTATCCAATCCTCTATCCTATCCTATCCTCTATCCTATCCTGTCCTCTATCCTATCCTATCCTCTATCCTATTCTATCCTCTATCCTATCCTATCCTCTATCCTATCCTATCCTCTATATTATCCTATCCTCTATCCTATCCTATCCTCTATCCTATCCTATCCTCTATCCTATCCTATCCAATCCCCTATCCTATGCTCTATCCTATCCTACCCACTATAATATCGTATACTCTATCATATCTTATCCTCTATCCTATAATATCATCTATCCGATCCTACTCTCTATCCTAACCTATTCTCTATCCTATCCTCTATCCTATCCTATCCTCTATCCTATCCTATCCTCTATCCTATCCTATCCTCTATCCTATCCTATCCTCTATCCTATCCTATCCTCTATCCTATCCTATCCTCTATCCTATCCTATCCTCTATCCTCTATCCTATCCTATCGTCTATACTATCCTATCCTCTATCCTATCCTATCCTCTATCCTATCCTATGCTCTATCCTATCCTATCGTCTACCCTATCCTCTATCCTATCCTATCCTCTATCCTATCCTATCCTCTATCCTATCCTATCCTCTATCCTATCCTATCCTATATCCTATCCTATCCTCTATCCTATCCTATCCTCTATCCTATCCTATCCTATATCCTATCCTATATCCTATCCTATCCTCTATCCTATACTATCCTCTATCCTATCCTATCCTCTATCCTATCCATTCCTCTATCCTATCCAATCCTCTATCCTATCCTATCCTCTATTCTATCAAATCCCCTATCCTATCCTCTATCCTATCCTATCCTCTATCCTATCCTATCCTCTATCCTATCCTATCCTCTATCCTATCCTATCCAATCCCCTAACCTATGCTCTATCCTATCCTACCCACTATAATATCGTATACTCTATCATATCCTATCCTCTATCCTATAATATCATCTATCCGTTCCAACTCTCTATCCTAACCTATTCTCTATCCTATCCTCTATCCTATCCTCTATCCTCTATCCTATCCTATCCTCTATCCTATCCTATCCTCTATCCTATCCTATCGTCTATCCTATCGTCTATCCTATCCTCTATCCTATCCACTATCATACCCTATCATCTATCCTATCAAATCCCCTATCCTATCCTCTATCCTATCGTATCCTCTACCCTATCCTATCTTCTATCCTATCCTATCCTCTATCCTATCAAATCCCCTATCCTATCCTATCCTCTATCCTATCCTATCCTCTATCCTATCCTATCCTCTATCCTATCCTATCCTCTATCCTCTATCCTATCCTATCGTCTATACTATCCTATCCTCTATCCTATCCTATCCTCTATCCTATCCTATGCTCTATCCTATCCTATCGTCTATCCTATCCTCTATCCTATCCTATCCTCTATCCTATCCTATCCTCTATCCTATCCTATCCTCTATCCTATCCTATCCTCTATCCTATCCTATCCACTATCCTATCATATCCTCTATCCTATAATATCCTCTATCCAATCCTCTATCCTTTCCTATCCTCTATCCTATCCTATCCTCTATCCTATCCTATCTTCTATCCTATTCTATCCTCTATCCTATCAAATCACCTATCCTATCCTCTATCCTATCCTATCCGGTATCCTATCCAAACCTCTATCCTATCCTATCATCTATCCTCAATCCTATTCTTTCCTGTATCCTATCCAATCCTCTATCCTATCCTGTCCTCTATCCTATCCTATCCTCTATCCTATCCTATGCTCTATCCTATCCTATCGTCTATCCTATCTACTATCCTATCCTATCATATATCCTATCCTATCCTCTATCCTATCCTATCCTCTATCCTATCCTATCCTCTATCCTATCCTATCCTCTATCCTATCCTATCTTCTATCCTATCCTATCCTCTATCCTATCAAATCACCTATCCTACCGTCTATCCTATCCTATCCTGTATCCTATCCAATCCTCTATCCTATCCTATCATCTATCCTCAAGTCTATCCTTTCCTGTATCCTATCCAATCCTCTAACCTATCCTATCCTCTATCCTATCCTGTCCTCTATCATATCCTATCCTCTATCCTATCCTCTATCCTATCCTCTATCCTAGCCTAACCTCTATCCTATCCTAGCCTAACCTCTATCCTATCCTATCCAATCCCCTAACCTATGCTCTATCCTATCCTACCCACTATAATATCGTATACTCTATCATATCCTATCCTCTATCCTATAATATCATCTATCCGTTCCTACTCTCTATCCTAACCTATTCTCTATCCTATCCTCTATCCTATCCTCTATCCTATCCTCTATCCTATACTATCCTCTATCCTATCCTATCCTCTATCCTATCCTATCCTCTATCCTATCATATCCTCTATACTATAATATCCTCTGTCCTATCCTATCCTCTATCCTATCCTCTATCCTATCCTATCCTCTATCCTATCCTATCCTCTATCCTATCCTATCCTCTATCCTATCCTATCCTCTATCCTCTATCCTATCCTATCGTCTATACTATCCTATCCTCTATCCTATCCTATCCTCTATCCTATCCTATGCTCTATCCTATCCTATCGTCTACCCTATCCTCTATCCTATCCTATCCTCTATCCTATCCTATCCTCTATCCTATCCTATCCTCTATCCTATCCTATCCTATATCCTATCCTATCCTCTATCCTATCCTATCCTCTATCCTATCCTATCCTATATCCTATCCTATATCCTATCCTATCCTCTATCCTATACTATCCTCTATCCTATCCTATCCTCTATCCTATCCATTCCTCTATCCTATCCAATCCTCTATCCTATCCTATCCTCTATTCTATCAAATCCCCTATCCTATCCTCTATCCTATCCTATCCTCTATCCTATCCTATCCTCTATCCTATCCTATCCTCTATCCTATCCTATCCTCTATCCTATCCTATCCTCTATCCTATCCTATCCTCTATCCTATCCTATCCAATCCCCTAACCTATGCTCTATCCTATCCTACCCACTATAATATCGTATACTCTATCATATCCTATCCTCTATCCTATAATATCATCTATCCGTTCCAACTCTCTATCCTAACCTATTCTCTATCCTATCCTCTATCCTATCCTCTATCCTCTATCCTATCCTATCCTCTATCCTATCCTATCCTCTATCCTATCCTATCGTCTATCCTATCGTCTATCCTATCCTCTATCCTATCCACTATCATACCCTATCATCTATCCTATCAAATCCCCTATCCTATCCTCTATCCTATCGTATCCTCTACCCTATCCTATCTTCTATCCTATCCTATCCTCTATCCTATCAAATCCCCTATCCTATCCTATCCTCTATCCTATCCTATCCTCTATCCTATCCTATCCTCTATCCTATCCTATCCTCTATCCTCTATCCTATCCTATCGTCTATACTATCCTATCCTCTATCCTATCCTATCCTCTATCCTATCCTATGCTCTATCCTATCCTATCGTCTATCCTATCCTCTATCCTATCCTATCCTCTATCCAATCCTATCCTCTATCCTATCCTATCCTCTATCCTATCCTATCCTCTATCCTATCCTATCCACTATCCTATCATATCCTCTATCCTATAATATCCTCTATCCAATCCTCTATCCTTTCCTATCCTCTATCCTATCCTATCCTCTATCCTATCCTATCTTCTATCCTATTCTATCCTCTATCCTATCAAATCACCTATCCTATCCTCTATCCTATCCTATCCGGTATCCTATCCAAACCTCTATCCTATCCTATCATCTATCCTCAATCCTATTCTTTCCTGTATCCTATCCAATCCTCTATCCTATCCTGTCCTCTATCCTATCCTATCCTCTATCCTATCCTATGCTCTATCCTATCCTATCGTCTATCCTATCTACTATCCTATCCTATCATATATCCTATCCTATCCTCTATCCTATCCTATCCTCTATCCTATCCTATCCTCTATCCTATCCTATCCTCTATCCTATCCTATCTTCTATCCTATCCTATCCTCTATCCTATCAAATCACCTATCCTACCGTCTATCCTATCCTATCCTGTATCCTATCCAATCCTCTATCCTATCCTATCATCTATCCTCAAGTCTATCCTTTCCTGTATCCTATCCAATCCTCTAACCTATCCTATCCTCTATCCTATCCTGTCCTCTATCATATCCTATCCTCTATCCTATCCTCTATCCTATCCTCTATCCTAGCCTAACCTCTATCCTATCCTAGCCTAACCTCTATCCTATCCTATCCAATCCCCTAACCTATGCTCTATCCTATCCTACCCACTATAATATCGTATACTCTATTATATCCTATCCTCTATCCTATAATATCATCTATCCGTTCCTACTCTCTATCCTAACCTATTCTCTATCCTATCCTCTATCCTATCCTCTATCCTAAGCTATCATCTATCCTATCAAATCCCCTATCCTATCCTCTATCCTGTCGTATCCTCTATCCTATCCTATCTTCTATCCTATCCTATCCTCTATCCAATCAAATCCCCTATCCTATCCTCTATCCTATCCTATCCTCTATCCTATCCTATCCTCTATCCTATCCTATCCTCTATCCTATCCTATTCTCTATCCTATCCTATCCTCTATCCTATTCTATCCTCTATCCTATCCTCTACCCTATCCTATCCTCTATCATATCCTATCCTCTATCCTATACTATCCTCTATCCTATCCTATCCTCTATCCTATCCTATCCTCTATCCTATCATATCCTCTATACTATAATATCCTCTGTCCTATCCTATCCTCTATCCAATCCTCTATCCTATCCTATCTTCTATCCTATCCTATCCTCTATCCTATCCTATCCTCTATTATATCCTATCTTCTATTATATCCTATCCTCTATCCTATCAAATCCCCTACCCTATCCTCTATCCTATCCTATCATCTATCCTCAAGTCTATCCTTTCCTGTATCCTATCCAATCCTCTATCCTATCCTATCCTCTATCCTATCCTGTCCTCTATCCTATCCTATCCTCTATCCTATTCTATCCTCTATCCTATCCTATCCTCTATCCTATCCTATCCTCTATATTATCCTATCCTCTATCCTATCCTATCCTCTATCCTATCCTATCCTCTATCCTATCCTATCCAATCCCCTATCCTATGCTCTATCCTATCCTACCCACTATAATATCGTATACTCTATCATATCTTATCCTCTATCCTATAATATCATCTATCCGATCCTACTCTCTATCCTAACCTATTCTCTATCCTATCCTCTATCCTATCCTATCCTCTATCCTATCCTATCCTCTATCCTATCCTATCCTCTATCCTATCCTATCCTCTATCCTATCCTATCCTCTATCCTATCCTATCCTCTATCCTATCCTATCCTCTATCCTATCCTATCCTCTATCCTCTATCCTATCCTATCGTCTATACTATCCTATCCTCTATCCTATCCTATCCTCTATCCTATCCTATGCTCTATCCTATCCTATCGTCTACCCTATCCTCTATCCTATCCTATCCTCTATCCTATCCTATCCTCTATCCTATCCTATCCTCTATCCTATCCTATCCTATATCCTATCCTATCCTCTATCCTATCCTATCCTCTATCCTATCCTATCCTATATCCTATCCTATATCCTATCCTATCCTCTATCCTATACTATCCTCTATCCTATCCTATCCTCTATCCTATCCATTCCTCTATCCTATCCAATCCTCTATCCTATCCTATCCTCTATTCTATCAAATCCCCTATCCTATCCTCTATCCTATCCTATCCTCTATCCTATCCTATCCTCTATCCTATCCTATCCTCTATCCTATCCTATCCAATCCCCTAACCTATGCTCTATCCTATCCTACCCACTATAATATCGTATACTCTATCATATCCTATCCTCTATCCTATAATATCATCTATCCGTTCCAACTCTCTATCCTAACCTATTCTCTATCCTATCCTCTATCCTATCCTCTATCCTCTATCCTATCCTATCCTCTATCCTATCCTATCCTCTATCCTATCCTATCGTCTATCCTATCGTCTATCCTATCCTCTATCCTATCCACTATCATCCCCTATCATCTATCCTATCAAATCCCCTATCCTATCCTCTATCCTATCGTATCCTCTACCCTATCCTATCTTCTATCCTATCCTATCCTCTATCCTATCAAATCCCCTATCCTATCCTATCCTCTATCCTATCCTATCCTCTATCCTATCCTATCCTCTATCCTCTATCCTATCCTATCGTCTATACTATCCTATCCTCTATCCTATCCTATCCTCTATCCTATCCTATCCTCTATCCTATCCTATCCTCTATCCTATCCTCTACCCTATCCTATCCTCTATCATATCCTATCCTCTATCCTATACTATCCTCTATCCTATCCTATCCTCTATCCTATCCTATCCTCTATCCTATCATATCCTCTATACTATAATATCCTCTGTCCTATCCTATCCTCTATCCAATCCTCTATCCTATCCTATCCTCTATCCTATCCTATCCTCTATCCTATCCTATCCTCTATTATATCCTATCTTCTATTATATCCTATCCTCTATCCTATCAAATCCCCTACCCTATCCTCTATCCTATCCTATCATCTATCCTCAAGTCTATCCTTTCCTGTATCCTATCCAATCCTCTATCCTATCCTATCCTCTATCCTATCCTGTCCTCTATCCTATCCTATCCTCTATCCTATTCTATCCTCTATCCTATCCTATCCTCTATCCTATCCTATCCTCTATATTATCCTATCCTCTATCCTATCCTATCCTCTATCCTATCCTATCCTCTATCCTATCCTATCCTCTATCCTATCCTATCCAATCCCCTATCCTATGCTCTATCCTATCCTACCCACTATAATATCGTATACTCTATCATATCTTATCCTCTATCCTATAATATCATCTATCCGATCCTACTCTCTATCCTAACCTATTCTCTATCCTATCCTCTATCCTATCCTATCCTCTATCCTATCCTATCCTCTATCCTATCCTATCCTCTATCCTATCCTATCCTCTATCCTATCCTATCCTCTATCCTATCCTATCCTCTATCCTATCCTATCCTCTATCCTATCCTATCCTCTATCCTCTATCCTATCCTATCGTCTATACTATCCTATCCTCTATCCTATCCTATCCTCTATCCTATCCTATGCTCTATCCTATCCTATCGTCTACCCTATCCTCTATCCTATCCTATCCTCTATCCTATCCTATCCTCTATCCTATCCTATCCTCTATCCTATCCTATCCTATATCCTATCCTATCCTCTATCCTATCCTATCCTCTATCCTATCCTATCCTATATCCTATCCTATATCCTATCCTATCCTCTATCCTATACTATCCTCTATCCTATCCTATCCTCTATCCTATCCATTCCTCTATCATATCCAATCCTCTATCCTATCCTATCCTCTATTCTATCAAATCCCCTATCCTATCCTCTATCCTATCCTATCCTCTATCCTATCCTATCCTCTATCCTATCCTATCCAATCCCCTAACCTATGCTCTATCCTATCCTACCCACTATAATATCGTATACTCTATCACATCCTATCCTCTATCCTATAATATCATCTATCCGTTCCAACTCTCTATCCTAACCTATTCTCTATCCTATCCTCTATCCTATCCTCTATCCTCTATCCTATCCTATCCTCTATCCTATCCTATCCTCTATCCTATCCTATCGTCTATCCTATCGTCTATCCTATCCTCTATCCTATCCACTATCATACCCTATCATCTATCCTATCAAATCCCCTATCCTATCCTCTATCCTATCGTATCCTCTACCCTATCCTATCTTCTATCCTATCCTATCCTCTATCCTATCAAATCCCCTATCCTATCCTATCCTCTATCCTATCCTATCCTCTATCCTATCCTATCCTCTATCCTATCCTATCCTCTATCCTCTATCCTATCCTATCGTCTATACTATCATATCCTCTATCCTATCCTATCCTCTATCCTATCCTATGCTCTATCCTATCCTATCGTCTATCCTATCCTCTATCCTATCCTATCCTCTACCCTATCCTATCCTCTATCCTATCCTATCCTCTATCCTATCCTATCCTCTATCCTATCCTATCCACTATCCTATCATATCCTCTATCCTATAATATCCTCTATCCAATCCTCTATCCTTTCCTATCCTCTATCCTATCCTATCCTCTATCCTATCCTATCTTCTATCCTATTCTATCCTCTATCCTATCAAATCACCTATCCTATCCTCTATCCTATCCTATCCGGTATCCTATCCAAACCTCTATCCTATCCTATCATCTATCCTCAATCCTATTCTTTCCTGTATCCTATCCAATCCTCTATCCTATCCTGTCCTCTATCCTATCCTATCCTCTATCCTATCCTATGCTCTATCCTATCCTATCGTCTATCCTATCTACTATCCTATCCTATCATATATCCTATCCTATCCTCTATCCTATCCTATCCTCTATCCTATCCTATCCTCTATCCTATCCTATCCTCTATCCTATCCTATCTTCTATCCTATCCTATCCCCTATCCTATCAAATCACCTATCCTACCGTCTATCCTATCCTATCCTGTATCCTATCCAATCCTCTATCCTATCCTATCATCTATCCTCAAGTCTATCCTTTCCTGTATCCTATCCAATCCTCTAACCTATCCTATCCTCTATCCTATCCTGTCCTCTATCATATCCTATCCTCTATCCTATCCTCTATCCTATCCTCTATCCTAGCCTAACCTCTATCCTATCCTAGCCTAACCTCTATCCTATCCTATCCAATCCCCTAACCCATGCTCTATCCTATCCTACCCACTATAATATCGTATACTCTATCATATCCTATCCTCTATCCTATAATATCATCTATCCGTTCCTACTCTCTATCCTAACCTATTCTCTATCCTATCCTCTATCCTATCCTCTATCCTATCCTCTATCCTATACTATCCTCTATCCTATCCTATCCTCTATCCTATCCTATCCTCTATCCTATCATATCCTCTATACTATAATATCCTCTGTCCTATCCTATCCTCTATCCTATCCTCTATCCTATCCTATCCTCTATCCTATCCTATCCTCTATCCTATCCTATCCTCTATCCTATCCTATCCTCTATCCTCTATCCTATCCTATCGTCTATACTATCCTATCCTCTATCCTATCCTATCCTCTATCCTATCCTATGCTCTATCCTATCCTATCGTCTACCCTATCCTCTATCCTATCCTATCCTCTATCCTATCCTATCCTCTATCCTATCCTATCCTCTATCCTATCCTATCCTATATCCTATCCTATCCTCTATCCTATCCTATCCTCTATCCTATCCTATCCTATATCCTATCCTATATCCTATCCTATCCTCTATCCTATACTATCCTCTATCCTATCCTATCCTCTATCCTATCCATTCCTCTATCCTATCCAATCCTCTATCCTATCCTATCCTCTATTCTATCAAATCCCCTATCCTATCCTCTATCCTATCCTATCCTCTATCCTATCCTATCCTCTATCCTATCCTATCCTCTATCCTATCCTATCCAATCCCCTAACCTATGCTCTATCCTATCCTACCCACTATAATATCGTATACTCTATCATATCCTATCCTCTATCCTATAATATCATCTATCCGTTCCAACTCTCTATCCTAACCTATTCTCTATCCTATCCTCTATCCTATCCTCTATCCTCTATCCTATCCTATCCTCTATCCTATCCTATCCTCTATCCTATCCTATCGTCTATCCTATCGTCTATCCTATCCTCTATCCTATCCACTATCATACCCTATCATCTATCCTATCAAATCCCCTATCCTATCCTCTATCCTATCGTATCCTCTACCCTATCCTATCTTCTATCCTATCCTATCCTCTATCCTATCAAATCCCCTATCCTATCCTATCCTCTATCCTATCCTATCCTCTATCCTATCCTATCCTCTATCCTATCCTATCCTCTATCCTCTATCCTATCCTATCGTCTATACTATCCTATCCTCTATCCTATCCTATCCTCTATCCTATCCTATGCTCTATCCTATCCTATCGTCTATCCTATCCTCTATCCTATCCTATCCTCTATCCTATCCTATCTTCTATCCTATTCTATCCTCTATCCTATCAAATCACCTATCCTATCCTCTATCCTATCCTATCCGGTATCCTATCCAAACCTCTATCCTATCCTATCATCTATCCTCAATCCTATTCTTTCCTGTATCCTATCCAATCCTCTATCCTATCCTGTCCTCTATCCTATCCTATCCTCTATCCTATCCTATGCTCTATCCTATCCTATCGTCTATCCTATCTACTATCCTATCCTATCATATATCCTATCCTATCCTCTATCCTATCCTATCCTCTATCCTATCCTATCCTCTATCCTATCCTATCCTCTATCCTATCCTATCTTCTATCCTATCCTATCCTCTATCCTATCAAATCACCTATCCTACCGTCTATCCTATCCTATCCTGTATCCTATCCAATCCTCTATCCTATCCTATCATCTATCCTCAAGTCTATCCTTTCCTGTATCCTATCCAATCCTCTAACCTATCCTATCCTCTACCCTATCCTGTCCTCCATCATATCCTATCCTCTATCCTATCCTCTATCCTATCCTCTATCCTAGCCTAACCTCTATCCTATCCTAGCCTAACCTCTATCCTATCCTATCCAATCCCCTAACCTATGCTCTATCCTATCCTACCCACTATAATATCGTATACTCTATTATATCCTATCCTCTATCCTATAATATCATCTATCCGTTCCTACTCTCTATCCTAACCTATTCTCTATCCTATCCTCTATCCTATCCTCTATCCTAAGCTATCATCTATCCTATCAAATCCCCTATCCTATCCTCTATCCTGTCGTATCCTCTATCCTATCCTATCTTCTATCATATCCTATCCTCTATCCAATCAAATCCCCTATCCTATCCTCTATCCTATCCTATCCTCTATCCTATCCTATCCTCTATCCTATCCTATCCTCTATCCTATCCTATCCTCTATCCTATCCTATTCTCTATCCTATCCTATCCTCTATCCTATCCTATCCTCTATCCTATCCTCTACCCTATCCTATCCTCTATCATATCCTATCCTCTATCCTATACTATCCTCTATCCTATCCTATCCTCTATCCTATCCTATCCTCTATCCTATCATATCCTCTATACTATAATATCCTCTGTCCTATCCTATCCTCTATCCAATCCTCTATCCTATCCTATCCTCTATCCTATCCTATCCTCTATCCTATCCTATCCTCTATTATATCCTATCTTCTATTATATCCTATCCTCTATCCTATCAAATCCCCTACCCTATCCTCTATCCTATCCTATCATCTATCCTCAAGTCTATCCTTTCCTGTATCCTATCCAATCCTCTATCCTATCCTATCCTCTATCCTATCCTGTCCTCTATCCTATCCTATCCTCTATCCTATTCTATCCTCTATCCTATCCTATCCTCTATCCTATCCTATCCTCTATATTATCCTATCCTCTATCCTATCCTATCCTCTATCCTATCCTATCCTCTATCCTATCCTATCCAATCCCCTATCCTATGCTCTATCCTATCCTACCCACTATAATATCGTATACTCTATCATATCTTATCCTCTATCCTATAATATCATCTATCCGTTCCAACTCTCTATCCTAACCTATTCTCTATCCTATCCTCTATCCTATCCTCTATCCTCTATCCTATCCTATCCTCTATCCTATCCTATCCTCTATCCTATCCTATCGTCTATCCTATCGTCTATCCTATCCTCTATCCTATCCACTATCATACCCTATCATCTATCCTATCAAATCCCCTATCCTATCCTCTATCCTATCGTATCCTCTACCCTATCCTATCTTCTATCCTATCCTATCCTCTATCCTATCAAATCCCCTATCCTATCCTATCCTCTATCCTATCCTATCCTCTATCCTATCCTATCCTCTATCCTATCCTATCCTCTATCCTCTATCCTATCCTATCGTCTATACTATCCTATCCTCTATCCTATCCTATCCTCTATCCTATCCTATGCTCTATCCTATCCTATCGTCTATCCTATCCTCTATCCTATCCTATCCTCTATCCTATCCTATCTTCTATCCTATTCTATCCTCTATCCTATCAAATCACCTATCCTATCCTCTATCCTATCCTATCCGGTATCCTATCCAAACCTCTATCCTATCCTATCATCTATCCTCAATCCTATTCTTTCCTGTATCCTATCCAATCCTCTATCCTATCCTGTCCTCTATCCTATCCTATCCTCTATCCTATCCTATGCTCTATCCTATCCTATCGTCTATCCTATCTACTATCCTATCCTATCATATATCCTATCCTATCCTCTATCCTATCCTATCCTCTATCCTATCCTATCCTCTATCCTATCCTATCCTCTATCCTATCGTATCTTCTATCCTATCCTATCCTCTATCCTATCAAATCACCTATCCTACCGTCTATCCTATCCTATCCTGTATCCTATCCAATCCTCTATCCTATCCTATCATCTATCCTCAAGTCTATCCTTTCCTGTATCCTATCCAATCCTCTAACCTATCCTATCCTCTATCCTATCCTGTCCTCTATCATATCCTATCCTCTATCCTATCCTCTATCCTATCCTCTATCCTAGCCTAACCTCTATCCTATCCTAGCCTAACCTCTATCCTATCCTATCCAATCCCCTAACCTATGCTCTATCCTATCCTACCCACTATAATATCGTATACTCTATTATATCCTATCCTCTATCCTATAATATCATCTATCCGTTCCTACTCTCTATCCTAACCTATTCTCTATCCTATCCTCTATCCTATCCTCTATCCTAAGCTATCATCTATCCTATCAAATCCCCTATCCTATCCTCTATCCTGTCGTATCCTCTATCCTATCCTATCTTCTATCATATCCTATCCTCTATCCAATCAAATCCCCTATCCTATCCTCTATCCTATCCTATCCTCTATCCTATCCTATCCTCTATCCTATCCTATCCTCTATCCTATCCTATCCTCTATCCTATCCTATCCTCTATCCTATCCTATTCTCTATCCTATCCTATCCTCTATCCTATCCTATCCTCTATCCTATCCTCTACCCTATCCTATCCTCTATCATATCCTATCCTCTATCCTATACTATCCTCTATCCTATCCTATCCTCTATCCTATCCTATCCTCTATCCTATCATATCCTCTATACTATAATATCCTCTGTCCTATCCTATCCTCTATCCAATCCTCTATCCTATCCTATCCTCTATCCTATCCTATCCTCTATCCTATCCTATCCTCTATTATATCCTATCTTCTATTATATCCTATCCTCTATCCTATCAAATCCCCTACCCTATCCTCTATCCTATCCTATCATCTATCCTCAAGTCTATCCTTTCCTGTATCCTATCCAATCCTCTATCCTATCCTATCCTCTATCCTATCCTGTCCTCTATCCTATCCTATCCTCTATCCTATTCTATCCTCTATCCTATCCTATCCTCTATCCTATCCTATCCTCTATATTATCCTATCCTCTATCCTATCCTATCCTCTATCCTATCCTATCCTCTATCCTATCCTATCCAATCCCCTATCCTATGCTCTATCCTATCCTACCCACTATAATATCGTATACTCTATCATATCTTATCCTCTATCCTATAATATCATCTATCCGATCCTACTCTCTATCCTAACCTATTCTCTATCCTATCCTCTATCCTATCCTATCCTCTATCCTATCCTATCCTCTATCCTATCCTATCCTCTATCCTATCCTATCCTCTATCCTATCCTATCCTCTATCCTATCCTATCCTCTATCCTCTATCCTATCCTATCGTCTATACTATCCTATCCTCTATCCTATCCTATCCTCTATCCTATCCTATGCTCTATCCTATCCTATCGTCTACCCTATCCTCTATCCTATCCTATCCTCTATCCTATCCTATCCTCTATCCTATCCTATCCTCTATCCTATCCTATCCTATATCCTATCCTATCCTCTATCCTATCCTATCCTCTATCCTATCCTATCCTATATCCTATCCTATATCCTATCCTATCCTCTATCCTATACTATCCTCTATCCTATCCTATCCTCTATCCTATCCATTCCTCTATCCTATCCAATCCTCTATCCTATCCTATCCTCTATTCTATCAAATCCCCTATCCTATCCTCTATCCTATCCTATCCTCTATCCTATCCTATCCTCTATCCTATCCTATCCTCTATCCTATCCTATCCAATCCCCTAACCTATGCTCTATCCTATCCTACCCACTATAATATCGTATACTCTATCATATCCTATCCTCTATCCTATAATATCATCTATCCGTTCCAACTCTCTATCCTAACCTATTCTCTATCCTATCCTCTATCCTATCCTCTATCCTCTATCCTATCCTATCCTCTATCCTATCCTATCCTCTATCCTATCCTATCGTCTATCCTATCGTCTATCCTATCCTCTATCCTATCCACTATCATCCCCTATCATCTATCCTATCAAATCCCCTATCCTATCCTCTATCCTATCGTATCCTCTACCCTATCCTATCTTCTATCCTATCCTATCCTCTATCCTATCAAATCCCCTATCCTATCCTATCCTCTATCCTATCCTATCCTCTATCCTATCCTATCCTCTATCCTCTATCCTATCCTATCGTCTATACTATCCTATCCTCTATCCTATCCTATCCTCTATCCTATCCTATGCTCTATCCTATCCTATCGTCTATCCTATCCTCTATCCTATCCTATCCTCTATCCTATCCTATCCTCTATCCTATCCTATCCTCTATCCTATCCTATCCTCTATCCTATCCTATCCACTATCCTATCATATCCTCTATCCTATAATATCCTCTATCCAATCCTCTATCCTTTCCTATCCTCTATCCTATCCTATCCTCTATCCTATCCTATCTTCTATCCTATTCTATCCTCTATCCTATCAAATCACCTATCCTATCCTCTATCCTATCCTATCCGGTATCCTATCCAAACCTCTATCCTATCCTATCATCTATCCTCAATCCTATTCTTTCCTGTATCCTATCCAATCCTCTATCCTATCCTGTCCTCTATCCTATCCTATCCTCTATCCTATCCTATGCTCTATCCTATCCTATCGTCTATCCTATCTACTATCCTATCCTATCATATATCCTATCCTATCCTCTATCCTATCCTATCCTCTATCCTATCCTATCCTCTATCCTATCCTATCCTCTATCCTATCCTATCTTCTATCCTATCCTATCCTCTATCCTATCAAATCCCCTATCCTATCCTCTATCCTACCCTATCCTGTATCCTATCCAATCCTCTATCCTATCCTATCATCTATCCTCTATCCTATCCAATCCTCTATCCTATCCTATCCACTATCCTATCATATCCTCTATCCTATCCTATCCTCTATACTATCCTCTATCCTATCCTATCCTCTATTCTATCAAATCACCTATCCTACCGTCTATCCTATCCTATCCTGTATCCTATCCAATCCTCTATCCTATCCTATCATCTATCCTCAAGTCTATCCTTTCCTGTATCCTATCCAATCCTCTAACCTATCCTATCCTCTATCCTATCCTGTCCTCTATCCTATCCTATCCTCTATCCTATCCTCTACCCTATCCTATCCTCTATCATATCCTATCCTCTATCCTATACTATCCTCTATCCTATCCTATCCTCTATCCTATCCTATCCTCTATCCTATCATATCCTCTATACTATAATATCCTCTGTCCTATCCTATCCTCTATCCTATCCTATCGTCTATCCTATCGTCTATCCTATCCTCTATCCTATCCACTATCATACCCTATCATCTATCCTATCAAATCCCCTATCCTATCCTCTATCCTATCGTATCCTCTACCCTATCCTATCTTCTATCCTATCCTATCCTCTATCCTATCAAATCCCCTATCCTATCCTATCCTCTATCCTATCCTATCCTCTATCCTATCCTATCCTCTATCCTATCCTATCCTCTATCCTCTATCCTATCCTATCGTCTATACTATCCTATCCTCTATCCTATCCTATCCTCTATCCTATCCTATGCTCTATCCTATCCTATCGTCTATCCTATCCTCTATCCTATCCTATCCTCTATCCTATCCTATCTTCTATCCTATTCTATCCTCTATCCTATCAAATCACCTATCCTATCCTCTATCCTATCCTATCCGGTATCCTATCCAAACCTCTATCCTATCCTATCATCTATCCTCAATCCTATTCTTTCCTGTATCCTATCCAATCCTCTATCCTATCCTGTCCTCTATCCTATCCTATCCTCTATCCTATCCTATGCTCTATCCTATCCTATCGTCTATCCTATCTACTATCCTATCCTATCATATATCCTATCCTATCCTCTATCCTATCCTATCCTCTATCCTATCCTATCCTCTATCCTATCCTATCCTCTATCCTATCCTATCTTCTATCCTATCCTATCCTCTATCCTATCAAATCACCTATCCTACCGTCTATCCTATCCTATCCTGTATCCTATCCAATCCTCTATCCTATCCTATCATCTATCCTCAAGTCTATCCTTTCCTGTATCCTATCCAATCCTCTAACCTATCCTATCCTCTATCCTATCCTGTCCTCTATCATATCCTATCCTCTATCCTATCCTCTATCCTATCCTCTATCCTAGCCTAACCTCTATCCTATCCTAGCCTAACCTCTATCCTATCCTATCCAATCCCCTAACCTATGCTCTATCCTATCCTACCCACTATAATATCGTATACTCTATTATATCCTATCCTCTATCCTATAATATCATCTATCCGTTCCTACTCTCTATCCTAACCTATTCTCTATCCTATCCTCTATCCTATCCTCTATCCTAAGCTATCATCTATCCTATCAAATCCCCTATCCTATCCTCTATCCTGTCGTATCCTCTATCCTATCCTATCTTCTATCATATCCTATCCTCTATCCAATCAAATCCCCTATCCTATCCTCTATCCTATCCTATCCTCTATCCTATCCTATCCTCTATCCTATCCTATCCTCTATCCTATCCTATCCTCTATCCTATCCTATTCTCTATCCTATCCTATCCTCTATCCTATCCTATCCTCTATCCTATCCTCTACCCTATCCTATCCTCTATCATATCCTATCCTCTATCCTATACTATCCTCTATCCTATCCTATCCTCTATCCTATCCTATCCTCTATCCTATCATATCCTCTATACTATAATATCCTCTGTCCTATCCTATCCTCTATCCAATCCTCTATCCTATCCTATCCTCTATCCTATCCTATCCTCTATCCTATCCTATCCTCTATTATATCCTATCTTCTATTATATCCTATCCTCTATCCTATCAAATCCCCTACCCTATCCTCTATCCTATCCTATCATCTATCCTCAAGTCTATCCTTTCCTGTATCCTATCCAATCCTCTATCCTATCCTATCCTCTATCCTATCCTGTCCTCTATCCTATCCTATCCTCTATCCTATTCTATCCTCTATCCTATCCTATCCTCTATCCTATCCTATCCTCTATATTATCCTATCCTCTATCCTATCCTATCCTCTATCCTATCCTATCCTCTATCCTATCCTATCCAATCCCCTATCCTATGCTCTATCCTATCCTACCCACTATAATATCGTATACTCTATCATATCTTATCCTCTATCCTATAATATCATCTATCCGATCCTACTCTCTATCCTAACCTATTCTCTATCCTATCCTCTATCCTATCCTATCCTCTATCCTATCCTATCCTCTATCCTATCCTATCCTCTATCCTATCCTATCCTCTATCCTATCCTATCCTCTATCCTATCCTATCCTCTATCCTATCCTATCCTCTATCCTATCCTATCCTCTATCCTCTATCCTATCCTATCGTCTATACTATCCTATCCTCTATCCTATCCTATCCTCTATCCTATCCTATGCTCTATCCTATCCTATCGTCTACCCTATCCTCTATCCTATCCTATCCTCTATCCTATCCTATCCTCTATCCTATCCTATCCTCTATCCTATCCTATCCTATATCCTATCCTATCCTCTATCCTATCCTATCCTCTATCCTATCCTATCCTCTATCCTATCCTATCCTATATCCTATCCTATATCCTATCCTATCCTCTATCCTATACTATCCTCTATCCTATCCTATCCTCTATCCTATCCATTCCTCTATCCTATCCAATCCTCTATCCTATCCTATCCTCTATTCTATCAAATCCCCTATCCTATCCTCTATCCTATCCTATCCTCTATCCTATCCTATCCTCTATCCTATCCTATCCTCTATCCTATCCTATCCAATCCCCTAACCTATGCTCTATCCTATCCTACCCACTATAATATCGTATACTCTATCATATCCTATCCTCTATCCTATAATATCATCTATCCGTTCCAACTCTCTATCCTAACCTATTCTCTATCCTATCCTCTATCCTATCCTCTATCCTCTATCCTATCCTATCCTCTATCCTATCCTATCCTCTATCCTATCCTATCGTCTATCCTATCGTCTATCCTATCCTCTATCCTATCCACTATCATCCCATATCATCTATCCTATCAAATCCCCTATCCTATCCTCTATCCTATCGTATCCTCTACCCTATCCTATCTTCTATCCTATCCTATCCTCTATCCTATCAAATCCCCTATCCTATCCTATCCTCTATCCTATCCTATCCTCTATCCTATCCTATCCTCTATCCTCTATCCTATCCTATCGTCTATACTATCCTATCCTCTATCCTATCCTATCCTCTATCCTATCCTATGCTCTATCCTATCCTATCGTCTATCCTATCCTCTATCCTATCCTATCCTCTATCCTATCCTATCCTCTATCCTATCCTATCCTCTATCCTATCCTATCCTCTATCCTATCCTATCCACTATCCTATCATATCCTCTATCCTATAATATCCTCTATCCAATCCTCTATCCTTTCCTATCCTCTATCCTATCCTATCCTCTATCCTATCCTATCTTCTATCCTATTCTATCCTCTATCCTATCAAATCACCTATCCTATCCTCTATCCTATCCTATCCGGTATCCTATCCAAACCTCTATCCTATCCTATCATCTATCCTCAATCCTATTCTTTCCTGTATCCTATCCAATCCTCTATCCTATCCTGTCCTCTATCCTATCCTATCCTCTATCCTATCCTATGCTCTATCCTATCCTATCGTCTATCCTATCTACTATCCTATCCTATCATATATCCTATCCTATCCTCTATCCTATCCTATCCTCTATCCTATCCTATCCTCTATCCTATCCTATCCTCTATCCTATCCTATCTTCTATCCTATCCTATCCTCTATCCAATCAAATCCCCTATCCTATCCTCTATCCTATCCTATCCTCTATCCTATCCTATCCTCTATCCTATCCTATCCTCTATCCTATCCTATCCTCTATCCTATCCTATCCTCTATCCTATCCTATCCTCTATCCTATCCTATCCTCTATCCTATCCTATCCTCTATCCTATCCTCTACCCTATCCTATCCTCTATCATATCCTATCCTCTATCCTATACTATCCTCTATCCTATCCTATCCTCTATCCTATCCTATCCTCTATCCTATCATATCCTCTATACTATAATATCCTCTGTCCTATCCTATCCTCTATCCAATCCTCTATCCTATCCTATCCTCTATCCTATCCTATCCTCTATCCTATCCTATCCTCTATTATATCCTATCTTCTATTATATCCTATCCTCTATCCTATCAAATCCCCTACCCTATCCTCTATCCTATCCTATCATCTATCCTCAAGTCTATCCTTTCCTGTATCCTATCCAATCCTCTATCCTATCCTATCCTCTATCCTATCCTGTCCTCTATCCTATCCTATCCTCTATCCTATTCTATCCTCTTTCCTATCCTATCCTCTATCCTATCCTATCCTCTATATTATCCTATCCTCTATCCTATCCTATCCTCTATCCTATCCTATCCTCTATCCTATCCTATCCTCTATCCTATCCTATCCAATCCCCTATCCTATGCTCTATCCTATCCTACCCACTATAATATCGTATACTCTATCATATCTTATCCTCTATCCTATTCTATCCTCTATCCTATCCTATCCTCTATCCTATCCTATCCTCTATATTATCCTATCCTCTATCCTATCCTATCCTCTATCCTATCCTATCCTCTATCCTATCCTATCCTCTATCCTATCCTATCCAATCCCCTATCCTATGCTCTATCCTATCCTACCCACTATAATATCGTATACTCTATCATATCTTATCCTCTATCCTATAATATCATCTATCCGATCCTACTCTCTATCCTAACCTATTCTCTATCCTATCCTCTATCCTATCCTATGCTCTATCCTATCCTATCGTCTATCCTATCCTCTATCCTATCCTATCCTCTATCCTATCCTATCCTCTATCCTATCCTATCCTCTATCCTATCCTATCCTATATCCTATCCTATCCTCTATCCTATCCTATCCTCTATCCTATCCTATCCTATATCCTATCCTATCCTCTATCCTATACTATCCTCTATCCTATCCTATCCTCTATCCTATCCATTCCTCTATCCTATCCAATCCTCTATCCTATCCTATCCTCTATTCTATCAAATCCCCTATCCTATCCTCTATCCTATCCTATCCTCTATCCTATCCTATCCTCTATCCTATCCTATCCTCTATCCTATCCTATCCTCTATCCTATCCTATCCAATCCCCTAACCTATGCTCTATCCTATCCTACCCACTATAATATCGTATACTCTATCATATCCTATCCTCTATCCTATAATATCATCTATCCGTTCCAACTCTCTATCCTAACCTATTCTCTATCCTATCCTCTATCCTATCCTCTATCCTCTATCCTATCCTATCCTCTATCCTATCCTATCCTCTATCCTATCCTATCGTCTATCCTATCGTCTATCCTATCCTCTATCCTATCCACTATCATACCCTATCATCTATCCTATCAAATCCCCTATCCTATCCTCTATCCTATCGTATCCTCTACCCTATCCTATCTTCTATCCTATCCTATCCTCTATCCTATCAAATCCCCTATCCTATCCTATCCTCTATCCTATCCTATCCTCTATCCTATCCTATCCTCTATCCTATCCTATCCTCTATCCTATCCTATCCTCTATCCTCTATCCTCTATCCTCTATCCTCTATCCTCTATCCTCTATCCTCTATCCTATCCTATCCTCTATCCTATCCTCTATCCTATCCTCTATCCTACCCTCTATCGTATCCAATCCTATATCCTATCCTATCCTCTATCCTATCCTATCATCTATCCTCAAGTCTATCCTTTCCTGTATCCTATCCAATCCTCTAACCTATCCTATCCTCTATCCTATCCTGTCCTCTATCCTATCCTATCCTCTATCCTATCCTCTATCCTAGCCTATCCTCTATCCTATTCTATCCAATCCCCTAACCTATGCTCTATCCTATCCTACCCACTATAATATCGTATACTCTATCATATCCTATCCTCTATCCTAAGCTATCATCTATCCTATCAAATCCCCTATCCTATCCTCTATCCTGTCGTATCCTCTATCCTATCCTATCTTCTATCCTATCCTATCCTCTATCCAATCAAATCCCCTATCCTATCCTCTATCCTATCCTATCCTCTATCCTATCCTCTACCCTATCCTATCCTCTATCATATCCTATCCTCTATCCTATACTATCCTCTATCCTATCCTATCCTCTATCCTATCCTATCCTCTATCCTATCATATCCTCTATACTATAATATCCTCTGTCCTATCCTATCCTCTATCCAATCCTCTATCCTATCCTATCCTCTATCCTATCCTATCCTCTATCCTATCCTATCCTCTATCCTATCCTATCCTCTATTATATCCTATCTTCTATTATATCCTATCCTCTATCCTATCAAATCCCCTACCCTATCCTCTATCCTATCCTATCATCTATCCTCAAGTCTATCCTTTCCTGTATCCTATCCAATCCTCTATCCTATCCTATCCTCTATCCTATCCTGTCCTCTATCCTATTCTATCCTCTATCCTATCCTATCCTCTATCCTATCCTATCCTCTATATTATCCTATCCTCTATATTATCCTATGCTCTATCCTATCCTATCCTCTATCCTATCCTATCCTCTATCCTATCCTATCCAATCCCCTATCCTATGCTCTATCCTATCCTACCCACTATAATATCGTATACTCTATCATATCTTATCCTCTATCCTATAATATCATCTATCCGATCCTACTCTCTATCCTAACCTATTCTCTATCCTATCCTCTATCCTATCCTCTATCCTACCCTATCATCTATCCTATCAAATCCCCTATCCTATCCTCTATCCTGTCGTATCCTCTATCCTATCCTATCCTCTATCCTATCCTATCCTCTATCCTCTATCCTCTATCCTCTATCCTCTATCCTATCCTATCCTCTATCCTATCCTATCGTCTATACTATCCTATCCTCTATCCTATCCTATCCTCTATCCTATCCTATCCTCTATCCTATCCTATCCTCTATCCTATCCTATCCTATCGTCTATCCTATCCTCTATCCTATCCTATCCTCTATCCTATCCTATCCTCTATCCTATCCTATCTTCTATCCTATCCTATCCTCTATCCTATCCTATCCTCTATCCTATCCTATCCTCTACCCTATCCTATCCTCTATCCTATCCTATCCTCTATCCTATCCTATCCTCTATCCTATCCTATCCAATCCCCTATCCTATGCTCTATCCTATCCTACCCACTATAATATCGTATACTCTATCATATCTTATCCTCTATCCTATAATATCATCTATCCGATCCTACTCTCTATCCTAACCTATTCTCTATCCTATCCTCTATCCTATCCTCTATCCTACCCTATCATCTATCCTATCAAATCCCCTATCCTATCCTCTATCCTGTCGTATCCTCTATCCTATCCTATCCTCTATCCTATCCTATCCTCTATCCTCTATCCTCTATCCTCTATCCTCTATCCTATCCTATCCTCTATCCTATCCTATCGTCTATACTATCCTATCCTCTATCCTATCCTATCCTCTATCCTATCCTATCCTCTATCCTATCCTATCCTCTATCCTATCCTATCCTATCGTCTATCCTATCCTCTATCCTATCCTATCCTCTATCCTATCCTATCCTCTATCCTATCCTATCTTCTATCCTATCCTATCCTCTATCCTATCCTATCCTCTATCCTATCCTATCCTCTATCCTATCCTATCCTCTACCCTATCCTATCGTCTATCCTATCCTATCCTCTATCCTATCCTATCCTCTATCCTATCCTCTATCCTATCCTCTATCCTACCCTCTATCCTATCCAATCCTATATCCTATCCTATCCTCTATCCTATCCTATCATCTATCCTCAAGTCTATCCTTTCCTGTATCCTATCCAATCCTCTAACCTATCCTATCCTCTATCCTATCCTGTCCTCTATCCTATCCTATCCTCTATCCTATCCTCTATCCTAGCCTATCCTCTATCCTATTCTATCCAATCCCCTAACCTATGCTCTATCCTATCCTACCCACTATAATATCGTATACTCTATCATATCCTATCCTCTATCCTAAGCTATCATCTATCCTATCAAATCCCCTATCCTATCCTCTATCCTGTCGTATCCTCTATCCTATCCTATCTTCTATCCTATCCTATTATCTATCCAATCAAATCCCCTATCCTATCCTCTATCCTATCCTATCCTCTATCCTATCCTATCCTCTATCCTATCGTATCCTCTACCCTATCCTATCCTCTATCCTATCCTGTCCTCTATCCTATCCTATCCTCTATCCTATCCTCTATCCTAGCCTATCCTCTATCCTATCCTATCCAATCCCCTAACCTATGCTCTATCCTATCCTACCCACTATAATATCGTATACTCTATCATATCCTATCCTCTATCCTATAATATCATCTATCCGTTCCTACTCTCTATCCTAACCTATTCTCTATCCTATCCTCTATTCTATCCTCTATCCTAAGCTATCATCTATCCTATCAAATCCCCTATCCTATCCTCTATCCTGTCGTATCCTCTATCCTATCCTATCTTCTATCCTATCCTATCCTCTATCCAATCAAATCCCCTATCCTATCCTCTATCCTATCCTATCCTCTATCCTATCCTATCCTCTATCCTATCCTATCCTCTATCCTATCCTATCCTCTATCCTATCCTATCCTCTATCCTATCCTCTACCCTATCCTATCCTCTATCATATCCTATCCTCTATCCTATCCTATCCTCTATCCTATCCTATCCTCTATCCTATCCTATCCTCTATCCTATCATATCCTCTATACTATAATATCCTCTGTCCTATCCTATCCTCTATCCAATCCTCTATCCTATCCTATCCTCTATCCTATCCTATCCTCTATCCTATCCTATCCTCTATCCTATCCTATCCTATATCCTATCCTATCCTCTATCCTATCCTATCCTCTATCCTATCCTATCCTATATCCTATCCTATCCTCTATCCTATACTATCCTCTATCCTATCCTATCCTCTATCCTATCCATTCCTCTATCCTATCCAATTCTCTATCCTATCCTATCCTCTATTCTATCAAATCCCCTATCCTATCCTCTATCCTATCCTATCCTCTATCCTATCCTATCCTCTATCCTATCCTATCCTCTATCCTATCCTATCCAATCCCCTAACCTATGCTCTATCCTATCCTACCCACTATAATATCGTATACTCTATCATACCCTATCCTCTATCCTATAATATCATCTATCCGTTCCAACTCTCTATCCTAACCTATTCTCTATCCTATCCTCTATCCTATCCTCTATCCTCTATCCTATCCTATCCTCTATCCTATCCTATCCTCTATCCTATCCTATCGTCTATCCTATCCTCTATCCTATCCTATCATCTATCCTCAAGTCTATCCTTTCCTGTATCCTATCCAATCCTCTAACCTATCCTATCCTCTATCCTATCCTGTCCTCTATCCTATCCTATCCTCTATCCTATCCTCTATCCTAGCCTATCCTCTATCCTATTCTATCCAATCCCCTAACCTATGCTCTATCCTATCCTACCCACTATAATATCGTATACTCTATCATATCCTATCCTCTATCCTAAGCTATCATCTATCCTATCAAATCCCCTATCCTATCCTCCATCCTGTCGTATCCTCTATCCTATCCTATCTTCTATCCTATCCTATCCTCTATCCAATCAAATCCCCTATCCTATCCTCTATCCTCTCCTATCCTCTATCCTATCCTCTACCCTATCCTATCCTCTATCATATCCTATCCTCTATCCTATACTATCCTCTATCCTATCCTATCCTCTATCCTATCCTATCCTCTATCCTATCATATCCTCTATACTATAATATCCTCTGTCCTATCCTATCCTCTATCCAATCCTCTATCCTATCCTATCCTCTATCCTATCCTATCCTCTATCCTATCCTATCCTCTATCCTATCCTATCCTCTATTATATCCTATCTTCTATTATATCCTATCCTCTATCCTATCAAATCCCCTACCCTATCCTCTATCCTATCCTATCATCTATCCTCAAGTCTATCCTTTCCTGTATCCTATCCAATCCTCTATCCTATCCTGTCCTCTATCCTATTCTATCCTCTATCCTATCCTATCCTCTATCCTATCCTATCCTCTATATTATCCTATCCTCTATATTATCCTATCCTCTATCCTATCCTATCCTCTATCATATCTTATCCTCTATCCTATAATATCATCTATCCGATCCTACTCTCTATCCTAAACTATTCTCTATCCTATCCTCTATCCTATCCTCTATCCTACCCTATCATCTATCCTATCAAATCCCCTATCCTATCCTCTATCCTGTCGTATCCTCTATCCTATCCTATCCTCTATCCTATCCTATCCTCTATCCTCTATCCTCTATCCTCTATCCTCTATCCTCTATCCTATCCTATCCTCTATCCTATCCTATCGTCTATACTATCCTATCCTCTATCCTATCCTATCCTCTATCCTATCCTATCCTCTATCCTATCCTATCCTATCGTCTATCCTATCCTCTATCCTATCCTATCCTCTATCCTATCCTATCCTCTATCCTATCCTATCTTCTATCCTATCCTATCCTCTATCCTATCCTATCCTCTATCCTATCCTATTTTTTTTTTTTTTTTTCCGAGGAGGTAATCTCGTTACGGATACCCGAACCCCCCCGGGGGGGGGGGGGTGGTCCGGGTTATGTGGGACTCCTCGGCTGGTTGGTGCAACGCCGAGTATACCCACTAACTCCTCCCCGTCCGTCCCTAGACTCCTGGGGGCACCCGTGCTCTGCGCGCGCATGTCAATCCGGTGTGCCCCCGCCTTAGCATACCACCCAGGGGGGGACGCGGCCCCCTCCCGTACCTACTCTATCCGAAGGCACCACGCAACGGACGACGTGGCGCCTTCCCCCCTGTTAGGCCGCCCGATGAGCATCCGAGCCCCCGCTCGAGATGCCCGGCGGCCTCCGGGGACGCCGTTGGTGACCGAGTGTAAGGGGATATCCGATCCCCCGCCTCGAGATCATCAAGGGCGTCCCCGCTCGCGTCAGAGGCGTCGCAACGGGGGTACGCCCCCGGGGCGTACCCTGCGCCGCCTCCCCCCCCTTCGGCCGGGATCGTGATTACGCTCCCGATCCCGTTCCGCAGCCTCCTTCCGCAGCATAACCCGCTCGCAGAAGGAAGCGAACCCCCTCCACGCCTCCTCGCCACCGGCTGCCGCAGCGACGACAGCCGGGAGCGAGAGGTCGTGGCCCACCGCGCGCCGCAGGGCACGGCGCTCTCCCCCCCATGCCGGACACTCCTCCAGAGTGTGTTGCGCCGTGTCCCGCGGCTCGCCGCAGTGGTGACACGCCTCCTCGGTCTCCCTCCCGATGCGACACAGGTAGTCGCCGAAGCACCCGTGCCCGCTCATCACCTGCGTCACACGGTAGGAGACCCTATGCCCCATCCATCCCCTGTTCCATTGATCGAACACCGGGAGGATGGCCCGAACGGCCCGCCTCTCGCCCTCCCTCGTCCCGGGAAGGCTATCGCGCCACTCCCGGGCTGCGTGCCGCCGAGCATGTCGCCTGAGCTCATCCACCATGAGCCGCGCCTGATCCGGGGCCACCCCCCGGAGCCGGAGTTCCCTGGAGTGCGTATGCACATCCGCCAACACGCGGGCCTCCAGCTCGAGGGGGATCAGCCCCGACATCACCATTGCCGTCGCGTATGAAATGGTGCGGTACCCCCGCACGATGCCTATGGCCAGCCTGCGCTCGATGCGACGCAGCAGCGACCGTGTGCCGCCACTGCGCCCCCTAGCCAAGACATCGCGCGCCCACACAGGGGCTCCGTACAGGACCAAAACTCGCACCACCACCGCGAACAGACGACGCACCCGTCCACAGGGTATCCTCTATCCTATCCTATCCTCTACCCTATCCTATCCTCTATCCTATCCTATCCTCTATCCTATCCTATCCTCTATCCTATCCTATCCAATCCCCTATCCTATGCTCTATCCTATCCTACCCACTATAATATCGTATACTCTATCATATCTTATCCTCTATCCTATAATATCATCTATCCGATCCTACTCTCTATCCTAACCTATTCTCTATCCTATCCTCTATCCTATCCTCTATCCTACCCTATCATCTATCCTATCAAATCCCCTATCCTATCCTCTATCCTGTCGTATCCTCTATCCTATCCTATCCTCTATCCTATCCTATCCTCTATCCTCTATCCTCTATCCTCTATCCTCTATCCTATCCTATCCTCTATCCTATCCTATCGTCTATACTATCCTATCCTCTATCCTATCCTATCCTCTATCCTATCCTATCCTCTATCCTATCCTATCCTATCGTCTATCCTATCCTCTATCCTATCCTATCCTCTATCCTATCCTATCCTCTATCCTATCCTATCTTCTATCCTATCCTATCCTCTATCCTATCCTATCCTCTATCCTATCCTATCCTCTATCCTATCCTATCCTCTACCCTATCCTATCGTCTATCCTATCCTATCCTCTATCCTATCCTATCCTCTATCCTATCCTCTATCCTATCCTCTATCCTACCCTCTATCCTATCCAATCCTATATCCTATCCTATCCTCTATCCTATCCTATCATCTATCCTCAAGTCTATCCTTTCCTGTATCCTATCCAATCCTCTAACCTATCCTATCCTCTATCCTATCCTGTCCTCTATCCTATCCTATCCTCTATCCTATCCTCTATCCTAGCCTATCCTCTATCCTATTCTATCCAATCCCCTAACCTATGCTCTATCCTATCCTACCCACTATAATATCGTATACTCTATCATATCCTATCCTCTATCCTAAGCTATCATCTATCCTATCAAATCCCCTATCCTATCCTCTATCCTGTCGTATCCTCTATCCTATCCTATCTTCTATCCTATCCTATCCTCTATCCAATCAAATCCCCTATCCTATCCTCTATCCTATCCTATCCTCTATCCTATCCTATCCTCTATCCTATCGTATCCTCTACGCTATCCTATCCTCTATCCTATCCTGTCCTCTATCCTATCCTATCCTCTATCCTATCCTCTATCCTAGCCTATCCTCTATCCTATCCTATCCAATCCCCTAACCTATGCTCTATCCTATCCTACCCACTATAATATCGTATACTCTATCATATCCTATCCTCTATCCTATAATATCATCTATCCGTTCCTACTCTCTATCCTAACCTATTCTCTATCCTATCCTCTATTCTATCCTCTATCCTAAGCTATCATCTATCCTATCAAATCCCCTATCCTATCCTCTATCCTGTCGTATCCTCTATCCTATCCTATCTTCTATCCTATCCTATCCTCTATCCAATCAAATCCCCTATCCTATCCTCTATCCTATCCTATCCTCTATCCTATCCTATCCTCTATCCTATCCTATCCTCTATCCTATCCTATCCTCTATCCTATCCTATCCTCTATCCTATCCTCTACCCTATCCTATCCTCTATCATATCCTATCCTCAATCCTATACTATCCTCTATCCTATCCTATCCTCTATCCTATCCTATCCTCTATCCTATCATATCCTCTATACTATAATATCCTCTGTCCTATCCTATCCTCTATCCAATCCTCTATCCTATCCTATCCTCTATCCTATCCTATCCTCTATCCTATCCTATCCTCTATTATATCCTATCTTCTATTATATCCTATCCTCTATCCTACCAAATCCCCTACCCTATCCTCTATCCTATCCTATCATCTATCCTCAAGTCTATCCTTTCCTGTATCCTATCCAATCCTCTATCCTATCCTATCCTCTATCCTATCCTATCCTCTACCCTATCCTATCCTCTATCCTATCCTATCCTCTATCCTATCCTATCCTCTATCCTATCCTATCCTCTATCCTATCCTCTATCCTATCCTCTATCCTACCCTCTATCCTATCCAATCCTATATCCTATCCTATCCTCTATCCTATCCTATCATCTATCCTCAAGTCTATCCTTTCCTGTATCCTATCCAATCCTCTAACCTATACTATCCTCTATCCTATCCTGTCCTCTATCCTATCCTATCCTCTATCCTATCCTCTATCCTAGCCTATCCTCTATCCTATTCTATCCAATCCCCTAACCTATGCTCTATCCTATCCTACCCACTATAATATCGTATACTCTATCATATCCTATCCTCTATCCTAAGCTATCATCTATCCTATCAAATCCCCTATCCTATCCTCTATCCTGTCGTATCCTCTATCCTATCCTATCTTCTATCCTATCCTATCCTCTATCCAATCAAATCCCCTATCCTATCCTCTATCCTATCCTATCCTCTATCCTATCCTATCCTCTATCCTATCGTATCCTCTACCCTATCCTATCCTCTATCCTATCCTGTCCTCTATCCTATCCTATCCTCTATCCTATCCTCTATCCTATCCTCTATCCTAGCCTATCCTCTATCCTATCCTATCCAATCCCCTAACCTATGCTCTATCCTATCCTACCCACTATAATATCGTATACTCTATCATATCCTATCCTCTATCCTATAATATCATCTATCCGTTCCTACTCTCTATCCTAACCTATTCTCTATCCTATCCTCTATTCTATCCTCTATCCTAAGCTATCATCTATCCTATCAAATCCCCTATCCTATCCTCTATCCTGTCGTATCCTCTATCCTATCCTACCTTCTATCCTATCCTATCCTCTATCCAATCAAATCCCCTATCCTATCCTCTATCCTATCCTATCCTCTATCCTATCCTATCCTCTATCCTATCCTATCCTCTATCCTATCCTATCCTCTATCCTATCAAATCCCCTATCCTATCCTCTATCCTATCCTATCCTCTATCCTATCCTATCCTCTATATTATCCTATCCTCTATCCTAGCGTATCCTCTATCCTATCCTATCCTCTATCCTATCCTATCCTCTATCCTATCCTATCGTCTATCCTATCGTCTATCCTATCCTCTATCCTATCCACTATCCTACCGTATCATCTATCCTATCAATACCCCTATCCTATCCTCTATCCTATCGTATCCTCTACCCTATCATATCTTCTATCCTATCCTATACTCTATCCTATCAAATCCCCTATCCTATCCTCTATCCTATCCTATCCTCTATCCTATCCTATCCTATATCCTATCCTATCCTCTATCCTATCCTATCATCTATCCTCAAGTCTATCCTTTCCTGTATCCTATCCAATCCTCTAACCTATCCTATCCTCTATCCTATCCTGTCCTCTATCCTATCCTATCCTCTATCCTATCCTCTATCCTATCCTCTATCCTAGCCTATCCTCTATCCTATCCTATCCAATCCCCTAACCTATGCTCTATCCTATCCTACCCACTATAATATCGTATACTCTATCATATCCTATCCTCTATCCTAAGCTATCATCTATCCTATCAAATCCCCTATCCTATCCTCTATCCTGTCGTATCCTCTATCCTATCCTATCTTCTATCCTATCCTATCCTCTATCCAATCAAATCCCCTATCCTATCCTCTATCCTATCCTATCCTCTATCCTATCCTGTCCTCTATCCTATCCTATCCTCTATCCTATCCTCTAACCTAGCCTATCCTCTATCCTATCCTATCCAATCCCCTAACCTATGCTCTATCCTATCCTACCCACTATAATATCGTATACTCTATCATATCCTATCCTCTATCCTATCCTATCCTCTATCCTATCCTATCCTCTATCCTATCCTATCCTCTATCCTATCCTATCCTCTATCCTATCCTATCCTATCCTATCCTCTATCCTCTCCTATCCTCTATCCTCTATCCTATCCTATCCTCTATCCTATCCTATCCTCTATCCTATCCTATCCAATTCCCTATCCTATGCTCTATCCTATCCTACCCACTATAATATCGTATACTCTATCATATCTTATCCTCTATCCTATAATATCATCTATCCGATCCTACTCACTATCCTAACCTATTCTCTATCCTATCCTCTATCCTATCCTCTATCCTACCCTATCATCTATCCTATCAAATCCCCTATCCTATCCTCTATCCTGTCGTATCCTCTATCCTATCCTATCTTCTATCCTATCCTATCCTCTATCCTATCAAATCCCCTATCCTATCCTCTATCCTATCCTATCCTCTATCCTATCCTATCCTCTATCCGATCCTATCCTCTATCCTATCCTATTCTCTATCCTATCCTATCGTCTATCCTATCGTCTATCCTATCCTCTATCCTATCCACTATCCTACCCTATCATCTATCCTATCAAAACCCCTATCCTATCCTCTATCCTATCGTATCCTCTACCCTATCCTATCCTCTATCCTATCCACTATCCTACCCTATCATCTATCCTATCAAAACCCCTATCCTATCCTCTATCCTGTCGTATCCTCTATCCTATCCTATCTTCTATCCTATCCTATCCTCTATCCTATCAAATCCCCTATCCTATCCTCTATCCTATCCTATCCTCTATCCTATCCTATCCTCTATCCTATCCTATCCACTATCCTATCATATCCTCTATCCTATAATATCCTCTATCCTATCCTATCCTCTATCCAATCCTCTATCCTTTCCTATCCTCTATCCTATCCTATCCTCTATCCTATCCTATCCTCTATCCTATCCTATCCTCTATCCTACCCTATCCTCTATCCTATCCTATCCTCTATCCTATCCTATCCTCTATCCTATCCTATCCTCTATCCTATCCTATCCTCTATCCTATCCTATCCTCTATACTATCCTCTATCCTATCCTATCCTCTATTCTATCAAATCACCTATCCTACCGTCTATCCTATCCTATCCTGTATCCTATCCAATCCTCTATCCTACCCTATCATCTATCCTCAAGTCTATCCTTTCCTGTATCCTATCCAATCCTCTAACCTATCCTATCCTCTATCCGATCCTATCCTCTATCCTATCCTATTCTCTATCCTATCCTATCGTCTATCCTATCGTCTATCCTATCCTCTATCCTATCCACTATCCTACCCTATCATCTATCCTATCAAAACCCCTATCCTATCCTCTATCCTATCGTATCCTCTACCCTATCCTATCTTCTATTCTATCCTATCCTCTATCCTATCCTATAGTTTATCCTATCCTATCCTCTATCCTATCCTATCCTCTATCCTATCCTATCCTCTATCCTATCCTATCCTCTATCCTATCCTATCCTCTATCCTATCCTATCCTCTATCCCATCCTATCCTCTATCCTATCCTATCCTCTATCCTATCCTATCCTCTATCCTATCCTATCCTCTATCCTATCCTATCCTCTATCCTATCCTATCCTCTATCCTATCCTATCCTCTATCCTATCCTATCCTCTATCCTATCCTATCCTCTATCCTATCCTATCCTCTATCCTATCCTATCCTCTATCCTATCCTATCCTCTATCCTATCCTATCCTCTATCCTATCCTATCCTCTATCCTCTATCCTATCCTATCCTCTATCCTATCCTATCCTCTATCCTATCCTATCCTCTATCCTATCCTATCCTCTATCCTATCCTATCCTCTATCCTATCCTATCCTCTATCCTATCCTATCCTCTATCCTATCCTATCCTCTATCCTATCCTATCCTCTATCCTATCCTATCCTCTATCCTATCCTATCCTCTATCCTATCCTATCCTCTATCCTATCCTATCCTCTATCCTATCCTATCCTCTATCCTATCCTATCCTCTATCCTATCCTATCCTCTATCCTATCCTCTATCCTATCCTCTATCCTATCCTCTATCCTACCCTCTATCCTATCCTATCCTCTATCCTATCCTATCCTCTATATTATCCTATCCTCTATCCTATCCTATCCTCTATCCTATCCTATCCTCTATCCTATCCTTTCCAATCCCCTATCCTATGCTCTATCCTATCCTACCCACTATAATATCGTATACTCTATCATATCTTATCCTCTATCCTATAATATCATCTATCCGATCCTACTCTCTATCCTAACCTATTCTCTATCCTATCCTCTATCTTATCATCTATCCTACCCTATCTTCTATCCTATCCTATCCTCTATACTATCAAATCCGCTATCCTATCAAATCCGCTATCCTATCAAATCCGCTATCCTATCCTCTATCCTATCCTATCCTCTATCCTATCCTATCCTATCCTCTATTCTCTATCCTCTATCCTATCCTATCCTCTATCCTATCCTATCGTCTATACTATCCTATCCTCTATCCTATCCTATCCTCTATCCTATCCTATGCTCTATCCTATCCTATCGTCTATCCTATCCTCTATCCTATCCTATCCTCTATCCTATCCTATCCTCTATCCTATCCTATCCTCTATCCTATCCTATCCTCTATCCTATCCTATCCTCTATCCTATTCTATACTCTACCCTATCCTATCCGCTATCCTATCCTTTCCTCTATCCTATCCGATCCTCTATCCTATCCTATCCTCTATCCTACCCTATCCTCTATCCTATCCTATCCTCTATCCTATCCTATCCTCTATCCTATCCTATCCTCTATCCTATCCTATCCTCTATCCTATCCTATCCTCTATACTATCCTCTATCCTATCCTATCCTCTATTCTATCAAATCACCTATCCTACCGTCTATCCTATCCTATCCTGTATCCTATCCAATCCTCTATCCTACCCTATCATCTATCCTCAAGTCTATCCTTTCCTGTATCCTATCCAATCCTCTAACCTATCCTATCCTCTATCCGATCCTATCCTCTATCCTATCCTATTCTCTATCCTATCCTATCGTCTATCCTATCGTCTATCCTATCCTCTATCCTATCCACTATCCTACCCTATCATCTATCCTATCAAAACCCCTATCCTATCCTCTATCCTATCGTATCCTCTACCCTATCCTATCTTCTATTCTATCCTATCCTCTATCCTATCCTATAGTTTATCCTATCCTATCCTCTATCCTATCCTATAGTTTATCCTATCCTATCCTCTATCCTATCCTATCCTCTATCCTATCCTATCCTCTATCCTATCCTATCCTCTATCCTATCCTATCCTCTATCCTATCCTATCCTCTATCCCATCCTATCCTCTATCCTATCCTATCCTCTATCCTATCCTATCCTCTATCCTATCCTATCCTCTATCCTATCCTATCCTCTATCCTATCCTATCCTCTATCCTATCCTATCCTCTATCCTATCCTATCCTCTATCCTATCCTATCCTCTATCCTATCCTATCCTCTATCCTATCCTATCCTCTATCCTATCCTATCCTCTATCCTATCCTATCCTCTATCCTATCCTATCCTCTATCCTATCCTATCCTCTATCCTATCCTATCCTCTATCCTATCCTATCCTCTATCCTATCCTATCCTCTATCCTATCCTATCCTCTATCCTATCCTATCCTCTATCCTATCCTATCCTCTATCCTATCCTATCCTCTATCCTATCCTATCCTCTATCCTATCCTATCCTCTATCCTATCCTATCCTCTATCCTATCCTATCCTCTATCCTATCCTATCCTCTATCCTATCCTCTATCCTACCCTCTATCCTATCCAATCCTATATCCTATCCTATCCTCTATCCTATCCTATCATCTATCCTCAAGTCTATCCTTTCCTGTATCCTATCCAATCCTCTAACCTATACTATCCTCTATCCTATCCTGTCCTCTATCCTATCCTATCCTCTATCCTATCCTCTATCCTAGCCTATCCTCTATCCTATTCTATCCAATCCCCTAACCTATGCTCTATCCTATCCTACCCACTATAATATCGTATACTCTATCATATCCTATCCTCTATCCTAAGCTATCATCTATCCTATCAAATCCCCTATCCTATCCTCTATCCTGTCGTATCCTCTATCCTATCCTATCTTCTATCCTATCCTATCCTCTATCCAATCAAATCCCCTATCCTATCCTCTATCCTATCCTATCCTCTATCCTATCCTATCCTCTATCCTATCGTATCCTCTACCCTATCCTATCCTCTATCCTATCCTGTCCTCTATCCTATCCTATCCTCTATCCTATCCTCTATCCTATCCTCTATCCTAGCCTATCCTCTATCCTATCCTATCCAATCCCCTAACCTATGCTCTATCCTATCCTACCCACTATAATATCGTATACTCTATCATATCCTATCCTCTATCCTATAATATCATCTATCCGTTCCTACTCTCTATCCTAACCTATTCTCTATCCTATCCTCTATTCTATCCTCTATCCTAAGCTATCATCTATCCTATCAAATCCCCTATCCTATCCTCTATCCTGTCGTATCCTCTATCCTATCCTACCTTCTATCCTATCCTATCATCTATCCAATCAAATCCCCTATCCTATCCTCTATCCTATCCTATCCTCTATCCTATCCTATCCTCTATCCTATCCTATCCTCTATCCTATCCTATCCTCTATCCTATCAAATCCCCTATCCTATCCTCTATCCTATCCTATCCTCTATCCTATCCTATCCTCTATATTATCCTATCCTCTATCCTAGCGTATCCTCTATCCTATCCTATCCTCTATCCTATCCTATCCTCTATCCTATCCTATCGTCTATCCTATCGTCTATCCTATCCTCTATCCTATCCACTATCCTACCGTATCATCTATCCTATCAATACCCCTATCCTATCCTCTATCCTATCGTATCCTCTACCCTATCCTATCTTCTATCCTATCCTATACTCTATCCTATCAAATCCCCTATCCTATCCTCTATCCTATCCTATCCTCTATCCTATCCTATCCTATATCCTATCCTATCCTCTATCCTATCCTATCATCTATCCTCAAGTCTATCCTTTCCTGTATCCTATCCAATCCTCTAACCTATCCTATCCTCTATCCTATCCTGTCCTCTATCCTATCCTATCCTCTATCCTATCCTCTATCCTATCCTCTATCCTAGCCTATCCTCTATCCTATCCTATCCAATCCCCTAACCTATGCTCTATCCTATCCTACCCACTATAATATCGTATACTCTATCATATCCTATCCTCTATCCTAAGCTATCATCTATCCTATCAAATCCCCTATCCTATCCTCTATCCTGTCGTATCCTCTATCCTATCCTATCTTCTATCCTATCCTATCCTCTATCCAATCAAATCCCCTATCCTATCCTCTATCCTATCCTATCCTCTATCCTATCCTGTCCTCTATCCTATCCTATCCTCTATCCTATCCTCTAACCTAGCCTATCCTCTATCCTATCCTATCCAATCCCCTAACCTATGCTCTATCCTATCCTACCCACTATAATATCGTATACTCTATCATATCCTATCCTCTATCCTATCCTATCCTCTATCCTATCCTATCCTCTATCCTATCCTATCCTCTATCCTATCCTATCCTATCCTATCCTCTATCCTCTCCTATCCTCTATCCTCTATCCTATCCTATCCTCTATCCTATCCTATCCTCTATCCTATCCTATCCAATTCCCTATCCTATGCTCTATCCTATCCTACCCACTATAATATCGTATACTCTATCATATCTTATCCTCTATCCTATAATATCATCTATCCGATCCTACTCACTATCCTAACCTATTCTCTATCCTATCCTCTATCCTATCCTCTATCCTACCCTATCATCTATCCTATCAAATCCCCTATCCTATCCTCTATCCTGTCGTATCCTCTATCCTATCCTATCTTCTATCCTATCCTATCCTCTATCCTATCAAATCCCCTATCCTATCCTCTATCCTATCCTATCCTCTATCCTATCCTATCCTCTATCCGATCCTATCCTCTATCCTATCCTATTCTCTATCCTATCCTATCGTCTATCCTATCGTCTATCCTATCCTCTATCCTATCCACTATCCTACCCTATCATCTATCCTATCAAAACCCCTATCCTATCCTCTATCCTATCGTATCCTCTACCCTATCCTATCCTCTATCCTATCCACTATCCTACCCTATCATCTATCCTATCAAAACCCCTATCCTATCCTCTATCCTGTCGTATCCTCTATCCTATCCTATCTTCTATCCTATCCTATCCTCTATCCTATCAAATCCCCTATCCTATCCTCTATCCTATCCTATCCTCTATCCTATCCTATCCTCTATCCTATCCTATCCACTCCTCTATCCTATAATATCCTCTATCCTATCCTATCCTCTATCCAATCCTCTATCCTTTCCTATCCTCTATCCTATCCTATCCTCTATCCTATCCTATCCTCTATCCTATCCCATCCTCTATCCTACCCTATCCTCTATCCTATCCTATACTCTATCCTATCCTATCCTCTATCCTATCCTATCCTCTATCCTATCCTATCCTCTATCCTATCCTATCCTCTATACTATCCTCTATCCTATCCTATCCTCTATTCTATCAAATCACCTATCCTACCGTCTATCCTATCCTATCCTGTATCCTATCCAATCCTCTATCCTACCCTATCATCTATCCTCAAGTCTATCCTTTCCTGTATCCTATCCAATCCTCTAACCTATCCTATCCTCTATCCGATCCTATCCTCTATCCTATCCTATTCTCTATCCTATCCTATCGTCTATCCTATCGTCTATCCTATCCTCTATCCTATCCACTATCCTACCCTATCATCTATCCTATCAAAACCCCTATCCTATCCTCTATCCTATCGTATCCTCTACCCTATCCTATCTTCTATTCTATCCTATCCTCTATCCTATCCTATAGTTTATCCTATCCTATCCTCTATCCTATCCTATCCTCTATCCTATCCTATCCTCTATCCTATCCTATCCTCTATCCTATCCTATCCTCTATCCTATCCTATCCTCTATCCCATCCTATCCTCTATCCTATCCTATCCTCTATCCTATCCTATCCTCTATCCTATCCTATCCTCTATCCTATCCTATCCTCTATCCTATCCTATCCTCTATCCTATCCTATCCTCTATCCTATCCTATCCTCTATCCTATCCTATCCTCTATCCTATCCTATCCTCTATCCTATCCTATCCTCTATCCTATCCTATCCTCTATCCTATCCTATCCTCTATCCTATCCTATCCTCTATCCTATCCTATCCTCTATCCTATCCTATCCTCTATCCTATCCTATCCTCTATCCTATCCTATCCTCTATCCTATCCTATCCTCTATCCTATCCTATCCTCTATCCTATCCTATCCTCTATCCTATCCTATCCTCTATCCTATCCTATCCTCTATCCTATCCTATCCTCTATCCTATCCTATCCTCTATCCTATCCTATCCTCTATCCTATCCTATCCTCTATCCTATCCTCTATCCTATCCTCTATCCTATCCTCTATCCTACCCTCTATCCTATCCTATCCTCTATCCTATCCTCTATCCTATCCTATCCTCTATATTATCCTATCCTCTATCCTATCCTATCCTCTATCCTATCCTATCCTCTATCCTATCCTTTCCAATCCCCTATCCTATGCTCTATCCTATCCTACCCACTATAATATCGTATACTCTATCATATCTTATCCTCTATCCTATAATATCATCTATCCGATCCTACTCTCTATCCTAACCTATTCTCTATCCTATCCTCTATCTTATCATCTATCCTACCCTATCTTCTATCCTATCCTATCCTCTATACTATCAAATCCGCTATCCTATCAAATCCGCTATCCTATCAAATCCGCTATCCTATCCTCTATCCTATCCTATCCTCTATCCTATCCTATCCTATCCTATCCTCTATTCTCTATCCTCTATCCTATCCTATCCTCTATCCTATCCTATCGTCTATACTATCCTATCCTCTATCCTATCCTATCCTCTATCCTATCCTATGCTCTATCCTATCCTATCGTCTATCCTATCCTCTATCCTATCCTATCCTCTATCCTATCCTATCCTCTATCCTATCCTATCCTCTATCCTATCCTATCCTCTATCCTATTCTATACTCTACCCTATCCTATCCGCTATCCTATCCTTTCCTCTATCCTATCCGATCCTCTATCCTATCCTATCCTCTATCCTACCCTATCCTCTATCCTATCCTATCCTCTATCCTATCCTATCCTCTATCCTATCCTATCCTCTATCCTATCCTATCCTCTATCCTATCCTATCCTCTATACTATCCTCTATCCTATCCTATCCTCTATTCTATCAAATCACCTATCCTACCGTCTATCCTATCCTATCCTGTATCCTATCCAATCCTCTATCCTACCCTATCATCTATCCTCAAGTCTATCCTTTCCTGTATCCTATCCAATCCTCTAACCTATCCTATCCTCTATCCGATCCTATCCTCTATCCTATCCTATTCTCTATCCTATCCTATCGTCTATCCTATCGTCTATCCTATCCTCTATCCTATCCACTATCCTACCCTATCATCTATCCTATCAAAACCCCTATCCTATCCTCTATCCTATCGTATCCTCTACCCTATCCTATCTTCTATTCTATCCTATCCTCTATCCTATCCTATAGTTTATCCTATCCTATCCTCTATCCTATCCTATAGTTTATCCTATCCTATCCTCTATCCTATCCTATCCTCTATCCTATCCTATCCTCTATCCTATCCTATCCTCTATCCTATCCTATCCTCTATCCTATCCTATCCTCTATCCCATCCTATCCTCTATCCTATCCTATCCTCTATCCTATCCTATCCTCTATCCTATCCTATCCTCTATCCTATCCTATCCTCTATCCTATCCTATCCTCTATCCTATCCTATCCTCTATCCTATCCTATCCTCTATCCTATCCTATCCTCTATCCTATCCTATCCTCTATCCTATCCTATCCTCTATCCTATCCTATCCTCTATCCTATCCTATCCTCTATCCTATCCTATCCTCGATCCTATCCTATCCTCTATCCTATCCTATCCTCTATCCTATCCTATCCTCTATCCTATCCTATCCTCTATCCTATCCTATCCTCTATCCTATCCTATCCTCTATCCTATCCTATCCTCTATCCTATCCTATCCTCTATCCTATCCTATCCTCTATCCTATCCTATCCTCTATCCTATCCTATCCTCTATCCTATCCTATCCTCTATCCTATCCTATCCTCTATCCTATCCTATCCTCTATCCTATCCTCTATCCTATCCTCTATCCTATCCTCTATCCTACCCTCTATCCTATCCTATCCTCTATCCTATCCTATCCTCTATATTATCCTATCCTCTATCCTATCCTATCCTCTATCCTATCCTATCCTCTATCCTATCCTTTCCAATCCCCTATCCTATGCTCTATCCTATCCTACCCACTATAATATCGTATACTCTATCATATCTTATCCTCTATCCTATAATATCATCTATCCGATCCTACTCTCTATCCTAACCTATTCTCTATCCTATCCTCTATCTTATCATCTATCCTACCCTATCTTCTATCCTATCCTATCCTCTATACTATCAAATCCGCTATCCTATCAAATCCGCTATCCTATCAAATCCGCTATCCTATCAAATCCGCTATCCTATCCTCTATCCTATCCTATCCTCTATCCTATCCTATCCTATCCTCTATTCTCTATCCTCTATCCTATCCTATCCTCTATCCTATCCTATCGTCTATACTATCCTATCCTCTATCCTATCCTATCCTCTATCCTATCCTATGCTCTATCCTATCCTATCGTCTATCCTATCCTCTATCCTATCCTATCCTCTATCCTATCCTATCCTCTATCCTATCCTATCCTCTATCCTATCCTATCCTCTATCCTATCCTATCCTCTATCCTATTCTATACTCTACCCTATCCTATCCGCTATCCTATCCTTTCCTCTATCCTATCCGATCCTCTATCCTATCCTATCCTCTATCCTACCCTATCCTCTATCCTATCCTATCCTCTATCCTATCCTATCCTCTATCGTATCCTATCCTCTATCCTATCCTATCCTCTATACTATCCTCTATCCTATCCTATCCTCTATTCTATCAAATCACCTATCCTACCGTCTATCCTATCCTATCCTGTATCCTATCCAATCCTCTATCCTACCCTATCATCTATCCTCAAGTCTATCCTTTCCTGTATCCTATCCAATCCTCTAACCTATCCTATCCTCTATCCGATCCTATCCTCTATCCTATCCTATTCTCTATCCTATTATATCGTCTATCCTATCGTCTATCCTATCCTCTATCCTATCCACTATCCTACCCTATCATCTATCCTATCAAAACCCCTATCCTATCCTCTATCCTATCGTATCCTCTACCCTATCCTATCTTCTATTCTATCCTATCCTCTATCCTATCCTATAGTTTATCCTATCCTATCCTCTATCCTATCCTATCCTCTATCCTATCCTATCCTCTATCCTATCCTATCCTCTATCCTATCCTATCCTCTATCCTATCCTATCCTCTATCCCATCCTATCCTCTATCCTATCCTATCCTCTATCCTATCCTATCCTCTATCCTATCCTATCCTCTATCCTATCCTATCCTCTATCCTATCCTATCCTCTATCCTATCCTATCCTCTATCCTATCCTATCCTCTATCCTATCCTATCCTCTATCCTATCCTATCCTCTATCCTATCCTATCCTCTATCCTATCCTATCCTCTATCCTATCCTATCCTCTATCCTATCCTATCCTCTATCCTATCCTATCCTCTATCCTATCCTATCCTCTATCCTATCCTATCCTCTATCCTATCCTATCCTCTATCCTATCCTATCCTCTATCCTATCCTATCCTCTATCCTATCCTATCCTCTATCCTATCCTATCCTCTATCCTATCCTATCCTCTATCCTATCCTATCCTCTATCCTATCCTATCCTCTATCCTATCCTATCCTCTATCCTATCCTCTATCCTATCCTCTATCCTATCCTCTATCCTACCCTCTATCCTATCCTATCCTCTATCCTATCCTATCCTCTATATTATCCTATCCTCTATCCTATCCTATCCTCTATCCTATCCTATCCTCTATCCTATCCTTTCCAATCCCCTATCCTATGCTCTATCCTATCCTACCCACTATAATATCGTATACTCTATCATATCTTATCCTCTATCCTATAATATCATCTATCCGATCCTACTCTCTATCCTAACCTATTCTCTATCCTATCCTCTATCTTATCATCTATCCTACCCTATCTTCTATCCTATCCTATCCTCTATACTATCAAATCCGCTATCCTATCAAATCCGCTATCCTATCAAATCCGCTATCCTATCCTCTATCCTATCCTATCCTCTATCCTATCCTATCCTATCCTCTATTCTCTATCCTCTATCCTATCCTATCCTCTATCCTATCCTATCGTCTATACTATCCTATCCTCTATCCTATCCTATCCTCTATCCTATCCTATGCTCTATCCTATCCTATCGTCTATCCTATCCTCTATCCTATCCTATCCTCTATCCTATCCTATCCTCTATCCTATCCTATCCTCTATCCTATCCTATCCTCTATCCTATCCTATCCTCTATCCTATCCTATCCTCTATCCTATTCTATACTCTACCCTATCCTATCCGCTATCCTATCCTTTCCTCTATCCTATCCGATCCTCTATCCTATCCTATCCTCTATCCTATCCTATGCTCTATCCTATCCTCTATCCTATCCTCTATCCTATCCTCTATCCTATCCTCTATCCTATCCTATCCTCTATCCTATCCTATCCTCTATATTACCCTATCCTCTATCCTATCCTTTCCTCTATCCTATCCTATCCTCTATCCTATCCTTTCCAATCCCCTATCCTATGCTCTATCCTATCCTAACCACTATAATATCGTATACTCTATCATATCTTATCCTCTATCCTATACTATCATCTATCCGATCCTACTCTCTATCCTAACCTATTCTCTATCCTATCCTCTATCCTATCCTCTATCCTACCCTATCATCTATCCTATCAAATCCCCCATCCTATTCTCTATCCTGTCGTATCCTCTATCCTATCCTATCTTCTATCCTATCCTATCCTCTATCCTATCAAATCCGCTATCCTATCAAATCCGCTATCCTATCAAATCCGCTATCCTATCCTCTATCCTATCCTATCCTCTATCCTATCCTATCCTCTATCCTATCCAATCCTCTATCCTATCCTATCCTCTATATTATCCTATCCTCTATCCTAGCCTATCCTCTATCCTATCCTATCCTCTATCCTATCCTTTCCTCTATCCTATCCTATCCTCTATCCTATCCTATCCTCTATCCTCTATCCTATCCTGTCCTCTATCCTATCCTATCCTCTATCCTATCCTATCCTCTATCCTATCCTATCCTCTATACTATCCTATCCTCTATCCTATCCTATCCTCTATCCCATCCTATTCTCTATCCTATCCTATCGTCTATCCTAACCTCTATCCTATCCTATCATCGATCCTATCCTATTCTCTATCCTATCCTATAGTCTATCCTATCCTATCCTCTATATTATCCTATCCTCTATCCTATCCTATCCTATCCTCTATCCTATCCTATCCTCTATCCTATCCTTTCCAATCCCCTATCCTATGCTCTATGCTATCCTACCCACTATAATATCGTATACTCTATCATATCTTATCCTCTATCCTATAATATCATCTATCCGATCCTACTCTCTATCCTAACCTATTCTCTATCCTATCCTCTATCCTATCATCTATCCTACCCTATCATCTATCCTATCAAATCCCCTATCCTATCCTCTATCCTGTCGTATCCTCTATCCTATCCTATCTTCTATCCTATCCTATCCTCTATCCTATCAAATCCGCTATCCTATCCTATCCTCTATCCTATCAAATCCCCTATCCTATCCTCTATCCTATCCTATCCTCTATCCTATCCTATCCTCTATCCTATCCTATCCTCTGTCCTATCCTATCTTCTATCCTATCCTATCCTCTATCCTATCCTATCCTCTATCCTATCCTATCCTCTATCCTATCCTATCCTCTATCCTATCCTATCCTCTATCCTATCCTATCCTCTATCCTATCCTATCGTCTATCCTATCGTCTATCCTATCCTCTATCCTATCCACTATCCTACCCTATCATCTATCCTATCAAAACCCCTATCCTATCCTCTATCCTATCGTATCCTCTACCCTATCCTATCTTCTATCCTATCCTATACTCTATCCTATCAAATCCCCTATCCTATCCTCTATCCTATCCTATCCTCTATCCTATCCTATCCTCTATCCTATACTATCCTCTATCCTATCCTATCCTCTATCCTATCCTATCCTCTATCCTATCCTATCCTCTATCCTCTATCCTATCCTGTCCTCTATCCTATCCTATCCTCTATCCTATCCTATCCTCTATCCTATCCTATCCTCTATCCTATCCTATCCTCTATCCTATCCTATCCTCTATCCTATCCTATCCTCTATCCTATCCTATCCTCTATCCTATCCTATCCCCTATCCTATCCTATCCTCTATCCTATCCTATGCTCTATCCTATCCTATCGTCTATCCTATCCTCTATCCTATCCTATCCTCTATCCTATCCTATCCTCTGTCCTATCCTATCTTCTATCCTATCCTATCCTCTATCCTATCCTATCCTCTATCCTATCCTATCCTCTATCCTATCCTATCCTCTATACTATCCTATCCTCTATCCTATCCTATCCTCTATCCTATCCTCTATCCTATCCTCTATCCTATCCTCTATCCTATCCTCTATCCTATCCTCTATCCTATCCTATCCTCTATCCTATCCTATCCTCTATATTATCCTATCCTCTATCCTATCCTTTCCTCTATCCTATCCTATCCTCTATCCTATCATTTCCAATCCCCTATCCTATGCTCTATCCTATCCTACCCACTATAATATCGTATACTCTATCATATCTTATCCTCTATCCTATAATATCATCTATCCGATCCTACTCTCTATCCTAACCTATTCTCTATCCTATCCTCTATCCTATCCTCTATCCTACCCTATCATCTATCCTATCAAATACCCTATCCTATCCTCTATCCTGTCGTATCCTCTATCCTATCCTATCTTCTATCCTATCCTATCCTCTATCCTATCAAATCCGCTATCCTATCAAATCCGCTGTCCTATCAAATCCGCTATCCTATCCTCTATCCTATCCTATCCTCTATCCTATCCTATCCTCTATCCTATCCAATCCTCTATCCTATCCTATCCTCTATATTATCCTATCCTCTATCCTAGCCTATCCTCTATCCTATCCTATCCTCTATCCTATCCTATCCTCTATCCTATCCTATCCTCTATCCTATCCTATCCTCTATCCTATCCTCTATCCTATCCTCTATCCTATCCTATCCTCTATCCTATCCTATCCTCTATCCTATCCTATCCTCTATCCTATCCTATCCTCTATCCTATCCTATCCTCTATCCTATCCTATCCTCTATCCTATCCTTTCCAATCCCCTATCCTATGCTCTATCCTATCCTACCCACTATAATATCGTATACTCTATCATATCTTATCCTCTATCCTATAATATCATCTATCCGATCCTACTCTCTATCCTAACCTATTCTCTATCCTATCCTCTATCTTATCATCTATCCTACCCTATCTTCTATCCTATCCTATCCTCTATACTATCAAATCCGCTATCCTATCAAATCCGCTATCCTATCAAATCCGCTATCCTATCCTCTATCCTATCCTATCCTCTATCCTATCCTATCCTATCCTCTATTCTCTATCCTCTATCCTATCCTATCCTCTATCCTATCCTATCGTCTATACTATCCTATCCTCTATCCTATCCTATCCTCTATCCTATCCTATGCTCTATCCTATCCTATCGTCTATCCTATCCTCTATCCTATCCTATCCTCTATCCTATCCTATCCTCTATCCTATCCTATCCTCTATCCTATCCTATCCTCTATCCTATCCTATCCTCTATCCTATTCTATACTCTACCCTATCCTATCCGCTATCCTATCCTTTCCTCTATCCTATCCGATCCTCTATCCTATCCTATCCTCTATCCTATCCTATCCTCTATCCTATCCTCTATCCTATCCTCTATCCTATCCTCTATCCTATCTCTATCCTATCCTATCCTCTATCCTATCCTATCCTCTATATTACCCTATCCTCTATCCTATCCTTTCCTCTATCCTATCCTATCCTCTATCCTATCCTTTCCAATCCCCTATCCTATGCTCTATCCTATCCTAACCACTATAATATCGTATACTCTATCATATCTTATCCTCTATCCTATACTATCATCTATCCGATCCTACTCTCTATCCTAACCTATTCTCTATCCTATCCTCTATCCTATCCTCTATCCTACCCTATCATCTATCCTATCAAATCCCCCATCCTATTCTCTATCCTGTCGTATCCTCTATCCTATCCTATCTTCTATCCTATCCTATCCTCTATCCTATCAAATCCGCTATCCTATCAAATCCGCTATCCTATCAAATCCGCTATCCTATCCTCTATCCTATCCTATCCTCTATCCTATCCTATCCTCTATCCTATCCAATCCTCTATCCTATCCTATCCTCTATATTATCCTATCCTCTATCCTAGCCTATCCTCTATCCTATCCTATCCTCTATCCTATCCTTTCCTCTATCCTATCCTATCCTCTATCCTATCCTATCCTCTATCCTCTATCCTATCCTGTCCTCTATCCTATCCTATCCTCTATCCTATCCTATCCTCTATCCTATCCTATCCTCTATACTATCCTATCCTCTATCCTATCCTATCCTCTATCCCATCCTATTCTCTATCCTATCCTATCGTCTATCCTAACCTCTATCCTATCCTATCATCGATCCTATCCTATTCTCTATCCTATCCTATAGTCTATCCTATCCTATCCTCTATATTATCCTATCCTCTATCCTATCCTATCCTATCCTCTATCCTATCCTATCCTCTATCCTATCCTTTCCAATCCCCTATCCTATGCTCTATCCTATCCTACCCACTATAATATCGTATACTCTATCATATCTTATCCTCTATCCTATAATATCATCTATCCGATCCTACTCTCTATCCTAACCTATTCTCTATCCTATCCTCTATCCTATCATCTATCCTACCCTATCATCTATCCTATCAAATCCCCTATCCTATCCTCTATCCTGTCGTATCCTCTATCCTATCCTATCTTCTATCCTATCCTATCCTCTATCCTATCAAATCCGCTATCCTATCCTATCCTCTATCCTATCAAATCCCCTATCCTATCCTCTATCCTATCCTATCCTCTATCCTATCCTATCCTCTATCCTATCCTATCCTCTGTCCTATCCTATCTTCTATCCTATCCTATCCTCTATCCTATCCTATCCTCTATCCTATCCTATCCTCTATCCTATCCTATCCTCTATCCTATCCTATCCTCTATCCTATCCTATCCTCTATCCTATCCTATCGTCTATCCTATCGTCTATCCTATCCTCTATCCTATCCACTATCCTACCCTATCATCTATCCTATCAAAACCCCTATCCTATCCTCTATCCTATCGTATCCTCTACCCTATCCTATCTTCTATCCTATCCTATACTCTATCCTATCAAATCCCCTATCCTATCCTCTATCCTATCCTATCCTCTATCCTATCCTATCCTCTATCCTATACTATCCTCTATCCTATCCTATCCTCTATCCTATCCTATCCTCTATCCTATCCTATCCTCTATCCTCTATCCTATCCTGTCCTCTATCCTATCCTATCCTCTATCCTATCCTATCCTCTATCCTATCGTATCCTCTATCCTATCCTATCCTCTATCCTATCCTATCCTCTATCCTATCCTATCCTCTATCCTATCCTATCCTCTATCCTATCCTATCCCCTATCCTATCCTATCCTCTATCCTATCCTATGCTCTATCCTATCCTATCGTCCATCCTATCCTCTATCCTATCCTATCCTCTATCCTATCCTATCCTCTGTCCTATCCTATATTCTATCCTATCCTATCCTCTATCCTATCCTATCCTCTATCCTATCCTATCCTCTATCCTATCCTATCCTCTATACTATCCTATCCTCTATCCTATCCTATCCTCTATCCTATCCTCTATCCTATCCTCTATCCTATCCTCTATCCTATCCTCTATCCTATCCTCTATCCTATCCTATCCTCTATCCTATCCTATCCTCTATATTATCCTATCCTCTATCCTATCCTTTCCTCTATCCTATCCTATCCTCTATCCTATCATTTCCAATCCCCTATCCTATGCTCTATCCTATCCTACCCACTATAATATCGTATACTCTATCATATCTTATCCTCTATCCTATAATATCATCTATCCGATCCTACTCTCTATCCTAACCTATTCTCTATCCTATCCTCTATCCTATCCTCTATCCTACCCTATCATCTATCCTATCAAATACCCTATCCTATCCTCTATCCTGTCGTATCCTCTATCCTATCCTATCTTCTATCCTATCCTATCCTCTATCCTATCAAATCCGCTATCCTATCAAATCCGCTGTCCTATCAAATCCGCTATCCTATCCTCTATCCTATCCTATCCTCTATCCTATCCTATCCTCTATCCTATCCAATCCTCTATCCTATCCTATCCTCTATATTATCCTATCCTCTATCCTAGCCTATCCTCTATCCTATCCTATCCTCTATCCTATCCTATCCTCTATCCTATCCTATCCTCTATCCTATCCTATCCTCTATCCTATCCTATCCTCTATCCTATCCTATCGTCTATCCTATCGTCTATCCTATCCTCTATCCTATCCACTATCCTACCATATCATCTATCCTATCAAAACCCCTATCCTATCATGTATCCTATCAAAACCCCTATCCTATCCTCTATCCTATCGTATCCCCTACCCTATCCTATCTTCTATCCTATCCTATCCTCTATCCTATCAAATCCCCTATCCTATCCTCTATCCTATCCTATCCTCTATACTATCCTATCCTCTATCCTATCCTATCCTCTATCCTATCCTATGCTCTATCCTATCCTATCGTCTGTCCTAACCTCTATCCTATCCTATCATCTATCCTATCCTATTCTCTATCCTATCCTATAGTCTATCCTATCCTATCCTCTATCCAATCCTATCCTATCCTCTATCCTCTATCCTATCCTATCCTCTATCCTATCCTATCCTCTATCCTATCCTCTATCCTATCCTCTATCCTACCCTCTATCCTATCCTATCCTCTATCCTATCCTATCCTCTATATTATCCTATCCTCTATCCTAACCTATTCTCTATCCTATCCTCTATCCTATCCTCTATCCTACCCTATCATATATCCTATCAAATCCGCTATCCTATCCTCTATGCTATCCTATCCTCTATCCTATCCTATCATCTATCCTATCCAATCCTCTATCCTATCCTATCCTCTATACTATCCTATCCTCTATCCTATCCTATCCTCTATCCTATCCTATGCTCTATCCTATCCTATCGTCTGTCCTAACCTCTATCCTATCCTATCATCTATCCTATCCTATTCTCTATCCTATCCTATAGTCTATCCTATCCTATCCTCTATCCAATCCTATCCTCTATCCTATCCTATCCTCTATCCTATCCTATATTCTATCCTATCCTATCCTCTATCCTATCAAATCCCCTATCCTATTCTCTATCCTATCCTATCCTCTATCCTATCCTATCCTCTATCCTATCCTATCCTCTATCCTATCCTATCCTCTATCCTCTATCCTATCCTATCCTCTATCCTATCCTATCCTCTATCCTATCCTATCCTCTATACTATCCTATCCTCTATCCTATCCTATCCTCTATCCTATCCTATGCTCTATCCTATCCTCTATCCTATCCTATCATCTATTCTATCCTATCCTCTATCCTATCCTATCCTCTATCCTATCCTATCCTCTATCCTATCATATCCTCTATCCTATAATATCCTCTATCCTATCCTATCCTCTATCCAATCCTCTATCCTATCCTATCCTCTATCCTATCCTCTATCCTAGCCTATCCTCTATCCTATCCTATCCAATCCCCTAACCTATGCTCTATCCTATCCTACCCACTATAATATCGTATACTCTATCATATCTTATCCTCTATCCTATAATATCATCTATCCGATCCTACTCTCTATCCTAACCTATTCTCTATCCTATCCTCTATCCTATCCTCTATCCTACCCTATCATCTATCCTATCAAATCCCCTATCCTATCCTCTATCCTGTCGTATCCTCTATGCTATCCTATCCTCTATCCTATCCTATCCTCTATCCTATCCAATCCTCTATCCTATCCTATACTCTATATTATCCTATTCTCCATCCTAGCCTATCCTCTATCCTATCCTATCCTCTATCCTATCCTATCCTCTATCCTAGCCTATCCTCTATCCTATCCTATCCAATCCCCTAACCTATGCTCTATCCTATCCTACCCACTATAATATCGTATACTCTATCATATCTTATCCTCTATCCTATAATATCATCTATCCGATCCTACTCTCTATCCTAACCTATTCTCTATCCTATCCTCTATCCTATCCTCTATCCTACCCTATCATCTATCCTATCAAATCCCCTATCCTATCCTCTATCCTGTCGTATCCTCTATCCTATCCTATCTTCTATCCTATCCTATCCTCTATCCTATCCTATCCTCTATCCTATCCTATCCTCTATCCTATCCTATCCTCTATCCTCTATCCTATCCTATCCTCTATCCTATCCTATCCTCTATCCTATCCTCTATCCTATCCTCTATCCTACCCTCTATCCTATCCTATCCTCTATCCTATCCTATCCTCTATATTATCCTATCCTCTATCCTAACCTATTCTCTATCCTATCCTCTATCCTATCCTCTATCCTACCCTATCATATATCCTATCAAATCCCCTATCCTATCCTCTATCCTGTCGTATCCTCTATCCTATCCTATCTTCTATCCTATCCTATCCTCTATCCTATCAAATCCGCTATCCTATCCTCTATGCTATCCTATCCTCTATCCTATCCTATCATCTATCCTATCCAATCCTCTATCCTATCCTATACTCTATATTATCCTATCCTCTATCCTAGCCTATCCTCTATCCTATCCTATCCTCTATCCTATCCTATCCTCTATCCTATCCTATCCTCTATCCTATCCTATAGTCTATCCTATACTATGCTCTATCCTATCCTATCGTCTATCCAATCCTCTATCCTATCCTATCATCTATCCTATCCTATCCTCTATCCTATCCTATAGTCTATCCTATCCTATCCTCTATCCTATCCTATCCTCTATCCTATCCTATCCTCTATCCTATCCTATCTTCTATCCTATCCTATCCTCTATCCTATCAAATCCCCTATCCTATCCTCTATCCTATCCTATCCTCTATCCTATCCTATTCTCTATCCTATCCTATCCTCTATCCTATCCTATCCTCTATCCTATCATATCCTCTATCCTATAATATCCTCTATCCTATCCTATCCTCTATCCAATCCTCTATCCTATCCTATCCTCTATCCTATCCTCTATCCTAGCCTATCCTCTATCCTATCCTATCCAATCCCCTAACCTATGCTCTATCCTATCCTACCCACTATAATATCGTATACTCTATCATATCCTATCCTCTATCCTATAATATCATCTATAAGTTCCTACTCTCTATCCTAACCTATTCTCTATCCTATCCTCTATCCTATCCTCTATCCTAAGCTATCATCTATCCTATCAAATCCCCTATCCTATCCTCTATCCTGTCGTATCCTCTATCCTATCCTATCTTCTATCCTATCCTATCCTCTATCCTATCAAATCCCCTATCCTATCCTCTATCCTATCCTATCCTCTATCCTATCCTATCCTCTATCCTATCCTATCCTCTATCCTATCCTATCATCTATCCTATCATATCCTCTATCCTATCCTATCCTCTATCCTATCCTATCCTCTATCCTATCCTATCCTCTATCCTATCCTATCCTCTATCCTATCCTATCCTCTATCCTATCCTATCCTCTATCCTATCCTATCCTCTATCCTATCCTATCCTCTATCCTATCCTATCCTCTATCCTATCCTATCCTCTATCCTATCCTATCCTCTATCCTATCCTATCCTCTATCCTCTATCCTATCCTATCCTCTATCCTATCCTATCGTCTATACTATCCTATCCTCTATCCTATCCTATCCTCTATCCTATCCTATGCTCTATCCTATCCTATCGTCTATCCTATCCTCTATCCTATCCTATCCTCTATCCTATCCTATCTTCTATCCTATCCTATCCTCTATCCTATACTATCCTCTATCCTATCCTATCCTCTATCCTATCCTATCCTCTATCCTATCCTATCCTCTATCCTATCCTATCCTCTATCCTATCCTATCCTCTATCCTATCCTATCCTCTATCCTATCCTATCCTCTATCCTATCCTATCCTCTATCCTATCCTATCCTCTATCCTATCCTATCCTCTATCCTATCCTATCCTCTATCCTATCCTATCCTCTATCCTATCCTATCCTCTATCCTATCCTATCCTCTATCCTATCCTATCCTCTATCCTATCCTATCCTCTATCCTATCCTATCCTCTATCCTATCCTATCCTCTATCCTATCCTATCCTCTATCCTATCCTATCCTCTATCCTATCCTATCCTCTATCCTATCCTATCCTCTATCCTATCCTATCCTCTATCCTATCCTATCCTCTATCCTATCCTATCTTCTATCCTATCCTATCCTCTATCCTATACTATCCTCTATCCTATCCTATCCTCTATCCTATCCTATCCTCTATCCTATCCTATCCTCTATCCTATCCTATCCTCTATCCTATCCTATCCTCTATCCTATCCTATCCTCTATCCTATCCTATCCTCTATCCTATCCTATCCTCTATCCTATCCTATCCTCTATCCTATCCTATCCTCTATCCTATCCTATCCTCTATCCTATCCTATCCTCTATCCTATCCTATCCTCTATCCTATCCTATCCTCTATCCTATCCTATCATCTATCCTATCCTATCCTCTATCCTATCCTATCCTCTATCCTATCCTATCCTCTATCCTATCCTATCCTCTATCCTATCCTATCCTCTATCCTATCCTATCCTCTATCCTATCCTATCCTCTATCCTATCCTATCCTCTATCCTATCCTATCCTCTATCCTATCCTATCCTCTATCCTATCCTATCCTCTATCCTATCCTATCCTCTATCCTATCCTATCCTCTATCCTATCCTATCCTCTATCCTATCCTATCCTCTATCCTATCCTATCCTCTATCCTATCCTATCCTCTATCCTATCCTATCCTCTATCCTATCCTATCCTCTATCCTATCCTATCCTCTATCCTATCCTATCCTCTATCCTATCCTATCCTCTATCCTATCCTATCCTCTATCCTATCCTATCCTCTATCCTATCCTATCCTCTATCCTATCCTATCCTCTATCCTATCCTATCCTCTATCGTATCCTATCCTCTATCCTATCCTATCCTCTATCCTATACTATGCTCTATCCTATCCTATCGTCTATCCAATCCTCTATCCTATCCTATCATGTATCCTATCCTATCCTCTATCCTATCCTATAGTCTATCCTATACTATGCTCTATCCTATCCTATCGTCTATCCAATCCTCTATCCTATCCTATCATCTATCCTATCCTATCCTCTATCCTATCCTATCATCTATCCTATCCTATCCTCTATCCTATCCTATCCTCTATCCTATCCTATAGTCTATCCTATCCTATCCTCTATCCTATCCTATCCTCTATCCAATCCTCTATCCTATCCTATCCTCTATCCTATCCTCTATCCTAGCCTATCCTCTATCCTATCCTATCCAATCCCCTAACCTATGCTCTATCCTATCCTACCCACTATAATATCGTATACTCTATCATATCCTATCCTCTATCCTATAATATCATCTATAAGTTCCTACTCTCTATCCTAACCTATTCTCTATCCTATCCTCTATCCTATCCTCTATCCTAAGCTATCATCTATCCTATCAAATCCCCTATCCTATCCTCTATCCTGTCGTATCCTCTATCCTATCCTATCTTCTATCCTATCCTATCCTCTATCCTATCAAATCCCCTATCCTATCCTCTATCCTATCCTATCCTCTATCCTATCCTATCCTCTATCCTATCCTATCCTCTATCCTATCCTATCATCTATCCTATCATATCCTCTATCCTATCCTATCCTCTATCCTATCCTATCCTCTATCCTATCCTATCCTCTATCCTATCCTATCCTCTATCCTATCCTATCCTCTATCCTATCCTATCCTCTATCCTATCCTATCCTCTATCCTATCCTATCCTCTATCCTATCCTATCCTCTATCCTATCCTATCCTCTATCCTATCCTATCCTCTATCCTATCCTATCCTCTATCCTATCCTATCCTCTATCCTATCCTATCCTCTATCCTATCCTATCCTCTATCCTATCCTATCCTCTATCCTATCCTATCCTCTATCCTATCCTATCCTCTATCCTATCCTATCCTCTATCCTATCCTATCCTCTATCCTATCCTATCCTCTATCCTATCCTATCCTCTATCCTATCCTATCCTCTATCCTATCCTATCGTCTATCCTATCGTCTATCCTATCCTCTATCCTATCCACTATCCTACCATATCATCTATCCTATCAAAACCCCTATCCTATCATGTATCCTATCAAAACCCCTATCCTATCCTCTATCCTATCGTATCCCCTACCCTATCCTATCTTCTATCCTATCCTATCCTCTATCCTATCAAATCCCCTATCCTATCCTCTATCCTATCCTATCCTCTATCCTATCCTATCCTCTATCCTATCCTATCCTATATCCTATCCTATCCTCTATCCTATACTATCCTCTATCCTATCCTATCCTCTATCGGATCCTATCCTGTATCCTATCCTATCCTCTATCCTATCCTATCCTCTATCCTATCCTATCCTCTATCCTCTATCCTATCCTGTCCTCTATCCTATCCTATCCTCTATCCTATCCTATCCTCTATCCTATCCTATCCTCTATCCTATCCTATCCTCTATCCTCTATCCTATCCTATCCTCTATCCTATCCTATCGTCTATACTATCCCATCCTCTATCCTATCCTATCCTCAATCCTATCCTATCCTCTATCCTATCCTATCCTCTATCCTATCCTATCCTCTATCCTATCCTCTATCCTATCCTATCCTCTATCCAATCCTATCCTCTATATTATCCTATCCTCTATCCTATAATATCATCTATAAGTTCCTACTCTCTATCCTAACCTATTCTCTATCCTATCCTCTATCCTATCCTCTATCCTAAGCTATCATCTATCCTATCAAATCCCCTATCCTATCCTCTATCCTGTCGTATCCTCTATCCTATCCTATCTTCTATCCTATCCTATCCTCTATCCTATCAAATCCCCTATCCTATCCTCTATCCTATCCTATCCTCTATCCTATCCTATCCTCTATCCTATCCTATCATCTATCCTATCATATCCTCTATCCTATCCTATCCTCTATCCTATCCTATCCTCTATCCTATCCTATCCTCTATCCTATCCTATCCTCTATCCTATCCTATCCTCTATCCTATCCTATCCTCTATCCTATCCTATCCTCTATCCTATCCTATCCTCTATCCTATCCTATCCTCTATCCTATCCTATCCTCTATCCTATCCTATCCTCTATCCTATCCTATCCTCTATCCTATCCTATCCTCTATCCTATCCTATCCTCTATCCTATCCTATCCTCTATCCTCTATCCTATCCTATCCTCTATCCTATCCTATCGTCTATACTATCCTACCCTCTATCCTATCCTATCCTCTATCCTATCCTATGCTCTATCCTATCCTATCGTCTATCCTATCCTCTATCCTATCCTATCCTCTATCCTATCCTATCTTCTATCCTATCCTATCCTCTATCCTATACTATCCTCTATCCTATCCTATCCTCTATCCTATCCTATCCTCTATCCTATCCTATCCTCTATCCTATCCTATCCTCTATCCTATCCTATCCTCTATCCTATCCTATCCTCTATCCTATCCTATCCTCTATCCTATCCTATCCTCTATCCTATCCTATCCTCTATCCTATCCTATCCTCTATCCTATCCTATCCTCTATCCTATCCTATCCTCTATCCTATCCTATCCTCTATCCTATCCTATCCTCTATCCTATCCTATCCTCTATCCTATCCTATCCTCTATCCTATCCTATCCTCTATCCTATCCTATCCGCTATCCTATCCTATCCTCTATCCTATCCTATCCTCTATCCTATCCTATCCTCTATCCTATACTATGCTCTATCCTATCCTATCGTCTATCCAATCCTCTATCCTATCCTATCATGTATCCTATCCTATCCTCTATCCTATCCTATAGTCTATCCTATACTATGCTCTATCCTATCCTATCGTCTATCCAATCCTCTATCCTATCCTATCATCTATCCTATCCTATCCTCTATCCTATCCTATCCTCTATCCTATCCTATAGTCTATCCTATCCTATCCTCTATCCTATCCTATCCTCTATCCAATCGTCTATCCTATCCTATCCTCTATCCTATTCTCTATCCTAGCCTATCCTCTATCCTATCCTATCCAATCCCCTAACCTATGCTCTATCCTATCCTACCCACTATAATATCGTATACTCTATCATATCCTATCCTCTATCCTATAATATCATCTATAAGTTCCTACTCTCTATCCTAACCTATTCTCTATCCTATCCTCTATCCTATCCTCTATCCTAAGCTATCATCTATCCTATCAAATCCCCTATCCTATCCTCTATCCTGTCGTATCCTCTATCCTATCCTATCTTCTATCCTATCCTATCCTCTATCCTATCAAATCCCCTATCCTATCCTCTATCCTATCCTATCCTCTATCCTATCCTATCCTCTATCCTATCCTATCCTCTATCCTATCCTATCCTCTATCCTATCCTATCCTCTGTCCTATCCTATCCTCTATCCTATCCTATCCTCTATCCTATCCTATCCTCTATCCTATCCTATCCTCTATCCTATCCTATCCTCTATCCTATCCTATCCTATCCTCTATCCTATTCTATCCTCTATCCTATCCTATCCTCTATCCTATCCTATCCTCTATCCTATCCTCTATCCTATCTTATCGTCTATCCTATCCTATCCTCTATCCTATCCTATCCTCTATCCTATCCTATCCTCTATCCTATCCTATCCTCTATCCTATCCTATCCTCTATCCTATCCTATCCTCTATCCTATCCTATCCTCTATCCTATCCTATCCTCTATCCTATCCTATCCTCTATCCTATCCTATACTCTATCCTATCCTATCCTCTATCCTATCCTATCCTCTATCCTATCCTATCCTCTATCCTCTATCCTATCCTATCCTCTATCCTATCCTATCGTCTATACTATCCTATCCTCTATCCTATCATATCCTCTATCCTATCCTATGCTCTATCCTATCCTATCGTCTATCCTATCCTCTATCCTATCCTATCCTCTATCCTATCCTATCTTCTATCCTATCCTATCCTCTATCCTATCCTATCCTCTATCCTATCCTCTATCCTATCCTATCCTCTATCCTATCCTATCCTCTATATTATCCTATCCTCTATATTATCCTATCCTCTATCCAATCCTATCCTCTATCCTATCCTATCCTCTATCCTATCATTTCCAATCCCCTATCCTATGCTCTATCCTATCCTACCCACTATAATATCGTATACTCTATCATATCTTATCCTCTATCCTATAATATCATCTATCCGATCCTACTCTCTATCCTAACCTATTCTCTATCCTATCCTCTATCCTATCCTCTATCCTACCCTATCATCTATCCTATCAAATCCACTATCCTATCCTCTATCCTGTCGTATCCTCTATCCTATACTATGCTCTATCCTATCCTATCGTCTATCCAATCCTCTATCCTATCCTATCATGTATCCTATCCTATCCTCTATCCTATCCTATAGTCTATCCTATACTATGCTCTATCCTATCCTATCGTCTATCCAATCCTCTATCCTATCCTATCATCTATCCTATCCTATCCTCTATCCTATCCTATCCTCTATCCTATCCTATAATCTATCCTATCCTATCCTCTATCCTATCCTATCCTCTATCCAATCGTCTATCCTATCCTATCCTCTATCCTATTCTCTATCCTAGCCTATCCTCTATCCTATCCTATCCAATCCCCTAACCTATGCTCTATCCTATCCTACCCACTATAATATCGTATACTCTATCATATCCTATCCTCTATCCTATAATATCATCTATAAGTTCCTACTCTCTATCCTAACCTATTCTCTATCCTATCCTCTATCCTATCCTCTATCCTAAGCTATCATCTATCCTATCAAATCCCCTATCCTATCCTCTATCCTGTCGTATCCTCTATCCTATCCTATCTTCTATCCTATCCTATCCTCTATCCTATCAAATCCCCTATCCTATCCTCTATCCTATCCTATCCTCTATCCTATCCTATCCTCTATCCTAACCTATCCTCTATCCTATCCTATCATCTATCCTATCATATCCTCTGTCCTATCCTATCCTCTATCCTATCCTATCCTCTATCCTATCCTATCCTCTATCCTATCCTATCCTCTATCCTATCCTATCCTCTATCCTATCCTATCCTATCCTCTATCCTATTCTATCCTCTATCCTATCCTATCCTCTATCCTATCCTATCCTCTATCCTATCCTCTATCCTATCCTATCGTCTATCCTATCCTATCCTCTATCCTATCCTATCCTCTATCCTATCCTATCCTCTATCCTATCCTATCCTCTATCCTATCCTATCCTCTATCCTATCCTATCCTCTATCCTATCCTATCCTCTATCCTATCCTATCCTCTATCCTATCCTATACTCTATCCTATCCTATCCTCTATCCTATCCTATCCTCTATCCTATCCTATCCTCTATCCTCTATCCTATCCTATCCTCTATCCTATCCTATCGTCTATACTATCCTATCCTCTATCCTATCATATCCTCTATCCTATCCTATGCTCTATCCTATCCTATCGTCTATCCTATCCTCTATCCTATCCTATCCTCTATCCTATCCTATCTTCTATCCTATCCTATCCTCTATCCTATCCTATCCTCTATCCTATCCTCTATCCTATCCTATCCTCTATCCTATCCTATCCTCTATATTATCCTATACTCTATATTATCCTATCCTCTATCCAATCCTATCCTCTATCCTATCCTATCCTCTATCCTATCCTTTCCAATCCCCTATCCTATGCTCTATCCTATCCTACCCACTATAATATCGTATACTCTATCATATCTTATCCTCTATCCTATAATATCATCTATCCGATCCTACTCTCTATCCTAACCTATTCTCTATCCTATCCTCTATCCTATCCTCTATCCTACCCTATCATCTATCCTATCAAATCCACTATCCTATCCTCTATCCTGTCGTATCCTCTATCCTATCCTATCTTCTATCCTATCCTATCCTCTATCCTATCCTATCCTCTATCCTATCCTATCCTCTATCCTATCCTATCCTCTATCCTATCCTATCCTCTATCCTCTATCCTATCCTATCCTCTATCCTATCCTCTATCCTATCCTCTATCCTACCCTCTATCCTATCCTATCCTCTATCCTATCCTATCCTCTATATTATCCTATCCTCTATCCTATCCTATCCTCTATCCTATCCTATCCTCTATCCTATCCTCTATCCTATCCTCTATCCTATCCTCTATCCTATCCTCTATCCTATCCTATCCTCTATCCTATCCTATCCTCTATATTATCCTATCCTCTATCCTATCCTTTCCTCTATCCTATCCTATCCTCTATCCTATCATTTCCAATCCCCTATCCTATGCTCTATCCTATCCTACCCACTATAATATCGTATACTCTATCATATCTTATCCTCTATCCTATAATATCATCTATCCGATCCTACTCTCTATGCTAACCTATTCTCTATCCTATCCTATCCTCTATCCTATCCTATCCTCTATCCTATCCTATCCTCTATCCTCTATCCTATCCTGTCCTCTATCCTATCCTATCCTCTATCCTATCCTATCCTCTATCCTATCCTATCCTCTATCCTATCCTATCCTCTATCCTATCCTATCCTCTATCCTATCCTATCCTCTATCCTATCCTATCCTCTATCCTATCCTATCCTCTAACCTATCCTATCCTCTATCCTATCCTATCCTCTATCCTCTATCCTATCCTATCCTCTATCCTATCCTATCGTCTATACTATCCCATCCTCTATCATATCCTATCCTCTATCCTATCCTATCCTCTATCCTATCCTATCCTCTATCCTATCCTATCCTCTATCCTATCCTCTATCCTATCCTATCCTCTATCCTATCCTATCCTATCCTCTATCCTATTCTATCCTCTATCCTATCCTATCCTCTATCCTATCCTATCCTCTATCCTATCCTCTATCCTATCCTATCCTCTATCCTATCCTATCCTCTATCCTATCCTATCCTCTATCCTATCCTATCCTCTATCCTATCCTATCCTCTATCCTATCCTATCCTCTATCCTATCCTATCCTCTATCCTATCCTATCCTCTATCCTATCCTATCCTCTATCCTATCCTATCCTCTATCCTATCCTATCCTCTATCCTATCCTATACTCTATCCTATCCTATCCTCTATCCTATCCTATCCTCTATCCTATCCTATCCTCTATCCTCTATCCTATCCTATCCTCTATCCTATCCTATCGTCTATACTATCCTATCCTCTATCCTATCCTATCCTCTATCCTATCCTATGCTCTATCCTATCCTATCGTCTATCCTATCCTCTATCCTATCCTATCCTCTATCCTATCCTATCTTCTATCCTATCCTATCCTCTATCCTATCCTATCCTCTTTCCTATCCTATCCTCTATCCTATCCTATCCTCTATCCTCTATCCTCTATCCTATCCTATCCTCTATCCTATCCTATCCTCTATCCTATCCTCTATCCTATCCTATCCTCTATCCTATCCTATCCTCTATCCTATCCTATCCTCTATCCTATCCTATCCTCTATCCTATCCTATCCTATCCTCTATCCTATTCTATCCTCTATCCTATCCTATCCTCTATCCTATCCTATCCTCTATCCTATCCTCTATCCTATCCTATCGTCTATCCTATCCTATCCTCTATCCTATCCTATCCTCTATCCTATCCTATCCTCTATCCTATCCTATCCTCTATCCTATCCTATCCTCTATCCTATCCTATCCTCTATCCTATCCTATCCTCTATCCTATCCTATCCTCTATCCTATCCTATCCTCTATCCTATCCTATACTCTATCCTATCCTATCCTCTATCCTATCCTATCCTCTATCCTATCCTATCCTCTATCCTCTATCCTATCCTATCCTCTATCCTATCCTATCGTCTATACTATCCTATCCTCTATCCTATCATATCCTCTATCCTATCCTATGCTCTATCCTATCCTATCGTCTATCCTATCCTCTATCCTATCCTATCCTCTATCCTATCCTATCTTCTATCCTATCCTATCCTCTATCCTATCCTATCCTCTATCCTATCCTCTATCCTATCCTATCCTCTATCCTATCCTATCCTCTATATTATCCTATACTCTATATTATCCTATCCTCTATCCAATCCTATCCTCTATCCTATCCTATCCTCTATCCTATCCTTTCCAATCCCCTATCCTATGCTCTATCCTATCCTACCCACTATAATATCGTATACTCTATCATATCTTATCCTCTATCCTATAATATCATCTATCCGATCCTACTCTCTATCCTAACCTATTCTCTATCCTATCCTCTATCCTATCCTCTATCCTACCCTATCATCTATCCTATCAAATCCACTATCCTATCCTCTATCCTGTCGTATCCTCTATCCTATCCTATCTTCTATCCTATCCTATCCTCTATCCTATCCTATCCTCTATCCTATCCTATCCTCTATCCTATCCTATCCTCTATCCTCTATCCTATCCTATCCTCTATCCTATCCTCTATCCTATCCTCTATCCTACCCTCTATCCTATCCTATCCTCTATCCTATCCTATCCTCTATATTATCCTATCCTCTATCCTATCCTATCCTCTATCCTATCCTATCCTCTATCCTATCCTCTATCCTATCCTCTATCCTATCCTCTATCCTATCCTCTATCCTATCCTATCCTCTATCCTATCCTATCCTCTATATTATCCTATCCTCTATCCTATCCTTTCCTCTATCCTATCCTATCCTCTATCCTATCATTTCCAATCCCCTATCCTATGCTCTATCCTATCCTACCCACTATAATATCGTATACTCTATCATATCTTATCCTCTATCCTATAATATCATCTATCCGATCCTACTCTCTATGCTAACCTATTCTCTATCCTATCCTATCCTCTATCCTATCCTATCCTCTATCCTATCCTATCCTCTATCCTCTATCCTATCCTGTCCTCTATCCTATCCTATCCTCTATCCTATCCTATCCTCTATCCTATCCTATCCTCTATCCTATCCTATCCTCTATCCTATCCTATCCTCTATCCTATCCTATCCTCTATCCTATCCTATCCTCTATCCTATCCTATCCTCTAACCTATCCTATCCTCTATCCTATCCTATCCTCTATCCTCTATCCTATCCTATCCTCTATCCTATCCTATCGTCTATACTATCCCATCCTCTATCATATCCTATCCTCTATCCTATCCTATCCTCTATCCTATCCTATCCTCTATCCTATCCTATCCTCTATCCTATCCTCTATCCTATCCTATCCTCTATCCTATCCTATCCTATCCTCTATCCTATTCTATCCTCTATCCTATCCTATCCTCTATCCTATCCTATCCTCTATCCTATCCTCTATCCTATCCTATCCTCTATCCTATCCTATCCTCTATCCTATCCTATCCTCTATCCTATCCTATCCTCTATCCTATCCTATCCTCTATCCTATCCTATCCTCTATCCTATCCTATCCTCTATCCTATCCTATCCTCTATCCTATCCTATCCTCTATCCTATCCTATCCTCTATCCTATCCTATCCTATCCTCTATCCTATTCTATCCTCTATCCTATCCTATCCTCTATCCTATCCTATCCTCTATCCTATCCTCTATCCTATCCTATCCTCTATCCTATCCTATCCTCTATCCTATCCTATCCTCTATCCTATCCTATCCTCTATCCTATCCTATCCTCTATCCTATCCTATCCTCTATCCTATCCTATCCTCTATCCTATCCTATCCTCTATCCTATCCTATCCTCTATCCTATCCTATCCTCTATCCTATCCTATCCTCTATCCTATCCTATACTCTATCCTATCCTATCCTCTATCCTATCCTATCCTCTATCCTATCCTATCCTCTATCCTCTATCCTATCCTATCCTCTATCCTATCCTATCGTCTATACTATCCTATCCTCTATCCTATCCTATCCTCTATCCTATCCTATGCTCTATCCTATCCTATCGTCTATCCTATCCTCTATCCTATCCTATCCTCTATCCTATCCTATCTTCTATCCTATCCTATCCTCTATCCTATCCTATCCTCTTTCCTATCCTATCCTCTATCCTATCCTATCCTCTATCCTCTATCCTCTATCCTATCCTATCCTCTATCCTATCCTATCCTCTATCCTATCCTCTATCCTATCCTATCCTCTATCCTATCCTATCCTCTATCCTATCCTATCCTCTATCCTATCCTATCCTCTATCCTATCCTATCCTATCCTCTATCCTATTCTATCCTCTATCCTATCCTATCCTCTATCCTATCCTATCCTCTATCCTATCCTCTATCCTATCCTATCGTCTATCCTATCCTATCCTCTATCCTATCCTATCCTCTATCCTATCCTATCCTCTATCCTATCCTATCCTCTATCCTATCCTATCCTCTATCCTATCCTATCCTCTATCCTATCCTATCCTCTATCCTATCCTATCCTCTATCCTATCCTATCCTCTATCCTATCCTATACTCTATCCTATCCTATCCTCTATCCTATCCTATCCTCTATCCTATCCTATCCTCTATCCTCTATCCTATCCTATCCTCTATCCTATCCTATCGTCTATACTATCCTATCCTCTATCCTATCATATCCTCTATCCTATCCTATGCTCTATCCTATCCTATCGTCTATCCTATCCTCTATCCTATCCTATCCTCTATCCTATCCTATCTTCTATCCTATCCTATCCTCTATCCTATCCTATCCTCTATCCTATCCTCTATCCTATCCTATCCTCTATCCTATCCTATCCTCTATATTATCCTATACTCTATATTATCCTATCCTCTATCCAATCCTATCCTCTATCCTATCCTATCCTCTATCCTATCCTTTCCAATCCCCTATCCTATGCTCTATCCTATCCTACCCACTATAATATCGTATACTCTATCATATCTTATCCTCTATCCTATAATATCATCTATCCGATCCTACTCTCTATCCTAACCTATTCTCTATCCTATCCTCTATCCTATCCTCTATCCTACCCTATCATCTATCCTATCAAATCCACTATCCTATCCTCTATCCTGTCGTATCCTCTATCCTATCCTATCTTCTATCCTATCCTATCCTCTATCCTATCCTATCCTCTATCCTATCCTATCCTCTATCCTATCCTATCCTCTATCCTATCCTATCCTCTATCCTCTATCCTATCCTATCCTCTATCCTATCCTCTATCCTATCCTCTATCCTACCCTCTATCCTATCCTATCCTCTATCCTATCCTATCCTCTATATTATCCTATCCTCTATCCTATCCTATCCTCTATCCTATCCTATCCTCTATCCTATCCTCTATCCTATCCTCTATCCTATCCTCTATCCTATCCTCTATCCTATCCTATCCTCTATCCTATCCTATCCTCTATATTATCCTATCCTCTATCCTATCCTTTCCTCTATCCTATCCTATCCTCTATCCTATCATTTCCAATCCCCTATCCTATGCTCTATCCTATCCTACCCACTATAATATCGTATACTCTATCATATCTTATCCTCTATCCTATAATATCATCTATCCGATCCTACTCTCTATGCTAACCTATTCTCTATCCTATCCTATCCTCTATCCTATCCTATCTTCTATCCTATCCTATCCTCTATCCTATCCTATCCTCTTTCCTATCCTATCCTCTATCCTATCCTATCCTCTATCCTCTATCCTCTATCCTATCCTATCCTCTATCCTATCCTATCCTCTATCCTATCCTCTATCCTATCCTATCCTCTATCCTATCCTATCCTCTATCCTATCCTATCCTCTATCCTATCCTATCCTATCCTCTATCCTATTCTATCCTCTATCCTATCCTATCCTCTATCCTATCCTATCCTCTATCCTATCCTCTATCCTATCCTATCGTCTATCCTATCCTATCCTCTATCCTATCCTATCCTCTATCCTATCCTATCCTCTATCCTATCCTATCCTCTATCCTATCCTATCCTCTATCCTATCCTATCCTCTATCCTATCCTATCCTCTATCCTATCCTATCCTCTATCCTATCCTATCCTCTATCCTATCCTATACTCTATCCTATCCTATCCTCTATCCTATCCTATCCTCTATCCTATCCTATCCTCTATCCTCTATCCTATCCTATCCTCTATCCTATCCTATCGTCTATACTATCCTATCCTCTATCCTATCATATCCTCTATCCTATCCTATGCTCTATCCTATCCTATCGTCTATCCTATCCTCTATCCTATCCTATCCTCTATCCTATCCTATCTTCTATCCTATCCTATCCTCTATCCTATCCTATCCTCTATCCTATCCTCTATCCTATCCTATCCTCTATCCTATCCTATCCTCTATATTATCCTATACTCTATATTATCCTATCCTCTATCCAATCCTATCCTCTATCCTATCCTATCCTCTATCCTATCCTTTCCAATCCCCTATCCTATGCTCTATCCTATCCTACCCACTATAATATCGTATACTCTATCATATCTTATCCTCTATCCTATAATATCATCTATCCGATCCTACTCTCTATCCTAACCTATTCTCTATCCTATCCTCTATCCTATCCTCTATCCTACCCTATCATCTATCCTATCAAATCCACTATCCTATCCTCTATCCTGTCGTATCCTCTATCCTATCCTATCTTCTATCCTATCCTATCCTCTATCCTATCCTATCCTCTATCCTATCCTATCCTCTATCCTATCCTATCCTCTATCCTCTATCCTATCCTATCCTCTATCCTATCCTCTATCCTATCCTCTATCCTACCCTCTATCCTATCCTATCCTCTATCCTATCCTATCCTCTATATTATCCTATCCTCTATCCTATCCTATCCTCTATCCTATCCTATCCTCTATCCTATCCTCTATCCTATCCTCTATCCTATCCTCTATCCTATCCTCTATCCTATCCTATCCTCTATCCTATCCTATCCTCTATATTATCCTATCCTCTATCCTATCCTTTCCTCTATCCTATCCTATCCTCTATCCTATCATTTCCAATCCCCTATCCTATGCTCTATCCTATCCTACCCACTATAATATCGTATACTCTATCATATCTTATCCTCTATCCTATAATATCATCTATCCGATCCTACTCTCTATGCTAACCTATTCTCTATCCTATCCTATCCTCTATCCTATCCTATCCTCTATCCTATCCTATCCTCTATCCTCTATCCTATCCTGTCCTCTATCCTATCCTATCCTCTATCCTATCCTATCCTCTATCCTATCCTATCCTCTATCCTATCCTATCCTCTATCCTATCCTATCCTCTATCCTATCCTATCCTCTATCCTATCCTATCCTCTATCCTATCCTATCCTCTAACCTATCCTATCCTCTATCCTATCCTATCCTCTATCCTCTATCCTATCCTATCCTCTATCCTATCCTATCGTCTATACTATCCCATCCTCTATCATATCCTATCCTCTATCCTATCCTATCCTCTATCCTATCCTATCCTCTATCCTATCCTATCCTCTATCCTATCCTCTATCCTATCCTATCCTCTATCCTATCCTATCCTATCCTCTATCCTATTCTATCCTCTATCCTATCCTATCCTCTATCCTATCCTATCCTCTATCCTATCCTCTATCCTATCCTATCCTCTATCCTATCCTATCCTCTATCCTATCCTATCCTCTATCCTATCCTATCCTCTATCCTATCCTATCCTCTATCCTATCCTATCCTCTATCCTATCCTATCCTCTATCCTATCCTATCCTCTATCCTATCCTATCCTCTATCCTATCCTATCCTCTATCCTATCCTATCCTCTATCCTATCCTATACTCTATCCTATCCTATCCTCTATCCTATCCTATCCTCTATCCTATCCTATCCTCTATCCTCTATCCTATCCTATCCTCTATCCTATCCTATCGTCTATACTATCCTATCCTCTATCCTATCCTATCCTCTATCCTATCCTATGCTCTATCCTATCCTATCGTCTATCCTATCCTCTATCCTATCCTATCCTCTATCCTATCCTATCTTCTATCCTATCCTATCCTCTATCCTATCCTATCCTCTTTCCTATCCTATCCTCTATCCTATCCTATCCTCTATCCTCTATCCTCTATCCTATCCTATCCTCTATCCTATCCTATCCTCTATCCTATCCTCTATCCTATCCTATCCTCTATCCTATCCTATCCTCTATAGTATCCTATCCTCTATATTATCCTATCCTCTATCCAATCCTATCCTCTATCCTATCCTATCCTCTATCCTATCCTTTCCAATCCCCTATCCTATGCTCTATCCTATCCTACCCACTATAATATCGTATACTCTATCATATCTTATCCTCTATCCTATAATATCATCTATCCGATCCTACTCTCTATCCTAACCTATTCTCTATCCTATCCTCTATCCTATCCTCTATCCTACCCTATCATCTATCCTATCAAATCCACTATCCTATCCTCTATCCTGTCGTATCCTCTATCCTATCCTATCTTCTATCCTATCCTATCCTCTATCCTATCCTATCCTCTATCCTATCCTATCCTCTATCCTATCCTATCCTCTATCCTCTATCCTATCCTATCCTCTATCCTATCCTATCCTCTATCCTATCCTCTATCCTATCCTCTATCCTACCCTCTATCCTATCCTATCCTCTATCCTATCCTATCCTCTATATTATCCTATCCTCTATCCTATCCTATCCGCTATCCTATCCTATCCTCTATCCTATCCTATCCTCTATCCTATCCTATCCTCTATCCTATCCTATCCTCTATCCTATCCTCTATCCTATCCTCTATCCTATCCTCTATCCTATCCTCTATCCTATCCTATCCTCTATCCTATCCTATCCTCTATATTATCCTATCCTCTATCCTATCCTTTCCTCTATCCTATCCTATCCTCTATCCTATCATTTCCAATCCCCTATCCTATGCTCTATCCTATCCTACCCACTATAATATCGTATACTCTATCATATCTTATCCTCTATCCTATAATATCATCTATCCGATCCTACTCTCTATGCTAACCTATTCTCTATCCTATCCTCTATCCTATCCTCTATCCTACCCTATCATCTATCCTATCAAATACCCTATCCTATCCTCTATCCTGTCGTATCCTCTATCCTATCCTATCTTCTATCCTATCCTATCCTCTATCCTATCAAATCCGCTATCCTATCAAATCCGCTATCCTATCAAATCCGCTATCCTATCCTCTATCCTATCCTATCCTCTATCCTATCCTATCCTCTATCCTATCCAATCCTCTATCCTATCCTATCCTCTATATTATCCTATCCTCTATCCTAGCCTATCCTCTATCCTATCCTATCCTCTATCCTATCCTATCCTCTATCCTATCCTATCCTCTATCCTATCCTATCCTCTATCCTATATTATCGTCTATCCTATCGTCTATCCTATCCTCTATCCTATCCACTATCCTACCATATCATCTATCCTATCAAAACCCCTATCCTATCATGTATCCTATCAAAACCCCTATCCTATCCTCTATCCTATCGTATCCCCTACCCTATCCTATCTTCTATCCTATCCTATCCTCTATCCTATCAAATCCCCTATCCTATCCTCTATCCTATCCTATCCTCTATCCTATCCTATCCTCTATCCTATCCTATCCTATATCCTATCCTATCCTCTATCCTATACTATCCTCTATCCTATCCTATCCTCTATCGGATCCTATCCTGTATCCTATCCTATCCTCTATCCTATCCTATCCTCTATCCTATCCTATCCTCTATCCTCTATCCTATCCTGTCCTCTATCCTATCCTATCCTCTATCCTATCCTATCCTCTATCCTATCCTATCCTCTATCCTATCCTATCCTCTATCCTATCCTATCCTCTATCCTATCCTATCCTCTATCCTATCCTATCCTCTATCCTATCCTATCCTCTAACCTATCCTATCCTCTATCCTATCCTATCCTCTATCCTCTATCCTATCCTATCCTCTATCCTATCCTATCGTCTATACTATCCCATCCTCTATCATATCCTATCCTCTATCCTATCCTATCCTCTATCCTATCCTATCCTCTATCCTATCCTATCCTCTATCCTATCCTCTATCCTATCCTATCCTCTATCCTATCCTATCCTCTATCCAATCCTATCCTCTATATTATCCTATCCTCTATCCAATCCTATCCTCTATCCTATCCTATCCTCTATCCTATCCTTTCCAATCCCCTATCCTATGCTCTATCCTATCCTACCCACTATAATATCGTATACTCTATCATATCTTATCCTCTATCCTATAATATCATCTATCCGATCCTACTCTCTATCCTAACCTATTCTCTATCCTATCCTCTATCCTATCCTCTATCCTACCCTATCATATATCCTATCAAATCCCCTATCCTATCCTCTATCCTGTCGTATCCTCTATCCTATCCTATCTTCTATCCTATCCTATCCTCTATCCTATCAAATCCGCTATCCTATCCTCTATGCTATCCTATCCTCTATCCTATCCTATCATCTATCCTATCCAATCCTCTATCCTATCCTATACTCTATATTATCCTATCCTCTATCCTAGCCTATCCTCTATCCTATCCTATCCTCTATCCTATCCTATCCTCTATCCTATCCTATAGTCTGTCCTATACTATGCTCTATCCTATCCTATCGTCTATCCAATCCTCTATCCTATCCTATCATCTATCCTATCCTATCCTCTATCCTATCCTATAGTCTATCCTATCCTATCCTCTATCCTATCCTATCCTCTATCCTATCCTATCCTCTATCCTATCCTATCTTCTATCCTATCCTATCCTCTATCCTCTATCCTATCCTATCCTCTATCCTATCCTATCCTCTATCCTATCCTCTATCCTATCCTATCCTCTATCCTATCCTCTATCCTATCCTATCCTCTATCCTATCCTATAATCTATATTATCCTATCCTCTATCCAATCCTATCCTCTATCCTATCCTATCCTCTATCCTATCCTTTCCAATCCCCTATCCTATGCTCTATCCTATCCTACCCACTATAATATCGTATACTCTATCACATCTTATCCTCTATCCTATAATATCATCTATCCGATCCTACTCTCTATCCTAACCTATTCTCTATCCTATCCTCTATCCTATCCTCTATCCTACCCTATCATATATCCTATCAAATCCCCTATCCTATCCTCTATCCTGTCGTATCCTCTATCCTATCCTATCTTCTATCCTATCCTTTCCAATCCCCTATCCTATGCTCTATCCTATCCTACCCACTATAATATCGTATACTCTATCCTATCAAATCCGCTATCCTATCCTCTATGCTATCCTATCCTCTATCCTATCCTATCCTCTATCCTATCCAATCCTCTATCCTATCCTATACTCTATATTATCCTATCCTCTATCCTAGCCTATCCTCTATGCTATCCTATCCTCTATACTATCCTATCCTCTATCCTATCCTTTCCAATCCCCTATCCTATGCTCTATCCTATCCTACCCACTATAATATCGTATACTCTATCATATCTTATCCTCTATCCTATAATATCATCTATCCGATCCTACTCTCTATCCTAACCTATTCTCTATCCTATCCTCTATCCTATCCTCTATCCTACCCTATCATCTATCCTATCAAATCCCCTATCCTATCCTCTATCCTGTCGTATCCTCTATCCTATCCTATCTTCTATCCTATCCTATCCTCTATCCTATCAAATCCGCTATCTTATCCTCTATGCTATCCTATCCTCTATCCTATCCTATCCTCTATCCTATCCAATCCTCTATCCTATCCTATCCTCTATCCTATCCTATCCTCTATCCTATCCTATCCTCTATCCTATCCTATCCTCTATCCTATCCTATCCTCTATCCTATCCTATCCTCTATCCTATCCTATCCTCTATCCTATCCTATCCTCTATCCTATCCTATCCTCTATCCTATCCTATCCTCTATCCTATCCTATCCTCTATCCTATCCTATCCTCTATCCTATCCTATCCTCTATCCTATCCTATCCTCTATCCTATCCTATCCTCTATCCTCTATCCTATCCTATCCTCTATCCTATCCTATCGGCTATACTATCCTATCCTCTATCCTATCCTATCCTCTATCCTATCCTATCCTTTATCCTATCCTATCCTCTATCCTATCCTATCCTCTATCCTATACTATGCTCTATCCTATCCTATCGTCTATCCAATCCTCTATCCTATCCTATCATCTATCCTATCCCATCCTCTAACCTATCCTATAGTCTATCCTATACTATGCTCTATCCTATCCTATCGTCTATCCAATCCTCTATCCTATCCTATCATCTATCCTATCCTATCCTCTATCCTATCCTATAGTCTATCCTATCCTATCCTCTATCCTATCCTATCCTCTATCCTATCCTATCCTCTATCCTATCCTATCTTCTATCCTATCCTATCCTCTATCCTATCAAATCCCCTATCCTATCCTCTATCCTATCCTATCCTCTATCCTATCCTATCCTCTATCCTATCCTATCCTCTATCCTATCCTATCCTCTATCCTATCATATCCTCTATCCTATAATATCCTCTATTCTATCCTATCCTCTATCCAATCCTCTATCCTATCCTATCCTCTATCCTATCCTCTATCCTAGCCTATCCTCTATCCTATCCTATCCAATCCCCTAACCTATGCTCTATCCTATCCTACCCACTATAATGTCGTATACTCTATCATATCCTATCCTCTATCCTATAATATCATCTATAAGTTCCTACTCTCTATCCTAACCTATTCTCTATCCTATCCTCTATCCTATCCTCTATCCTAAGCTATCATCTATCCTGTCGTATCCTCTATCCTATCCTATCTTCTATCCTATCCTATCCTCTATCCTATCAAATCCCCTATCCTATCCTCTATCCGATCCTATCCTCTATCCTATCCTATCCTCTATCCTATCCTATCCTCTATCCTATCCTATCGTCTATACTATCCTATCCTCTATCCTATCCTATCCTCTATCCTATCCTATCCTCTATACTATCCTATCCTCTATCCTATCCTCTATCCTATCCTCTATCCTATCCTATCCTCTATCCTATCCTATCCTCTATCCTATCCTATCCTCTATCCTATCCTATCCTCTATCCTATCCTATCCTCTATCCTATCCTATCCTCTATCCTATCCTATCCTCTATCCTATCCTATCCTCTATCCTATCCTATCCTCTATCCTATCCTATCCTCTATCCTATCCTATCCTCTATCCTATCCTATCCTCTATCCTATCCTATCCTCTATCCTATCCTATCCTCTATCCTATCCTATCCTCTATCCTATCCTATCCTATCCTCTATCCTCCATCCTATCCTATCCTCTATCCTATCCTATCGTCTATACTATCCTATCCTCTATCCTATCATATCCTCTATCCTATCCTATCCTCTATCCTATCCTATCCTCTATCCTATCCTATCCTCTATCCTATCCTCTATCCTATCCTATCCTCTATCCTATCCTCTATCCTATCCTATCCTCTATCCAATCCTATCCTCTATATTATCCTATCCTCTATCCAATCCTATCCTCTATCCTATCCTATCCTCTATCCTATCCTTTCCAATCCCCTATCCTATGCTCTATCCTATCCTACCCACTATAATATCGTATACTCTATCATATCTTATCCTCTATCCTATAATATCATCTATCCGATCCTACTCTCTATCCTAACCGATTCTCTATCCTATCCTCTATCCTATCCTCTATCCTACCCTATCATATATCCTATCAAATCCCCTATCCTATCCTCTATCCTGTCGTATCCTCTATCCTATCCTATCTTCTATCCTATCCTATCCTCTATCCTATCAAATCCGCTATCCTATCCTCTATGCTATCCTATCCTCTATCCTATCCTATACTCTATATTATCCTATCCTCTATCCTAGCCTATCCTCTATCCTATCCTATCCTCTATCCTATCCTATCCTCTATCCTATCCTTTCCAATCCCCTATCCAATGCTCTATCCTATCCTACCCACTATAATATCGTATACTCTATCATATCTTATCCTCTATCCTATAATATCATCTATCCGATCCTACTCTCTATCCTAAACTATTCTCTATCCTATCCTCTATCCTATCATCTATCCTATCAAATCCCCTATCCTATCCTCTATCCTGTCGTATCCTCTATCCTATCCTATCTTCTATCCTATCCTATCCTCTATCCTATCAAATCCGCTATCCTATCCTCTATGCTATCCTATCCTCTATCCTATCCTATACTCTATATTATCCTATCCTCTATCCTAGCCTATCCTCTATCCTATCCTATCCTCTATCCTATCCTATCCTCTATCCTATCCTTTCCAATCCCCTATCCTATGCTCTATCCTATCCTACCCACTATAATATCGTATACTCTATCATATCTTATCCTCTATCCTATAATATCATCTATCCGATCCTACTCTCTATCCTAAACTATTCTCTATCCTATCCTCTATCCTATCATCTATCCTATCAAATCCCCTATCCTATCCTCTATCCTGTCGTATCCTCTATCCTATCCTATCTTCTATCCTATCCTATCCTCTATCCTATCAAATCCGCTATCTTATCCTCTATGCTATCCTATCCTCTATCCTATCCTATCCTCTATCCTATCCAATCCTCTATCCTATCCTATCCTCTATCCTATCCTATCCTCTATCCTATCCTATCCTCTATCCTATCCTATCCTCTATCCTATCCTATCCTCTATCCTATCCTATCCTCTATCCTATCCTATCCTCTATCCTATCCTATCCTCTATCCTATCCTATCCTCTATCCTATCCTATCCTCTATCCTATCCTATCCTCTATCCTATCCTATCCTCTATCCTATCCTATCCTCTATCCTATCCTATCCTCCATCCTATCCTATCCTCTATCCTATCCTATCCTCTATCCTATCCTATCCTCTATACTCTATCCTATCCTATCCTCTATCCTATCCTATCGTCTATACTATCCTATCCTCTATCCTATCCTATCCTCTATCCTATCCTATCCTCTATCCTATCCTATCCTCTATCCTATCCTATCCTCTATCCTATACTATGCTCTATCCTATCCTATCGTCTATCCAATCCTCTATCCTATCCTATCATCTATCCTATCCTATCCTCTATCCTATCCTATAGTCTATCCTATACTATGCTCTATCCTATCCTATCGTCTATCCAATCCTCTATCCTATCCTATCATCTATCATATCCTATCCTCTATCCTATAATATCATCTATAAGTTCCTACTCTCTATCCTAACCTATTCTCTATCCTATCCTCTATCCTATCCTCTATCCTAAGCTATCATCTATCCTATCAAATCCCCTATCCTATCCTCTATCCTGTCGTATCCTCTATCCTATCCTATCTTCTATCCTATCCTATCCTCTATCCTATCAAATCCCCTATCCTATCCTCTATCCTATCCTATCCTCTATCCTATCCTATCCTCTATCCTATCCTATCCTCTATCCTACCCTATCATCTATCCTATCATATCCTCTATCCTATCCTATCCTCTATCCTATCCTATCCTCTATCCTATCCTATCCTCTATCCTATCCTATCCTCTATCCTATCCTATCCTCTATCCTATCCTATCCTCTATCCTATCCTATCCTCTATCCTATCCTATCCTCTATCCTATCCTATCCTCTATCCTATCCTATCCTATCCTCTATCCTATCCTATCCTCTATCCTATCCTATCCTCTATCCTATCCTATCCTCTATCCTATCCTATCCTGTATCCTATCCTATCCTATCCTCTATCCTATCCTATCCTCTATCCTATCCTATCCTCTATCCTCTATCCTATCCTATCCTCTATCCTATCCTATCGTCTATACTATCCTATCCTCTATCCTATCCTATCCTCTATCCTATCCTATGCTCCATCCTATCCTATCGTCTATCCTATCCTCTATCCTATCCTATCCTCTATCCTATCCTATCCTCTATCCTATCCTATCCTCTATCCTATCCTATCTTCTATCCTATCCTATCCTCTATCCTATCCTATCCTCTATCCTCTATCCTATCCTATCCTCTATCCTATCCTATCCTCTATCCTATCCTCTATCCTATCCTATCCTCTATCCTATCCTCTATCCTATCCTATCCTCTATCCTATCCTATCCTCTATATTATCCTATCCTCTATCCAATCCTATCCTCTATCCTATCCTATCCTCTATCCTATCCTTTCCAATCTCCTATCCTATGCTCTATCCTATCCTACCCACTATAATATCGTATACTCTATCATATCTTATCCTCTATCCTATAATATCATCTATCCGATCCTACTCTCTATCCTAACCTATTCTCTATCCTATCCTCTATCCTATCCTCTATCCTACCCTATCATCTATCTTATCAAATCCCCTATCCTATCCTCTATCCTGTCGTATCCTCTATCCTATCCTATCTTCTATCCTATCCTATCCTCTATCCTATCCTATCCTCTATCCTATCATATCCTCTATCCTCTATCCTATCCTATCCTCTATCCTATCCAATCCTCTATCCTATCCTATACTCTATATTATCCTATCCTCTATCCTAGCCTATCCTCTATCCTATCGTATCCTCTATCCTATCCTATCCTCTATCCTATCCTATCCTCTATCCTATCCTATCATCTATCCTATCCTATCCTCTATCCTATCCTATCCTCTATCCTATCCTATCCTCTATCCTATCCTATCCTCTATCCTATTATATCCTCTATCCTATCCTATCCTCTATCCTATCCTCTATCCTATCCTCTATCCTATCCTCTATCCTATCCTATCCTCTATCCTATCCTCTAACCTATCCTATCCTCTATCCTATCCTATCCTCTATATTATCCTATCCTCTATCCAATCCTATCCTCTATCCTATCCTATCCTCTATCCTATCCTTTCCAATCCCCTATCCTATGCTCTATCCTATCCTACCCACTATAATATCGTATACTCTATCATATCTTATCCTCTATCCTATAATATCATCTATCCGATCCTACTCTCTATCCTAACCTATTCTCTATCCTATCCTCTATCCTATCCTCTATCCTACCCTATCATCTATCCTATCAAACCCCCTATCCTATCCTCTATCCTGTCGTATCCTCTATCCTATCCTATCTTCTATCCTATCCTATCCTCTATCCTATCAAATCCGCTATCCCATCCTCTATGCTATCCTATCGTCTATCCTATCCTATCCTCTATCCTATCCAATCCTCTATCCTATCCTATACTCTATATTATCCTATCCTCTATCCTAGCCTATCCTCTATCCTATCCTATCCTCTATCCTATCCTATCCTCTATCCTATCCTATCCTCTATCCTATCCTATCCTCTATCCTATCCTATCCTCTATCCTATCCTATCCTCTATCCTATCCTATCCTCTATCCTATCCTATCCTCTATCCTATCCTATCCTCTATCCTATCCTCTATCCTATCCTATCCTCTATCCTATCCTCTATCCTATCCTCTATCCTATCCTCTATCCTATCCTCTATCCTATCCTCTATCCTATCCTCTATCCTATCCTATCCTCTATCCTATCCTATCCTCTATCCTATCCTATCCTCTATCCTATCCTATCCTCTATCCTATCCTATCCTCTATCCTATCCTATCCTCTATCCTATCCTATCCTCTATCCTATCCTATCCTCTATCCTATCCTATCCTCTATCCTATCCTATCCTCTATCCTATCCTATCCTCTATCCTATCCTATCCTCTATCCTATCCTATCCTCTATCCTATCCTATCCTCTATCCTATCCTATCCTCTATCCTATCCTATCCTCTATCCTATCCTATCCTCTATCCTCTATCCTATCCTATCCTCTATCCTATCCTATCGTCTATACTATCCTATCCTCTATCCTATCCTATCCTCTATCCTATCCTATCCTCTATCCTATCCTATCCTCTATCCTATCCTATCCTCTATCCTATACTATGCTCTATCCTATCCTATCGTCTATCCAATCCTCTATCCTATCCTATCATCTATCCTATCCTATCCTCTATCCTATCCTATAGTCTATCCTATACTATGCTCTATCCTATCCTATCGTCTATCCAATCCTCTATCCTATCCTATCATCTATCCTATCCTATCCTCTATCCTATCCTATAGTCTATCGTATCCTATCCTCTATCCTATCCTATCCTCTATCCTATCCTATCCTCTATCCTATCCTACCTTCTATCCTATCCTATCCTCTATCCTATCATATCCCCTATCCTATCCTCTATCCTATCCTATCCTCTATCCTATCCTATCCTCTATCCTATCCTATCCTCTATCCTATCCTATCCTCTATCCTATCATATCCTCTATCCTATAATATCCTCTATCCTATCCTATCCTCTATCCAATCCTCTATCCTATCCTATCCTCTATCCTATCCTCTATCCTAGCCTATCCTCTATCCTATCCTATCCAATCCCCTAACCTATGCTCTATCCTTTCCTACCCACTATAATATCGTATACTCTATCATATCCTATCCTCTATCCTATAATATCATTTATAAGTTCCTACTCTCTATCCTAACCTATTCTCTATCCTATCCTCTATCCTATCCTCTATCCTAAGCTATCATCTATCCTATCAAATCCCCTATCCTATCCTCTATCCTGTCGTATCCGCTATCCTATCCTATCTTCTATCCTATCCTATCCTCTATCCTATCAAATCCCCTATCCTATCCTCTATCCTATCCTATCCTCTATCCTATCCTATCCTCTATCCTATCCTATCCTCTATCCTATCCTATCCTCTATCCTATCCTATCATCTATCCTATCATATCCTCTATCCTATCCTATCCTCTATCCTATCCTATCCTCTATCCTATCCTATCCTCTATCCTATCCTATCCTCTATCCTATCCTATCCTCTATCCTATCCTATCCTCTATCCTATCCTCTATCCTATCCTATCCTCTACCCTAGCCTATCCTCTATCCTATCCTATCCTCTGTCCTATCCTATCCTCTATCCTATCCTATCCTCTATCCTATCCTATCCTCTATCCTATCCTATCCTCTATCCTATCCTATCCTCTATCCTATCCTATCCTCTATCCTATCCTATCCTCTATCCTATCCTATCCTCTATCCTATCCTATCCTCTATCCTATCCTATCCTCTATCCTATCCTATCCTCTATCCTATCCTATCCTCTATCCTATCCTATCCTCTATCCTATCCTATCCTCTATCCTATCCTATCCTCTATCCTATCCTATCCTCTATCCTATCCAATCCTCTATCCTATCCTATACTCTATATTATCCTATCCTCTATCCTAGCCTATCCTCTATCCTATCGTATCCTCTATCCTATCCTATCCTCTATCCTATCCTTTCCAATCCCCTATCCTATGCTCTATCCTATCCTACCCACTATAATATCGTATACTCTATCATATCTTATCCTCTATCCTATAATATCATCTATCCGATCCTACTCTCTATCCTAACCTATTCTCTATCCTATCCTCTATCCTATCCTCTATCCTACCCTATCATCTATCCTATCAAATCCCCTATCCTATCCTCTATCCTGTCGTATCCTCTATCCTATCCTATCTTCTATCCTATCCTATCCTCTATCCTATCAAATCCGCTATCTTATCCTCTATGCTATCCTATCCTCTATCCTATCCTATCCTCTATCCTATCCAATCCTCTATCCTATCCTATACTCTATATTATCCTATCCTCTGGCCTAGCCTATCCTCTATCCTATCCTATCCTCTATCCTATCCTATCCTCTATCCTATCCTATCCTCTATCCTATCCTATCATCTATCCTATCCTATCCTCTATCCTATCCTATCCTCTATCCTATCCTATCCTCTATCCTATCCTATCCTCTATCCTATTATATCCTCTATCCTATCCTATCCTCTATCCTATCCTCTATCCTATCCTCTATCCTATCCTCTATCCTATCCTATCCTCTATCCTATCCTCTAACCTATCCTATCCTCTATCCTATCCTATCCTCTATATTATCCTATCCTCTATCCAATCCTATCCTCTATCCTATCCTATCCTCTATCCTATCCTTTCCAATCCCCTATCCTATGCTCTATCCTATCCTACCCACTATAATATCGTATACTCTATCATATCTTATCCTCTATCCTATAATATCATCTATCCGATCCTACTCTCTATCCTAACCTATTCTCTATCCTATCCTCTATCCTATCCTCTATCCTACCCTATCATCTATCCTATCAAACCCCCTATCCTATCCTCTATCCTGTCGTATCCTCTATCCTATCCTATCTTCTATCCTATCCTATCCTCTATCCTATCAAATCCGCTATCCCATCCTCTATGCTATCCTATCGTCTATCCTATCCTATCCTCTATCCTATCCAATCCTCTATCCTATCCTATACTCTATATTATCCTATCCTCTATCCTAGCCTATCCTCTATCCTATCCTATCCTCTATCCTATCCTATCCTCTATCCTATCCTATCCTCTATCCTATCCTATCCTCTATCCTATCCTATCCTCTATCCTATCCTATCCTCTATCCTATCCTATCCTCTATCCTATCCTATCCTCTATCCTATCCTATCCTCTATCCTATCCTCTATCCTATCCTCTATCCTATCCTATCCTCTATCCTATCCTCTATCCTATCCTCTATCCTATCCTCTATCCTATCCTCTATCCTATCCTATCCTCTATCCTATCCTATCCTCTATCCTATCCTATCCTCTATCCTATCCTATCCTCTATCCTATCCTATCCTCTATCCTATCCTATCCTCTATCCTATCCTATCCTCTATCCTATCCTATCCTCTATCCTATCCTATCCTCTATCCTATCCTATCCTCTATCCTATCCTATCCTCTATCCTCTATCCTATCCTATCCTCTATCCTATCCTATCGTCTATACTATCCTATCCTCTATCCTATCCTATCCTCTATCCTATCCTATCCTCTCTCCTATCCTATCCTCTATCCTATCCTATCCTCTATCCTATACTATGCTCTATCCTATCCTATCGTCTATCCAATCCTCTATCCTATCCTATCATCTATCCTATCCTATCCTCTATCCTATCCTATAGTCTATCCTATACTATGCTCTATCCTAGCCTATCCTCTATCCTATCCTATCCTCTATCCTATCCTATCCTCTATCCTATCCTATCCTCTATCCTATCCTATCCTCTATCCTATCCTATCCTCTATCCTATCCTATCCTCTATCCTATCCTATCCTCTATCCTATCCTATCCTCTATCCTATCCTATCCTCTATCCTATCCTATCCTCTATCCTATCCTATCCTCTATCCTACCCTATCATCTATCCTATCAAATCCCCTATCCTATCCTCTATCCTGTCGTATCCTCTATCCTATCCTATCTTCTATCCTATCCTATCCTCTATCCTATCAAATCCGCTATCTTATCCTCTATGCTATCCTATCCTCTATCCTATCCTATCCTCTATCCTATCCAATCCTCTATCCTATCCTATACTCTATATTATCCTATCCTCTGGCCTAGCCTATCCTCTATCCTATCCTATCCTCTATCCTATCCTATCCTCTATCCTATCCTATCCTCTATCCTATCCTATCATCTATCCTATCCTATCCTCTATCCTATCCTATCCTCTATCCTATCCTATCCTCTATCCTATCCTATCCTCTATCCTATTATATCCTCTATCCTATCCTATCCTCTATCCTATCCTCTATCCTATCCTCTATCCTATCCTCTATCCTATCCTATCCTCTATCCTATCCTCTAACCTATCCTATCCTCTATCCTATCCTATCCTCTATATTATCCTATCCTCTATCCAATCCTATCCTCTATCCTATCCTATCCTCTATCCTATCCTTTCCAATCCCCTATCCTATGCTCTATCCTATCCTACCCACTATAATATCGTATACTCTATCATATCTTATCCTCTATCCTATAATATCATCTATCCGATCCTACTCTCTATCCTAACCTATTCTCTATCCTATCCTCTATCCTATCCTCTATCCTACCCTATCATCTATCCTATCAAACCCCCTATCCTATCCTCTATCCTGTCGTATCCTCTATCCTATCCTATCTTCTATCCTATCCTATCCTCTATACTATCAAATCCGCTATCCCATCCTCTATGCTATCCTATCGTCTATCCTATCCTATCCTCTATCCTATCCAATCCTCTATCCTATCCTATACTCTATATTATCCTATCCTCTATCCTAGCCTATCCTCTATCCTATCCTATCCTCTATCCTATCCTATCCTCTATCCTATCCTATCCTCTATCCTATCCTATCCTCTATCCTATCCTATCCTCTATCCTATCCTATCCTCTATCCTATCCTATCCTCTATCCTATCCTATCCTCTATCCTATCCTATCCTCTATCCTATCCTCTATCCTATCCTATCCTCTATCCTATCCTCTATCCTATCCTCTATCCTATCCTCTATCCTATCCTATCCTCTATCCTATCCTATCCTCTATCCTATCCTATCCTCTATCCTATCCTATCCTCTATCCTATCCTATCCTCTATCCTATCCTATCCTCTATCCTATCCTATCCTCTATCCTATCCTATCCTCTATCTTATCCTATCCTCTATCCTATCCTATCCTCTATCCTCTATCCTATCCTATCCTCTATCCTATCCTATCGTCTATACTATCCTATCCTCTATCCTATCCTATCCTCTATCCTATCCTATCCTCTCTCCTATCCTATCCTCTATCCTATCCTATCCTCTATCCTATACTATGCTCTATCCTATCCTATCGTCTATCCAATCCTCTATCCTATCCTATCATCTATCCTATCCTATCCTCTATCCTATCCTATAGTCTATCCTATACTATGCTCTATCCTAGCCTATCCTCTATCCTATCCTATCCTCTATCCTATCCTATCCTCTATCCTATCCTATCCTCTATCCTATCCTATCCTCTATCCTATCCTATCCTCTATCCTATCCTATCCTCTATCCTATCCTATCCTCTATCCTATCCTATCCTCTATCCTATCCTATCCTCTATCCTATCCTATCCTCTATCCTATCCTATCCTCTATCCTATCCTATCCTCTATCCTATCCTATCCTCTATCCTATCCTATCCTCTATCCTATCCTCTATCCTATCCTCTATCCTATCATCTATCCTATCCTCTATCCTATCCTATCCTCTATCCTATCCTCTATCCTATCCTATCCTCTATCCTATCCTATCCTCTATATTATCCTATCCTCTATCCTATCCTATCCTCTATCCTATCCTATCCTCTATCCTATCCTTTCCAATCCCCTATCCTATGCTCTATCCTATCCTACCCACTATAATATCGTATACTCTATCATATCTTATCCTCTATCCTATAATATCATCTATCCGATCCTACTCTCTATCCTAACCTATTCTCTATCCTATCCTCTATCCTAACCTATTCTCTATCCTATCCTATCGTGTATACTATCCTATCCTCTATCCTATCCTATCCTCTATCCTATCCTGTCCTCTATCCTATCCTATCCTCTATCCTATCCTATCCTCTATCCTATCATCTATCCTATCAAATCCCCTATCCTATCCTCTATCCTGTCGTATCCTCTATCCTATCCTATCTTCTATCCTATCCTATCCTCTATCCTATCAAATCCGCTATCCTATCAAATCCGCTATCCTATCCTCTATCCTATCCTATCCTCTATCCTATCCTATCCTCTATCCTCTATCCTATCCTATCCTCTATCCTATCCTATCGTGTATACTATCCTATCCTCTATCCTATCCTATCCTCTATCCTATCCTGTCCTCTATCCTATCCTATCCTCTATCCTATCCTATCCTCTATCCTATACTATGCTCTATCCTATCCTATCGTCTATCCAATCCTCTATCCTATCCTATCATCTATCCTATCCTATCCTCTATCCTATCCTATAGTCTATCCTATACTATGCTCTATCCTATCCTATCGTCTATCCAATCATCTATCCTATCCTATCCTCTATCCTATCCTATAGTCTATCCTATCCTATCCTCTATCCTATCCTATCCTCTATCCTATCCTATCCTCTATCCTATCCTACCTTCTATCCTCTCCTATCCTCTATCCTATCAAATCCCCTATCCTATCCTCTATCCTATCCTATCCTCTATCCTATCCTATCCTCTATCCTATCCTATCCTCTATCCTATCCTATCCTCTATCCTATCCTATCCTCTATCCTATCATATCCTCTATCCTATCCTATCCTCTATCCTATCCTTTCCAATCCCCTATCCTATGCTCTATCCTATCCTTTCCAATCCCCTATCCTATGCTCTATCCTATCCTACCCACTATAATATCGTATACTCTATCATATCTTATCCTCTATCCTATAATATCATCTATCCGATCCTACTCTCTATCCTAACCGATTCTCTATCCTATCCTCTATCCTATCCTCTATCCTACCCTATCATATATCCTATCAAATCCCCTATCCTATCCTCTAACCTGTCGTATCCTCTATCCTATCCTATCTTCTATCCTATCCTATCCTCTATCCTATCAAATCCGCTATCCTATCCTCTATGCTATCCTATCCTCTATCCTATCCTATACTCTATATTATCCTATCCTCTATCCTAGCCTATCCTCTATCCTATCCTATCCTCTATCCTATCCTATCCTCTATCCTATCCTTTCCAATCCCCTATCCTATGCTCTATCCTGTCGTATCCGCTATCCTATCCTATCTTCTATCCTATCCTATCCTCTATCCTATCAAATCCCCTATCCTATCCTCTATCCTATCCTATCCTCTATCCTATCCTATCCTCTATCCTATCCTATCCTCTATCCTATCCTATCCTCTATCCTATCCTATCATCTATCCTATCATATCCTCTATCCTATCCTATCCTCTATCCTATCCTATCCTCTATCCTATCCTATCCTCTATCCTATCCTATCCTCTATCCTATCCTATCCTCTATCCTATCCTATCCTCTATCCTATCCTATCCTCTATCCTATCCTCTATCCTATCCTATCCTCTACCCTAGCCTATCCTCTATCCTATCCTATCCTCTATCCTATCCTATCCTCTATCCTATCCTATCCTCTATCCTATCCTATCCTCTATCCTATCCTATCCTCTATCCTATCCTATCCTCTATCCTATCCTATCCTCTATCCTATCCTATCCTCTATCCTATCCTATCCTCTATCCTATCCTATCCTCTATCCTATCCTATCCTCTATCCTATCCTATCCTCTATCCTATCCTATCCTCTATCCTATCCTATCCTCTATCCTATCCTATCCTCTATCCTATCCTATCCTCTATCCTATCCTATCCTCTATCCTATCCTATCCTCTATCCTATCCTCTATCCTATCCTCTATCCTATCCTATCCTCTATCCTATCCTCTATCCTATCCTATCCTCTATCCTATCCTATCCTCTATATTATCCTATCCTCTATCCAATCCTATCCTCTATCCTATCCTATCCTCTATCCTATCCTTTCCAATCCCCTATCCTATGCTCTATCCTATCCTACCCACTATAATATCGTATACTCTATCATATCTTATCCTCTATCCTATAATATCATCTATCCGATCCTACTCTCTATCCTAACCTATTCTCTATCCTATCCTCTATCCTATCCTCTATCCTACCCTATCATCTATCCTATCAAACCCCCTATCCTATCCTCTATCCTGTCGTATCCTCTATCCTATCCTATCTTCTATCCTATCCTATCCTCTATCCTATCAAATCCGCTATCCCATCCTCTATGCTATCCTATCCTCTATCCTATCCTATCCTCTATCCTATCCAATCCTCTATCCTATCCTATACTCTATATTATCCTATCCTCTATCCTAGCCTATCCTCTATCCTATCCTATCCTCTATCCTATCCTATCCTCTATCCTATCCTATCCTCTATCCTATCCTATCCTCTATCCTATCCTATCCTCTATCCTATCCTATCCTCTATCCTATCCTATCCTCTATCCTATCCTATCCTCTATCCTATCCTATCCTCTATCCTATCCTCTATCCTATCCTCTATCCTATCCTATCCTCTATCCTATCCTCTATCCTATCCTATCCTCTATCCTATCCTATCCTCTATATTATCCTATCCTCTATCCTATCCTATCCTCTATCCTATCCTATCCTCTATCCTATCCTATCCTCTATCCTATCCTTTCCAATCCCCTATCCTATGCTCTATCCTATCCTACCCACTATAATATCGTATACTCTATCATATCTTATCCTCTATCCTATAATATCATCTATCCGATCCTACTCTCTATCCTAACCGATTCTCTATCCTATCCTCTATCCTATCCTCTATCCTACCCTATCATATATCCTATCAAATCCCCTATCCTATCCTCTAACCTGTCGTATCCTCTATCCTATCCTATCCTCTATCCTATCCTATCCTCTATCCTATCCTCTATCCTATCCTCTATCCTATCCTATCCTCTATCCTATCCTCTATCCTATCCTATCCTCTATCCTATCCTATCCTCTATATTATGCTATCCTCTATCCAATCCTATCCTCTATCCTATCCTATCCTCTATCCTATCCTTTCCAATCCCCTATCCTATGCTCTATCCTATCCTACCCACTATAATATCGTATACTCTATCATATCTTATCCTCTATCCTATAATATCATCTATCCGATCCTACTCTCTATCCTAACCTATTCTCTATCCTATCCTCTATCCTATCCTCTATCCTACCCTATCATCTATCCTATCAAACCCCCTATCCTATCCTCTATCCTGTCGTATCCTCTATCCTATCCTATCTTCTATCCTATCCTATCCTCTATCCTATCCTCTCCTCTATCCTATCCTATCCTCTATCCTATCCTATCCTCTATCCTATCCTATCCTCTATCCTATCCTATCCTCTATCCTATCCTATCCTCTATCCTATCCTATCCTCCATCCTCTATCCTATCCTATCCTCTATCCTATCCTATCGTCTATACTATCCTATCCTCTATCCTATCCTATCCTCTATCCTATCCTGTCCTCTATCCTATCCTATCCTCTATCCTATCCTATCCTCTACCCTATCCTATCCTCTATCCTATCCTATCCTCTATCCTATCCTATCCTCTATCGTATCCTATCCTCTATCCTATCCTATCCTCTATCCTATCCTATCCTCTATCCTATCCTATCCTCTATCCTCAATCCTATCCTGTCCTCTATCCTATCCTATCCTCTATCCTATCCTATCCTCTATCCTATCCTATCCTCTATACTATCCTATCCTCTATCCTATCCTATCCTCTATCCTATCCTATGCTCTATCCTATCCTATCGTCTATCCTAACCCCTATCCTATCCTATCATCTATCCTATCCTATTCTCTATCCTATCCTGTAGTCTATCCTATCATATCCTCTATCCTATCCTATCCTCTATCCTATCCTATCTTCTATCCTATCCTATCCTCTATCCTATCAAATCCCCTATCCTATCCTCTATCCTATCCTATCCTGTATCCTATCCAATCCTCTATCTTATCCTATCATCTATCCTCTATCCTATCCAATCCTCTATCCTATCCTATCCACTATCCTATCCTATCCTCTATCCTACCCTATCATCTATCCTATCAAATCCCCTATCCTATCCTCTATCCTGTCGTAGCCTCTATCCTATCCTATCTTCTATCCTATCCTATCCTCTATCCTACCCTATCCTCTATCCTATCCTATCCTCTATCCTATCCTATCCTCTATCCTATCCTATCCTCTATCCTATCCTATCCTCTATCCTATCCTCTATCCTATCCTATCCTCTATCCTATCCTCTATCCTATCCTCTATCCTATCCTATCCTCTATCCTATCCTATTCTCTATATTATCCTATCCTCTATCCAATCCTATCCTCTATCCTATCCTATCCTCTATCCTATCCTATCCTCTATCCTATCCTATCGTCTATCCTATCGTCTATCCTATCCTCTATCCTATCCAATCCACTATAATATCGTATACTCTATCATATCTTATCCTCTATCCTATAATATCATCTAACCGATCCTACTCTCTATCCTAACCTATTCTCTATCCTATCCTCTACCCTATCCTCTATCCTACCCCATCATCTATCCTATCAAATCCCCTATCCTATCCTCTATCCTGTCGTATCCTCTATCCTATCCTATCTTCTATCCTATCCTCTATCCTATCCTATCCTCTATCCTATCCAATCCTCTATCCTATCCTATACTCTATATTATCCTATCCTCTATCCTATCCTATCCTCTATCCTATCCTATCCTCTATCCTATCCTATCCTCTATCCTATCCTATCCTCTATCCTATCCTATCCTCTATCCTCTATCCTATCCTATCCTCTATCCTATCCTCTATCCTATCCTCTATCCTACCCTATCATATATCCTATCAAATCCCCTATCCTATCCTCTAACCTGTCGTATCCTCTATCCTATCCTATCCTCTATCCTATCCTATCCTCTATCCTATCCTCTATCCTATCCTCTATCCTATCCTATCCTCTATCCTATCCTCTATCCTATCCTATCCTCTATCCTATCCTATCCTCTATATTATCCTATCCTCTATCCAATCCTATCCTCTATCCTATCCTATCCTCTATCCTATCCTTTCCAATCCCCTATCCTATGCTCTATCCTATCCTACCCACTATAATATCGTATACTCTATCATATCTTATCCTCTATCCTATAATATCATCTATCCGATCCTACTCTCTATCCTAACCTATTCTCTATCCTATCCTCTATCCTATCCTCTATCCTACCCTATCATCTATCCTATCAAACCCCCTATCCTATCCTCTATCCTGTCGTATCCTCTATCCTATCCTATCTTCTATCCTATCCTATCCTCTATCCTATCCTCTCCTCTATCCTATCCTATCCTCTATCCTATCCTATCCTCTATCCTATCCTATCCTCTATACTATCCTATCCTCTATCCTATCCTATCCTCTATCCTATCCTATGCTCTATCCTATCCTATCGTCTATCCTAACCCCTATCCTATCCTATCATCTATCCTATCCTATTCTCTATCCTATCCTGTAGTCTATCCTATCATATCCTCTATCCTATCCTATCCTCTATCCTATCCTATCTTCTATCCTATCCTATCCTCTATCCTATCAAATCCCCTATCCTATCCTCTATCCTATCCTATCCTGTATCCTATCCAATCCTCTATCTTATCCTATCATCTATCCTCTATCCTATCCAATCCTCTATCCTATCCTATCCACTATCCTATCCTATCCTCTATCCTACCCTATCATCTATCCTATCAAATCCCCTATCCTATCCTCTATCCTGTCGTAGCCTCTATCCTATCCTATCTTCTATCCTATCCTATCCTCTATCCTACCCTATCCTCTATCCTATCCTATCCTCTATCCTATCCTATCCTCTATCCTATCCTATCCTCTATCCTATCCTATCCTCTATCCTATCCTCTATCCTATCCTATCCTCTATCCTATCCTCTATCCTATCCTCTATCCTATCCTATCCTCTATCCTATCCTATTCTCTATATTATCCTATCCTCTATCCAATCCTATCCTCTATCCTATCCTATCCTCTATCCTATCCTATCCTCTATCCTATCCTATCGTCTATCCTATCGTCTATCCTATCCTCTATCCTATCCAATCCACTATAATATCGTATACTCTATCATATCTTATCCTCTATCCTATAATATCATCTATCCGATCCTACTCTCTATCCTAACCTATTCTCTATCCTATCCTCTACCCTATCCTCTATCCTACCCCATCATCTATCCTATCAAATCCCCTATCCTATCCTCTATCCTGTCGTATCCTCTATCCTATCCTATCTTCTATCCTATCCTCTATCCTATCCTATCCTCTATCCTATCCAATCCTCTATCCTATCCTATACTCTATATTATCCTATCCTCTATCCTATCCTATCCTCTATCCTATCCTATCCTCTATCCTATCCTATCCTCTATCCTATCCTATCCTCTATCCTATCCTATCCTCTATCCTCTATCCTATCCTATCCTCTATCCTATCCTCTATCCTATCCTATCCTCTATCCTATCCTATCCTCTATCCTATCCTATCCTCTATCCTATCCTATCCTCTATCCTATCCTATCCTCTATACTATCCTCTATACTATCCTATCCTCTATCCTATCCTATCCTCTATCCTATCCTATCCTCTATCCTATCCTATCCTCTATCCTATCGTATCCTCTACCCTATGCTATGTTCTATCCTATCCTATCATCTATCCTATCAAATCCCCTATCCTATCCTGTATCCTATCCTATCCTCTATCTTATCCTCTATCCTATCCTCTATCCTATCCTATCCTCTATCCTATCCAATCCTCTATCCTATCCTATCCTCTATCCTATCATATCCTCTATCCTATACTATACTCTATCCTATCCTATCCTCTATCCTATCCTATCCTCTATACTATCCTATCCTCTATCCTATCCTATCCTCTATCCTATCCTATCCTATATCCTATCCTATCCTCTATCCTATCATATCCTGTATCCTATCCTATCCTCTATCCTATCCTATCCTCTATCCTATCCTCTATCCTATCCTCTATCCTATCCTCTATCCTATCCTCTATCCTATCCTATCCTCTATCCTATCCAATCCTCTATCCTATCCTATCCTCTATCCTATCATATCCTCTATCCTATACTATACTCTATCCTATCCTATCATCTATCCTATCCTATCCTCTATACTATCCTATCCTCTATCCTATCCTATCCTCTATCCTATCCTATCCTCTATCCTATCCTATCCCCTATCCTCTATCCTATCCTCTATCCTCTATCCTCTATCCTATCCTATCCTCTATCCTATCCTATCCTCTATCCTATCATATCCTCTATCCTATAATATCCTCTATCCTATCCTATCCTCTATCCTATCCTATCGTCTATCCTATCCTATCCTCTATCCTATCCTATCCTCTATCCTATCCTATCCTCTATCCTATCCCATCCTCTATCCTATCCTATCGTCTATCCTATCGTCTATCCTATCCTCTATCCTATCCACTATCATAACCTATCATCTATCCTATCAAATCCCCTATCCTATCCTCTATCCTATCGTATCCTCTACCCTATCCTATGTTCTATCCTATCCTATCCTCTATCCTATCAAATCCCCTATCCTATCCTGTATCCTATCCTATCCTCTATCCTATCCTATCCTCTATCCTATCCTATCCTCTATCCTATCCTATCCTATATCCTATCCTATCCTCTATCCTATCCTATCCTCTATCCTATCCTATCCTCTATACTATCCTATCCTCTATCCTATCCTATCCTCTATCCTATCCTGTCCTCTATCCTATCCTCTATCCTATTCTATCCTCTATCCTATCCTATCCTATATGCTATCCTATCCTCTATCCTATCCTATCCTCTATCCTATCCTATCCTCTATCCTATCCTATCCTCTATCCGATCCTATCCTCTATCCTATCCTATCCTCTATCCTATCCTATCCTCTATCCTATCCTATCCTCTATCCTATCCTATCCTATCCTCTATCCTATCCTATCCTCTATCCTATCCTATCCTCTATCCTATCCTATCCTCTATCCTATCCTATCCTATATACTATCCTATCCTCTATCCTATCCTATCCTCTATCCTATCCTATACACTATCCTATCTTATCGTCTATCCTATCCTCTATCCTATCCTATCCTCTATCCTATCCTATACACTATCCTATCCTATCGTCTATCCTATCCTCTATCCTATCCTATCCTCTATCCTATCCTATCCTCTATCCTATCCTATCGTCTATCCTATCCTATCCTCTATCCTATCCTATCCTCTATCCTATCCTATCCTCTATCCTATCCTATCCCCTATCCTATCCTATCCTCTATCCTATCCTATCGTCTATCCTATCGTCTATCCTATCCTCTCATACCCTATCATCTATCCTATCAAATCCCCTATCCTATCCTCTATCCTATCGTATCCTCTACCCTATGCTATGTTCTATCCTATCCTATCATCTATCCTATCAAATCCCCTATCCTATCCTGTATCCTATCCTATCCTCTATCCTATCCTATCCTCTATCCTATCCTATCCTCTATCCTATCCTATCCTCTATACTATCCTATCCTCTATCCTATCCTATCCTCTATCCTATCCTCTATCCTATCCTTTATCTTATCCTATCCTCTATCCTATCCAATCCTCTATCCTATCCTATCCTCTATCCTATCATATCCTCTATCCTATACTATACTCTATCCTATCCTATCCCCTATCCTATCCTATCCTCTATCCTATCCTATCGTCTATCCTATCGTCTATCCTATCCTCTATCCTATCCACTATCATACCCTATCATCTATCCTATCAAATCCCCTATCCTATCCTCTATCCTATCGTATCCTCTACCCTATGCTATGTTCTATCCTATCCTATCATCTATCCTATCAAATCCCCTATCCTATCCTGTATCCTATCCTATCCTCTATCCTATCCTATCCTCTATACTATCCTATCCTCTATCCTATCCTATCCTCTATCCTATCCTATCCTATATCCTATCCTATCCTCTATCCTATCATATCCTCTATCCTATCCTATCCTCTATCCTATCCTATCCTCTATCCTATCCTATCCTCTATCCTATCCTCTATCCTATCCTCTATCCTATCCTCTATCCTATCCTCTATCCTATCCTCTATCCTATCCTCTATCCTATCCTATCCTCTATCCTATCCAATCCTCTATCCTATCCTATCCTCTATCCTATCCTATCCTTTATACTATCCTATCCTCTATCCTATCCTATCCTCTATCCTATCCTATCCTCTATCCTATCCTATCCCCTATCCTCTATCCTATCCTCTATCCTCTATCCTATCCTATCCTCTATCCTATCCTATCCTCTATCCTATCATACCCTCTATCCTATAATATCCTCTATCCTATCCTATCCTCTATCCTATCCTATCGTCTATCCTATCCTATCCTCTATCCTATCCTATCCTCTATCCTATCCTATCCTCTATCCTATCCTATCGTCTATCCTATCGTCTATCCTATCCTCTATCCTATCCACTATCATAACCTATCATCTATCCTATCAAATCCCCTATCCTATCCTCTATCCTATCGTATCCTCTACCCTATCCTATGTTCTATCCTATCCTATCCTCTATCCTATCAAATCCCCTATCCTATCCTGTATCCTATCCTATCCTCTATCCTATCCTATCCTCTATACTATCCTATCCTCTATCCTATCCTATCCTCTATCCTATCCTATCCTCTATCCTATCCTATCCTCTATCCTATCCTATCCTCTATCCTCTATCCTCTATCCTATCCTATCCTCTATCCTATCCTCTATCCTATCCTATCCTCTATACTATCCTCTATACTATCCTATCCTCTATCCTATCCTATCCTCTATCCTATCCTATCCTCTATCCTATCCTTTCCTCTATCCTATCCTATCCTCTATCCTATCCTATCCTCTATCCTATCCTATCCTCTATCCTATCCTATCCTTTATCCTATCCTATCCTATCCTCTATCCTCTATCCTATCCTATCCTCTATCCTATCCTATCCTCTATCCTATCCTATCCTCTATCCAATCCTATACACTATCCTATCCTATCGTCTATCCTATCCTATCCTCTATACTATCCTATCCTCTATCCTATCCTATCCTCTATCCTCTATCCTATCCTATCCTCTATCCTATCATATCCTCTATCCTATCCTATCCTCTATCCTATGCTATCCTCTATCCTATCCTATCCTCTATCCTATCCTATCCTCTATCCTATCCTATCCTCTATCCTATCCTATCCTCTATCCTATCCTATCCTCTATACTATCCTATCCTCTATCCTATCCTATCCTCTATCCTATCCTATCCTCTATCCTATCCTCTATCCTATCCTCTATCCTATCCTATCCTCTATCCTATCCAATCCTCTATCCTATCCTATCCTCTATCCTATCATATCCTCTATCCTATACTATACTCTATCCTATCCTATCATCTATCCTATCCTATCCTCTATACTATCCTATCCTCTATCCTATCCTATCCTCTATCCTATCCTATCCTCTATCCTATCCTATCCCCTATCCTCTATCCTATCCTCTATCCTCTATCCTCTATCCTATCCTATCCTCTATCCTATCCTATCCTCTATCCTATCATATCCTCTATCCTATAATATCCTCTATCCTATCCTATCCTCTATCCTATCCTATCGTCTATCCTATCCTATCCTCTATCCTATCCTATCCTCTATCCTATCCTATCCTCTATCCTATCCTATCCTCTATCCTATCCTATCGTCTATCCTATCGTCTATCCTATCCTCTATCCTATCCACTATCATAACCTATCATCTATCCTATCAAATCCCCTATCCTATCCTCTATCCTATCGTATCCTCTACCCTATCCTATGTTCTATCCTATCCTATCCTCTATCCTATCAAATCCCCTATCCTATCCTGTATCCTATCCTATCCTCTATCCTATCCACTATCATACCCTATCATCTATCCTATCAAATCCCCTATCCTATCCTCTATCCTATCGTATCCTCTACCCTATCCTATGTTCTATCCTATCCTATCCTCTATCCTATCAAATCCCCTATCCTATCCTGTATCCTATCCTATCCTCTATCCTATCCTATCCTCTATCCTATCCTATCCTCTATCCTATCCTATCCTATATCCTATCCTATCCTCTATCCTATCCTATCCTCTATCCTATCCTATCCTCTATACTATCCTATCCTCTATCCTATCCTATCCTCTATCCTATCCTGTCCTCTATCCTATCCTCTATCCTATTCTATCCTCTATCCTATCCTATCCTCTATCCTATCCTATCCTATATGCTATCCTATCCTCTATCCTATCCTATCCTCTATCCTATCCTATCCTCTATCCTATCCTATCCTCTATCCTATCCTATCCTCTATCCTATCCTATCCTCTATCCTATCCTATCCTCTATCCTATCCTATCCTCTATCCTATCCTATCCTCTATCCTATCCTATCCTCTATCCTATCCTATCCTATCCTCTATCCTATCCTATCCTCTATCCTATCCTATCCTCTATCCTATCCTATCCTCTATCCTATCCTATCCTCTATCCTATCCTATCCTATATCCTATCCTATCCTCTATCCTATCCTATCCTCTATCCTATCCTATACACTATCCTATCTTATCGTCTATCCTATCCTCTATCCTATCCTATCCTCTATCCTATCCTATACACTATCCTATCCTATCGTCTATCCTATCCTCTATCCTATCCTATCCTCTATCCTATCCTATCCTCTATCCTATCCTATCGTCTATCCTATCCTATCCTCTATCCTATCCTATCCTCTATCCTATCCTATCCTCTATCCTATCCTATCCCCTATCCTATCCTATCCTCTATCCTATCCTATCGTCTATCCTATCGTCTATCCTATCCTCTATCCTATCCACTATCATACCCTATCATCTATCCTATCAAATCCCCTATCCTATCCTCTATCCTATCGTATCCTCTACCCTATGCTATGTTCTATCCTATCCTATCATCTATCCTATCAAATCCCCTATCCTATCCTGTATCCTATCCTATCCTCTATCCTATCCTATCCTCTATCCTATCCTATCCTCTATCCTATCCTATCCTCTATCCTATCCTATCCTCTATACTATCCTATCCTCTATCCTATCCTATCCTCTATCCTATCAAATCCCTATCCTATCCTGTATCCTATCCTATCCTCTATCCTATCCTATCCTCTATCCTATCCTATCCTATATGCTATCCTATCCTCTATCCTATCCTATCCTCTATCCTATCCTATCCTCTATCCTATCCTATCCTCTATCCTATCCTATCCTCTATCCTATCCTCTATCCTATCCTATCCTCTATACTATCCTCTATACTATCCTATCCTCTATCCTATCCTATCCTCTATCCTATCCTATCCTCTATCCTATCCTTTCCTCTATCCTATCCTATCCTCTATCCTATCCTATCTCTATCCTATCCTATCCTCTATCCTATCCTATCCTTTATCCTATCCTATCCTATCCTCTATCCTCTATCCTATCCTATCCTCTATCCTATCCTATCCTCTATCCTATCCTATCCTCTATCCAATCTATACACTATCCTATCCTATCGTCTATCCTATCCTATCCTCTATACTATCCTATCCTCTATCCTATCCTATCCTCTATCCTCTATCCTATCCTATCCTCTATCCTATCATATCCTCTATCCTATCCTATCCTCTATCCTATGCTATCCATTATCCTATCCTATCCTCTATCCTATCCTATCCTCTATCCTATCCTATCCTCTATCCTATCCTATCCTCTATCCTATCCTATCCTCTATACTATCCTATCCTCTATCCTATCCTATCCTCTATCCTATCCTATCCTCTATCCTATCCTATCCTCTATCCTCTATCCTATCCTATCCTCTATCCTATCATATCCTCTATCCTATAATATCCTCTATCCTATCCTATCCTCTATCCTATCCTATCGTCTATCCTATCGTCTATCCTATCCTCTATCCTATCCACTATCATACCCTATCATCTATCCTATCAAATCCCCTATCCTATCCTCTATCCTATCGTATCCTCTACCCTATCCTATGTTCTAGCCTATCCTATCCTCTATCCTATCAAATCCCCTATCCTATCGTGTATCCTATCCTATCCTCTATCCTATCCTATCCTCTATCCTATCCTATCCTCTATCCTATCCTATCCTATATCCTATCCTATCCTATATCCTATCCTATCCTCTATCCTATCCTATCCTCTATACTATCCTATCTTCTATCCTATCCTATCCTCTATCCTATCCTATCCTCTATCCTCTATCCTATCCTATCCTCTATCCTATCCTCTATCCTATCCTATCCTCTATCCTATCCTATCCTCTATCCTATCCTATCCTCTATCCTATCCTATCCTCTATCCTATCCTATCCTCTATCCTATCCTATCCTCTATACTATCCTCTATACTATCCTATCCTCTATCCTATCCTTTATCTTATCCTATCCTCTATCCTATCCAATCCTCTATCCTATCCTATCCTCTATCCTATCATATCCTCTATCCTATACTATACTCTATCCTATCCTATCCCCTATCCTATCCTATCCTCTATCCTATCCTATCGTCTATCCTATCGTCTATCCTATCCTCTATCCTATCCACTATCATACCCTATCATCTATCCTATCAAATCCCCTATCCTATCCTCTATCCTATCGTATCCTCTACCCTATGCTATGTTCTATCCTATCCTATCATCTATCCTATCAAATCCCCTATCCTATCCTGTATCCTATCCTATCCTCTATCCTATCCTATCCTCTATACTATCCTATCCTCTATCCTATCCTATCCTCTATCCTATCCTATCCTATATCCTATCCTATCCTCTATCCTATCATATCCTCTATCCTATCCTATCCTCTATCCTATCCTATCCTCTATCCTATCCTATCCTCTATCCTATCCTCTATCCTATCCTCTATCCTATCCTCTATCCTATCCTCTATCCTATCCTCTATCCTATCCTCTATCCTATCCTATCCTCTATCCTATCCAATCCTCTATCCTATCCTATCCTCTATCCTATCCTATCCTTTATACTATCCTATCCTCTATCCTATCCTATCCTCTATCCTATCCTATCCTCTATCCTATCCTATCCCCTATCCTCTATCCTATCCTCTATCCTCTATCCTATCCTATCCTCTATCCTATCCTATCCTCTATCCTATCATACCCTCTATCCTATAATATCCTCTATCCTATCCTATCCTCTATCCTATCCTATCGTCTATCCTATCCTATCCTCTATCCTATCCTATCCTCTATCCTATCCTATCCTCTATCCTATCCTATCGTCTATCCTATCGTCTATCCTATCCTCTATCCTATCCACTATCATAACCTATCATCTATCCTATCAAATCCCCTATCCTATCCTCTATCCTATCGTATCCTCTACCCTATCCTATGTTCTATCCTATCCTATCCTCTATCCTATCAAATCCCCTATCCTATCCTGTATCCTATCCTATCCTCTATCCTATCCTATCCTCTATACTATCCTATCCTCTATCCTATCCTATCCTCTATCCTATCCTATCCTCTATCCTATCCTATCCTCTATCCTATCCTATCCTCTATCCTCTATCCTCTATCCTATCCTATCCTCTATCCTATCCTCTATCCTATCCTATCCTCTATACTATCCTCTATACTATCCTATCCTCTATCCTATCCTATCCTCTATCCTATCCTATCCTCTATCCTATCCTTTCCTCTATCCTATCCTATCCTCTATCCTATCCTATCCTCTATCCTATCCTATCCTCTATCCTATCCTATCCTTTATCCTATCCTATCCTATCCTCTATCCTCTATCCTATCCTATCCTCTATCCTATCCTATCCTCTATCCTATCCTATCCTCTATCCAATCCTATACACTATCCTATCCTATCGTCTATCCTATCCTATCCTCTATACTATCCTATCCTCTATCCTATCCTATCCTCTATCCTCTATCCTATCCTATCCTCTATCCTATCATATCCTCTATCCTATCCTATCCTCTATCCTATGCTATCCTCTATCCTATCCTATCCTCTATCCTATCCTATCCTCTATCCTATCCTATCCTCTATCCTATCCTATCCTCTATCCTATCCTATCCTCTATACTATCCTATCCTCTATCCTATCCTATCCTCTATCCTATTCTATCCTCTATCCTATCCTCTATCCTATCCTCTATCCTATCCTATCCTCTATCCTATCCAATCCTCTATCCTATCCTATCCTCTATCCTATCATATCCTCTATCCTATACTATACTCTATCCTATCCTATCATCTATCCTATCCTATCCTCTATACTATCCTATCCTCTATCCTATCCTATCCTCTATCCTATCCTATCCTCTATCCTATCCTATCCTCTATCCTATCCTATCCTCTATACTATCCTATCCTCTATCCTATCCTATCCTCTATCCTATCCTATCCTCTATCCTATCCTATCCTCTATCCTCTATCCTATCCTATCCTCTATCCTATCCTATCCTCTATCCTATCCTATCGTCTATCCTATCCTATCCTCTATCCTATCCTATCCTCTATCCTATCCTATCCTCTATCCTATCCTATCCTCTATCCTATCCTATCGTCTATCCTATCGTCTATCCTATCCTCTATCCTATCCACTATCATAACCTATCATCTATCCTATCAAATCCCCTATCCTATCCTCTATCCTATCGTATCCTCTACCCTATCCTATGTTCTATCCTATCCTATCCTCTATCCTATCAAATCCCCTATCCTATCCTGTATCCTATCCTATCCTCTATCCTATCCACTATCATACCCTATCATCTATCCTATCAAATCCCCTATCCTATCCTCTATCCTATCGTATCCTCTACCCTATCCTATGTTCTATCCTATCCTATCCTCTATCCTATCAAATCCCCTATCCTATCCTGTATCCTATCCTATCCTCTATCCTATCCTATCCTCTATCCTATCCTATCCTCTATCCTATCCTATCCTATATCCTATCCTATCCTCTATCCTATCCTATCCTCTATCCTATCCTATCCTCTATACTATCCTATCCTCTATCCTATCCTATCCTCTATCCTATCCTGTCCTCTATCCTATCCTCTATCCTATTCTATCCTCTATCCTATCCTATCCTCTATCCTATCCTATCCTATATGCTATCCTATCCTCTATCCTATCCTATCCTCTATCCTATCCTATCCTCTATCCTATCCTATCCTCTATCCTATCCTATCCTCTATCCTATCCTATCCTCTATCCTATCCTATCCTCTATCCTATCCTATCCTCTATCCTATCCTATCCTCTATCCTATCCTATCCTCTATCCTATCCTATCCTATCCTCTATCCTATCCTATCCTCTATCCTATCCTATCCTCTATCCTATCCTATCCTCTATCCTATCCTATCCTCTATCCTATCCTATCCTATATCCTATCCTATCCTCTATCCTATCCTATCCTCTATCCTATCCTATACACTATCCTATCTTATCGTCTATCCTATCCTCTATCCTATCCTATCCTCTATCCTATCCTATACACTATCCTATCCTATCGTCTATCCTATCCTCTATCCTATCCTATCCTCTATCCTATCCTATCCTCTATCCTATCCTATCGTCTATCCTATCCTATCCTCTATCCTATCCTATCCTCTATCCTATCCTATCCTCTATCCTATCCTATCCCCTATCCTATCCTATCCTCTATCCTATCCTATCGTCTATCCTATCGTCTATCCTATCCTCTATCCTATCCACTATCATACCCTATCATCTATCCTATCAAATCCCCTATCCTATCCTCTATCCTATCGTATCCTCTACCCTATGCTATGTTCTATCCTATCCTATCATCTATCCTATCAAATCCCCTATCCTATCCTGTATCCTATCCTATCCTCTATCCTATCCTATCCTCTATCCTATCCTATCCTCTATCCTATCCTATCCTCTATCCTATCCTATCCTCTATACTATCCTATCCTCTATCCTATCCTATCCTCTATCCTATCAAATCCCCTATCCTATCCTGTATCCTATCCTATCCTCTATCCTATCCTATCCTCTATCCTATCCTATCCTATATGCTATCCTATCCTCTATCCTATCCTATCCTCTATCCTATCCTATCCTCTATCCTATCCTATCCTCTATCCTATCCTATCCTCTATCCTATCCTCTATCCTATCCTATCCTCTATACTATCCTCTATACTATCCTATCCTCTATCCTATCCTATCCTCTATCCTATCCTATCCTCTATCCTATCCTTTCCTCTATCCTATCCTATCCTCTATCCTATCCTATCCTCTATCCTATCCTATCCTCTATCCTATCCTATCCTTTATCCTATCCTATCCTATCCTCTATCCTCTATCCTATCCTATCCTCTATCCTATCCTATCCTCTATCCTATCCTATCCTCTATCCAATCCTATACACTATCCTATCCTATCGTCTATCCTATCCTATCCTCTATACTATCCTATCCTCTATCCTATCCTATCCTCTATCCTCTATCCTATCCTATCCTCTATCCTATCATATCCTCTATCCTATCCTATCCTCTATCCTATGCTATCCATTATCCTATCCTATCCTCTATCCTATCCTATCCTCTATCCTATCCTATCCTCTATCCTATCCTATCCTCTATCCTATCCTATCCTCTATACTATCCTATCCTCTATCCTATCCTATCCTCTATCCTATCCTATCCTCTATCCTATCCTATCCTCTATCCTCTATCCTATCCTATCCTCTATCCTATCATATCCTCTATCCTATAATATCCTCTATCCTATCCTATCCTCTATCCTATCCTATCCTCTATCCTATCCTATCCTCTATCCTATCCTATCCTCTATCCTATCCTATCCTCTATCCTATCCTATCCTCTATACTATCCTCTATACTATCCTATCCTCTATCCTATCCTATCCTCTATCCTATCCTATCCTCTATCCTATCCTATCGTCTATCCTATCGTCTATCCTATCCTCTATCCTATCCAATCCTCTATCCTATCCTATCCTCTATCCTATCATATCCTCTATCCTATAGAATCCTCTATCCTATCCTATCCTCTATCCAATCCTCTATCCTATCCTATCCTCTATCCTATCCTCTATCCTAGCCTATCCTCTATCCAATCCTCTATCCTATCCTATCCTCTATGCTATCCTCTATCCTAGCCTATCCTCTATCCTATCCTATCCAATCCCCTAACCTATGCTCTATCCTATCCTACCCACTATAATATCGTATACTCTATCATATCCTATCCTCTATCCTATCAAATCCTCTATCCTATCATATCCTCTATCCTATCCTATCCTCTATCCTATCCTATCCTCTATCCTATCCTATCCTCTATCCTATCCTATCCTCTATCCTCTATCCTCTATCCTCTATCCTCTATCCTATCCTATCCTCTATCCTATCCTATCGTCTATACTATCCTATCCTCTATCCTATCCTATCCTCTATCCTATCCTATGCTCTATCCTATCCTATCGTCTATCCTATCCTCTATCCTATCCTATCCTCTATCCTATCCTATCCTCTATCCTATCCTATCCTCTATCCTATCCTATCCTCTATCCTACCCTATCCTCTTTCCTATCCTATCCTCTATCCTATCCTATCCTCTATCCTATCCTATCCTCTATCCTATCCTATCCTCTATCCTATCCTATCCTATCCTCTATCCTATCCTATCCTCTATCCTATCCTATCCTCTATCCTATGCTATCCTCTATCCTATCCTATCCTCTATCCTATCCTATCCTCTATCCTATCCTATCCTCTATCCTATCCTATCCTCTATCCTATCCTATCCTCTATCCTATCCTCTATCCTATCCTCTATCCTATCCTCTATCCCATCCTATCCTCTATCCTATCCAATCCTCTATCCTATCCAATCCTCTATCCTATCATATCCTCTATCCTATAATATCCTCTATCCTATCCTATCCTCTATCCTATCCTATCCTCTATACTATCCTATCCTCTATCCTATCCTATCCTCTATCCTATCCTATCCTCTATCCTATCCTATCCTCTATCCTATCCTATCCTCTATCCTATCCTATCCTCTATCCTATCCTATCTTCTATCCTATCCTATCCTCTATCCTATCAAATCCCCTATCCTATCCTCTATCCTAACCTATCCTGTATCCTATCCAATCCTCTATCCTATCCTATCGTCTATCCTATCGTCTATCCTATCCTCTATCCTATCCACTATCATATCCTATCATCTATCCTATCAAGTCCCCTATCCTATCCTCTATCCTATCGTATCCTCTACCCTATGCTATGTTCTATCCTATCCTATCATCTATCCTATCAAATCCCCTATCCTATCCTGTATCCTATCCTATCCTCTATCCTATCCTATCCTCTATCCTATCCTATCCTCTATCCTATCCTATCCTATATCCTATCCTCTATCCTATCCTCTATCCTATCCTCTATCCTATCCTCTATCCTATCCTCTATCCTATCCTATCCTCTATCCTATCCAATCCTCTATCCTATCCTATCCTCTATCCTATCATATCCTCTATCCTATAATATACTCTATCCTATCCTATCCTCTATCCTATCCTATCCTCTATACTATCCTATCCTCTATCCTATCCTATCCTCTATCCTATCCTATCCTCTATCCTATCCTATCCTCTATCCTCTATCCTATCCTATCCTCTATTGTATCCTATCCTCTATCCTCTATCCTATCCTATCCTCTATTGTATCCTATCCTCTATCCTATCATATCCTCTATCCTATAATATCCTCTATCCTATCCTATCCTCTATCCTATCCTATCGTCTATCCTATCCTATCCTCTATCCTATCCTATCCTCTATCCTATCCTATCCTCTATCCTATCCTATCCTCTATCCTCTATCCTATCCTATCCTCTATTGTATCCTATCCTCTATCCTATCATATCCTCTATCCTATAATATCCTCTATCCTATCCTATCCTCTATCCTATCCTATCGTCTATCCTATCCTATCCTCTATCCTATCCTATCCTCTATCCTATCCTATCCTCTATCCTATCCTATCCTCTATCCTATCCTATCCTCTATCCTATCCTATCCTCTATCCTATCCTATCGTCTATCCTATCGTCTATCCTATCCTCTATCCTATCCACTATCATACCCTATCATCTATCCTATCAAATCCCCTATCCTATCCTCTATCCTATCGTATCCTCTACCCTATCCTATGTTCTATCCTATCCTATCCTCTATCCTATCAAATCCCCTATCCTATCCTGTATCCTATCCTATCCTCTATCCTATCCTATCCTCTATACTATCCTATCCTCTATCCTATCCTATCCTCTATCCTATCCTATCCTCTATCCTATCCTATCCTCTATCCTATCCTATCCTCTATCCTATCATATCCTCTATCCTATCCTATCCTCTATCCTATCCTATCCACTATCCTATCCTCTATCCTATCCTCTATCCTATCCTCTATCCTATCCTCTATCCTATCCTATCCTCTATCCTATCCAATCCTCTATCCTATCCTATCCTCTATCCTATCCTTTCCTCTATCCTATCCTATCCTCTATCCTATCCTATCCTCTATCCTATCCTATCCTCTATCCTATCCTATCCTCTACCCTATCCTATCCTTTATCCTATCCTATCCTATCCTCTATCCTCTATCCTATCCTATCCTCTATCCTATCCTATCCTCTATCCAATCCTATACACTATCCTATCCTATCGTCTATCCTATCCTCTATCCTATCCACTATCATACCCTATCATCTATCCTATCAAATCCCCTATCCTATCGTATCCTCTACCCTATGCTATGTTCTATCCTATCCTATCATCTATCCTATCAAATCCCCTATCCTATCCTGTATCCTATCCTATCCTCTATCTTATCCTATCCTCTATCCTATCCTATCCTCTATCCTATCCTATCCTATATCCTATCCTATCCTCTATCCTATCATATCCTCTATCCTATCCTATCCTCTATCCTATCCTATCCTCTATCCTATCCTCTATCCTATCCTCTATCCTATCCTCTATCCTATCCTATCCTCTATCCTATCCAATCCTCTATCCTATCCTATCCTCTATCCTATCATATCCTCTATCCTATACTATACTCTATCCTATCCTATCCTCTATCCTATCCTATCCTCTATACTATCCTATCCTCTATCCTATCCTATCCTCTATCCTATCCTATCCTATATCCTATCCTATCCTCTATCCTATCATATCCTCTATCCTATCCTATCCTCTATCCTATCCTATCCTCTATCCTATCCTCTATCCTATCCTCTATCCTATCCTCTATCCAATCCTCTATCCTATCCTATCCTCTATCCTATCATATCCTCTATCCTATACTATACTCTATCCTATCCTATCATCTATCCTATCCTATCCTCTATACTATCCTATCCTCTATCCTATCCTATCCTCTATCCTATCCTATCCTCTATCCTATCCTATCCCCTATCCTCTATCCTATCCTCTATCCTCTATCCTATCCTATCCTCTATCCTATCCTATCGTCTATCCTATCCTATCCTCTATCCTATCCTATCCTCTATCCTATCCTATCCTCTATCCTATCCTATCCTCTATCCTATCCTATCCTCTATCCTATCCTATCCTCTTTCCAATCCTATACACTATCCTATCCTATCCTCTATCCTATCCTCTATCCTATCCTATCCTCTATACTATCCTCTATACTATCCTATCCTCTATCCTATCCTATCCTCTATCCTATCCTATCCTCTATCCTATCCTTTCCTCTATCCTATCCTATCCTCTATCCTATCCTATCCTCTATCCTATCCTATCCTCTATCCTATCCTATCCTTTATCCTATCCTATCCTATCCTCTATCCTCTATCCTATCCTATCCTCTATCCTATCCTATCCTCTATCCTATCCTATCCTCTATCCAATCCTATACACTATCCTATCCTATCGTCTATCCTATCCTATCCTCTATACTATCCTATCCTCTATCCTATCCTATCCTCTATCCTCTATCCTATCCTATCCTCTATCCTATCATATCCTCTATCCTATCCTATCCTCTATCCTATGCTATCCTCTATCCTATCCTATCCTCTATCCTATCCTATCCTCTATCCTATCCTATCCTCTATCCTATCCTATCCTCTATCCTATCCTATCCTCTATACTATCCTATCCTCTATCCTATCCTATCCTCTATCCTATCCTATCCTCTATCCTATCCTATCCTCTATCCTCTATCCTATCCTATCCTCTATCCTATCATATCCTCTATCCTATAATATCCTCTATCCTATCCTATCCTCTATCCTATCCTATCGTCTATCCTATCGTCTATCCTATCCTCTATCCTATCCACTATCATACCCTATCATCTATCCTATCAAATCCCCTATCCTATCCTCTATCCTATCGTATCCTCTACCCTATCCTATGTTCTAGCCTATCCTATCCTCTATCCTATCAAATCCCCTATCCTATCGTGTATCCTATCCTATCCTCTATCCTATCCTATCCTCTATCCTATCCTATCCTCTATCCTATCCTATCCTATATCCTATCCTATCCTATATCCTATCCTATCCTCTATCCTATCCTATCCTCTATACTATCCTATCCTCTATCCTATCCTATCCTCTATCCTATCCTATCCTCTATCCTCTATCCTATCCTATCCTCTATTGTATCCTGTCCTCTATCCTATCATATCCTCTATCCTATAATATCCTCTATCCTATCCTATCCTCTATCCTATCCTATCGTCTATCCTATCCTATCCTCTATCCTATCCTATCCTCTATCCTATCCTATCCTCTATCCTATCCTATCCTCTATCCTAACCTATCCTGTATCCTATCCAATCCTCTATCCTATCCTATCGTCTATCCTATCGTCTATCCTATCCTCTATCCTATCCACTATCATACCCTATCATCTATCCTATCAAATCCCCTATCCTATCCTCTATCCTATCGTATCCGCTACCCTATGCTATGTTCTATCCTATCCTATCATCTATCCTATCAAATCCCCTATCCTATCCTGTATCCTATCCTATCCTCTATCCTATCCTATCCTCTATCCTATCCTATCCTCTATCCTATCCTATCCTATATCCTATCCTCTATCCTATCCTCTATCCTATCCTCTATCCTATCCTCTATCCTATCCTCTATGCTATAATATACTCTATCCTATCCTATCCTCTATCCTATCCTATCCTCTATACTATCCTATCCTCTATCCTATCCTATCCTCTATCCTATCCTATCCTCTATCCTCTATCCTATCCTATCCTCTATTGTATCCTATCCTCTGTCCTATCATATCCTCTATCCTATAATATCCTCTATCCTATCCTATCCTCTATCCTATCCTATCGTCTATCCTATCCTATCCTCTATCCTATCCTATCCTCTATCCTATCCTATCCTCTATCCTATCCTATCCTCTATCCTATCCTATCGTCTATCCTATCGTCTATCCTATCCTCTATCCTATCCACTATCATACCCTATCATCTATCCTATCAAATCCCCTATCCTATCCTCTATCCTATCGTATCCTCTACCCTATCCTATGTTCTATCCTATCCTATCCTCTATCCTATCAAATCCCCTATCCTATCCTGTATCCTATCCTATCCTCTATCCTATCCTATCCTCTATCCTATCCTATCCTCTATCCTATCCTATGCTCTATCCTATCCTATCGTCTATCCTATCCTCTATCCTATCCTATCCTCTATCCTATCCTATCCTCTATCCTATCCTATCCTCTATCCTATCCTATCCTATCCTCTATCCTATCCTATCCTCTATCCTATCCTATCCTCTATCCTATCCTATCCTCTATCCTATCCTATCCTCTATCCTATCCTATCCTATCCTCTATCCTATCCTATCCTCTATCCTATGCTATCCTCTATCCTATAATATCCTCTATCCTATCCTATCCTCTATCCTATCCTATCCTCTATCCTATCCTATCCTCTATCCTATCCTATCCTCTATCCTATCCTATCCTCTATCCTATCCTCTATCCTATCCTCTATCCTATCCTCTATCCTATCCTATCCTCTATCCTATCCAATCCTCTATCCTATCCAATCCTCTATCCTATAATATCCTCTATCCTATCCTATCCTCTATCCTATCCTATCCTCTATACTATCCTATCCTCTATCCTATCCTATCCTCTATCCTATCCTATCCTCTATCCTATCCTATCCTCTATCCTATCCTATCCTCTATCCTATCCTATCCTCTATCCTATCCTATCTTCTATCCTATCCTATCCTCTATCCTATCAAATCCCCTATCCTATCCTCTATCCTAACCTATCCTGTATCCTATCCAATCCTCTATCCTATCCTATCGTCTATCCTATCGTCTATCCTATCCTCTATCCTATCCACTATCATACCCTATCATCTATCCTATCAAATCCCCTATCCTATCCTCTATCCTATCGTATCCTCTACCCTATGCTATGTTCTATCCTATCCTATCATCTATCCTATCAAATCCCCTATCCTATTCTGTATCCTATCCTATCCTCTATCCTATCCTATCCTCTATCCTATCCTATCCTCTATCCTATCCTATCCTATATCCTATCCTCTATCCTATCCTCTATCCTATCCTCTATCCTATCCTCTATCCTATCCTCTATCCTATCCTCTATCCTATCCTCTATCCTATCCTATCCTCTATCCTATCCAATCCTCTATCCTATCCTATCCTCTATCCTATCATATCCTCTATCCTATAATATACTCTATCCTATCCTATCCTCTATCCTATCCTATCCTCTATACTATCCTATCCTCTATCCTATCCTATCCTCTATCCTATCCTATCCTCTATCCTATCCTATCCTCTATCCTCTATCCTATCCTATCCTCTATTGTATCCTATCCTCTATCCTATCATATCCTCTATCCTATAATATCCTCTATCCTATCGTATCCTCTATCCTATCCTATCGTCTATCCTATCCTATCCTCTATCCTATCCTATCCTCTATCCTATCCTATCCTCTATCCTATCCTATCCTCTATCCTATCCTATCCTCTATCCTATCCTATCGTCTATCCTATCGTCTATCCTATCCTCTATCCTATCCACTATCATACCCTATCATCTATCCTATCAAATCCCCTATCCTATCCTCTATCCTATCGTATCCTCTACCCTATGCTATGTTCTATCCTATCCTATCATCTATCCTATCAAATCCCCTATCCTATCCTGTATCCTATCCTATCCTCTATCCTATCCTATCCTCTATCCTATTCTATCCTCTATCCTATCCTATCCTCTATCCCATCCTATCGTCTATCCTATCCTATCCTCTATCCTATCCTATCCTCTATCCTATCCTATCCTCTATCCTGTCGTATCCTCTATCCTATCCTATCTTCTATCCTATACTTTCCTCTATCCTATCAAATCCCCTATCCTATCCTCTATCCTATCCTATCCTCTTTCCTATCCTATCCTCTATACTATCCTATCCTCTATCCTATCCTATCCTCTATCCTACCCTATCCTCTATCCTATCCTATCCTCTATCCTATCCTATCCTCTATCCTATCCTATCCTCTATCCTATCCTATCTTCTATCCTATCCTATCCTCTATCCTATCAAATCCCCTATCCTATCCTCTATCCTAACCTATCCTGTATCCTATCCAATCCTCTATCCTATCCTATCATCTATCCTCTATCCTATCCTATCCTCTATCCTATCCTATCCTCTATCCTATACTATGATCTATAATATCGTATCCTCTATCCTATCCTATCCTCTATCCTATCCTGTCCTCTATCCTATCCTATCCTCTATCCTATCCTATCCTTTATCCTATCCTATCCTATCCTCTATCCTCTATCCTATCCTATCCTCTATCCTATCCTATCCTCTATCCTATCCTATCCTTTATCCTATCCTATACACTATCCTATCCTATCGTCTATCCTATCCTCTATCCTATCCTATCCTCTATCCTATCCTATCCTCTATCCTATCCTATCCTCTATCCTATCCTATCGTCTATCCTATCCTATCCTCTATCCTATCCTATCCTCTATCCTATCCTATCCTCTATCCTATCCTATCCTCTATCCTATCCTATCCTCTATCCTATCCTATCGTCTATCCTATCGTCTATCCTATCCTCTATCCTATCCACTATCATACCCTATCATCTATCCTATCGAATCCCCTATCCTATCCTCTATCCTATCGTATCCTCTACCCTATGCTATGTTCTATCCTATCCTATCATCTATCCTATCAAATCCCCTATCCTATCCTGTATCCTATCCTATCCTCTATCCTATCCTATCCTCTATCCTATCCTATCCTCTATCCTATCCTATCCTATATCCTATCCTATCCTCTATCCTATCATATCCTCTATCCTATCCTATCCTCTATCCTATCCTATCCTCTATCCTATCCTATCCTCTATCCTATCCTATCCTCTATCCTCTATCCTATCCTATCCTCTATCCTATCCTATCGTCTATCCTATCCTATCCTCTATCCTATCCTATCCTCTATCCTATCCTATCTTGTATCCTATCCTATCCTCTATCCTATCAAATCCCCTATCCTATCCTCTATCCTAACCGATCCTGTATCCTGTCCAATCCTCTATCCTATCCTATCATCTATCCTCTATCCTAGCCAATCCTCTATCCTATCCTATCCACTATCCTATCATATCCTCTATCCTATAGATCCTCTATCCTATCATATCCTCTATCCAATCCTCTATCGTATCCTATCCTCTATGCTATCCTATCCTCTATACTATCCTCTATCCTATCCTATCCTCTATTCTATCAAATCCCCTATCCTATCGTCTATCCTATCCTACCCACTATAATATCGTATACTCTATCATATCCTATCCTCTATCCTGCAATATCATCTATCCGTTCCTACTCTCTATCCTAACCTATTCTCTATCCTAACCTATTCTCTATCCTATCCTCTATCCTATCCTCTATCCTACCCTATCATCTATCCTATCAAATCCCCTATCCTATCCTCTATCCTGTCGTATCCTCTATCCTATCCTATCTTCTATCCTATCCTATCCTCTATCCTATCAAATCCCCTATCCTATCCTCTACCCTATCCTATCTTCTATCCTATCCTATCCTCTATCCTATCCTATCCTCTATCCTATCCTATCCTCTATCCTATCCTATCCTCTATCCTATCCTATCCTCTATCCTATCCTATCCTCTATCCTATCCTATCCTCTATCCTATCCTATCCTCTATCCTATCCTATCCTCTATATTATCCTATCCTCTATCCTATCCTATCCTCTATCCTATCCTATCCTCTATATTATCCCATCCTCTATCCTATCCTATCCTCTATCCTATCCTATCGTCTATCCTATCCTATCCCCTATCATATCCTCTATCCTATCCTATCCTCTATCCTATCCTAGCCTCTATCCTATCCTATCCTCTATCCTATCCTATCTTCTATCCTATCCTATCCTCTATCCTATCAAATCCCCTACCCTCTCCTCTGTCCTATCCTATCCTCTATCCTACCCTATCCTCTATCCTATCCTATCCTCTATCCTATCCTATCCTCTATACTATCCTCTATCCTATCCTATCCTCTATTCTATCAAATCCCCTATCCTATCGTCTATCCTATCCTATCCTGTATCCTATCCAATCCTGTATCCTATCCTATCATATATCCTCAAGTCTATCCTTTCCTGTATCCTATCCAATCCTCTATCCTATCCTATCATCTATCCTATCCTGTCCTCTATCCTATCCTATCCTCTATCCTATCCTCTATCCTATCCTATCCAATCCCCTAACCTATCCTCTATCCTATCCTATCCTCTATCCAATCCTCTATCCTATCCTATCCTCTATCCTATCCTCTATCCTAGCCTATCCTCTATCCTATCCTATCCAATCCCCTAACCTATGCTCTATCCTATCCTACCCACTATAATATCGTATACTCTATCATATCCTATCCTCTATCCTATAATATCATCTATCCGTTCCTACTCTCTATCCTAACCTATTCTCTATCCTATCCTCTATCCTATCCTCTATCCTAAGCTATCATATATCCTATCAAATCCCCTATCCTATCCTCTATCCTGTCGTATCCTCTATCCTATCCTATCTTCTATCCTATCCTATCCTCTATCCAATCAAATCCCCTATCCTATCCTCTATCCTATCCTATCCTCTATCCTATCCTCTATCCTATCCTATCCTCTATCCTATCCTATCCTCTATCCTATCCTATCCTCTATCCTATCCTATCATCTATCCTATCATATCCTCTATCCTATCCTATCCTCTATCCTATCCTATCCTCTATCCTATCCTATGCTCTATCCTATCCTACCGTCTATCCTATCCTCTATCCTATCCTATCCTCTATCCTATACTATCCTCTCTCCTATCCTATCCTCTATCCTATCCTATCCTCTATCCTAACCTATCCTCTATCCTATCCTATCCTCTATCCTATCCTATCCTCTATCCTATCCTATCCTCTATCCTATCCTATCCTCTATCCTATTCTATCCTCTATCCTATCCTATCCTCTATCCTGTCCTATCCTCTATCCTATCCTATCCTCTATCCTATCCTATCCTCTATCCTATCCTATCCTCTATCCTATCCTATCCTCTATCGTATCCTATCCTGTATCCTATCCAATCCTCTGTCCTATCCTATCATCTATCCTCTATCCTATCCAATCCTCTATCCTATCCTATCCTCTATCCTATCCTATCCTCTATCCTATCCTATCCTCTATCCTATCCTATCCTCTATCCTATCCTATCCTCTATCCTATCCTATCCTCTATCCTATCCTATCCTCTATATTATCCTATCCTCTATCCTATCCTATCCTCTATCCTATCCTATCCTCTATATTATCCCATCCTCTATCCTATCCTATCCTCTATCCTATCCTATCGTCTATCCTATCCTATCCCCTATCATATCCTCTATCCTATCCTATCCTCTATCCTATCCTATCCTCTATTCTATCAAATCCCCTATCCTATCGTCTATCCTATCCTACCCACTATAATATCGTATACTCTATCATATCCTATCCTCTATCCTGCAATATCATCTATCCGTTCCTACTCTCTATCCTAACCTATTCTCTATCCTAACCTATTCTCTATCCTATCCTCTATCCTATCCTCTATCCTACCCTATCATCTATCCTATCAAATCCCCTATCCTATCCTCTATACTATCCTATCCTCTATCCTATCCTATGCTCTGTCCTATCCTATCCTCTATACTATCCTCTATCCTATCCTATCCTCTATTCTATCAAATCCCCTATCCTATCGTCTATCCTATCCTATCCTGTATCCTATCCAATCCTGTATCCTATCCTATCATATATCCTCAAGTCTATCCTTTCCTGGATCCTATCCAATCCTCTATCCTATCCTATCATCTATCCTATCCTGTCCTCTATCCTATCCTATCCTCTATCCTATCCTATATCCTATCCTATCCAATCCCCTAACCTATGCTCTATCCTATCCTACCCACTATAATATTGTATACTCTATCATATCCTATCCTCTATACTATAATATCATCTATCCGTTCCAACTCTCTATCCTAACCTATTCTCTATCCTATCCTCTATCCTATCCTCTATGCTATCAAATCCCCGATCCTATCCTCTATCCTGTCGTATCCTCTATCCTATCCTATCTTCTATCCTATCCTATCCTATCCTATCCTCTATCCTATCCTATCCTCTATCCTATCCTACCCTCTATCCTATCCTATGCTCTATCCTATCCTATCCTCTATCCTATCCTATCCTCTATCCTCTATCCTATCCTATCCTCTATCCTATCCTATCGTCTATACTATCCTATCCTCTATCCTATCCTATCCTCTATCCTATCCTATGCTCTATCCTATCCTATCGTCTATCCTATCGTCTATCCTATCCTCTATCCTATCCAATCCTGTATCCTATCCTATCCTCTATCCTATCCTATCCTCTATCCTATCCTATCCTCTATCCTATCCTCTATCCTATCCTCTATCCTATCCTCTATCCTATCCTCTATCCTATCCTCTATCCTATCCTATCCTCTATCCTATCCAATCCTCTATCCTATCCTATCCTCTATCCTATCATATTCTCTATCCTATAATATCCTCTATCCTATCCTATCCTCTATCCTATCCAATCCTCTATCCTATCCTATCCTCTATCCTATCATATCCTCTATCCTATAATATCCTCTATCCTATCCTATCCCCTATCCTATCCTATCCTCTATACTATCCTATCCTCTATCCTATCCTATCCTCTATCCTATCCTATCCTCTATCCTATCCTATCCTCTATCCTATCCTATCCTCTATCCTATCCTATCTTCTATCCTATCCTATCCTCTCTCCTATCAAATCCCCTATCCTATCCTCTATCCTAACCTATCCTGTATCCTATCCAATCCTCTATCCTATCCTATCATATCCTCTATCCTATAATATCCTCTATCCTATCCTATCCTCTATCCTATCCTATCCTCTATACTATCCTATCCTCTATCCTATCCTATGCTCTGTCCTATCCTATCCTCTATACTATCCTCTATCCTATCCTATCCTCTATTCTATCAAATCCCCTATCCTATCGTCTATCCTATCCTATCCTGTATCCTATCCAATCCTGTATCCTATCCTATCATATATCCTCAAGTCTATCCTTTCCTGGATCCTATCCAATCCTCTATCCTATCCTATCATCTATCCTATCCTGTCCTCTATCCTATCCTATCCTCTATCCTATCCTATATCCTATCCTATCCAATCCCCTAACCTATGCTCTATCCTATCCTACCCACTATAATATTGTATACTCTATCATATCCTATCCTCTATACTATAATATCATCTATCCGTTCCAACTCTCTATCCTAACCTATTCTCTATCCTATCCTCTATCCTATCCTCTATGCTATCAAATCCCCGATCCTACCCTCTATCCTGTCGTATCCTCTATCCTATCCTATCTTCTATCCTATCCTATCCTATCCTATCCTCTATCCTATCCTATCCTCTATCCTATCCTACCCTCTATCCTATCCTATGCTCTATCCTATCCTATCCTCTATCCTATCCTATCCTCTATCCTCTATCCTATCCTATCCTCTATCCTATCCTATCGTCTATACTATCCTATCCTCTATCCTATCCTATCCTCTATCCTATCCTATGCTCTATCCTATCCTATCGTCTATCCTATCGTCTATCCTATTGTCTATCCTATCCTCTATCCTATCCAATCCTGTATCCTATCCTATCCTCTATCCTATCATATCCTCTATCCTATAATATCCTCTATCCTATCCTATCCTCTATCCAATCCTCTATCCTATCCTATCCTCTATCCTATCCTCTATCCTAGCCTATCCTCTATCCTATCCTATCCAATCCCCTAACCTATGCTCTATCCTATCCTACCCACTATAATATCGTATACTCTATCCTATCCTACCCACTATCCTATCATATCATCTATCCGTTCCTACTCTCTATCCTAACCTATTCTCTATCCTATCCTCTATCCTATCCTCTATCCTATCCTATGCTCTATCCTATCCTATCGTCTATCCTATCCTCTATCCTATCCTATCCTCTATCCTATCCTATCCTCTATCCTATCCTATCCTATCGTCTATCCTATCCTCTATCCTATCCAATCCTCTATCCTATCCTATCCTCTATCCTATCATATCCTCTATCCTATAATATCCTCTATCCTATCCTATCCTCTATCCAATCCTCTATCCTATCCTATCCTCTATCCTATCCTCTATCCTAGCCTATCCTCTATCCTATCCTATCCAATCCCCTAACCTATGCTCTATCCTATCCTACCCACTATAATATCGTATACTCTATCCTATCCTACCCACTATCCTATAATATCATCTATCCGTTCCTACTCTCTATCCTAACCTATTCTCTATCCTATCCTCTATCCTATCCTCTATCCTATCCTATCCTCTATCCTATCCTATCCTCTATCCTATCCTATCCTCTATCCTATCCTATCCTCTATCCTATCCTATCCTCTATCCTATCCTATCCTCTATCCTATCCTATCCTCTATCCTATCCTATCCTCTATCCTATCCTATCCTCCATCCTATCCTATGCTCTATCCTATCCTATCCTCTATCCTATCCTATCCTCTATCCTCTATCCTATCCTATCCTCTATCCTATCCTATCGTCTATACTATCCTATCCTCTATCCTATCCTATCCTCTATCCTATCCTATGCTCTATCCTATCATATCCTCTATCCAATCTTCTATCGTATCCTATCCTCTATCCTATCCTATCCTCTATCCTATCCTATCTTCTATCCTATCCTATCCTCTATCCTATCAAATCCCCTACCCTCTCCTCTGTCCTATCCTATCCTCTATCCTACCCTATCCTCTATCCTATCCTATCCTCTATCCTATCCTATCCTCTATACTATCCTCTATCCTATCCTATCCTCTATTCTATCAAATCCCCTATCCTATCGTCTATCCTATCCTATCCTGTATCCTATCCAATCCTGTATACTATCCTATCATATATCCTCAAGTCTATCCTTTCCTGTATCCTATCCAATCCTCTATCCTATCCTATCATCTATCCTATCCTGTCCTCTATCCTATCCTATCCTCTATCCTATCCTCTATCCTATCCTATCCAATCCCCTAACCTATCCTCTATCCTATCCTATCCTCTATCCAATCCTCTATCCTATCCTATCCTCTATCCTATCCTCTATCCTAGCCTATCCTCTATCCTATCCTATCCAATCCCCTAACCTATGCTCTATCCTATCCTACCCACTATAATATCGTATACTCTATCATATCCTATCCTCTATCCTATAATATCATCTATCCGTTCCTACTCTCTATCCTAACCTATTCTCTATCCTATCCTCTATCCTATCCTCTGTCCTAAGCTATCATCTATCCTATCAAATCCCCTATCCTATCCTCTATCCTGTCGTATCCTCTATCCTATCCTATCTTCTATCCTATACTTTCCTCTATCCTATCAAATCCCCTATCCTATCCTCTATCCTATCCTATCCTCTATCCTATCCTATCCTCTATCCTATCCTATCCTCTATCCTATACTATGATCTATCCTATCAAATCCCCTATCCTATCCTGTATCCTATCCTATCCTCTATCCTATCCTATCCTCTATCCTATCCTATCCTCTATCCTATCCTATCCTATATCCTATCCTATCCTCTATCCTATCCTATCCTCTATCCTATCCTATCCTCTATACTATCCTATCCTCTATCCTATCCTATCCTCTATCCTCTATCCTATCCTATCCTCTATCCTATCCTATCCTCTATCCTATCCTATCCTCTATCCTATCCTATCCTCTATCCTATCCTCTATCCTATCCTATCCTCTATCCTATCCTATCCTCTATCCTATCCTATCCTCTATCCTATCCTATCCTCTATACTATCCTCTATACTATCCTATCCTCTATCCTATCCTATCCTCTATCCTATCCTATCCTCTATCCTATCCTATCCTCTATCCTATCCTATCGTCTATCCTATCGTCTATCCTATCCTCTATCCTATCCAATCCTCTATCCTATCATATCCTCTATCCTATTATATCCTCTATCCTATAGAATCCTCTATCCTATCCTATCCTCTATCCAATCCTCTATCCTATCCTATCCTCTATCCTATCCTATCCTCTATCCTATCGTCTATCCTAGCCTATCCTCTATCCTATCCTATCCAATCCCCTAACCTATGCTCTATCCTATCCTACCCACTATAATATCGTATACTCTATCATATCCTATCCTCTATCCTATAATATCATCTATCCGTTCCTACTCTCTATCCTAACCTATTCTCTATCCTATCCTGTATCCTATCCTCTGTCCTAAGCTATCATCTATCCTATCAAATCCCCTATCCTATCCTCTATCCTGTCGTATCCTCTATCCTATCCTATCTTCTATCCTATACTTTCCTCTATCCTATCAAATCCCCTATCCTATCCTCTATCCTATCCTATCCTCTATCCTATCCTATCCTCTATCCTATCCTATCCTCTATATTATCCTATCCTCTATCCTATCCTATCCTCTATCCTATCCTATCCTCTATATTATCCCATCCTCTATCCTATCCTATCCTCTATCCTATCCTATCGTCTATCCTATCCTATCCCCTATCATATCCTCTATCCTATCCTATCCTCTATCCTATCCTAGCCTCTATCCTATCCTATCCTCTATCCTATCCTATCTTCTATCCTATCCTATCCTCTATCCTATCAAATCCCCTACCCTCTCCTCTGTCCTATCCTATCCTCTATCCTACCCTATCCTCTATCCTATCCTATCCTCTATCCTATCCTATCCTCTATACTATCCTCTATCCTATCCTATCCTCTATTCTATCAAATCCCCTATCCTATCGTCTATCCTATCCTATCCTGTATCCTATCCAATCCTGTATCCTATCCTATCATATATCCTCAAGTCTATCCTTTCCTGTATCCTATCCAATCCTCTATCCTATCCTATCATCTATCCTATCCTGTCCTCTATCCTATCCTATCCTCTATCCTATCCTCTATCCTATCCTATCCAATCCCCTAACCTATCCTCTATCCTATCCTATCCTCTATCCAATCCTCTATCCTATCCTATCCTCTATCCTATCCTCTATCCTAGCCTATCCTCTATCCTATCCTATCCAATCCCCTAACCTATGCTCTATCCTATCCTACCCACTATAATATCGTATACTCTATCATATCCTATCCTCTATCCTATAATATCATCTATCCGTTCCTACTCTCTATCCTAACCTATTCTCTATCCTATCCTCTATCCTATCCTCTATCCTAAGCTATCATATATCCTATCAAATCCCCTATCCTATCCTCTATCCTGTCGTATCCTCTATCCTATCCTATCTTCTATCCTATCCTATCCTCTATCCAATCAAATCCCCTATCCTATCCTCTATCCTATCCTATCCTCTATCCTATCCTCTATCCTATCCTATCCTCTATCCTATCCTATCCTCTATCCTATCCTATCCTCTATCCTATCCTATCATCTATCCTATCATATCCTCTATCCTATCCTATCCTCTATCCTATCCTATCCTCTATCCTATCCTATGCTCTATCCTATCCTACCGTCTATCCTATCCTCTATCCTATCCTATCCTCTATCCTATACTATCCTCTCTCCTATCCTATCCTCTATCCTATCCTATCCTCTATCCTAACCTATCCTCTATCCTATCCTATCCTCTATCCTATCCTATCCTCTATCCTATCCTATCCTCTATCCTATCCTATCCTCTATCCTATTCTATCCTCTATCCTATCCTATCCTCTATCCTGTCCTATCCTCTATCCTATCCTATCCTCTATCCTATCCTATCCTCTATCCTATCCTATCCTCTATCCTATCCTATCCTCTATCGTATCCTATCCTGTATCCTATCCAATCCTCTGTCCTATCCTATCATCTATCCTCTATCCTATCCAATCCTCTATCCTATCCTATCCTCTATCCTATCCTATCCTCTATCCTATCCTATCCTCTATCCTATCCTATCCTCTATCCTATCCTATCCTCTATCCTATCCTATCCTCTATCCTATCCTATCCTCTATATTATCCTATCCTCTATCCTATCCTATCCTCTATCCTATCCTATCCTCTATATTATCCCATCCTCTATCCTATCCTATCCTCTATCCTATCCTATCGTCTATCCTATCCTATCCCCTATCATATCCTCTATCCTATCCTATCCTCTATCCTATCCTATCCTCTATCCTATCCTATCCTCTATACTATCCTATCCTCTATCCTATCCTATCCTCTATCCTATCCTATCTTCTATCCTATCCTATCCTCTATCCTATCAAACCCCCTATCCTATCCTCTATCCTAACCTATCCTGTATCCTATCCTCTATCCTAACCTATCCTGTATCCTATCCAATCCTCTATCCTATCCTATCATCTACTCTCTATCCTATCCAATCCTCTACCCTATCCTATCCACTATCCTATCATATCCTCTATCCTATAATATCCTCTATCCTATCATATCCTCTATCCAATCTTCTATCGTATCCTATCCTCTATCCTATCCTATCCTCTATCCTATCCTATCTTCTATCCTATCCTATCCTCTATCCTATCAAATCCCCTACCCTCTCCTCTGTCCTATCCTATCCTCTATCCTACTCTATCCTCTATCCTATCCTATCCTCTATCCTATCCTATCCTCTATACTATCCTCTATCCTATCCTATCCTCTATTCTATCAAATCCCCTATCCTATCGTCTATCCTATCCTATCCTGTATCCTATCCAATCCTGTATACTATCCTATCATATATCCTCAAGTCTATCCTTTCCTGTATCCTATCCAATCCTCTATCCTATCCTATCATCTATCCTATCCTGTCCTCTATCCTATCCTATCCTCTATCCTATCCTCTATCCTATCCTATCCAATCCCCTAACCTATCCTCTATCCTATCCTATCCTCTATCCAATCCTCTATCCTATCCTATCCTCTATCCTATCCTCTATCCTAGCCTATCCTCTATCCTATCCTATCCAATCCCCTAACCTATGCTCTATCCTATCCTACCCACTATAATATCGTATACTCTATCATATCCTATCCTCTATCCTATAATATCATCTATCCGTTCCTACTCTCTATCCTAACCTATTCTCTATCCTATCCTCTATCCTATCCTCTATCCTAAGCTATCATCTATCCTATCAAATCCCCTATCCTATCCTCTATCCTGTCGTATCCTCTATCCTATCCTATCTTCTATCCTATCCTATCCTCTATCCAATCAAATCCCCTATCCTATCCTCTATCCTATCCTATCCTCTATCCTATCCTCTATCCTATCCTATCCTCTATCCTATCCTATCCTCTATCCTATCCTATCATCTATCCTATCATATCCTCTATCCTATCCTATCCTCTATCCTATCCTATCCTCTATCGTATCCTATGCTCTATCCTATCCTACCGTCTATCCTATCCTCTATCCTATCCTATCCTCTATCCTATACTATCCTCTCTCCTATCCTATCCTCTATCCTATCCTATCCTCTATCCTAACCTATCCTCTATCAAATCCTATCCTCTATCCTATCCTATCCTCTATCCTATCCTATCCTCTATCCTATCCTATCCTCTATCCTATTCTATCCTCTATCCTATCCTATCCTCTATCCTGTCCTATCCTCTATCCTATCCTATCCTCTATCCTATCCTCTATCCTATCCTCTATCCTATCCTCTATCCTATCCTCTATCCTATCCTCTATCCTATCCTATCCTCTATCCTATCCAATCCTCTATCCTATCCTATCCTCTATCCTATCATATCCTCTATCCTATAATATCCTCTATCCTATCCTATCCTCTATCCTATCCAATCCTCTATCCTATCCTATCCTCTATCCTATCATATCCTCTATCCTATAATATCCTCTATCCTATCATATCCTCTATACTATCCTCTATCCTATCCTATCCTCTATCCTATCCTATCCTCTATCCTATCCTATCCTCTATACTATCCTATCCTCTATCCTATCCTATCCTCTATCCTATCCTATCCTCTATCCTATCCTATCCTATCCTCTATCCTATCCTATCCTCTATCCTATCCTATCCTCTATCCTATCCTATCCTCTATCCTATCCTATCCTCTATCCTATCCTATGCTCTATCCTATCCTATCCTCTATCCTATCCTATCCTCTATCCTATCCTATCCTCTATCCTATCCTATGCTCTATCCTATCCTATCCTCTATCCTATCCTATCCTCTATCCTCTATCCTATCCTATCCTCTATCCTATCCTATCGTCTATACTATCCTATCCTCTATCCTATCCTATCCTCTATCCTATCCTATGCTCTATCCTATCCTATCGTCTATCCTATCGTCTATCCTATCCTCTATCCTACCCAATCCTCTATCCTATCCTATCCTCTATCCTATCATATCCTCTTTCCTATAATATCCTCTATCCTATCCTATCCTCTATCCAATCCTCTATCCTATCCTATCCTCTATCCTATCCTCTATCCTATCCTATCCAATCCCCTAACCTATGCTCTATCCTATCCTACCCACTATAATATCGTATACTCTATCCTATCCTACCAACTATCCTATAATATCATCTATCCGTTCCTACTTTCTATCCTAACCTATTCTCTATCCTATCCTCTATCCTATCCTCTATCCTATCCTATCCTCTATCCTATCCTATGCTCTATCCTATCCTATCGTCTATCCTATCGTCTATCCTATCCTCTATCCTATCCAATCCTCTATCCTATCCTATCCTCTATCCTATCATATCCTCTATCCTATAATATCCTCTATCCTATCCTATCCTCTATCCAATCCTCTATCCTATCCTATCCTCTATCCTATCCTCTATCCTGGCCTATCCTCTATCCTATCCTATCCAATCCCCTAACCTATGCTCTATCCTATCCTACCCACTATAATATCGTATACTCTATCCTATCCTACCCACTATCCTATAATATCATCTATCCGTTCCTACTATCTATCCTAACCTATTCTCTATCCTATCCTCTATCCTATCCTCTATCCTATCCTATCCTCTATGCTATCCTATCCTCTATCCTATCCTATCCTCTATCCTATCCTATCCTCTATCCTATCCTATCCTCTATCCTATCCTATCCTCTATCCTATCCTATCCTATCCTCTATCCTATCCTATCCTCTATCCTATCCTATCCTCTATCCTATCCTATCCTCTATCCTATCCTATCCTCTATCCTCTATCCTATCCTATCCTCTATCCTATCCTATCGTCTATACTATCCTATCCTCTATCCTATCCTATCCTCTATCCTATCCTATGCTCTATCCTATCCTATCCTCTATCCCATCCTATCCTCTATCCTCTATCCTATCCTATCCTCTATCCTATCCTATCGTCTATACTATCCTATCCTCTATCCTATCCTATCCTCTATCCTATCCTATCCTCTATCCTATCCTATCCTCTATCCTATCCTATCCTCTATCCTATCCTATCCTCTATCCTATCCTATCCTATCCTCTATCCTATCCTATCCTCTATCCTATCCTATCCTCTATCCTATCCTATCCTCTATCCTCTATCCTATCCTATCCCCTATCCTATCCTATCGTCTATACTATCCTATCCTCTATCCTATCCTATCCTCTATCCTATCCTATGCTCTATCCTATCCTATCCTCTATCCCATCCTATCCTCTATCCTCTATCCTATCCTATCCTCTATCCTATCCTATCGTCTATACTATCCTATCCTCTATCCTATCCTATCCTCTATCCTATCCTATGCTCTATCCTATCCTATCGTCTATCCTATCCTCTATCCTATCCAATCCTCTATCCTATCCTCTATCCTATCCAATCCTCTATCCTATCCTATCCTCTATCCTATCATATCGTCTATCCTATAATATCCTCTATCCTATCCTATCCTCTATCCAATCCTCTATCCTATCCTATCCTCTATCCTATCCTCTATCCTAGCCTATCCTCTATCCTATCCTATCCAATCCCCTAACCTATGCTCTATCCTATCCTACCCACTATAATATCGTATACTCTATCCTATCCTACCCACTATCCTATAATATCATCTATCCGTTCCTACTCTCTATCCTAACCTATTCTCTATCCTATCCTCTATCCTATCCTCTATCCTATCCTATGTTCTATCCTATCCTATCGTCTATCCTATCCTCTATCCTATCCTATCCTCTATCCTATCCTATCCTCTCTCCTATCCTATCCTCTATCCTATCCTATCCTCTATCCTATCCTATCCTCTATCCTATCATATCCTCTATCCTATCCTATCCTCTATCCTATCCTATCCTCTATCCTATCCTATCCTCTATCCTATCCTATCCTCTATCCTATCCTATCCTCTATCCTATCCTCTATCCTATCCTCTATCCTATCCTCTATCCTATCCTCTATCCTATCCTCTATCCTATCCTCTATCCTATCCTATCCTCTATCCTATCCAATCCTCTATCCTATCCTATCCTCTATCCTATCATATTCTCTATCCTATAATATCCTCTATCCTATCCTATCCTCTATCCTATCCAATCCTCTATCCTATCCTATCCTCTATCCTATCATATCCTCTATCCTATAATATCCTCTATCCTATCCTATCCCCTATCCTATCCTATCCTCTATACTATCCTATCCTCTATCCTATCCTATCCTCTATCCTATCCTATCCTCTATCCTATCCTATCCTCTATCCTATCCTATCCTCTATCCTATCCTATCTTCTATCCTATCCTATCCTCTCTCCTATCAAATCCCCTATCCTATCCTCTATCCTAACCTATCCTGTATCCTATCCAATCCTCTATCCTATCCTATCATATCCTCTATCCTATAATATCCTCTATCCTATCCTATCCTCTATCCTATCCTATCCTCTATACTATCCTATCCTCTATCCTATCCTATGCTCTGTCCTATCCTATCCTCTATACTATCCTCTATCCTATCCTATCCTCTATTCTATCAAATCCCCTATCCTATCGTCTATCCTATCCTATCCTGTATCCTATCCAATCCTGTATCCTATCCTATCATATATCCTCAAGTCTATCCTTTCCTGGATCCTATCCAATCCTCTATCCTATCCTATCATCTATCCTATCCTGTCCTCTATCCTATCCTATCCTCTATCCTATCCTATATCCTATCCTATCCAATCCCCTAACCTATGCTCTATCCTATCCTACCCACTATAATATTGTATACTCTATCATATCCTATCCTCTATACTATAATATCATCTATCCGTTCCAACTCTCTATCCTAACCTATTCTCTATCCTATCCTCTATCCTATCCTCTATGCTATCAAATCCCCGATCCTATCCTCTATCCTGTCGTATCCTCTATCCTATCCTATCTTCTATCCTATCCTATCCTATCCTATCCTCTATCCTATCCTATCCTCTATCCTATCCTACCCTCTATCCTATCCTATGCTCTATCCTATCCTATCCTCTATCCTATCCTATCCTCTATCCTCTATCCTATCCTATCCTCTATCCTATCCTATCGTCTATACTATCCTATCCTCTATCCTATCCTATCCTCTATCCTATCCTATGCTCTATCCTATCCTATCGTCTATCCTATCGTCTATCCTATCCTCTATCCTATCCAATCCTGTATCCTATCCTATCCTCTATCCTATCCTATCCTCTATCCTATCCTATCCTCTATCCTATCCTCTATCCTATCCTCTATCCTATCCTCTATCCTATCCTCTATCCTATCCTCTATCCTATCCTATCCTCTATCCTATCCAATCCTCTATCCTATCCTATCCTCTATCCTATCATATTCTCTATCCTATAATATCCTCTATCCTATCCTATCCTCTATCCTATCCAATCCTCTATCCTATCCTATCCTCTATCCTATCATATCCTCTATCCTATAATATCCTCTATCCTATCCTATCCCCTATCCTATCCTATCCTCTATACTATCCTATCCTCTATCCTATCCTATCCTCTATCCTATCCTATCCTCTATCCTATCCTATCCTCTATCCTATCCTATCCTCTATCCTATCCTATCTTCTATCCTATCCTATCCTCTCTCCTATCAAATCCCCTATCCTATCCTCTATCCTAACCTATCCTGTATCCTATCCAATCCTCTATCCTATCCTATCATATCCTCTATCCTATAATATCCTCTATCCTATCCTATCCTCTATCCTATCCTATCCTCTATACTATCCTATCCTCTATCCTATCCTATGCTCTGTCCTATCCTATCCTCTATACTATCCTCTATCCTATCCTATCCTCTATTCTATCAAATCCCCTATCCTATCGTCTATCCTATCCTATCCTGTATCCTATCCAATCCTGTATCCTATCCTATCATATATCCTCAAGTCTATCCTTTCCTGGATCCTATCCAATCCTCTATCCTATCCTATCATCTATCCTATCCTGTCCTCTATCCTATCCTATCCTCTATCCTATCCTATATCCTATCCTATCCAATCCCCTAACCTATGCTCTATCCTATCCTACCCACTATAATATTGTATACTCTATCATATCCTATCCTCTATACTATAATATCATCTATCCGTTCCAACTCTCTATCCTAACCTATTCTCTATCCTATCCTCTATCCTATCCTCTATGCTATCAAATCCCCGATCCTACCCTCTATCCTGTCGTATCCTCTATCCTATCCTATCTTCTATCCTATCCTATCCTATCCTATCCTATCCTATCCTATCCTATCCTCTATCCTATCCTATCCTCTATCCTATCCTACCCTCTATCCTATCCTATGCTCTATCCTATCCTATCCTCTATCCTATCCTATCCTCTATCCTCTATCCTATCCTATCCTCTATCCTATCCTATCGTCTATACTATCCTATCCTCTATCCTATCCTATCCTCTATCCTATCCTATGCTCTATCCTATCCTATCGTCTATCCTATCGTCTATCCTATTGTCTATCCTATCCTCTATCCTATCCAATCCTGTATCCTATCCTATCCTCTATCCTATCATATCCTCTATCCTATAATATCCTCTATCCTATCCTATCCTCTATCCAATCCTCTATCCTATCCTATCCTCTATCCTATCCTCTATCCTAGCCTATCCTCTATCCTATCCTATCCAATCCCCTAACCTATGCTCTATCCTATCCTACCCACTATAATATCGTATACTCTATGCTATCCTACCCACTATCCTATCATATCATCTATCCGTTCCTACTCTCTATCCTAACCTATTCTCTATCCTATCCTCTATCCTATCCTCTATCCTATCCTATGCTCTATCCTATCCTATCGTCTATCCTATCCTCTATCCTATCCTATCCTCTATCCTATCCTATCCTCTATCCTATCCTATCCTATCGTCTATCCTATCCTCTATCCTATCCAATCCTCTATCCTATCCTATCCTCTATCCTATCATATCCTCTATCCTATAATATCCTCTATCCTATCCTATCCTCTATCCAATCCTCTATCCTATCCTATCCTCTATCCTATCCTCTATCCTAGCCTATCCTCTATCCTATCCTATCCAATCCCCTAACCTATGCTCTATCCTATCCTACCCACTATAATATCGTATACTCTATCCTATCCTACCCACTATCCTATAATATCATCTATCCGTTCCTACTCTCTATCCTAACCTATTCTCTATCCTATCCTCTATCCTATCCTCTATCCTATCCTATCCTCTATCCTATCCTATCCTCTATCCTATCCTATCCTCTATCCTATCCTATCCTCTATCCTATCCTATCCTCTATCCTATCCTATCCTCTATCCTATCCTATCCTCTATACTATCCTATCCTCTATCCTATCCTATCCTCCATCCTATCCTATGCTCTATCCTATCCTATCCTCTATCCTATCCTATCCTCTATCCTCTATCCTATCCTATCCTCTATCCTATCCTATCGTCTATACTATCCTATCCTCTATCCTATCCTATCCTCTATCCTATCCTATGCTCTATCCTATCATATCCTCTATCCAATCTTCTATCGTATCCTATCCTCTATCCTATCCTATCCTCTATCCTATCCTATCTTCTATCCTATCCTATCCTCTATCCTATCAAATCCCCTACCCTCTCCTCTGTCCTATCCTATCCTCTATCCTACCCTATCCTCTATCCTATCCTATCCTCTATCCTATCCTATCCTCTATACTATCCTCTATCCTATCCTATCCTCTATTCTATCAAATCCCCTATCCTATCGTCTATCCTATCCTATCCTGTATCCTATCCAATCCTGTATACTATCCTATCATATATCCTCAAGTCTATCCTTTCCTGTATCCTATCCAATCCTCTATCCTATCCTATCATCTATCCTATCCTGTCCTCTATCCTATCCTATCCTCTATCCTATCCTCTATCCTATCCTATCCAATCCCCTAACCTATCCTCTATCCTATCCTATCCTCTATCCAATCCTCTATCCTATCCTATCCTCTATCCTATCCTCTATCCTAGCCTATCCTCTATCCTATCCTATCCAATCCCCTAACCTATGCTCTATCCTATCCTACCCACTATAATATCGTATACTCTATCATATCCTATCCTCTATCCTATAATATCATCTATCCGTTCCTACTCTCTATCCTAACCTATTCTCTATCCTATCCTCTATCCTATCCTCTGTCCTAAGCTATCATCTATCCTATCAAATCCCCTATCCTATCCTCTATCCTGTCGTATCCTCTATCCTATCCTATCTTCTATCCTATACTTTCCTCTATCCTATCAAATCCCCTATCCTATCCTCTATCCTATCCTATCCTCTATCCTATCCTATCCTCTATCCTATCCTATCCTCTATCCTATACTATGATCTATCCTATCAAATCCCCTATCCTATCCTGTATCCTATCCTATCCTCTATCCTATCCTATCCTCTATCCTATCCTATCCTCTATCCTATCCTATCCTATATCCTATCCTATCCTCTATCCTATCCTATCCTCTATCCTATCCTATCCTCTATACTATCCTATCCTCTATCCTATCCTATCCTCTATCCTCTATCCTATCCTATCCTCTATCCTATCCTATCCTCTATCCTATCCTATCCTCTATCCTATCCTATCCTCTATCCTATCCTCTATCCTATCCTATCCTCTATCCTATCCTATCCTCTATCCTATCCTATCCTCTATCCTATCCTATCCTCTATACTATCCTCTATACTATCCTATCCTCTATCCTATCCTATCCTCTATCCTATCCTATCCTCTATCCTATCCTATCCTCTATCCTATCCTATCGTCTATCCTATCGTCTATCCTATCCTCTATCCTATCCAATCCTCTATCCTATCATATCCTCTATCCTATTATATCCTCTATCCTATAGAATCCTCTATCCTATCCTATCCTCTATCCAATCCTCTATCCTATCCTATCCTCTATCCTATCCTATCCTCTATCCTATCGTCTATCCTAGCCTATCCTCTATCCTATCCTATCCAATCCCCTAACCTATGCTCTATCCTATCCTACCCACTATAATATCGTATACTCTATCATATCCTATCCTCTATCCTATAATATCATCTATCCGTTCCTACTCTCTATCCTAACCTATTCTCTATCCTATCCTGTATCCTATCCTCTGTCCTAAGCTATCATCTATCCTATCAAATCCCCTATCCTATCCTCTATCCTGTCGTATCCTCTATCCTATCCTATCTTCTATCCTATACTTTCCTCTATCCTATCAAATCCCCTATCCTATCCTCTATCCTATCCTATCCTCTATCCTATCCTATCCTCTATCCTATCCTATCCTCTATCCTATACTATGATCTATCCTATCAAATCCCCTATCCTATCCTGTATCCTATCCTATCCTCTATCCTATCCTATCCTCTATCCTATCCTATCCTCTATCCTATCCTATCCTATATCCTATCCTATCCTCTATCCTATCCTATCCTCTATACTATCCTATCCTCTATCCTATCCTATCCTCTATCCTATCCTATCCTCTATCCTATCCTATCCTCTATCCTATCCTATCCTCTATCCTATCCTATCCTCTATCCTCTATCCTCTATCCTATCCTATCCTCTATCCTGTCCTATCCTCTATCCTATCCTATCCTCTATCCTATCCTATCCTCTATCCTATACTATGATCTATCCTATCAAATCCCCTATCCTATCCTGTATCCTATCCTATCCTCTATCCTATCCTATCCTCTATCCTATCCTATCCTCTATCCTATCCTATCCTCTATCCTATCCTATCCTCTATCCTATCCTATCCCCTATCCTATCCTATCCTCTATCCTATCCTATCTTCTATCCTATCCTATCCTCTATCCTATCAAATCCCCTATCCTATCCTCTATCCTAACCTATCCTGTATCCTATCCAATCCTCTATCCTATCCTATCATCTATCCTCTATCCTATCCAATCCTCTATCCTATCCTATTCACTATCCTATCATATCTTCTATCCTATAATATCCTCTATCCTATCATATCGTCTATCCAATCCTCTATCGTATCGTATCCTCTATCCTATCCTATCCTCTATACTATCCTCTATCCTATCCTATCCTCTATTCTATCAAATCCCCTATCCTATCGTCTATCCTATCCTACCCACTATAATATCGTATACTCTATCATATCCCATCCTCTATCCTGCAATATCATCTATCCGTTCCTACTCTCTATCCTAACCTATTCTCTATCCTATCCTCTATCCTATCCTCTATCCTACCCTATCATCTATCCTATCAAATCCCCTATCCTATCCTCTATCCTGTCGTATCCTCTATCCTATCCTATCTTCTATCCTATCCTATCCTCTATCCTATCAAATCCCTTATCCTATCCTCTATCCTATCCTATCCTCTATCCTATCCTATCCTCTATCCTATACTATGATCTATCCTATCATATCCTCTATCCTATCCTATCCTCTATCCTATCCTATCCTCTATCCTATCCTATCCTCTATCCTATCCTATCCTCTATCCTATCCTATCGTCTATCCTATCCTATCCTCTATCCTATCCTATCCTCTATCCTATCCTATCCTCTATCCTATCCTATCGTCTATCCTATCGTCTATCCTATCCTCTATCCTATCCACTATCATACCTTATCATCTATCCTATCAAATCCCCTATCCTATCCTCTATCCTATCGTATCCTCTACCCTATGCTATGTTCTATCGTATCCTATCATCTATCCTATCAAATCCCCTATCCTATCCTCTATCCTATACTATCATCTATCCTATCCTCTATCCTATCCTCTATCCTATCCTATCCTCTATCCTATCCTATCCTCTATCCTATCCTATCCTCTATCCTATCCTATCCTCTATCCTATCCTATCCTCTATCCTATCCTATCCTCTATCCTATCCTATCCTCTATCCTATCCTATCCTCTATCCTATCCTATCCTCTATCCTATGCTATCCTCTATCCTATCCTATCCTCTATCCTATCCTATCCTCTATCCTATCCTATCCTCTATCCTATCCTATCCTCTATCCTATCCTCTAACCTATCCTCTATCCTATCCTCTATCCTATCCTATCCTCTATCCTATCCAATCCTCTATCCTATCCTATCCTCTACCCTATCATATCCTCTATCCTATAATATCCTCTATCCTATCCTATCCTCTATCCTATCCTATCCTCTATACTATCCTATCGTCTATCCTATCCTATCCTCTATCCTATCCTATCCTCTATCCTATCCTATAATCTATCCTATCCTATCCTCTATCCTATCCTATCTTGTATCCTATCCTATCCTCTATGCTATCAAATCCCCTATCCTATTCTCTATCCTAACCGATCCTGTATCCTGTCCAATCCTCTATCCTATCCTATCATCTATCCTCTATCCTAGCCAATCCTCTATCCTATCCTATCCACTATCCTATCATATCCTCTATCCTATAGATCCTCTATCCTATCATATCCTCTATCCAATCCTCTATCGTATCCTATCCTCTATGCTATCCTATCCTCTATACTATCCTCTATCCTATCCTATCCTCTATTCTATCTAATCCCCTATCCTATCGTCTATCCTATCCTACCCACTATAATATCGTATACTCTATCATATCCTATCCTCTATCCTGCAATATCATCTATCCGTTCCTACTCTCTATCCTAACCTATTCTCTATCCTATCCTCTATCCTATCCTCTATCCTACCCTATCATCTATCCTATCAAATCCCCTATCCTATCCTCTATCCTGTCGTATCCTCTATCCTATCCTATCTTCTATCCTATCCTATCCTCTATCCTATCAAATCCCCTATCCTATCCTCTACCCTATCCTATCCTCTATCCTATCCTATCCTCTATCCTATCCTATCCTCTATATTATCCTATCCTCTATCCTATCCTATCCTCTATTATATCCTATCCTCTATATTATCCTATCCTCTATCCTATCCTATCCTCTATCCTATCCTATCGTCTATCCTATCCTATCCCCTATCATATCCTCTATCCTATCCTATCCTCTATCCTATCCTATCCTCTATCCTATCCTATCCTCTATCCTATCCTATCCTCTATCCTATCCTATCTTCTATCCTATCCTATCCTCTATCCTATCAAACCCCCTATCCTATCCTCTATCCTAACCTATCCTGTATCCTATCCTCTATCCTAACCTATCCTGTATCCTATCCAATCCTCTATCCTATCCTATCATCTACTCTCTATCCTATCCAATCCTCTACCCTATCCTATCCACTATCCTATCATATCCTCTATCCTATAATATCCTCTATCCTATCATATCCTCTATCCAATCTTCTATCGTATCCTATCCTCTATCCTATCCTATCCTCTATCCTATCCTATCTTCTATCCTATCCTATCCTCTATCCTATCAAATCCCCTACCCTCTCCTATCCTATCCTCTATCCTATCCTCTATCCTAGCCTATCCCCTATCCTATCCTATCCAATCCCCTAACCTATCCTCTATCCTATCCTATCCTCTATCCAATCCTCTATCCTATCCTATCCTCTATCCTATCCTCTATCCTAGCCTATCCTCTATCCTATCCTATCCAATCCCCTAACCTATGCTCTATCCTATCCTACCCACTATAATATCGTATACTCTATCATATCCTATCCTCTATCCTATAATATCATCTATCCGTTCCTACTCTCTATCCTAACCTATTCTCTATCCTATCCTCTATCCTATCCTCTATCCTAAGCTATCATCTATCCTATCAAATCCCCTATCCTATCCTCTATCCTGTCGTATCCTCTATCCTATCCTATCTTCTATCCTATCCTATCCTCTATCCAATCAAATCCCCTATCCTATCCTCTATCCTATCCTATCCTCTATCCTATCCTCTATCCTATCCTATCCTCTATCCTATCCTATCCTCTATCCTATCCTATCCTCTATCCTATCCTATTATCTATCCTATCATATCCTCTATCCTATCCTATCCTCTATCCTATCCTATCATCTATCCTATCCTATGCTCTATCCTATCCTATCGTCTATCCTATCCTCTATCCTACCTATCCTCTATCCTATCCTATCCTCTCTCCTATCCTATCCTCTATCCTATCCTATCCTCTATCCTATCCTATCCTCTATCCTATCCTATTCTCTATCCTATCCTATCCTCTATCCTATCCTATCCTCTATCCTATCCTATCCTCTATCCTATTCTATCCTCTATCCTATCCTCTATCCTGTCCTATCCTCTATCCTATCCTATCATCTATCCTATCCTCTATCCTATCCTCTATCCTATCCTCTATCCTATCCTATCCTCTATCCTATCCAATCCTCTATCCTATCCTATCCTCTATCCTATCATATCCTCTATCCTATAATATCCTCTATCCTATAATATCCTCTATCCTATCCTATCCTCTATCCTATCCAATCCTCTATCCTATCCTATCCTCTATCCTATCATATCCTCTATCCTATAATATCCTCTATCCTATCCTATCCTCTCTCCTATCCTATCCTCTATCCTATCCTATCCTCTATCCTATCCTATCCTCTATCCTATCCAATCCTCTATCCTATCCTATCCTCTATCCTATCATATCCTCTATCCTATAATATCCTCTATCCTATCCTATCCTCTCTCCTATCCTATCCTCTATCCTATCCTATCCTCTATCCTATCCTATCCTCTATCCTATCCTATCCTCTATCCTATCCTATCCTCTATCCTATCCAATCCTCTATCCTATCCTATCCTCTATCCTATCATATCCTCTATCCTATAATATCCTCTATCCTATCCAATCCTCTATCCTATCCTATCCTCTATCCTATCATATCCTCTATCCTATAATATCCTCTATCCTATCCTATCCTCTATCCTATCATATCCTCTATCCTATAATATCCTCTATCCTATCCTATCCTCTATCCTATCCAATCCTCTATCCTATCCTATCCTCTATCCTATCATATCCTCTATCCTATAATATCCTCTATCCTATCATATCCTCTATCCTATCCTATCCTCTATACTATCCTATCCTCTATCCTATCCTATCCTCTATCCTATCCTATCCTCTATCCTATCCTATCCTCTATCCTATCCTATCCTCTATCCTATCCTATCTTCTATCCTATCCTATCCTCTCTCCTATCAAATCCCCTATCCTATCCTCTATCCTAACCTATCCTGTATCCTATCCAATCCTCTATCCTATCCTATCATATCCTCTATCCTATAATATCCTCTATCCTATCCTATCCTCTATCCTATCCTATCCTCTATACTATCCTATCCTCTATCCTATCCTATGCTCTGTCCTATCCTATCCTCTATACTATCCTCTATCCTATCCTATCCTCTATTCTATCAAATCCCCTATCCTATCGTCTATCCTATCCTATCCTGTATCCTATCCAATCCTGTATCCTATCCTATCATATATCCTCAAGTCTATCCTTTCCTGTATCCTATCCAATCCTCTATCTTATCCTATCATCTATCCTATACTGTCCTCTATCCTATCCTATCCTCTATCCTATCCTCTATCCTAGCCTATCCTCTATCCTATCCTATCCAATCCCCTAACCTATGCTCTATCCTATCCTACCCACTATAATATTGTATACTCTATCATATCCTATCCTCTATACTATAATATCATCTATCCGTTCCAACTCTCTATCCTAACCTATTCTCTATCCTATCCTCTATCCTATCCTCTATGCTATCAAATCCCCGATCCTATCCTCTATCCTGTCGTATCCTCTATCCTATCCTATCTTCTATCCTATCCTATCCTCTATCCTATCCTATCCTCTATCCTATCCTATCCTCTATCCTATCCTATCCTCTATCCTATCCTATCCTCTATCCTATCCTATCCTCTATCCTCTATCCTATCCTATCCTCTATCCTATACTATCGTCTATACTATCCTATCCTCTATCCTATCCTATCCTCTATCCTATCCTATGCTCTATCCTATCCTATCGTCTATCCTATCGTCTATCCTATCCTCTATCCTATCCAATCCTGTATCCTATCCTATCCTCTATCCTATCATATCCTCTATCCTATAATATCCTCTATCCTATCCTATCCTCTATCCAATCCTCTATCCTATCCTATCCTCTATCCTATGCTCTATCCTATCCTACCCACTATAATATCGTATACTCTATCCTATCCTATCCTCTATCCTATCCTATCCTCTATCCTATCCTATCCTCTATCCTATCCTATCCTCTATCCTATCCTATCCTCTATCCTATCCTATCCTCTATCCTATCCTATCCTCTATCCTATCCTATCCTCTATCCTATCCTCTATCCTATCCTCTATCCTATCCTCTATCCTATCCTATCCTCTATCCTATCCAATCCTCTATCCTATCCTATCCTCTATCCTATCATATCCTCTATCCTATAATATCCTCTATTATATCCTATCCTCTATCCTATCCTATCCTCTATCCTATCCTATCATCTATCCTATCATATCCTCTATCCTATCCTATCCTCTATCCTATCCTATCCTCTATCCTATCCTATGCTCTATCCTATCCTATCGTCTATCCTATCCTCTATCCTCTATCCTATCCTATCCTCTATCCTATCCTATCCTCTATCCTATCCTATCCTCTATCCTATCCTATCCTCTATCCTATCCTATCCTCTATCCTATCCTATCCTCTATCCTATCCTATCCTCTATCCTATCCTATCCTCTATCCTATCCTATCCTCTATCCTATCCTATCCTCTATCCTATCCTATCCTCTATCCTATCCTATCCTCTATCCTATCCTATCCTCTATCCTATCCTATCCTCTATCCTATCCTATCCTCTATCCTATCCTATCCTCTATCCTATCCTATCCTCTATCCTATCCTATCCTCTATCCTATCCTATCCTCTATCCTATCCTCTATCCTATCCTCTATCCTATCCTATCCTATATCCTATCCTATCCTCTATCCTATCCTATCCTCTATCATATCCTATCCTCTATACTATCCTATCCTCTATCCTATCCTATCCTCTATCCTATCCTATCCTCTATCCTATCCTATCCTCTATCCTCTATCCTATCCTATCCTCTATCCTATCCTCTATCCTATCCTATCCTCTATCCTATCCTCTATCCTATCCTATCCTCTATCCTATCCTATCCTCTATCCTATCCTATCCTCTATCCTATCCTATCCTCTATCCTATCCTATCGTCTATCCTATCGTCTATCCTATCCTCTATCCTATCCAATCCTCTATCCTATCCTATCCTCTATCCTATCATATCCTCTATCCTATAGAATCCTCTATCCTATCCTATCCTCTATCCAATCCTCTATCCTATCCTATCCTCTATCCTATCCTATCCTCTATCCTATCCTATCCTATCGTCTATCCTATCCTCTATCCTATCCAATCCTCTATCCTATCCTATCCTCTATCCTATCATATCCTCTATCCTATAATATCCTCTATCCTATCCTATCCTCTATCCAATCCTCTATCCTATCCTATCCTCTATCCTATCCTCTATCCTAGCCTATCCTCTATCCTATCCTATCCAATCCCCTAACCTATGCTCTATCCTATCCTACCCACTATAATATCGTATACTCTATCCTATCCTACCCACTATCCTATAATATCATCTATCCGTTCCTACTCTCTATCCTAACCTATTCTCTATCCTATCCTCTATCCTATCCTCTATCCTATCCTATCCTCTATCCTATCCTATCCTCTATCCTATCCTATCCTCTATCCTATCCTATCCTCTATCCTATCCTATCCTCTATCCTATCCTATCCTCTATCATATCCTATCCTCTATCCTATCCTATCCTCTATCCTATCCTATCCTCTATCCTATCCTATGCTCTATCCTATCCTATCCTCTATCCTATCCTATCCTCTATCCTCTATCCTATCCTATCCTCTATCCTATCCTATCGTCTATACTATCCTATCCTCTATCCTATCCTATCCTCTATCCTATCCTATGCTCTATCCTATCCTATCGTCTATCCTATCGTCTATCCTATCCTCTATCCTATCCAATCCTCTATCCTATCCTATCCTCTATCCTATCATATCCTCTACCCTATAATATCCTCTATCCTATCCTATCCTCTATCCAATCCTCTATCCTATCCTATCCTCTATCCTATCCTCTATCCTAGCCTATCCTCTATCCTATCCTATCCAATCCCCTAACCTATGCTCTATCCTATCCTACCCACTATAATATCGTATACTCTATCCTATCCTACCCACTATCCTATAATATCATCTATCCGTTCCTACTCTCTATCCTAACCTATTCTCTATCCTATCCTCTATCCTATCCTCTATCCTATCCTATGCTCTATCCTATCCTATCGTCTATCCTATCCTCTATCCTATCCTATCCTCTATCCTATCCTATCCTCTATCCTATCCAATCCTCTATCCTATCCTATCCACTATCCTATCCTATCCTCTATCCTATCCTATCTTCTATCCTATCCTATCCTCTATCCTATCAAATCCCCTACCCTATCCTCTGTCCTATCCTATCCTCTATCCTACCCTATCCTCTATCCTATCCAATCCTCTATACTATCCTATCCTCTATCCTATCCTATCCTCTATCCTATCCTATGATCTATCCTATCCTATCGTCTATCCTATCCTCTATCCTATCCTATCCTCTATCCTATCCTATCCTCTATCCTATCCTATCCTCTATCCTATCCTATCCTCTATCCTATCCTATCCTCTATCCTATCCTATCCTCTATCCTATCCTATCCTCTATCCTATCCTATCCTCTATCCTATCCTATCCTCTATCCTATCCTATCCTCTATCCTATCCTATCCTCTATCCTATCCTATCCTCTATCCTATCCTCTATCCTATCCTCTATCCTATCCTCTATCCTATCCTCTATCCTATCCTATCCTCTATTCTATCCAATCCTCTATCCTATCCTATCCTCTATCCTATCATATCCTCTATCCTATAATATCCTCTATCCTATCCTATCCTCTATCCTATCCTATCCTCTATACTATCCTATCCTCTATCCTATCCTATCCTCTATCCTATCCTATCCTCTATCCTATCCTATCCTCTATCATATCCTATCCTCTATCCTATCCTATCCTCTATCCTATCCTATCTTCTATCCTATCCTATCCTCTATCCTATGCTCTATCCTATCCTACCCACTATAATATCGTATACTCTATCGTATCCTATCCTCTATCCTATAATATCATCTATCCGTTCCTACTCTCTATCCTAACCTATTCTCTATCCTATCCTCTATCCTATCCTCTATCCTAAGCTATCATCTATCCTATCAAATCCCCTATCCTATCCTCTATCCTGTCGTATCCTCTATCCTATCCCACCTTCTATCCTATCCTATCCTCTATCCAATCAAATCACCTATCCTATCCTCTATTCTATCCTATCCTCTATCCTATCCTCTATCCTAACCTATCCTCTATCCTATCCTATCCTCTATCCTATCCTATCCTCTATCCTATCCTATCATCTATCCTATCATATCCTCTATCCTATCCTATCCTCTATCCTATCCTATCCTCTATCCTATCCTATGCTCTATCCTATCCTATCGTCTATCCTATCCTCTATCCTATCCTATCCTCTATCCTATCCTATCCTCTATCCTATCCTATCCTCTATCCTATCCTATTCTCTATCCTATCCTATCCTCTATCCTATCCTATCCTCTACCCTATCCTATCCTCTATCCTATCCTATCCTCTATCCTATCCTATATTCTATCCTATCCTATCCTCTATCCTATCCTATCCTCTATCCTATCCTATCCTCTATCCTATCCTATCCTCTATCCTATCCTATCCTCTATCCTATCCTATCCTCTATCCTATCCTATCCTCTATCCTATCCTATCCTCTATCCTATCCTATCCTCTATCCTATCCTCTATCCTATCCTCTATCCTATCCTCTATCCTATCCTATCCTCTATCCTATCCAATCCTCTATCCTATCCTATCCTCTATCCTATCATATCCTCTATCCTATAATATCCTCTATTATATCCTATCCTCTATCCTATCCTATCCTCTATCCTATCCTATCATCTATCCTATCATATCCTCTATCCTATCCTATCCTCTATCCTATCCTATCCTCTATCCTATCCTATGCTCTATCCTATCCTATCGTCTATCCTATCCTCTATCCTATCCTATCCTCTATCCTATCCTATCCTCTATCCTATCCTATCCTATCCTCTATCCTATCCTATCGTCTATACTATCCTATCCTCTATCCTATCCTATCCTCTATCCTATCCTATGCTCTATCCTATCCTATCGTCTATCCTATCCTCTATCCTATCCTATCCTCTATCCTATCCTATCCTCTATCCTATCCTATCCTCTATCCTATCCTATCCTCTATCCTATCCTATCCTCTATCCTATCCTATCCTCTATCCTATCCTATCCTCTATCCTATCCTATCCTCTATCCTATCCTATCCTCTATCCTATCCTATCCTCTATCCTATCCTATCCTCTATCCTATCCTATCCTCTATCCTATCCTCTATCCTATCCTCTATCCTATCCTATCCTATATCCTATCCTATCCTCTATCCTATCCTATCCTCTATCCTATCCTATCCTCTATACTATCCTATCCTCTATCCTATCCTATCCTCTATCCTATCCTATCCTCTATCCTATCCTATCCTCTATCCTCTATCCTATCCTATCCTCTATCCTATCCTCTATCCTATCCTATCCTCTATCCTATCCTCTATCCTATCCTATCCTCTATCCTATCCTATCCTCTATCCTATCCTATCCTCTATCCTATCCTATCGTCTATCCTATCGTCTATCCTATCCTCTATCCTATCCAATCCTCTATCCTATCCTATTCTCTATCCTATCATATCCTCTATCCTATAGAATCCTCTATCCTATCCTATCCTCTATCCAATCCTCTATCCTATCCTATCCTCTATCCTATCCTCTATCCTAGCCTATCCTCTATCCTATCCTATCCAATCCCCTAACCTATGCTCTATCCTATCCTACCCACTATAATATCGTATACTCTATCATATCCTATCCTCTATCCTATAATATCATCTATCCGTACCTACTCTCTATCCTAACCTATTCTCTATCCTATCCTCTATCCTATCCTCTGTCCTAAGCTATCATCTATCCTATCAAATCCCCTATCCTATCCTCTATCCTGTCGTATCCTCTATCCTATCCTATCTTCTATCCTATACTTTCCTCTATCCTATCAAATCCGCTATCCTATCCTCTATCCTATCCTATCCTCTATCCTATCCTATCCTCTATCCTATCCTATCCTCTATCCTATCCTATCCTCTATCCTATCCTATCCTCTATCCTATCCTATCCTCTATCCTCTATCCTATCCTATCCTCTATCCTATCCTATCCTCTATCCTATCCTATCCTCTATCCTATCCTCTATCCTATCCTATCCTCTATCCTATCCTATCCTCTATCCTATCCTATCCTCTATCCTATCCTATCCTCTATACTATCCTCTATACTATCCTATCCTCTATCCTATCCTATCCTCTATCCTATCCTATCCTCTATCCTATCCTATCCTCTATCCTATCCTATCCTCTATCCTATCCTATCCTCTATCCTATCCTATCCTCTATCCTATCCTATCCTCTATCCTATCCTATCCTCTATCCTATCCTATCCTCTATCCTATCCTATCGTCTATCCTATCGTCTATCCTATCCTCTATCCTATCCAATCCTCTATCCTATCATATCCTCTATCCTATTATATCCTCTATCCTATAGAATCCTCTATCCTATCCTATCCTCTATCCAATCCTCTATCCTATCCTATCCTCTATCCTATCCTATCCTCTATCCTATCCTCTATCCTATCCTATTATCTATCCTATACTATCATCTATCCTATCCTCTATCCTATCCTCTATCCTATCCTATCCTCTATCCTATCCTATCCTCTATCCTATCCTATCCTCTATCCTATCCTATCCTCTATCCTATCCTATCCTCTATCCTATCCTATCCTCTATCCTATCCTATCCTCTATCCTATCCTATCCTCTATCCTATCCTATCCTCTATCCTATCCTATCCTCTATCCTATCCAATCCTCTATCCTATCCTATCCTCTATCCTATCCTATCCTCTATCCTATCCTCTATCCTAGCCTATCCTCTATCCTATCCTATCCAATCCCCTAACCTATGCTCTATCCTATCCTACCCACTATAATATCGTATACTCTATCATATCCTATCCTCTATCCTATAATATCATCTATCCGTTCCTACTCTCTATCCTAACCTATTCTCTATCCTATCCTGTATCCTATCCTCTGTCCTAAGCTATCATCTATCCTATCAAATCCCCTATCCTATCCTCTATCCTGTCGTATCCTCTATCCTATCCTATCTTCTATCCTATACTTTCCTCTATCCTATCAAATCCCCTATCCTATCCTCTATCCTATCCTATCCTCTATCCTATCCTATCCTCTATCCTATCCTATCCTCTATCCTATACTATGATCTATCCTATCAAATCCCCTATCCTATCCTGTATCCTATCCTATCCTCTATCCTATCCTATCCTCTATCCTATCCTATCCTCTATCCTATCCTATCCTATATCCTATCCTATCCTCTATCCTATCCTATCCTCTATACTATCCTATCCTCTATCCTATCCTATCCTCTATCCTATCCTATCCTCTATCCTATCCTATCCTCTATCCTCTATCCTATCCTATCCTCTATCCTATCCTATCCTCTATCCTATCCTATCCTCTATCCTATCCTATCCTCTATCCTATCCTATCCTCTATCCTATACTATGATCTATCCTATCAAATCCCCTATCCTATCCTGTATCCTATCCTATCCTCTATCCTATCCTATCCTCTATCCTATCCTATCCTCTATCCTATCCTATCCTCTATCCTATCCTATCCTCTATCCTATCCTATCTTCTATCCTATCCTATCCTCTATCCTATCAAATCCCCTATCCTATCCTCTATCCTAACCTATCCTGTATCCTATCCAATCCTCTATCCTATCCTATCATCTATCCTCTATCCTATCCAATCCTCTATCCTATCCTATTCACTATCCTATCATATCTTCTATCCTATAATATCCTCTATCCTATCATATCGTCTATCCAATCCTCTATCGTATCGTATCCTCTATCCTATCCTATCCTCTATACTATCCTCTATCCTATCCTATCCTCTATTCTATCAAATCCCCTATCCTATCGTCTATCCTATCCTACCCACTATAATATCGTATACTCTATCATATCCCATCCTCTATCCTGCAATATCATCTATCCGTTCCTACTCTCTATCCTAACCTATTCTCTATCCTATCCTCTATCCTATCCTCTATCCTACCCTATCATCTATCCTATCAAATCCCCTATCCTATCCTCTATCCTGTCGTATCCTCTATCCTATCCTATCTTCTATCCTATCCTATCCTCTATCCTATCAAATCCCTTATCCTATCCTCTATCCTATCCTATCCTCTATCCTATCCTATCCTCTATCCTATACTATGATCTATCCTATCATATCCTCTATCCTATCCTATCCTCTATCCTATCCTATCCTCTATCCTATCCTATCCTCTATCCTATCCTATCCTCTATCCTATCCTATCGTCTATCCTATCCTATCCTCTATCCTATCCTATCCTCTATCCTATCCTATCCTCTATCCTATCCTATCGTCTATCCTATCGTCTATCCTATCCTCTATCCTATCCACTATCATACCTTATCATCTATCCTATCAAATCCCCTATCCTATCCTCTATCCTATCGTATCCTCTACCCTATGCTATGTTCTATCGTATCCTATCATCTATCCTATCAAATCCCCTATCCTATCCTGTATCCTATCCTATCCTCTATCCTATCCTATCCTCTATCCTATCCTATCCTCTATCCTATCCTATCCTATATCCTATCCTATCCTCTACCCTATCATATCCTCTATCCTATCCTATCCTCTATCCTATCCTATCCTCTATCCTATCCTATCCTCTATCCTATCCTATCCTCTATCCTCTATCCTATCCTATCCTCTATCCTATCCTATCGTCTATACTATCCTATCCTCTATCCTATCCTATCCTCTATCCTATCCTATGCTCTATCCTATCCTATCGTCTATCCTATCCTCTATCCTATCCTATCCTCTATCCTATCCTATCCTCTATCCTATCCTATCCTCTATCCTATCCTATCCTCTATCCTATCCTATCCTCTATCCTATCCTATCCTCTATCCTATCCTATCCTCTATCCTATCCTATCCTCTATCCTATCCTATCCTCTATCCTATCCTATCCTATCCTCTATCCTATCCTATCCTCTATCCTATCCTATCCTCTATCCTATGCTATCCTCTATCCTATCCTATCCTCTATCCTATCCTATCCTCTATCCTATCCTATCCTCTATCCTATCCCATCCTCTATCCTATCCTATCCTCTATCCTATCCTCTATCATATCCTCTATCCTATCCTATCCTCTATCCTATCCTATCCTCTATCCCATGCTATGTTCTATCCTATCCTATCATCTATCCTATCAAATCCCCTATCCTATCCTGTATCCTATCCTATCCTCTATCCTATCCTATCCTCTATCCTATCCTATCCTCTATCCTATCCTATCCTCTATCCTATCATATCCTCTATCCTATCCTATCCTCTATCCTATCCTATCCTCTATCCTATCCTATCCTCTATCCTATCCTATCCTCTATCCTATCCTATCCTCTATCCTATCCTATCCTCTATCCTATCCTATCCTCTATCCTATCCTATCCTCTATCCTATCCTATCATCTATCCTATCATATCCTCTATCCTATCCTATCCTCTATCCTATCCTATCCTCTATCCTATCCTATGCTCTATCCTATCCTATCGTCTATCCTATCCTCTATCCTATCCTATCCTCTATCCTATCCTATCCTCTCTCCTATCCTATCCTCTATCCTATCCTATCCTCTATCCTATCCTATCCTCTATCCTATCCTATCCTCTATCCTATCCTATCCTCTATCCTATTCTATCCTCTATCCTATCCTATCCTCTATCCTATACTATCATCTATCCTATCCTCTATCCTATCCTCTATCCTATCCTATCCTCTATCCTATCCTATCCTCTATCCTATCCTATCCTCTATCCTATCCTATCCTCTATCCTATCCTATCCTCTATCCTATCCTATCCTCTATCCTATCCTATCCTCTATCCTATCCTATCCTCTATCTTATCCTATCCTCTATCCTATGCTATCCTCTATCCTATCCTATCCTCTATCCTATCCTATCCTCTATCCTATCCTATCCTCTATCCTATCCTCTAACCTATCCTCTATCCTATCCTCTATCCTATCCTATCCTCTATCCTATCCAATCCTCTATCCTATCCTATCCTCTACCCTATCATATCCTCTATCCTATAATATCCTCTATCCTATCCTATCCTCTATCCTATCCTGTCCTCTATACTATCCTATCCTCTATCCTATCCTATCCTCTATCCTATCCTATCCTCTATCCTATCCTATAATCTATCCTATCCTATCCTCTATCCTATCCTATCTTGTATCCTATCCTATCCTCTATGCTATCAAATCCCCTATCCTATCCTCTATCCTAACCGATCCTGTATCCTGTCCAATCCCCTATCCTATCCTATCATCTATCCTCTATCCTAGCCAATCCTCTATCCTATCCTATCCACTATCCTATCATATCCTCTATCCTATAGATCCTCTATCCTATCATATCCTCTATCCAATCCTCTATCGTATCCTATCCTCTATGCTATCCTATCCTCTATACTATCCTCTATCCTATCCTATCCTCTATTCTATCAAATCCCCTATCCTATCGTCTATCCTATCCTACCCACTATAATATCGTATACTCTATCATATCCTATCCTCTATCCTGCAATATCATCTATCCGTTCCTACTCTCTATCCTAACCTATTCTCTATCCTATCCTCTATCCTATCCTCTATCCTACCCTATCATCTATCCTATCAAATCCCCTATCCTATCCTCTATCCTGTCGTATCCTCTATCCTATCCTATCTTCTATCCTATCCTATCCTCTATCCTATCAAATCCCCTATCCTATCCTCTACGCTATCCTATCCTCTATCCTATCCTATCCTCTATCCTATCCTATCCTCTATCCTATCCTATCCTCTATATTATCCTATCCTCTATCCTATCCTATCCTCTATTATATCCTATCCTCTATATTATCCTATCCTCTATCCTATCCTATCCTCTATCCTATCCTATCGTCTATCCTATCCTATCCCCTATCATATCCTCTATCCTATCCTATCCTCTATCCTATCCTATCTTCTATCCTATCCTATCCTCTATCCTATCAAACCCCCTATCCTATCCTCTATCCTAACCTATCCTGTATCCTATCCTCTATCCTAACCTATCCTGTATCCTATCCAATCCTCTATCCTATCCTATCATCTACTCTCTATCCTATCCAATCCTCTACCCTATCCTATCCACTATCCTATCATATCCTCTATCCTATAATATCCTCTATCCTATCATATCCTCTATCCAATCTTCTATCGTATCCTATCCTCTATCCTATCCTATCCTCTATCCTATCCTATCTTCTATCCTATCCTATCCTCTATCCTATCAAATCCCCTACCCTCACCTCTGTCCTACCCTATCCTCTATCCTACCCTATCCTCTATCCTATCCTATCCTCTATCCTATCCTATCCTCTATACTATCCTCTATCCTATCCTATCCTCTATTCTATCAAATCCCCTATCCTATCGTCTATCCTATCCTATCCTGTATCCTATCCAATCCTGTATCCTATCCTATCATATATCCTCAAGTCTATCCTTTCTTGTATCCTATCCAATCCTCTATCCTATCCTATCATCTATCCTATCCTGTCCTCTATCCTATCCTATCCTCTATCCTATCCTCTATCCTAGCCTATCCTCTATCCTATCCTATCCAATCCCCTAACCCATCCTGTATCCTATCCTATCCTCTATCCAATCCTCTATCCTATCCTATCCTCTATCCTATCCTATCCTCTATCCTATCCTCTATCCTAGCCTATCCTCTATCCTATCCTATCCAATCCCCTAACCTATGCTCTATCCTATCCTACCCACTATAATATCGTATACTCTATCATATCCTATCCTCTATCCTATAATATCATCTATCCGTTCCTACTCTCTATCCTAACCTATTCTCTATCCTATCCTCTATCCTATCCTCTATCCTAAGCTATCATCTATCCTATTAAATCCCCTATCCTATCCTCTATCCTGTCGTATCCTCTATCCTATCCTATCTTCTATCCTATCCTATCCTCTATCCAATCAAATCCCCTATCCTATCCTCTATCCTATCCTATCCTCTATCCTATCCTCTATCCTATCCTATCCTCTATCCTATCCTATCCTCTATCCTATCCTATCCTCTATCCTATCCTATCATCTATCCTATCATATCCTCTATCCTATCCTATCCTCTATCCTATCCTATCATCTATCCTATCCTATGCTCTATCCTATCCTATCGTCTATCCTATCCTATCGTCTATCCTATCCTCTATCCTACCTATCCTCTATCCTATCCTATCCTCTCTCCTATCCTATCCTCTATCCTATCCTATCCTCTATCCTATCCTATCCTCTATCCTATCCTATCCTCTATCCTATCCTATCCTCTATCCTATCCTATCCTCTATCCTATCCTATCCTCTATCCTATTCTATCCTCTATCCTATCCTCTATCCTGTCCTATCCTCTATCCTATCCTATCATCTATCCTATCCTCTATCCTATCCTCTATCCTATCCTCTATCCTATCCTATCCTCTATCCTATCCAATCCTCTATCCTATCCTATCCTCTATCCTATGCTATCCTCTATCCTATCCTATCCTCTATCCTATCCTATCCTCTATCCTATCCTATCCTCTATCCTATCCTCTAACCTATCCTCTATCCTATCCTCTATCCTATCCTATCCTCTATCCTATCCAATCCTCTATCCTATCCTATCCTCTACCCTATCATATCCTCTATCCTATAATATCCTCTATCCTATCCTATCCTCTATCCTATCCTGTCCTCTATACTATCCTATCCTCTATCCTATCCTATCCTCTATCCTATCCTATCCTCTATCCTATCCTATAATCTATCCTATCCTATCCTCTATCCTATCCTATCTTGTATCCTATCCTATCCTCTATGCTATCAAATCCCCTATCCTATCCTCTATCCTAACCGATCCTGTATCCTGTCCAATCCCCTATCCTATCCTATCATCTATCCTCTATCCTAGCCAATCCTCTATCCTATCGTATCCACTATCCTATCATATCCTCTATCCTATAGATCCTCTATCCTATCATATCCTCTATCCAATCCTCTATCGTATCCTATCCTCTATGCTATCCTATCCTCTATACTATCCTCTATCCTATCCTATCCTCTATTCTATCAAATCCCCTATCCTATCGTCTATCCTATCCTACCCACTATAATATCGTATACTCTATCATATCCTATCCTCTATCCTGCAATATCATCTATCCGTTCCTACTCTCTATCCTAACCTATTCTCTATCCTATCCTCTATCCTATCCTCTATCCTACCCTATCATCTATCCTATCAAATCCCCTATCCTATCCTCTATCCTGTCGTATCCTCTATCCTATCCTATCTTCTATCCTATCCTATCCTCTATCCTATCAAATCCCCTATCCTATCCTCTACCCTATCCTATCCTCTATCCTATCCTATCCTCTATCCTATCCTATCCTCTATCCTATCCTATCCTCTATATTATCCTATCCTCTATCCTATCCTATCCTCTATTATATCCTATCCTCTATATTATCCTATCCTCTATCCTATCCTATCCTCTATCCTATCCTATCGTCTATCCTATCCTATCCCCTATCATATCCTCTATCCTATCCTATCCTCTATCCTATCCTATCTTCTATCCTATCCTATCCTCTATCCTATCAAACCCCCTATCCTATCCTCTATCCTAACCTATCCTGTATCCTATCCTCTATCCTAACCTATCCTGTATCCTATCCAATCCTCTATCCTATCCTATCATCTACTCTCTATCCTATCCAATCCTCTACCCTATCCTATCCACTATCCTATCATATCCTCTATCCTATAATATCCTCTATCCTATCATATCCTCTATCCAATCTTCTATCGTATCCTATCCTCTATCCTATCCTATCCTCTATCCTATCCTATCTTCTATCCTATCCTATCCTCTATCCTATCAAATCCCCTACCCTCACCTCTGTCCTACCCTATCCTCTATCCTACCCTATCCTCTATCCTATCCTATCCTCTATCCTATCCTATCCTCTATACTATCCTCTATCCTATCCTATCCTCTATTCTATCAAATCCCCTATCCTATCGTCTATCCTATCCTATCCTGTATCCTATCCAATCCTGTATCCTATCCTATCATATATCCTCAAGTCTATCCTTTCTTGTATCCTATCCAATCCTCTATCCTATCCTATCATCTATCCTATCCTGTCCTCTATCCTATCCTATCCTCTATCCTATCCTCTATCCTAGCCTATCCTCTATCCTATCCTATCCAATCCCCTAACCCATCCTGTATCCTATCCTATCCTCTATCCAATCCTCTATCCTATCCTATCCTCTATCCTATCCTATCCTCTATCCTATCCTCTATCCTAGCCTATCCTCTATCCTATCCTATCCAATCCCCTAACCTATGCTCTATCCTATCCTACCCACTATAATATCGTATACTCTATCATATCCTATCCTCTATCCTATAATATCATCTATCCGTTCCTACTCTCTATCCTAACCTATTCTCTATCCTATCCTCTATCCTATCCTCTATCCTAAGCTATCATCTATCCTATTAAATCCCCTATCCTATCCTCTATCCTGTCGTATCCTCTATCCTATCCTATCTTCTATCCTATCCTATCCTCTATCCAATCAAATCCCCTATCCTATCCTCTATCCTATCCTATCCTCTATCCTATCCTCTATCCTATCCTATCCTCTATCCTATCCTATCCTCTATCCTATCCTATCCTCTATCCTATCCTATCATCTATCCTATCATATCCTCTATCCTATCCTATCCTCTATCCTATCCTATCATCTATCCTATCCTATGCTCTATCCTATCCTATCGTCTATCCTATCCTATCGTCTATCCTATCCTCTATCCTACCTATCCTCTATCCTATCCTATCCTCTCTCCTATCCTATCCTCTATCCTATCCTATCCTCTATCCTATCCTATCCTCTATCCTATCCTATCCTCTATCCTATCCTATCCTCTATCCTATCCTATCCTCTATCCTATCCTATCCTCTATCCTATTCTATCCTCTATCCTATCCTCTATCCTGTCCTATCCTCTATCCTATCCTATCATCTATCCTATCCTCTATCCTATCCTCTATCCTATCCTCTATCCTATCCTATCCTCTATCCTATCCAATCCTCTATCCTATCCTATCCTCTATCCTATCATATCCTCTATCCTATAATATCCTCTATCCTATAATATCCTCTATCCTATCCTATCCTCTATCCTATCCAATCCTCTATCCTATCCTATCCTCTATCCTATCATATCCTCTATCCTATAATATCCTCTATCCTATCCTATCCTCTCTCCTATCCTATCCTCTATCCTATCCTATCCTCTATCCTATCCTATCCTCTATCCTATCCTATCCTCTATCCTATCCTATCCTCTATCCTATCCTATCCTCTATCCTATCCTATCCTCTATCCTATCCTATCCTATCCTCTATCCTATCCTATCCTCTATCCTATCCTATCCTCTATCCTATCCTATCCTCTATCCTATCCTATCCTCTATCCTATCCTATCCTCTATCCTATCCTATCCTCTATCCTATCCTATCCTCTATCCTATCCTCTATCCTATCCTCTATCCTATCCTCTATCCTATCCTATCCTCTATCCTATCCAATCCTCTATCCTATCCTATCCTCTATCCTATCATATCCTCTATCCTATCCTATCCTCTATCCTATCCTATCCTCTATCCTATCCTATCCTCTATCCTATCCTATCCTCTATCCTATCCTATCTTCTATCCTATCCTATCCTCTCTCCTATCAAATCCCCTATCCTATCCTCTATCCTAACCTATCCTGTATCCTATCCAATCCTCTATCCTATCCTATCATATCCTCTATCCTATAATATCCTCTATCCTATCCTATCCTCTATCCTATCCTATCCTCTATACTATCCTATCCTCTATCCTATCCTATGCTCTGTCCTATCCTATCCTCTATACTATCCTCTATCCTATCCTATCCTCTATCCTATCCTATGCTCTATCCTATCCTATCGTCTATCCTATCGTCTATCCTATCCTCTATCCTATCCAATCCTGTATCCTATCCTATCCTCTATCCTATCATATCCTCTATCCTATAATATCCTCTATCCTATCCTATCCTCTATCCAATCCTCTATCCTATCCTATCCTCTATCCTATGCTCTATCCTATCCTACCCACTATAATATCGTATACTCTATCCTATCCTACCCACTATCCTATCATATCATCTATCCGTTCCTACTCTCTATCCTAACCTATTCTCTATCCTATCCTCTATCCTATCCTCTATTCTATCCTATGCTCTATCCTATCCTATCGTCTATCCTATCCTCTATCCTATCCTATCCTCTATCCTATCCTATCCTCTATCCTATCCTATCCTCTATCCTATCCTATCCTATCGTCTATCCTATCCTCTATCCTATCCAATCCTCTATCCTATCCTATCCTCTATCCTATCATATCCTCTATCCTATAATATCCTCTATCCTATCCTATCCTCTATCCAATCCTCTATCCTATCCTATCCTCTATCCTATCCTCTATCCTAGCCTATCCTCCATCCTATCCTATCCAATCCCCTAACCTATGCTCTATCCTATCCTACCCACTATAATATCGTATACTCTATCCTATCCTACCCACTATCCTATAATATCATCTATCCGTTCCTACTCTCTATCCTAACCTATTCTCTATCCTATCCTCTATCCTATCCTCTATCCTATCCTATCCTCTATCCTATCCTATCCTCTATCCTATCCTATCCTCTATCCTATCCTATCCTCTATCCTATCCTATCCTCTATCCTATCCTATCCTCTATCCTATCCTATCCTCTATCCTATCCTATCCTCTATCCTATCCTATCCTCTATCCTATCCTATCCTCTATCCTATCCTATCCTCTATCCTATCCTATGCTCTATCCTATCCTATCCTCTATCCTATCCTATCCTCTATCCTCTATCCTATCCTATCCTCTATCCTATCCTATCGTCTATACTATCCTATCCTCTATCCTATCCTATCCTCTATCCTATCCTATGCTCTATCCTATCCTATCGTCTATCCTATCGTCTATCCTATCCTCTATCCTATCCAATCCTCTATCCTATCCTATCCTCTATCCTATCATATCCTCTATCCTATAATATCCTCTATCCTATCCTATCCTCTAACCTATCCTATCCTCTATACTATCCTATCCTCTATCCTATCCTATCCTCTATCCTATCCTATCCTCTATCCTATCCTATCCTCTATCCTATCCTATCCTCTATCCTATCCTATCATCTATCCTATCCTATCCTCTCTCCTATCAAATCCCCTATCCTATCCTCTATCCTAACCTATCCTGTATCCTATCCAATCCTCTATCCTATCCTATCATATCCTCTATCCTATAATATCCTCTATCCTATCCTATCCTCTATCCTATCCTATCCTCTATACTATCCTATCCTCTATCCTATCCTATGCTCTGTCCTATCCTATCCTCTATACTATCCTCTATCGTATCCTATCCTCTATTCTATCAAATCCCCTATCCTATCGTCTATCCTATCCTATCCTGTATCCTATCCAATCCTGTATCCTATCCTATCATATATCCTCAAGTCTATCCTTTCCTGTATCCTATCCAATCCTCTATCCTATCCTATCATCTATCCTATCCTGTCCTCTATCCTATCCTATCCTCTATCCTATCCTCTATCCTAGCCTATCCTCTATCCTATCCTATCCAATCCCCTAACCTATGCTCTATCCTATCCTACCCACTATAATATTGTATACTCTATCATATCCTATCCTCTATACTATAATATCATCTATCCGTTCCAACTCTCTATCCTAACCTATTCTCTATCCTATCCTCAATCCTATCCTCTATGCTATCAAATCCCCGATCCTATCCTCTATCCTGTCGTATCCTCTATCCTATCCTATCTTCTATCCTATCCTATCCTCTATCCTATCCTATCCTCTATCCTATCCTATCCTCTATCCTATCCTACCCTCTATCCTATCCTATGCTCTATCCTATCCTATCCTCTATCCTATCCTATCCTCTATCCTCTATCCTATCCTATCCTCTATCCTATCCTATCGTCTATACTATCCTATCCTCTATCCTATCCTATCCTCTATCCTATCCTATGCTCTATCCTATCCTATCGTCTATCCTATCGTCTATCCTATCCTCTATCCTATCCAATCCTGTATCCTATCCTATCCTCTATCCTATCATATCCTCTATCCTATAATATCCTCTATCCTATCCTATCCTCTATCCAATCCTCTATCCTATCCTATCCTCTATCCTATCCTCTATCCTAGCCTATCCTCTATCCTATCCTATCCAATCCCCTAACCTATGCTCTATCCTATCCTACCCACTATAATATCGTATACTCTATCCTATCCTACCCACTATCCTATAATATCATCTATCCGTTCCTACTCTCTATCCTAACCTATTCTCTATCCTATCCTCTATCCTATCCTCTATCCTATCCTATGCTCTATCCTATCCTATCGTTTATCCTATCCTCTATCCTATCCTATCCTCTATCCTATCCTATCCTCTATCCTATCCTATCCTCTATCCTATCCTATCCTATCGTCTATCCGATCCTCTATCCTATCCAATCCTCTATCCTATCCTATCCTCTATCCTATCATATCCTCTATCCTATAATATCCTCTATCCTATCCTATCCTCTATCCAATCCTCTATCCTATCCTATCCTCTATCCTATCCTCTATCCTAGCCTATCCTCTATCCTATCCTATCCAATCCCCTAACCTATGCTCTATCCTATCCTACCCACTATAATATCGTATACTCTATCCTATCCTACCCACTATCCTATAATATCATCTATCCGTTCCTACTCTCTATCCTAACCTATTCTCTATCCTATCCTCTATCCTATCCTCTATCCTATCCTATCCTCTATCCTATCCTATCCTCTATCCTATCCTATCCTCTATCCTATCCTATCCTCTATCCTATCCTATCCTCTATCCTATCCTATCCTCTATCCTATCCTATGCTCTATCCTATCCTATCCTCTATCCTATCCTATCCTCTATCCTCTATCCTATCCTATCCTCTATCCTATCCTATCGTCTATACTATCCTATCCTCTATCCTATCCTATCCTCTATCCTATCCTATGCTCTATCCTATCCTATCGTCTATCCTATCGTCTATCCTATCCTCTATCCTATCCAATCCTCTATCCTATCCTATCCTCTATCCTATCATATCCTCTATCCTATAATATCCTCTATCCTATCCTATCCTCTATCCAATCCTCTATCCTATCCTATCCTCTATCCTATCCTCTATCCTAGCCTATCCTCTATCCTATCCTATCCAATCCCCTAACCTATGCTCTATCCTATCCTACCCACTATAATATCGTATACTCTATCCTATCCTACCCACTATCCTATAATATCATCTATCCGTTCCTACTCTCTATCCTAACCTATTCTCTATCCTATCCTCTATCCTATCCTCTATCCTATCCTATGCTCTATCCTATCCTATCGTCTATCCTATCCTATCCTCTATCCTATCATATCCTCTATCCTATAATATCCTCTATCCTATCCTATCCTCTATCCTATCCAATCCTCTATCCTATCCTATCCTCTATCCTATCATATCCTCTATCCTATAATATCCTCTATCCTATCCTATCCTCTATCCTATCCTATCCTCTATAATATCCTATCGTCTATCCTATCCTATCCTCTATCCTATCCTATCCTCTATCCTATCCTATCCTCTATCCTATCCTATCCTCTATCCTATCCTATCCTCTATCCTATCCTATCTTCTATCCTATCCTATCCTCTCTCCTATCAAATCCCCTATCCTATCCCCTATCCTAAATTATCCTGTATCCTATCCAATCCTCTATCCTATCCTATCATCTATCCTCTATCCTATCCAATCCTCTATCCTATCCTATCCACTATCCTATCCTATCCTCTATCCTATCCTATCTTCTATCCTATCCTATCCTCTATCCTATCAAATCCCCTACCCTATCCTCTGTCCTATCCTATCCTCTATCCTACCCTATCCTCTATCCTATCCAATCCTCTATACTATCCTATCCTCTATCCTATCCTATCCTCTATCCTATCCTATGATCTATCCTAACCTATTCTCTATCCTATCCTCTATCCTATCCTCTATGCTATCAAATCCCCGATCCTATCCTCTATCCTGTCGTATCCTCTATCCTATCCTATCTTCTATCCTATCCTATCCTCTATCCTATCCTATCCTCTATCCTATCCTATCCTCTATCCTATCCTACCCTCTATCCTATCCTATGCTCTATCCTATCCTATCCTCTATCCTATCCTATCCTCTATCCTCTATCCTATCCTATCCTCCATCCTATCCTATCGTCTATACTATCCTATCCTCTATCCTATCCTATCCTCTATCCTATCCTATGCTCTATCCTATCCTATCGTCTATCCTATCGTCTATCCTATCCTCTATCCTATCCAATCCTGTATCCTATCCTATCCTCTATCCTATCATATCGTCTATCCAATCCTCTATCGTATCGTATCCTCTATCCTATCCTATCCTCTATACTATCCTCTATCCTATCCTATCCTCTATTCTATCAAATCCCCTATCCTATCGTCTATCCTATCCTACCCACTATAATATCGTATACTCTATCATATCCCATCCTCTATCCTGCAATATCATCTATCCGTTCCTACTCTCTATCCTAACCTATTCTCTATCCTATCCTCTATCCTATCCTCTATCCTACCCTATCATCTATCCTATCAAATCCCCTATCCTATCCTCTATCCTGTCGTATCCTCTATCCTATCCTATCTTCTATCCTATCCTATCCTCTATCCTATCAAATCCCTTATCCTATCCTCTATCCTATCCTATCCTCTATCCTATCCTATCCTCTATCCTATACTATGATCTATCCTATCATATCCTCTATCCTATCCTATCCTCTATCCTATCCTATCCTCTATCCTATCCTATCCTCTATCCTATCCTATCCTCTATCCTATCCTATCGTCTATCCTATCCTATCCTCTATCCTATCCTATCCTCTATCCTATCCTATCCTCTATCCTATCCTATCGTCTATCCTATCGTCTATCCTATCCTCTATCCTATCCACTATCATACCTTATCATCTATCCTATCAAATCCCCTATCCTATCCTCTATCCTATCGTATCCTCTACCCTATGCTATGTTCTATCGTATCCTATCATCTATCCTATCAAATCCCCTATCCTATCCTGTATCCTATCCTATCCTCTATCCTATCCTATCCTCTATCCTATCCTATCCTCTATCCTATCCTATCCTATATCCTATCCTATCCTCTACCCTATCATATCCTCTATCCTATCCTATCCTCTATCCTATCCTATCCTCTATCCTATCCTATCCTCTATCCTATCCTATCCTCTATCCTCTATCCTATCCTATCCTCTATCCTATCCTATCGTCTATACTATCCTATCCTCTATCCTATCCTATCCTCTATCCTATCCTATGCTCTATCCTATCCTATCGTCTATCCTATCCTCTATCCTATCCTATCCTCTATCCTATCCTATCCTCTATCCTATCCTATCCTCTATCCTATCCTATCCTCTATCCTATCCTATCCTCTATCCTATCCTATCCTCTATCCTATCCTATCCTCTATCCTATCCTATCCTCTATCCTATCCTATCCTATCCTCTATCCTATCCTATCCTCTATCCTATCCTATCCTCTATCCTATGCTATCCTCTATCCTATCCTATCCTCTATCCTATCCTATCCTCTATCCTATCCTATCCTCTATCCTATCCCATCCTCTATCCTATCCTATCCTCTATCCTATCCTCTATCATATCCTCTATCCTATCCTATCCTCTATCCTATCCTATCCTCTATCCCATGCTATGTTCTATCCTATCCTATCATCTATCCTATCAAATCCCCTATCCTATCCTGTATCCTATCCTATCCTCTATCCTATCCTATCCTCTATCCTATCCTATCCTATCCTCTATCCTATCCTATCCTCTATCCTATCATATCCTCTATCCTATCCTATCCTCTATCCTATCCTATCCTCTATCCTATCCTATCCTCTATCCTATCCTATCCTCTATCCTATCCTATCCTCTATCCTATCCTATCCTCTATCCTATCCTATCCTCTATCCTATCCTATCCTCTATCCTATCCTATCATCTATCCTATCATATCCTCTATCCTATCCTATCCTCTATCCTATCCTATCCTCTATCCTATCCTATGCTCTATCCTATCCTATCGTCTATCCTATCCTCTATCCTATCCTATCCTCTATCCTATCCTATCCTCTCTCCTATCCTATCCTCTATCCTATCCTATCCTCTATCCTATCCTATCCTCTATCCTATCCTATCCTCTATCCTATTCTATCCTCTATCCTATCCTATCCTCTATCCTATACTATCATCTATCCTATCCTCTATCCTATCCTCTATCCTATCCTATCCTCTATCCTATCCTATCCTCTATCCTATCCTATCCTCTATCCTATCCTATCCTCTATCCTATCCTATCCTCTATCCTATCCTATCCTCTATCCTATCCTATCCTCTATCCTATCCTATCCTCTATCCTATCCTATCCTCTATCCTATGCTATCCTCTATCCTATCCTATCCTCTATCCTATCCTATCCTCTATCCTATCCTCTAACCTATCCTCTATCCTATCCTCTATCCTATCCTATCCTCTATCCTATCCAATCCTCTATCCTATCCTATCCTCTACCCTATCATATCCTCTATCCTATAATATCCTCTATCCTAGACTATCCTCTATCCTATCCTGTCCTCTATACTATCCTATCCTCTATCCTATCCTATCCTCTATCCTATCCTATCCTCTATCCTATCCTATAATCTATCCTATCCTATCCTCTATCCTATCCTATCTTGTATCCTATCCTATCCTCTATGCTATCAAATCCCCTATCCTATCCTCTATCCTAACCGATCCTGTATCCTGTCCAATCCCCTATCCTATCCTATCATCTATCCTCTATCCTAGCCAATCCTCTATCCTATCCTATCCACTATCCTATCATATCCTCTATCCTATAGATCCTCTATCCTATCATATCCTCTATCCAATCCTCTATCGTATCCTATCCTCTATGCTATCCTATCCTCTATACTATCCTCTATCCTATCCTATCCTCTATTCTATCAAATCCCCTATCCTATCGTCTATCCTATCCTACCCACTATAATATCGTATACTCTATCATATCCTATCCTCTATCCTGCAATATCATCTATCCGTTCCTACTCTCTATCCTAACCTATTCTCTATCCTATCCTCTATCCTATCCTCTATCCTACCCTATCATCTATCCTATCAAATCCCCTATCCTATCCTCTATCCTGTCGTATCCTCTATCCTATCCTATCTTCTATCCTATCCTATCCTCTATCCTATCAAATCCCCTATCCTATCCTCTACCCTATCCTATCCTCTATCCTATCCTATCCTCTATCCTATCCTATCCTCTATCCTATCCTATCCTCTATATTATCCTATCCTCTATCCTATCCTATCCTCTATTATATCCTATCCTCTATATTATCCTATCCTCTATCCTATCCTATCCTCTATCCTATCCTATCGTCTATCCTATCCTATCCCCTATCATATCCTCTATCCTATCCTATCCTCTATCCTATCCTATCTTCTATCCTATCCTATCCTCTATCCTATCAAACCTCCTATCCTATCCTCTATCCTAACCTATCCTGTATCCTATCCTCTATCCTAACCTATCCTGTATCCTATCCAATCCTCTATCCTATCCTATCATCTACTCTCTATCCTATCCAATCCTCTACCCTATCCTATCCACTATCCTATCATATCCTCTATCCTATAATATCCTCTATCCTATCATATCCTCTATCCAATCTTCTATCGTATCCTATCCTCTATCCTATCCTATCCTCTATCCTATCCTATCTTCTATCCTATCCTATCCTCTATCCTATCAAATCCCCTACCCTCTCCTCTGTCCTACCCTATCCTCTATCCTACCCTATCCTCTATCCTATCCTATCCTCTATCCTATCCTATCCTCTATACTATCCTCTATCCTATCCTATCCTCTATTCTATCAAATCCCCTATCCTATCGTCTATCCTATCCTATCCTGTATCCTATCCAATCCTGTATCCTATCCTATCATATATCCTCAAGTCTATCCTTTCTTGTATCCTATCCAATCCTCTATCCTATCCTATCATCTATCCTATCCTGTCCTCTATCCTATCCTATCCTCTATCCTATCCTCTATCCTAGCCTATCCTCTATCCTATCCTATCCAATCCCCTAACCCATCCTGTATCCTATCCTATCCTCTATCCAATCCTCTATCCTATCCTATCCTCTATCCTATCCTATCCTCTATCCTATCCTCTATCCTAGCCTATCCTCTATCCTATCCTATCCAATCCCCTAACCTATGCTCTATCCTATCCTACCCACTATAATATCGTATACTCTATCATATCCTATCCTCTATCCTATAATATCATCTATCCGTTCCTACTCTCTATCCTAACCTATTCTCTATCCTATCCTCTATCCTATCCTCTATCCTAAGCTATCATCTATCCTATTAAATCCCCTATCCTATCCTCTATCCTGTCGTATCCTCTATCCTATCCTATCTTCTATCCTATCCTATCCTCTATCCAATCAAATCCCCTATCCTATCCTCTATCCTATCCTATCCTCTATCCTATCCTCTATCCTATCCTATCCTCTATCCTATCCTATCCTCTATCCTATCCTATCCTCTATCCTATCCTATCATCTATCCTATCATATCCTCTATCCTATCCTATCCTCTATCCTATCCTATCATCTATCCTATCCTATGCTCTATCCTATCCTATCGTCTATCCTATCCTCTATCCTACCTATCCTCTATCCTATCCTATCCTCTCTCCTATCCTATCCTCTATCCTATCCTATCCTCTATCCTATCCTATCCTCTATCCTATCCTATCCTCTATCCTATCCTATCCTCTATCCTATCCTATCCTCTATCCTATCCTATCCTCTATCCTATTCTATCCTCTATCCTATCCTCTATCCTGTCCTATCCTCTATCCTATCCTATCATCTATCCTATCCTCTATCCTATCCTCTATCCTATCCTCTATCCTATCCTATCCTCTATCCTATCCAATCCTCTATCCTATCCTATCCTCTATCCTATCATATCCTCTATCCTATAATATCCTCTATCCTATAATATCCTCTATCCTATCCTATCCTCTATCCTATCCAATCCTCTATCCTATCCTATCCTCTATCCTATCATATCCTCTATCCTATAATATCCTCTATCCTATCCTATCCTCTCTCCTATCCTATCCTCTATCCTATCCTATCCTCTATCCTATCCTATCCTCTATCCTATCCTATCCTCTATCCTATCCTATCCTCTATCCTATCCTATCCTCTATCCTATCCTATCCTCTATCCTATCCTATCCTATCCTCTATCCTATCCTATCCTCTATCCTATCCTATCCTCTATCCTATCCTATCCTCTATCCTATCCTATCCTCTATCCTATCCTATCCTCTATCCTATCCTATCCTCTATCCTATCCTCTATCCTATCCTCTATCCTATCCTCTATCCTATCCTATCCTCTATCCTATCCAATCCTCTATCCTATCCTATCCTCTATCCTATCATATCCTCTATCCTATCCTATCCTCTATCCTATCCTATCCTCTATCCTATCCTATCCTCTATCCTATCCTCTATCCTATCCTATCCTCTATCCTATCCTATGCTCTATCCTATCCTATCGTCTATCCTATCGTCTATCCTATCCTCTATCCTATCCAATCCTGTATCCTATCCTATCCTCTATCCTATCATATCCTCTATCCTATAATATCCTCTATCCTATCCTATCCTCTATCCAATCCTCTATCCTATCCTATCCTCTATCCTATGCTCTATCCTATCCTACCCACTATAATATCGTATACTCTATCCTATCCTACCCACTATCCTATCATATCATCTATCCGTTCCTACTCTCTATCCTAACCTATTCTCTATCCTATCCTCTATCCTATCCTCTATTCTATCCTATGCTCTATCCTATCCTATCGTCTATCCTATCCTCTATCCTATCCTATCCTCTATCCTATCCTATCCTCTATCCTATCCTATCCTCTATCCTATCCTATCCTATCGTCTATCCTATCCTCTATCCTATCCAATCCTCTATCCTATCCTATCCTCTATCCTATCATATCCTCTATCCTATAATATCCTCTATCCTATCCTATCCTCTATCCAATCCTCTATCCTATCCTATCCTCTATCCTATCCTCTATCCTAGCCTATCCTCCATCCTATCCTATCCAATCCCCTAACCTATGCTCTATCCTATCCTACCCACTATAATATCGTATACTCTATCCTATCCTACCCACTATCCTATAATATCATCTATCCGTTCCTACTCTCTATCCTAACCTATTCTCTATCCTATCCTCTATCCTATCCTCTATCCTATCCTATCCTCTATCCTATCCTATCCTCTATCCTATCCTATCCTCTATCCTATCCTATCCTCTATCCTATCCTATCCTCTATCCCATGCTATGTTCTATCCTATCCTATCATCTATCCTATCAAATCCCCTATCCTATCCTGTATCCTATCCTATCCTCTATCCTATCCTATCCTCTATCCTATCCTATCCTCTATCCTATCCTATCCTCTATCCTATCATATCCTCTATCCTATCCTATCCTCTATCCTATCCTATCCTCTATCCTATCCTATCCTCTATCCTATCCTATCCTCTATCCTATCCTATCCTCTATCCTATCCTATCCTCTATCCTATCCTATCCTCTATCCTATCCTATCCTCTATCCTATCCTATCATCTATCCTATCATATCCTCTATCCTATCCTATCCTCTATCCTATCCTATCCTCTATCCTATCCTATGCTCTATCCTATCCTATCGTCTATCCTATCCTCTATCCTATCCTATCCTCTATCCTATCCTATCCTCTCTCCTATCCTATCCTCTATCCTATCCTATCCTCTATCCTATCCTATCCTCTATCCTATCCTATCCTCTATCCTATTCTATCCTCTATCCTATCCTATCCTCTATCCTATACTATCATCTATCCTATCCTCTATCCTATCCTCTATCCTATCCTATCCTCTATCCTATCCTATCCTCTATCCTATCCTATCCTCTATCCTATCCTATCCTCTATCCTATCATATCCTCTATCCTATAATATCCTCTATCCTATCCTATCCTCTATCCTATCCTATCCTCTATACTATCCTATCCTCTATCCTATCCTCTATCCTATCCTCTATCCTATCCTATCCTCTATCCTATCCAATCCTCTATCCTATCCTATCCTCTATCCTATCATATCCTCTATCCTATAATATCCTCTATCCTATCCTATCCTCTATCCTATCCTATCCTCTATCCTATCCTCTATCCTATCCTCTATCCTATCCTATCCTCTATCCTATCCAATCCTCTATCCTATCCTATCCTCTATCCTATCATATCCTCTATCCTATAATATCCTCTATCCTATCCTATCCTCTATCCTATCCTATCCTCTATACTATCCTATCCTCTATCCTATCCTATCCTCTATCCTATCCTATCCTCTATCCTATCCTATCCTCTATCCTATCCTATCCTCTATCCTATCCTATCTTCTATCCTATCCTATCCTCTATCCTATCAAATCCCCTATCCTATCCTCTATCCTAACCTATCCTGTATCCTATCCAATCCTCTATCCTATCCTATCATCTATCCTCTATCCTATCCAATCCTCTATCCTATCCTATCCACTATCCTATCATATCCTCTATCCTATAATATCCTCTATCCTATCATATCCTCTATCCAATCCTCTATCGTATCCTATCCTCTATCCTATCCTATCCTCTATACTATCCTCTATCCTATCCTATCCTCTATTCTATCAAATCCCCTATCCTATCGTCTATCCTATCCTACCCACTATAATATCGTATACTCTATCATATCCTATCCTCTATCCTGCAATATCATCTATCCGTTCCTACTGTCTATCCTAACCTATTCTCTATCCTATCCTCTATCCTATCCTCTATCCTACCCTATCATCTATCCTATCAAATCCCCTATCCTATCCTCTATCCTGTCGTATCCTCTATCCTATCCTATCTTCTATCCTATCCTATCCTCTATCCTATCAAATCCCCTATCCTATCCTCTATCCTATCCTATCCTCTATCCTATCCTATCCTATATCCTATACTATCCTCTATCCTATCCTATCCTCTATCCTATCCTATCCTCTATCCTATCCTATCCTCTATCCTATCAAATCCCCTATCCTATCCTCTATCCTAACCTATCCTGTATCCTATCTAATCCTCTATCCTATCCTATCATCTATCCTTTATCCTATCCAATCCTCTATCCTATCCTATCCACTATCCTATCATATCCTCTATCATATCCTATCCTCTATCCTATCATATCATCTATCCTAACCTATCTTCTATCCTATCCTATCCTCTATCCTATCAAATCCCCTATCCTATCCTCTATCCTATCCTATCCTCTATCCTATCCTATCCTCTATCCTATCCTATCCTCTATCCTATCCTCTATCCTATCCTATCCTCTATCCTATACTATCATCTATCCTATCCTCTATCCTATCCTACCCTCTATCCTATCCTATCCTATCCTCTATCCTATCCTATCCTCTATCCTATCCTATCCTCTATCCTATCCTATCCTCTATCCTATCCTATCCTCTATCCTATCCTATCCTCTATCCTATCCTATCCTCTATCCTATCCTATCCTCTATCCTATCCTATCCTCTATCCTATCCTATCCTCTATCCTATCCTATCCTCTATCCTATCCTATCCTCTATCCTATCCTATCCTCTATCCTATCCTATACTCTATCCTATCCTATCCTCTATCCTATCCTATCCTCTATCCTATCCTATCCTCTATCCTAACCTATCCTATCCTCTATCCTATCCTATCCTCTATCCTATGCTATCCTCTATCCTATCCTATCCTCTATCCTATCCTATCCTCTATCCTATCCTATCCTCTATCCTATCCTATCCTCTATCCTATCCTCTATCCTATCCTCTATCCTATCCTATCCCCTATCCTATCCAATCCTCTATCCTATCCTATCCTCTATCCTATCATATCCTCTATCCTATAATATCCTCTATCCTATCCTATCCTCTATCCTATCCTATCCTCTATACTATCCTATCCTCTATCCTATCCTATCCTCTATCCTATCCTATCCTCTATCCTATCCTATCCTCTATCCTATCCTATCCTCTATCCTATCAAATCCCCTATCCTATCCTCTATCCTAACCTATCCTGTATCCTATCCAATCCTCTATCCTATCCTATCATCTATCCTCTATCCTATCCAATCCTCTATCCTATCCTATCCACTATCCTATCATATCCTCTATCCTATAATATCCTCTATCCTATCATATCCTCTATCCAATCCTCTATCGTATCCTATCCTCTATCCTATCCTATCCTCTATACTATCCTCTATCCTATCCTATCCTCTATTCTATCAAATCCCCTATCCTATCGTCTATCCTATCCTACCCACTATAATATCGTATACTCTATCATATCCTATCCTCTATCCTGCAATATCATCTATCCGTTCCTATTGTCTATCCTAACCTATTCTCTATCCTATCCTCTATCCTATCCACTATCATACCCTATCATCTATCCTATCAAATCCCCTATCCTATCCTCTATCCTATCGTATCCTCTACCCTATCCTATGTTCTATCCTATCCTATCCTCTATCCTATCAAATCCCCTATCCTATCCTGTATCCTATCCTATCCTATCCTCTATCCTATCCTATCCTCTATCCTATCCTATCCTATATCCTATCCTATCCTCTATCCTATCCTATCCTCTATCCTATCCTATCCTCTATACTATCCTATCCTCTATCCTATCCTATCCTCTATCCTATCCTATCCTCTATCCTATCCTATCCTCTATCCTCTATCCTATCCTATCCTCTATCCTATCCTCTATCCTATCCTATCCTCTATCCTATCCTCTATCCTATCCTATCCTCTATCCTATCCTATCCTCTATCCTATCCTATCCTCTATACTATCCTCTATACTATCCTATCCTCTATCCTATCCTATCCTCTATCCTATCCTATCCTCTATCCTATCCTATCGTCTATCCTAACGTCTATCCTATCCTCTATCCTATCCAATCCTCTATCCTATCCTATCCTCTATCCTATCATATCCTCTATCCTATAGAATCCTCTATCCTATCCTATCCTCTATCCAATCCTATCCTCTATCCTATCAAATCCCCTATCCTAGCCTATCATCTATCCTCTATCCTATCCAATCCTCTATCCTATCCTATCCACTATCCTATCATATCTTCTATCCTATAATATCCTCTATCCTATCATATCCTCTATCCAATCCTCTATCGTATCCTATCCTCTATCCTATCCTATCTCTATACTATCCTCTATCCTATCCTATCCTCTATTCTATCAAATCCCCTATCCTATCGTCTATCCTATCCTACCCACTATAATATCGTATACTCTATCATATCCTATCCTCTATCCTGCAATATCATCTATCCGTTCCTACTCTCTATCCTAACCTATTCTCTATCCTATCCTCTATCCTATCCTCTATCCTACCCTATCCTCTATCCTATCAAATCCCCTATCCTATCATCTATCCTATCCTATCCTCTATCCTATCCTATCCTGTATCCTATCCTATCCTCTATCCTATCCTATCCTCTATGCTATCCTATCCTCTATCCTATGCTATCCTCTGTCCTATCCTATCCTCTATCCTATCCTATCCTCTATCCTATCCTATCCTCTATCCTATCCTATCGTCTATCCTATCCTATCCCCTATCCTATCCTCTATCCTATCCTATCCTCTATCCTATCCTATCCTGTATCCTATCCTATCCTCTATCCTATCCTATCCTCTCTCCTATCCTATCCTCTACCCTATGCTATCCTCTGTCCTATCCTATCCTCTATCCTATCATATCCTCTATCCTATAATATCCTCTATCCTATCCTATCCTCTTTCCTATCCTATCCTCTATACTATCCTATCCTCTATCCTATCCTATCCTCTATCCTATCCTATCCTCTATCCTATCCTATCCTCTATCCTATGCTATCCTCTATCCTATCCTATCCTCTATCCTATCCTATCTTCTATCCTATCCTATCCTCTATCCTATCAAATCCCCTATCCTATCCTCTATCCTAACCTATCCTGTATCGTATCCAATCCTCTATCCTATCCTATCATCTATCCTCTATCCTATCCAATCCTCTATCCTATCCTATCCACTATCCTATCATATCTTCTATCCTATAATATCCTCTATCCTATCATATCCTCTATCCAATCCTCTATCGTATCCTATCCTCTATCCTATCCTATCCTCTATACTATCCTCTATCCTATCCTATCCTCTATTCTATCAAATCCCCTATCCTATCGTCTATCCTATCCTACCCACTATAATATCGTATACTCTATCATATCCTATCCTCTATCCTGCAATATCATCTATCCGTTCCTACTCTCTATCCTATCCTATTCTCTACCCTATCCTCTATCCTATCCTCTATCCTACCCTATCATCTATCCTATCAAATCCCCTATCCTATCCTCTATCCTATCCTATCTTCTATCCTATCCTATCCTCTATCCTATCAAATCCCCTATCCTATCCTCTATCCTAACCTATCCTGTATCCTATCTAATCCTCTATCCTATCCTATCATCTATCCTCTATCCTATCCTATCCTCTATCCTATCCTATCCTCTATCCTCTATCCTCTATCCTATCCTATCCTCTATCCTATCCTATCGTCTATACTATCCTATCCTCTATCCTATCCTATCCTCTATCCTATCCTATGCTCTATCCTATCCTATGCTCTATCCTATCCTATCCTCTATCCTATCCTATCCTCTATCCTATCCTATCCTCTATCCTATCCTATCCTCTATCCTATCCTATCCTCTATCCTATCCTATCCTCTATCCTATCCTATCCTCTATCCTATCCTATCCTATCCTCTATCCTATCCTATCCTCTATCCTATCCTATCCTCTATCCTATGCTATCCTCTATCCTATCCTATCCTCTATCCTATCCTATCCTCTATCCTATATTATCCTCTATCCTATCCTATCCTCTATCCTATCCTATCCTCTATCCTATCCTATCCTCTATCCTATCCTATCCTCTATCCTATCCTATCATCTATCCTCTATCCTATCCAATCCTCTATCCTATACTATCCACTATCCTATCATATCCTCTATCCTATAATATCCTCTATCCTATCATATCCTCTATCCAATCCTCTATCGTATCCTATCCTCTATCCTATCCTATCCTCTATACTATCCTATCCTCTATCCTATGCTATCCTCTATCCTACCCTATCCTCTATCCTATCATATCCTCTATCCTATCCTATCCTCTATCCTATCCTATCGTCTATCCTATCCTATCCCCTATCCTATCTTCTATCCTATCCTATCCTCTATCCTATCCTATCCTCTATCCTATCCTATCCTCTATCCTATCCTATCCTCTATCCTATCCTATCTTCTATCCTATCCTATCCTCTATCCTATCAAATCCCCTATCCTATCCTCTATCCTAACCTATCCTGTATCCTATCTAATCCTCTATCCTATCCTATCATCTATCCTCTATCCTATCCAATCCTCTATCCTATCCTATCCACTATCCTATCATATCCTCTATCGTATCCTATCCTCTATCCTATCATATCCTCTATCCTAACCTATCTTCTATCCTATCCTATCCTCTATCCTATCAAATCCCCTATCCTATCCTCTATCCTATCCTATCCTCTATCCTATCCTATCCTCTATCCTATCCTATCCTCTATCCTATCCTCTATCCTATCCTATCCTCTATCCTATACTATCATCTATCCTATCCTCTATCCTATCCTATCCTCTATCCTATCCTATCCTATCCTATCCTATCCTCTATCCTATCCTATCCTATCCTCTATCCTATCCTATCCTCTATCCTATCCTATCCTCTATCCTATCCTATCCTCTATCCTATCCTATCCTCTATCCTATCCTATCCTCTATCCTATCCTATCCTCTATCCTATCCTATCCTCTATCCTATCCTATCCTCTATCCTATCCTATCCTCTATCCTATCCTATCCTCTATCCTATCCTATCCTCTATCCTATCCTATCCTCTATCCTATCCTATCCTCTATCCTATCCTATCCTCTATCCTATCCTATCCTCTATCCTATCCTATCCTCTATCCTATCCTATCCTCTATCCTATCCTATCCTCTATCCTATCCTATCCTCTATCCTATCCTATCCTCTATCCTATCCTATCCTCTATCCTATCCTATCCTCTATCCTAACCTATCCTATCCTCTATCCTATCCTATCCTCTATCCTATGCTATCCTCTATCCTATCCTATCCTCTATCCTATCCTATCCTCTATCCTATCCTATCCTCTATCCTATCCTATCCTCTATCCTATCCTCTATCCTATCCTCTATCCTATCCTATCCTCTATCCTATCCAATCCTCTATCCTATCCTATCCTCTATCCTATCATATCCTCTATCCTATAATATCCTCTATCCTATCCTATCCTCTATCCTATCCTATCCTCTATACTATCCTATCCTCTATCCTATCCTATCCTCTATCCTATCCTATCCTCTATCCTATCCTATCCTCTATCCTATCCTATCCTCTATCCTATCCTATCTTCTATCCTATCCTATCCTCTATCCTATCAAATCCCCTATCCTATCCTCTATCCTAACCTATCCTGTATCCTATCCAATCCTCTATCCTATCCTATCATCTATCCTCTATCCTATCCAATCCTCTATCCTATCCTATCCACTATCCTATCATATCCTCTATCCTATAATATCCTCTATCCTATCATATCCTCTATCCAATCCTCTATCGTATCCTATCCTCTATCCTATCCTATCCTCTATACTATCCTCTATCCTATCCTATCCTCTATTCTATCAAATCCCCTATCCTATCGTCTATCCTATCCTACCCACTATAATATCGTATACTCTATCATATCCTATCCTCTATCCTGCAATATCATCTATCCGTTCCTACTGTCTATCCTAACCTATTCTCTATCCTATCCTCTATCCTATCCTCTATCCTACCCTATCATCTATCCTATCAAATCCCCTATCCTATCCTCTATCCTGTCGTATCCTCTATCCTATCCTATCTTCTATCCTATCCTATCCTCTATCCTATCAAATCCCCTATCCTATCCTCTATCCTATCCTATCCTCTATCCTATCCTATCCTATATCCTATACTATCCTCTATCCTATCCTATCCTCTATCCTATCCTATCCTCTATCCTATCCTATCCTCTATCCTATCAAATCCCCTATCCTATCCTCTATCCTAACCTATCCTGTATCCTATCTAATCCTCTATCCTATCCTATCATCTATCCTTTATCCTATCCAATCCTCTATCCTATCCTATCCACTATCCTATCATATCCTCTATCATATCCTATCCTCTATCCTATCATATCATCTATCCTAACCTATCTTCTATCCTATCCTATCCTCTATCCTATCAAATCCCCTATCCTATCCTCTATCCTATCCTATCCTCTATCCTATCCTATCCTCTATCCTATCCTATCCTCTATCCTATCCTCTATCCTATCCTATCCTCTATCCTATACTATCATCTATCCTATCCTCTATCCTATCCTACCCTCTATCCTATCCTATCCTATCCTCTATCCTATCCTATCCTCTATCCTATCCTATCCTCTATCCAACCTATCCTCTATCCTATCCTATCCTCTATCCTATCCTATCCTCTATCCTATCCTATCCTCTATCCTATCCTATCCTCTATCCTATCATATCCTCTATCCTATAATATCCTCTATCCTATCCTATCCTCTATCCTATCCTATCCTCTATACTATCCTATCCTCTATCCTATCCTATCCTCTATCCTATCCTATCCTCTATCCTATCCTATCCTCTATCCTATCCTATCCTCTATCCTATCCTATCTTCTATCCTATCCTATCCTCTATCCTATCAAATCCCCTATCCTATCCTCTATCCTAACCTATCCTGTATCCTATCCAATCCTCTATCCTATCCTATCATCTATCCTCTATCCTATCCAATCCTCTATCCTATCCTATCCACTATCCTATCATATCCTCTATCCTATAATATCCTCTATCCTATCATATCCTCTATCCAATCCTCTATCGTATCCTATCCTCTATCCTATCCTATCCTCTATACTATCCTCTATCCTATCCTATCCTCTATTCTATCAAATCCCCTATCCTATCGTCTATCCTATCCTACCCACTATAATATCGTATACTCTATCATATCCTATCCTCTATCCTGCAATATCATCTATCCGTTCCTATTGTCTATCCTAACCTATTCTCTATCCTATCCTCTATCCTATCCTCTATCCTACCCTATCATCTATCCTATCAAATCCCCTATCCTATCCTCTATCCTGTCGTATCCTCTATCCTATCCTATCTTCTATCCTATCCTATCCTCTATCCTATCAAATCCCCTATCCTATCCTATCCTCTATCCTATCCTATCTTCTATCCTATCCTATCCTCTATCCTATCAAATCCCCTATCCTATCCTCTATCCTAACCTATCCTGTATCCTATCCAATCCTCTATCCTATCCTATCATCTATCCTCTATCCTATCCAATCCTCTATCCTATCCTATCCTCTATCCTATCAAATCCCCTATCCTATCCTCTATCCTATCATATCCTCTATCCAATCCTCTATCGTATCCTATCCTCTATCCTATCCTATCCTCTATACTATCCTCTATCCTATCCTATCCTCTATTCAATCAAATCCCCTATCCTATCGTCTATCCTATCCTACCCACTATAATATCGTATACTCTATCATATCCTATCCTCTATCCTGCAATATCATCTATCCGTTCCTACTCTCTATCCTAACCTATTCTCTATCCTATCCTCTATCCTATCCTCTATCCTACCCTATCATCTATCCTATCAAATCCCCTATCCTATCCTCTATCCTGTCGTATCCTCTATCCTATCCTATCTTCTATCCTATCCTATCCTCTATCCTATCAAATCCCCTATCCTATCCTCTATCCTATCCTATCCTCTATCCTATCCTATCCTGTATCCTATCCTATCCTCTATCCTATCCTATCCTCTATCCTATCCTATCCTCTATCCTATGCTATCCTCTGTCCTATCCTATTATCTATCCTATCCTATCCTCTATCCTATCCTATCGTCTATCCTATCCTATCCCCTATCCTATCCTCTATCCTATCCTATCCTCTATCCCATGCTATGTTCTATCCTATCCTATCATCTATCCTATCAAATCCCCTATCCTATCCTGTATCCTATCCTATCCTCTATCCTATCCTATCCTCTATCCTATCCTATCCTCTATCCTATCATATCCTCTATCCTATCCTATCCTCTATCCTATCCTATCCTCTATCCTATCCTATCCTCTATCCTATCCTATCCTCTATCCTCTATCCTATCCTATCCTCTATCCTATCCTATCGTCTATACTATCCTATCCTCTATCCTATCCTATCCTCTATCCTATCCTATGCTCTATCCTATCCTATCGTCTATCCTATCCTCTATCCTATCCTATCCTCTATCCTATCCTATCCTCTATCCTATCCTATCCTCTATCCTATCCTATCCTCTATCCTATCCTATCCTCTATCCTATCCTATCATCTATCCTATCCTATCCTCTATCCTATCCTATCCTCTATCCTATCCTATCCTCTATCCTATCCTATCCTCTATCCTATCCTATCCTCTATCCTATCCTATCCTCTATCCTATCCTATCCTCTATCCTATCCTCTATCCTATCCTCTATCCTATCCTATCCTCTATCCTATTTTTTTTTTTTTTTTTTTTTCCGAGGAGGTAATCTCGTTACGGATACCCGAACCCCCCCGGGGGGGGGGGGTGGTCCGGGTTATGTGGGACTCCTCGGCTGGTTGGTGCAACGCCGAGTATACCCACTAACTCCTCCCCGTCCGTCCCTAGACTCCTGGGGGCACCCGTGCTCTGCGCGCGCATGTCAATCCGGTGTGCCCCCGCCTTAGCATACCACCCAGGGGGGGACGCGGCCCCCTCCCGTACCTACTCTATCCGAAGGCACCACGCAACGGACGACGTGGCGCCTTCCCCCCTGTTAGGCCGCCCGATGAGCATCCGAGCCCCCGCTCGAGATGCCCGGCGGCCTCCGGGGACCGCCGCAGCGACGACAGCCGGGAGCGAGAGGTCGTGGCCCACCGCGCGCCGCAGGGCACGGCGCTCTCCCCCCCATGCCGGACACTCCTCCAGAGTGTGTTGCGCCGTGTCCCGCGGCTCGCCGCAGTGGTGACACGCCTCCTCGGTCTCCCTCCCGATGCGACACAGGTAGTCGCCGAAGCACCCGTGCCCGCTCATCACCTGCGTCACACGGTAGGAGACCCTATGCCCCATCCATCCCCTGTTCCATTGATCGAACACCGGGAGGATGGCCCGAACGGCCCGCCTCTCGCCCTCCCTCGTCCCGGGAAGGCTATCGCGCCACTCCCGGGCTGCGTGCCGCCGAGCATGTCGCCTGAGCTCATCCACCATGAGCCGCGCCTGATCCGGGGCCACCCCCCGGAGCCGGAGTTCCCTGGAGTGCGTATGCACATCCGCCAACACGCGGGCCTCCAGCTCGAGGGGGATCAGCCCCGACATCACCATTGCCGTCGCGTATGAAATGGTGCGGTACCCCCGCACGATGCCTATGGCCAGCCTGCGCTCGATGCGACGCAGCAGCGACCGTGTGCCGCCACTGCGCCCCCTAGCCAAGACATCGCGCGCCCACACAGGGGCTCCGTACAGGACCAAAACTCGCACCACCACCGCGAACAGACGACGCACCCGTCCACAGGGTCCCCCGAGATTCGGGAGAAGGCGACCGAGCGCAGCGGTCGCCCTCTCCGCCCGGGGCGCCAGCGACTCAAGGTGGCGGTCAAAACGCCACCGGCCGTCAAGCTCGAGTCCCAGGTACCGCATCTGGGACCCGACCTTGACCATCCCCTCCCCCACGCAGATCCAGCACTGGGGAGGCGCCGCCAACCGGGCCGAGCGGAGAAACCACATGGCCCTGGTTTTCTCGACGGACACCTCTAGGCCCAGCGACCGGATCGCGCGCACCGCGCGCCACGCTCCGCGCTCCGCCAGGCAGATGGCCTCCTTCGCATACCTCCCGGTGGCCAATACCAGCGTGTCGTCGGCGTAACACGTCAGGCTGACCCCGGGAGGCATCTCCTCCCGCAGGACGCGATCGTACGCAAGATTCCACAGCAACGGGCCCAACACCGAGCCCTGCGGAACCCCGCGCACGACGCCCCTGCGCACCATCCCGTACCGGCCGGGATACTCTATACCCCTGTCGGAGAGATAGCTCCCGATCACCCTTCTGAGATACAGAGGCACCCGGTGGAAGACCAGGGCCTCCATTATCCGATCCCAGGGGACGGTGTTGAACGCGTTAGCGATATCCAAGGATATCGCCAACGCAACTCCGCCCCCCCTCGTACAGGCCTCCGAGAGAGCCCTCACCCGCCGAATAGCGTCGACGGTGGAGAGACCCTCCCGGAAGCCGAATTGAACCCCGCTCAGATCGGGGACCCCTCCCGCCGACAGGTGCCTGACGAGGCGTCCAACGAGTACGCGCTCGAACAACTTCCCCGCCTCGTCCAGCAGACAAATTGGCCGGTACCCTGAGGGCGAGTCCCGGGACTTGCCCCCCTTCGGAAGGAGGACCAACCTGCCCGACTTCCACTCCGTGGGGAACACCCCCTCCCTCAGACAGCCGTTATACAGCTGCCGGAGTTCGGCGGCGAGTCCCCCCTCCAGGGCCAAGACCAACGCGCGGCCCGGCACCCCGTCCGGGCCCGGGGCCTTGCGGCCCACCCGCCGCGCCCTGGCCACCGCCTCACCCAGCTCGCCGGCCGACACCTCCCACTCTGCGGACCAGGAGAGAGGCTCCTGTTCCCAATGGGAGCGGCGCAGTTGTCCCCCCTCTCGCGGGAAGAGGGACGCCACCACTCCCTCGAGCAGGTGGGGGTCCATCGACTCCGTCACCGGAGGCGCCCACGCGCGCAGCTTGTTCATGACAAGCTTGTACGGGCGCCCCCATGGATCGGAGTCCACCGTGCCGACGAGCTCCGACCACGCGTCGGCCTTGGCCCGCGCGATAGCCCTGCGGAGAACCCCGAGCGCGGCTCGGTACTCCCCGCCGAGCCTCGCCGTCACCTCCTCGTCGTCGCGCCTCCTACGCGCTCGGCCGTACCGACGCCGCGCGGCATTGCAGGCACGCCGGAGCTCCGCAATGCCGGCGGACCACCAGTACGCCGCCCTCCTGGGGGCGAACCGGCTGCGGGGCATGGCGGTGTCGCACACCGCCGTCATTACCTCCCGCAGCCGCCTCGCCCCTTGCGCAGGCGCCAGCTCGGACAGGGCCGGCCCCGTCCATGTCGCCGCGGCTACCGCGGCCCCGAACGCGTCCGCGTCCAGCCGCTTCAAGGCCCATCGCGGCCGTCGGTCCCCCCGGCCCGGCCGGGAATCCCGCGCGTGGAGGGTGGGCCACACGTCCATGACGATGGGCGTATGGTCTGACGCAATCTCTATCTCCTCGGCCACCCTCCATCCCGACACCCGGCGCACGGCCGAGGGAGTCCCCCATGTCAGGTCGACAATCGAGACCCCCTGCGGACGCACGCACGTCGGCGTGGATCCCCGGTTAATCAACCGGAGATCCAGGCCGGCCGCCCAGGTTAACACCTCGCTACCCCTAGTGGTCGTCCTGGGACTCCCCCACGATACCGCGTGGGCATTGAAGTCTCCCAAAACGAGAACCGGGCGGGCGCTGCACCGCGCGATGCAGCTGTTCAGCCCGCCCAGGAACCCCCGAAATTGATCGAGGCCACAGCTCGGCGAGATGTAGATCCCGACAACCGCGATGTCCCCCCATTGCACCGCCACGAATCCCTCGCCCCGCTCCAGAAGGGAGACCGACGGGGACCCGGGGCGGCTTCCCGCCACTATTACTACGGAGCCGATCTCGTCCCCCACCCAGAAGGGGTGTTCGGGGATTGCGTACGGCTCCGCCGCAACTGCCAGCCCAGCCCCCCACTCGCGCACGGCTTGGACAAACAGGTCCTGTGCCGCGCGCGAGTGGTTGAGGTTCGCCTGCAGAACCGGAGTAGGATTAAAAGTACCTACTCTAACATGGGCTCTGCAGAGTCCCCTCCCTGGGAGGTCCGGGCCCCCGGCGCCGTCTGCGGCCGCTGCGCGGATGCAGCCCCAGACGCGCCCTTCTCTTTCGTCGCCGCGCGGCCCCTCTTGGGAGCCGGGGCACACGCTTTGGCCCCGAATCTATGGCCCGATGGTCTCCCCAGGTCCGCGCAGAGCGGACACCTGGGGGCGGCCCTACAGGCCGAAGCCCGGTGCTCCGCCGCCCCGCAGCGGTAGCACATCGCGCCTCTGTCGACCGCGCTCTCGCATGTCGCCCGCGTGTGCCCCGTCTCCAAACAACGGAAGCATTGCAGGGGCCGCTCCCTCAGCGCCTCGACGCGGGCCGAGGACCAGCCGACCAGCAGCCGGCCTCCCGCCAACACTTTCTTGACGGCCGCGAGGGGGCCCTGGGCCCAACAGGAGCCCAGCGCCTGCTCCGAGGCGGGTCTGCGGATCTCGCCGACCCGGAACTCCGCCGCGGAACACTCCCCCGCCGCCGCCAGCGCCGCCGCTACGTCCCCGGGCGACACCGAGTCGTCCAGGCCCGCCACGCGCACCTCGCCGCGCTTGACCGCCTGGGAGACCTTAACCCCGGTCCCCCCAAGCGCCTCGGCGATCCTCCCGGAGAGGGCCCGTGCCTTCTCCTGGCACCCCGTGCCCCTGACCTCCAGGAGGATCCCGCCGGTTTTCGACCGCCTGGGAAGCACCCCCGACTCGATCCCGATAGCCTTGAGGTCCACCCTCTCTTTTGCCCTGGCCATCACCTCCGAATAAGTGAGCTTGCAGCTCTCGGGGATGGTGATGGCCACTGCTGCCGTTCTGGGGGTGCGTCCCAGGCCACCGTCCCTCCCGGCGGCGGGCTTCGCCGCGCTCGCGCCGCCCTGCACTCGTGCGCCGCCCGCCGCCCTCGGCTCCCTCGCAGCCTGCAGCCGTGAAGCGGCGGCAGCTGCCTCGGCCGCGGCTGCTCTCGCCGCAGCCTCCTCCGCGGCCATCTTCTTCTTGGCCCTCTTCGCCGCCTTGCTCGTCACCTCCATCCACGAGGCCGGGACGACCGGTGGCGGAATGATAACGGGGGGCACCACCCTCACGTTGGACACGACCACCGGTCCAGTCCCCTTGGTGACAGACGTCGCCGGCAGAGAAGCCACCGGCGTCGCCTCGCGCGCCGATTTACCCTCCGCCCGGAGGGCCGGGGCCAACCCGGCCAGAATCGTCCGGAACCGCTCCTCCATCCGGGCCTCTAGCTCCCGGTTCCTGGCCGTTATCAGCGCGCCGACCCGGAGAAGCAGGGCTTCGGAGTCCAAAACTCCCGCTCCCTCCCCCGACGGTCCCATCGCCTCCATCCCCCGCGTACGGACCCCCGCTGTCGAGGAGGCGGGGGGCGCTTCCCCTATTGGCGCATGTCCCGCCCGGCGACCGCTGTCGGTGTTCGCCCGCCGCCCGGCCTCCATTGACCGGAGCCTCGCCCGGAGGTCACCCGCCTCCTTCGCGAGGGCCGCGTTCTGCTCGCGGAGGCGGGCCACCTCCTGGCTACCCTGCCACGCCATCCCGGTAAAGCACCGCTGCATCAAGGTGGTGCAGTGGGCCCTGGCGACTGCAGAACAATCCCGCAAGTCTTTAGCCAGGTCCCCCTTGAGGCCCTTTGAGACGGTGGAGACTCTCTCCACCCTCAACATCGCCTCCTCCACCTCCCCTACTAGCTGCGCTGTCGGCATCCTCCCACCCAGCTCGATGAGGTCATCCACCCTCCTCGTCTGACTCCTCTCGGCGCGGCCGCCGAGGGCCAGATCCATGGTGGGCGTCCCCGACGAGCCCTCCCCGGGGTCCGTCCGCGACACCGACCCGCCGCGGGTGTGCTGCCCCCCCTCTAACCGGGCACGCTTGGGGTCAGAGACCCCAGATGTCGCGCCCCGCTTCTCCGCGCCCCCGCGCGTCACGATCGAGCCGACGGAGCTCGAGATGGAGATGATTGTTTCATCCCCATCCGAGTCCTCGTCCGCGATGACCACGACCGCGTCCTCCCCGGCAGTAATCGTTGCCATCCCCTCCCCGTCAGTGACCGCTGCCGTCTCTTCCCCCGCCGCAGCTGCTGCCGTATCGGCAGCCTCCCCCACAACATCAAGGTTTTTATTATACGATTCCATATCTGGTCCCACGAGATTGGCAGGAAAAAACACGTCCGCCCGGGCAGAGCCTCCTTGCCCGGGTAAGGCTAATTTCAACTGGAGTTCGCCAGGTATCCAGAGATGGTGCGCTAGTGGCTGATGTACCCCACCAGCCGCGCCCTGTAGCCAGGGCGTACCCTCTCAATCCTATCCTCTATCCTATCCAATCCTCTATCCTATCCAATCCTCTATCCTATCATATCCTCTATCCTATAATATCCTCTATCCTATCCTGTCCTCTATCCTATCCTATCCTCTATACTATCCTATCCTCTATCCTATCCTATCCTCTATCCTATCCTATCCTCTATCCTATCCTATCCTCTATCCTATCCTATCCTCTATCCTATCCTATCCTCTATCCTATCCTATCTTCTATCCTACCCTATCCTCTATCCTATCAAATCCCCTATCCTATCCTCTATCCTAACCTATCCTGTATCCTATCCAATCCTCTATCCTATCCTATCATCTATCCTCTATCCTATCCAATCCTCTATCCTATCCTCTATCCTAAGCTATCATCTATCCTATCAAATCCCCTATCCTATCCTCTATCCTATCCTATCCTCTTTCCTATCCTATCCTCTATACTATCCTATCCTCTATCCTATCCTATCCTCTATCCTATCCTATCCTCTATCCTATCCTATCCTCTATCCTATCCTATCCTCTATCCTATCCTATCCTCTATCCTATCCTATCCTCTATCCTATCCTATCTTCTATCCTATCCTATCCTCTATCCTATCAAATCCCCTATCCTATCCTCTATCCTAACCTATCCTGTATCCTATCCAATCCTCTATCCTATCCTATCATCTATCCTCTATCCTATCCAATCCTCTATCCTATCCTATCCTCTTTCCTATCCTATCCTCTATACTATCCTATCCTCTATCCTATCCTATCCTCTATCCTATCCTATCCTCTATCCTATCCTATCCTCTATCCTATCCTATCCTCTATCCTATCCTATCGTCTATCCTATCCTATCCTCTATCCTATCCTATCCTCTTTCCTATCCTATCCTCTATACTATCCTATCCTCTATCCTATCCTATCCTCTATCCTATCCTATCCTCTATCCTATCCTATCCTCTATCCTATCCTATCCTCTATCCTATCCTATCCTCTATCCTATCCTATCTTCTATCCTATCCTATCCTCTATCCTATCAAATCCCCTATCCTATCCTCTATCCTAACCTATCCTGTATCCTATCCAATCCTCTATCCTATCCTATCATCTATCCTCTATCCTATCCAATCCTCTATCCTATCCTATCCTCTATCCTATCAAATCCCCTATCCTATCCTCTATCCTATCATATCCTCTATCCAATCCTCTATCGTATCCTATCCTCTATCCTATCCTATCCTCTATACTATCCTCTATCCTATCCTATCCTCTATTCAATCAAATCCCCTATCCTATCGTCTATCCTATCCTACCCACTATAATATCGTATACTCTATCATATCCTATCCTCTATCCTGCAATATCATCTATCCGTTCCTACTCTCTATCCTAACCTATTCTCTATCCTATCCTCTATCCTATCCTCTATCCTACCCTATCATCTATCCTATCAAATCCCCTATCCTATCCTCTATCCTGTCGTATCCTCTATCCTATCCTATCTTCTATCCTATCCTATCCTCTATCCTATCAAATCCCCTATCCTATCCTCTATCCTATCCTATCCTCTATCCTATCCTATCCTGTATCCTATCCTATCCTCTATCCTATCCTATCCTCTATCCTATCCTATCCTCTATCCTATGCTATCCTCTGTCCTATCCTATCCTCTATCCTATCCTATCCTCTATCCTATCCTATCGTCTATCCTATCCTATCCCCTATCCTATCCTCTATCCTATCCTATCCTCTATCCCATGCTATGTTCTATCCTATCCTATCATCTATCCTATCAAATCCCCTATCCTATCCTGTATCCTATCCTATCCTCTATCCTATCCTATCCTCTATCCTATCCTATCCTCTATCCTATCATATCCTCTATCCTATCCTATCCTCTATCCTATCCTATCCTCTATCCTATCCTATCCTCTATCCTATCCTATCCTCTATCCTCTATCCTATCCTATCCTCTATCCTATCCTATCGTCTATACTATCCTATCCTCTATCCTATCCTATCCTCTATCCTATCCTATGCTCTATCCTATCCTATCGTCTATCCTATCCTCTATCCTATCCTATCCTCTATCCTATCCTATCCTCTATCCTATCCTATCCTCTATCCTATCCTATCCTCTATCCTATCCTATCCTCTATCCTATCCTATCCTCTATCCTATCCTATCCTCTATCCTATCCTATCATCTATCCTATCCTATCCTCTATCCTATCCTATCCTCTATCCTATCCTATCCTCTATCCTATCCTATCCTCTATCCTATCCTATCTTCTATCCTACCCTATCCTCTATCCTATCAAATCCCCTATCCTATCCTCTATCCTATCCTATCCTCTATCCTATCCTATCCTCTATCCTATCATATCCTCTATCCTATCCTATCCTCTATCCTATCCTATCCTCTATCCTATCCTATCGTCTATCCTATCCTATCCTCTATCCTATCCTATCCTCTTTCCTATCCTATCCTCTATACTATCCTATCCTCTATCCTATCCTATCCTCTATCCTATCCTATCCTCTATCCTATCCTATCCTCTATCCTATCCTATCCTCTATCCTATCCTATCCTCTATCCTATCCTATCTTCTATCCTATCCTATCCTCTATCCTATCAAATCCCCTATCCTATCCTCTATCCTAACCTATCCTGTATCCTATCCAATCCTCTATCCTATCCTATCATCTATCCTCTATCCTATCCAATCCTCTATCCTATCCTATCCTCTATCCTATCAAATCCCCTATCCTATCCTCTATCCTATCATATCCTCTATCCAATCCTCTATCGTATCCTATCCTCTATCCTATCCTATCCTCTATACTATCCTCTATCCTATCCTATCCTCTATTCAATCAAATCCCCTATCCTATCGTCTATCCTATCCTACCCACTATAATATCGTATACTCTATCATATCCTATCCTCTATCCTGCAATATCATCTATCCGTTCCTACTCTCTATCCTAACCTATTCTCTATCCTATCCTCTATCCTATCCTCTATCCTACCCTATCATCTATCCTATCAAATCCCCTATCCTATCCTCTATCCTGTCGTATCCTCTATCCTATCCTATCTTCTATCCTATCCTATCCTCTATCCTATCAAATCCCCTATCCTATCCTCTATCCTATCCTATCCTCTATCCTATCCTATCCTGTATCCTATCCTATCCTCTATCCTATCCTATCCTCTATCCTATCCTATCCTCTATCCTATGCTATCCTCTGTCCTATCCTATCCTCTATCCTATCCTATCCTCTATCCTATCCTATCGTCTATCCTATCCTATCCCCTATCCTATCCTCTATCCTATCCTATCCTCTATCCCATGCTATGTTCTATCCTATCCTATCATCTATCCTATCAAATCCCCTATCCTATCCTGTATCCTATCCTATCCTCTATCCTATCCTATCCTCTATCCTATCCTATCCTCTATCCTATCATATCCTCTATCCTATCCTATCCTCTATCCTATCCTATCCTCTATCCTATCCTATCCTCTATCCTATCCTATCCTCTATCCTCTATCCTATCCTATCCTCTATCCTATCCTATCGTCTATACTATCCTATCCTCTATCCTATCCTATCCTCTATCCTATCCTATGCTCTATCCTATCCTATCGTCTATCCTATCCTCTATCCTATCCTATCCTCTATCCTATCCTATCCTCTATCCTATCCTATCCTCTATCCTATCCTATCCTCTATCCTATCCTATCCTCTATCCTACCCTATCCTCTATCCTATCCTATCCTCTATCCTATCCTATCATCTATCCTATCCTATCCTCTATCCTATCCTATCCTCTATCCTATCCTATCCTCTATCCTATCCTATCCTCTATCCTATCCTATCCTCTATCCTATCCTATCCTCTATCCTATCCTCTATCCTATCCTATCCTCTATCCTATCCAATCCTCTATCCTATCCAATCCTCTATCCTATCATATCCTCTATCCTACAATATCCTCTATCCTATCCTATCCTCTATCCTATCCTATCCTCTATACTATCCCATCCTCTATCCTATCCTATCCTCTATCCTATCCTATCCTCTATCCTATCCTATCCTCTATCCTATCCTATCCTCTATCCTATCCTATCCTCTATCCTATCCTATCTTCTATCCTACCCTATCCTCTATCCTATCAAATCCCCTATCCTATCCTCTATCCTAACCTATCCTGTATCCTATCCAATCCTCTATCCTATCCTATCATCTATCCTCTATCCTATCCTATCCACTATCCTATCATATCCTCTATCCTATAATATCCTCTATCCTATCCTATCCTCTATACTATCCTCTATCCTATCCTATCCTCTATTCTATCAAATCCCCTATCCTATCGTCTATCCTATCCTACCCACTATAATATCGTATACTCTATCATATCCTATCCTCTATCCTGCAATATCATCTATCCGTTCCTACTCTCTATCCTAACCTATTCTCTATCCTATCCTCTATCCTATCCTCTATCCTACCCTATCATCTATCCTATCAAATCCCCTATCCTATCCTCTATCCTGTCGTATCCTCTATCCTATCCTATCTTCTATCCTATCCTATCCTCTATCCTATTAAATCCCCAATCCTATCCTCTATCCTATCCTATCCTCTATCCTATCCTATCCTCTATCCTATCCTATCCTCTATCCTATCCTATCCTCTATCCTATCCTATCCTCTATCCTATGCTATCCTCTATCCTACCCTATCCTCTATCCTATCCTATCCTCTATCCTATCCTATCTTCTATCCTATCCTATCCTCTATCCTATCAAATCCCCTATCCTATCCTCTATCCTAACCTATCCTGTATCCTATCTAATCCTCTATCCTATCCTATCATCTATCCTCTATCCTATCCAATCCTCTATCCTATCCTATACACTATCCTATCATATCCTCTATCGTATCCTATCCTCTATCCTATCATATCCTCTATCCTAACCTATCTTCTATCCTATCCTATCCTCTATCCTATCAAATCCCCTACCCTATCCTCTATCCTATCCTATCCTCTATCCTATCCTATCCTCTATCCTATCCTATCCTCTATCCTATACTATCATATATCCTATCCTCTATCCTATCCTATCCTCTATCCTATCCTATGCTATCCTCTATCCTATCCTATCCTCTATCCTATCCTATCCTCTATCCTATCCAATCCTCTATCCTATCCTATCCTCTATCCTATCATATCCTCTATCCTATAATATCCTCTATCCTATCCTATCCTCTATCCTATCAAATCCCCTATCCTATCCTCTATCCTAACCTATCCTGTATCCTATCCAATCCTCTATCCTATCCTATCATCTATCCTCTATCCTATCCAATCCTCTATCCTATCCTATCCACTATCCCATCATATCCTCTATCCTATAATATCCTCTATCCTATCATATCCTCTATCCAATCCTCTATCGTATCCTATCCTCTATCCTATCCTATCCTCTATACTATCCTCTATCCTAACCTATTCTCTATCCTATCCTCTATCCTATCCTCTATCCTACCCTATCATCTATCCTATCAAATCCCCTATCCTATCCTCTATCCTGTCGTATCCTCTATCCTATCCTATCTTCTATCCTATCCTATCCTCTATAATATCATATCCCCTATCCTATCCTCTATCCTATCGTATCCTCTATCCTATCCTATCCTCTATCCTATCCTATCCTTTATCCTATCCTATCCTCTATCCTATCCTATCCTCTATCCTATCCTATCCTCTATCCTATCCTATCCTCTATATTATCCTATCCTCTATCCTATCCTATCCTCTATCCTATCCTATCCTCTATCCTATCCTATCCTCTATCCTATCGTATCCTGTATCCTATCCAATCCTCTATCCTATCCTATCATCTATCCTCTATACTATCCAATCCTCTATCCTATCCTATCCACTATCCTATCATATCCTCTATCCTATAATATCCTCTATGCTATCATATCCTCTATCCAATCCTCTATCGTATCCTATCCTCTATACTATCCTCTATCCTATCCTATCCTCTATTCTATCAAATCCCCTATCCTATCGTCTATCCTATCCTACCCACTATAATATCGTATACTCTATCATATCCTATCCTCTATCCTGCAATATCATCTATCCGTTCCTACTCTCTATCCTAACCTATTCTCTATCCTATCCTCTATCCTATCCTCTATCCTACCCTATCATCTATCCTATCAAATCCCCTATCCTATCCTCTATCCTGTCGTATCCTCTATCCTATCCTATCTTCTATCCTATCCTATCCTCTATCCTATCAAATCCCCTATCCTATCCTCTATCCTATCCTATCCTCTATCCTATCCTATCCTCTATCCTATCCTATCCTCTATCCTATCCTATCCTCTATCCTATCCTATCCTCTATCCTATCCTATCTTCTATCCTATCCTATCCTCTATCCTATCAAATCCCCTACCCTCTCCTCTGTCCTATCCTATCCTCTATCCTACCCTATCCTCTATCCTATCCTATCCTCTATCCTATCCTATCCTCTATTCTATCAAATCCCCTATCCTATCGTCTATCCTATCCTACCCACTATAATATCGTATACTCTATCATATCCTATCCTCTATCCTGCAATATCATCTATCCGTTCCTACTCTCTATCCTAACCTATTCTCTATCCTATCCTCTATCCTATCCTCTATCCTACCCTATCATCTATCCTATCAAATCCCCTATCCTATCCTCTATCCTGTCGTATCCTCTATCCTATCCTATCTTCTATCCTATCCTATCCTCTATCCTATCAAATCCCCTATCCTATCCTCTATCCTATTCTATCCTCTATCCTATTCTATCCTCTATCCTATCCTATCCTCTATCCTATCCTATCCTCTATCCTATCCTATCCTCTATCCTATCCTATCCTCTATCCTATCCTATCCTCTATCCTATCCTATCCACTATCCTATCATATCCTCTATCCTATAATATCCTCTATCCTATCATATCCTCTATCCAATCCTCTATCGTATCCTATCCTCTATCCTATCCTATCCTCTATACTATCCTCTATCCTATCCTATCCTCTATTCTATCAAATCCCCTATCCTATCGTCTATCCTATCCTACCCACTATAATATCGTATACTCTATCATATCCTATCCTCTATCCTGCAATATCATCTATCCGTTCCTACTCTCTATACTAACCTATTCTCTATCCTATCCTCTATCCTATCCTCTATCCTACCCTATCATCTATCCTATCAAATCCCCTATCCTATCCTCTATCCTGTCGTATCCTCTATCCTATCCTATCTTCTATCCTATCCTATCCTCTATCCTATCAAATCCCCTATCCTATCCTCTATCCTATCCTATCCTCTATCCTATCCTATCCTCTATCCTATCCTATCCTCTATCCTATCCTATCCTCTATCCTATCCTATCCTCTATCCTATCCTATCCTCTATCCTATCCTATCTTCTATCCTTTCCTATCCTCTATCCTATCAAATCCCCTACCCTCTCCTCTGTCCTACCCTATCCTCTATCCTATCCTATCCTCTATCCTATCCTATCCTCTATACTATCCTCTATCCTATCCTATCCTCTATTCTATCAAATCCCCTATCCTATCGTCTATCCTATCCTATCCTGTATCCTATCCAATCCTGTATCCTATCCTATCATATATCCTCAAGTCTATCCTTTCCTGTATCCTATCCAATCCTCTATCCTATCCTATCATCTATCCTATCCTGTCCTCTATCCTATCCTATCCTCTATCCTATCCTCTATCCTAGCCTATCCTCTATCCTATCCTATCCAATCCCCTAACCTATCCTCTATCCTATCCTATCCTCTATCCAATCCTCTATCCTATCCTATCCTCTATCCTATCCTCTATCCTATCCTATCCAATCCCCTAACCTATGCTCTATCCTATCCTACCCACTATAATATCGTATACTCTATCATATCCTATCCTCTATCCTATAATATCATCTATCCGTTCCTACTCTCTATCCTAACCTATTCTCTATCCTATCCTCTAACCTATCCTCTGTCCTAAGCTATCATCTATCCTATCAAATCCCCTATCCTATCCTCTATCCTGTCGTATCCTCTATCCTATCCTATCTTCTATCCTATCCTATCCTCTATCCAATCAAATCCCCTATCCTATCCTCTATCCTATCCTATCCTCTATCCTATCCTCTATCCTATCCTATCCTCTATCCTATCCTATCCTCTATCCTATCCTATCCTCTATCCTATCCTATCCTCTATCCTATCAAATCCCCTACCCTCTCCTCTGTCCTATCCTATCCTCTATCCTACCCTATCCTCTATCCTATCCTATCCTCTATCCTATCCTATCCTCTATTCTATCAAATCCCCTATCCTATCGTCTATCCTATCCTACCCACTATAATATCGTATACTCTATCATATCCTATCCTCTATCCTGCAATATCATCTATCCGTTCCTACTCTCTATCCTATCCTCTATCCTATACTATCATATATCCTATCCTCTATCCTATCCTATCCTCTATCCTATCCTATGCTATCCTCTATCCTATCCTATCCTCTATCCTATCCTATCCTCTATCCTATCCAATCCTCTATCCTATCCTATCCTCTATCCTATCATATCCTCTATCCTATAATATCCTCTATCCTATCCTATCCTCTATCCTATCAAATCCCCTATCCTATCCTCTATCCTAACCTATCCTGTATCCTATCCAATCCTCTATCCTATCCTATCATCTATCCTCTATCCTATCCAATCCTCTATCCTATCCTATCCACTATCCCATCATATCCTCTATCCTATAATATCCTCTATCCTATCATATCCTCTATCCAATCCTCTATCGTATCCTATCCTCTATCCTATCCTATCCTCTATACTATCCTCTATCCTAACCTATTCTCTATCCTATCCTCTATCCTATCCTCTATCCTACCCTATCATCTATCCTATCAAATCCCCTATCCTATCCTCTATCCTGTCGTATCCTCTATCCTATCCTATCTTCTATCCTATCCTATCCTCTATCCTATCATATCCCCTATCCTATCCTCTATCCTATCGTATCCTCTATCCTATCCTATCCTCTATCCTATCCTATCCTTTATCCTATCCTATCCTCTATCCTATCCTATCCTCTATCCTATCCTATCCTCTATCCTATCCTATCCTCTATATTATCCTATCCTCTATCCTATCCTATCCTCTATCCTATCCTATCCTCTATCCTATCCTATCCTCTATCCTATCGTATCCTGTATCCTATCCAATCCTCTATCCTATCCTATCATCTATCCTCTATACTATCCAATCCTCTATCCTATCCTATCCACTATCCTATCATATCCTCTATCCTATAATATCCTCTATGCTATCATATCCTCTATCCAATCCTCTATCGTATCCTATCCTCTATACTATCCTCTATCCTATCCTATCCTCTATTCTATCAAATCCCCTATCCTATCGTCTATCCTATCCTATCCTCTATCCTATCCTATCCTCTATCCTATCCTATCCTCTATCCTATCCTATCCTCTATCCTATCCTATCCTCTATCCTATCCTATCCTCTATCCTATCCTATCCTCTATCCTATCCTATCCTCTATCCTATCCTATCCACTATCCTATCATATCCTCTATCCTATAATATCCTCTATCCTATCATATCCTCTATCCAATCCTCTATCGTATCCTATCCTCTATCCTATCCTATCCTCTATACTATCCTCTATCCTATCCTATCCTCTATTCTATCAAATCCCCTATCCTATCGTCTATCCTATCCTACCCACTATAATATCGTATACTCTATCATATCCTATCCTCTATCCTGCAATATCATCTATCCGTTCCTACTCTCTATACTATCCTATTCTCTATCCTATCCTCTATCCTATCCTCTATCCTACCCTATCATCTATCCTATCAAATCCCCTATCCTATCCTCTATCCTGTCGTATCCTCTATCCTATCCTATCTTCTATCCTATCCTATCCTCTATCCTATCAAATCCCCTATCCTATCCTCTATCCTATCCTATCCTCTATCCTATCCTATCCTCTATCCTATCCTATCCTCTATCCTATCCTATCCTCTATCCTATCCTATCCTCTATCCTATCCTATCCTCTATCCTATCCTATCCTCTTTCCTATCCTATCTTCTATCCTATCCTATCCTCTATCCTATCAAATCCCCTACCCTCTCCTCTGTCCTACCCTATCCTCTATCCTATCCTATCCTCTATACTATCCTCTATCCTATCCTATCCTCTATTCTATCAAATCCCCTATCCTATCGTCTATCCTATCCTATCCTGTATCCTATCCAATCCTGTATCCTATCCTATCATATATCCTCAAGTCTATCCTTTCCTGTATCCTATCCAATCCTCTATCCTATCCTATCGTCTATCCTATCCTGTCCTCTATCCTATCCTATCCTCTATCCTATCCTCTATCCTAGCCTATACTCTATCCTATCCTATCCAATCCCCTAACCTATCCTCTATCCTATCCTATCCTCTATCCAATCCTCTATCCTATCCTATCCTCTATCCTATCCTCTATCCTAGCCTATCCTCTATCCTATCCTATCCAATCCCCTAACCTATGCTCTATCCTATCCTACCCACTATAATATCGTATACTCTATCATATCCTATCCTCTATCCTATAATATCATCTATCCGTTCCTACTCTCTATCCTAACCTATTCTCTATCCTATCCTCTAACCTATCCTCTGTCCTAAGCTATCATCTATCCTATCAAATCCCCTATCCTATCCTCTATCCTGTCGTATCCTCTATCCTATCCTATCTTCTATCCTATCCTATCCTCTATCCAATCAAATCCCCTATCCTATCCTCTATCCTATCCTATCCTCTATCCTATCCTCTTTCCTATCCTATCCTCTATCCTATCCTATCCTCTATCCTATCCTATCCTCTATCCTATCCTATCATCTATCCTATCATATCCTCTATCCTATCCTATCCTCTATCCTATCCTATCCTCTATCCTATCCTATGCTCTATCCTATCCTATCGTCTATTATATCCTCTATCCTATCCTATCCTCTATCCTATCCTATCCTCTCTCCTATCCTATCCTCTATCCTATCCTATCCTCTATCCTATCCTATCCTCTATCCTATCCTATCCTCTATCCTATCCTATCCTCTATCCTATCCTCTATCCTATTCTATCCTCTATCCTATCCTATCCTCTATCCTATACTATCATCTATCCTATCCTCTATCCTATCCTATCCTCTATCCTATCCTATCCTCTATCCTATCCTATCCTCTATCCTATCCTATCCTCTATCCTATCCTATCCTCTATCCTATCCTATCCTCTATCCTATCCTATCCTCTATCCTATCCTATACTCTATCCTATCCTATCCTCTATCCTATCCTATCCTCTATCCTATCCTATCCTCTATCCTATGCTATCCTCTATCCTATCCTATCCTCTATCCTATCCTATCCTCTATCCTATCCTATCCTCTATCCTATCCTATCCTCTATCCTATCCTCTATCCAATCCTCTATCCTATCCTCTATCCTATCCTATCCTCTATCCTATCCAATCCTCTATCCTATCCTATCCTCTACCCTATCATATCCTCTATCCTATAATATCCTCTATCCTATCCTATCCTCTATCCTATCCTATCCTCTATACTATCCTATCCTCTATCCTATCCTATCCTCTATCCTATCCTATCCTCTATCCTATCCTATCCTCTATCCTATCCTATCCTCTATCCTATCCTATCCTCTAACCTATCCTATCCTCTATCCTATGCTATCCTCTATCCTACCCTATCCTCTATCCTATCCTATCCTCTATCCTATCCTATCCTCTATTCTATCCTATCGTCTATCCTATCCTATCCCCTATCCTATCCTCTATCCTATCCTATCCTCTATCCTAACCTATCCTGTATCCTATCTAATCCTCTATCCTATCCTATCATCTATCCTCTATCCTATCCAATCCTCTATCCTATCCTATACACTATCCTATCATATCCTCTATCGTATCCTATCCTCTATCCTATCATATCCTCTATCCTAACCTATCTTCTATCCTATCCTATCCTCTATCCTATCAAATCCCCTACCCTATCCTCTATCCTATCCTATCCTCTATCCTATCCTATCCTCTATCCTATCCTATCCTCTATCCTATCCTATCCTCTATCCTATCCTATCCTCTATCCTATCCTATCCTCTATCCTATCCTATCCTCTATCCTATCCTATCCTCTATCCTATCCTATCCTCTATCCTATCCTATCCTCTATCCTATCCTATCCTCTATCCTATCCTATGCAATCCTCTATCCTATCCTATCCTCTATCCTATCCTATCCTCTATCCTATCCTGCCCTCTATCCTATCCTATCCTCCATCCTAGCCTATCCTCAATCCTATCCTTTCCTGTATCCTATCCAATCCTCTATCCTATCCTATCCTCTATCCTCTATCCTATCCTATCCTCTATCCTATCCTATCCTCTATCCTATCCTATCCTCTATCCTATCCTATCCTGTATCCTATCCAATCCTCTATCCTATCCTATCATCTATCCTCTATCCTATCCAATCCTCTATCCTATCCTATCCACTATCCTATCATATCCTCTATCCTATAATACCCACTATAATATCGTATACTCTATCATATCCTATCCTCTATCCTGCAATATCATCTATCCGTTCCTACTCTCTATACTAACCTATTCTCTATCCTATCCTCTATCCTATCCTCTATCCTACCCTATCATCTATCCTATCAAATCCCCTATCCTATCCTCTATCCTGTCGTATCCTCTATCCTATCCTATCTTCTATCCTATCCTATCCTCTATCCTATCAAATCCCCTATCCTATCCTCTATCCTATCCTATCCTCTATCCTATCCTATCCTCTATCCTATCCTATCCTCTATCCTATTCTATCCTCTATCCTATACTATCATCTATCCTATCCTCTATCCTATCCTATCCTCTATCCTATCCTATCCTCTATCCTATCCTATCCTCTATCCTATCCTCTATCCTATCCTCTATCCTATCCTCTATCCTATCCTCTATCCTATCCTATCCTCTATCCTATCCAATCCTCTATCCTATCCTATCCTCTACCCTATCATATCCTCTATCCTATAATATCCTCTATCCTATCCTATCCTCTATCCTATCCTATCCTCTATACTATCCTATCCTCTATCCTATCCTATCCTCTATCCTATCCTATCCTCTATCCTAACCTATCCTCTATCCTATCCTATCCTCTATCCTATCCTATCTTGTATCCTATCCTATCCTCTATCCTATCAAATCCCCTATCCTATCCTATCCTCTATCCTATCCTATCTTGTATCCTATCCTATCCTCTATCCTATCCTATCATCTATCCTCTATCCTAGCCAATCCTCTATCCTATCCTATCCACTATCCTATCATATCCTCTATCCTATAGATCCTCTATCCTATCATATCCTCTATCCAATCCTCTATCGTATCCTATCCTCTATGCTATCCTATCCTCTATACTGTCCTCTATCCTATCCTATCCTCTATTCTATCAAATCCCCTATTATATCGTCTATCCTATCCTACCCACTATAATATCGTATACTCTATCACATCCTATCCTCTATCCTGCAATATCATCTACCCGTTCCTACTCTCTATCCTAACCTATTCTCTATCCTATCCTCTATCCTATCCTCTATCCTACCCTATCATCTATCCTATCAAATCCCCTATCCTATCCTCTATCCTGTCGTATCCTCTATCCTATCCTATCTTCTATCCTATCCTATCATCTATCCTATCAAATCCCCTATCCTATCCTCTACCCTATCCTATCCTCTATCCTATCCTATCCTCTATCCTATCCTATCCTCTATCCTATCCTATCCTCTATCCTATCCTATCCTCTATCCTATCCTATCCTCTATCCTATCCTATCCTCTATCCTAACCTATCCTCTATCCTAGCCTATCCTCTATATTATCCTATCCTCTATATTATCCTATCCTCTATCCTATCCTATCCTCTATCCTATCCTATCCTCTATCCTATCCTATCCTCTATCCTATCCTATCCTCTATATTATCCTATCCTCTATCCTATCCTATCCTCTATCCTATCCTATCAACTATCCTATCCTATCCCCTATCATATCCTCTATCCTATCCTATCCTCTATCCTATCCTATCCTCTATCCTATCCTATCCTCTATCCTATCCTATCCTCTATCCTATCCTATCTTCTATCCTATCCTATCCTCTATCCTATCAAACCCCCTATCCTATCCTCTATCCTAACCTATCCTGTATCCTATCCTCTATCCTAACCTATCCTGTATCCTATCCAATCCTCTATCCTATCCTATCATCTACCCTCTATCCTATCCAATCCTCTACCCTATCCTATCCACTATCCTATCATATCCTCTATCCTATAATATCCTCTATCCTATCATATCCTCTATCCAATCTTCTATCGTATCCTATCCTCTATCCTATCCTATCCTCTATCCTATCCTATCTTCTATCCTATCCTATCCTCTATCCTATCAAATCCCCTACCCTCTCCTCTGTCCTATCCTATCCTCTATCCTACCCTATCCTCTATCCTATCCTATCCTCTATCCTATCCTATCCTCTATACTATCCTCTATCCTATCCTATCCTCTATTCTATCAAATCCCCTATCCTATCGTCTATCCTATCCTATCCTGTATCCTATCCAATCCTGTATCCTATCCTATCATATATCCTCAAGTCTATCCTTTCCTGTATCCTATCCAATCCTCTATCCTATCCTATCATCTATCCTATCCTGTCCTCTATCCTATCCTATCCTCTATCCTATCCTCTATCCTAGCCTATCCTCTATCCTATCCTATCCAATCCCCTAACCTATCCTCTATCCTATCCTATCCTCTATCCAATCCTCTATCCTATCCTATCCTCTATCCTATCCTCTATCCTAGCCTATCCTCTATCCTATCCTATCCAATCCCCTAACCTATGCTCTATCCTATCCTACCCACTATAATATCGTATACTCTATCATATCCTATCCTCTATCCTATAATATCATCTATCCGTTCCTACTCTCTATCCTAACCTATTCTCTATCCTATCCTCTATCCTAAGCTATCATCTTTCCTATCAAATCCCCTATCCTATCCTCTATCCTGTCGTATCCTCTATCCTATCCTATCTTCTATCCTATCCTATCCTCTATCCAATCAAATCCCCTATCCTATCCTCTATCCTATCCTATCCTCTATCCTATCCTCTATCCTATCCTATCCTCTATCCTATCCTATCCTCTATCCTATCCTATCCTCTATCCTATCCTATCCTCTATCCTATCCTATCCTCTATCCTATCCTATCATCTATCGGCTATCCTATCCTCTATCCTATCCTATCCTCTATCCTATCCTATCCTCTATCCTATCCTATCCTCTATCCTATCCTATCATCTATCCTCTATCCTAGCCAATCCTCTATCCTATCCTATCCACTATCCTATCATATCCTCTATCCTATAGATCCTCTATCCTATCATATCCTCTATCCAATCCTCTATCGTATCCTATCCTCTATGCTATCCTATCCTCTATACTATCCTCTATCCTATCCTATCCTCTATTCTATCAAATCCCCTATCCTATCGTCTATCCTATCCTACCCACTATAATGTCGTATACTCTATCATATCCTATCCTCTATCCTGCAATATCATCTATCCGTTCCTACTCTCTATCCTAACCTATTCTCTATCCTATCCTCTATCCTATCCTCTATCCTACCCTATCATCTATCCTATCAAATCCCCTATCCTATCCTCTATCCTGTCGTATCCTCTATCCTATCCTATCTTCTATCCTATCCTATCCTCTATCCTATCCTATCCTCTATCCTATCCTATCCTCTATATTATCCTATCCTCTATCCTATCCTATCCTCTATCCTATCCTATCCTCTATCCTATCCTATCTTCTATCCTATCCTATCCTCTATATTATTCTATCCTCTATCCTATCCTATCCTCTATCCTATCCTATCGTCTATCCTATCCTATCCCCTATCATATCCTCTATCCTATCCTATCCTCTATCCTATCCTATCCTCTATCCTATCCTATCCTCAATCCTATCCTATCCGCTATCCTATCCTATCCTCTATCCTATCCTATCCTCTATCCTATCCTATCCTCTATCCTATCCTATCCTCTATCCTATCCTATCCTCTATATTATCCTATCCTCTATCCTATCCTATCCTCTATCCAATCCTCTATCCTATCCTATCCTCTATCCTATCCTATCCTCTATCCTATCCTATCCTCTATCCTATCCTATCCTCTATCCTATCCTATCCTCTATCCTATCATATCCTCTATCCTATAATATCCTCTATCCTATCATATCCTCTATCCAATCTTCTATCGTATCCTATCCTCTATCCTATCCTATCCTCTATCCTATCCTATCTTCTATCCTATCCTATCCTCTATCCTATCAAATCCCCTACCCTCTCCTCTGTCCTATCCTATCCTCTATCCTACCCTATCCTCTATCCTATCCTATCCTCTATCCTATCCTATCCTCTATACTATCCTCTATCCTATCCTATCCTCTATTCTATCAAATCCCCTATCCTATCGTCTATCCTATCCTATCCTGTATCCTATCCAATCCTGTATCCTATCCTATCATATATCCTCAAGTCTATCCTTTCCTGTATCCTATCCAATCCTCTATCCTATCCTATCCTCTATCCTATCCTATCCTCTATCCTATTCTATCCTCTATCCTATCCTATCCTCTATCCTATACTATCATCTATCCTATCCTCTATCCTATCCTATCCTCTATCCTATCCTATCCTCTATCCTATCCTATCCTCTATCCTATCCTATCCTCTATCCTATCCTATCCTCTATCCTATCCTATCCTCTATCCTATCCTATCCTCTATCCTATCCTCTATCCTATCCTCTATCCTATCCTATCCTCTATCCTATCCAATCCTCTATCCTATCCTATCCTCTACCCTATCATATCCTCTATCCTATAATATCCTCTATCCTATCCTATCCTCTATCCTATCCTATCCTCTATCCTATCCTATCTTGTATCCTATCCTATCCTCTATACTATCCTCTATCCTATCCTATCCTCTATTCTATCCTATCCTCTATCCTATCCTATCCTCTATCCTATCCTATCCTCTATCCTATCCTATCCTCTATCCTATCCTATCCTCTATCCTATCCTATCCTCTATATTATCCTATCCTCTATCCTATCCTATCCTCTATCCTATCCTATCCTCTATCCTATCCTATCCTCTATCCTATCCTATCCTGTATCCTATCCAATCCTCTATCCTATCCTATCATCTATCCTCTATCCTATCCAATCCTCAATCCTATCCTATCCACTATCCTATCCTATCCTCTATCCTATCCTATCCTCTATACTATCCTCTATCCTATCCTATCCTCTATTCTATCAAATCCCCTATCCTATCGTCTATCCTATCCTACCCACTATAATATCGTATACTCTATCATATCCTATCCTCTATCCTGCAATATCATCTATCCGTTCCTACTCTCTATCCTAACCTATTCTCTATCCTATCCTCTATCCTATCCTCTATCCTACCCTATCATCTATCCTATCAAATTCCCTATCCTATCCTCTATCCTGTCGTATCTTCTATCCTATCCTATCTTCTATCCTATCCTATCCTCTATCCTATCAAATCCCCAATCCTATCCTCTATCCTATCCTATCCTCTATCCTATCCTATCCTCTATCCTATCCTATCTTCTATCCTATCCTATCCTCTATCCTATCAAATCCCCTATCCTATCCTCTATCCTAACCTATCCTGTATCCTATCTAATCCTCTATCCTATCCTATCATCTATCCTCTATCCTATCCAATCCTCTATCCTATCCTATACACTATCCTATCATATCCTCTATCGTATCCTATCCTCTATCCTATCATATCCTCTATCCTAACCTATCTTCTATCCTATCCTATCCTCTATCCTATCAAATCCCCTACCCTATCCTCTATCCTATCCTATCCTCTATCCTATCCTATCCTCTATCCTATCCTATCCTCTATCCTATACTATCATATATCCTATCCTCTACCCTATCCTATCCTCTATCCTATCCTATCCTCTATCCTATCCTATGCTATCCTCTATCCTATCCTATCCTCTATCCTATCCTATCCTCTATCCTATCCAATCCTCTATCCTATCCTATCCTCTATCCTATCATATCCTCTATCCTATAATATCCTCTATCCTATCCTATCCTCTATCCTATCAAATCCCCTATCCTATCCTCTATCCTAACCTATCCTGTATCCTATCCAATCCTCTATCCTATCCTATCATCTATCCTCTATCCTATCCAATCCTCTATCCTATCCTATCCACTATCCCATCATATCCTCTATCCTATAATATCCTCTATCCTATCATATCCTCTATCCAATCCTCTATCGTATCCTATCCTCTATCCTATCCTATCCTCTATACTATCCTCTATCCTAACCTATTCTCTATCCTATCCTCTATCCTATCCTCTATCCTACCCTATCATCTATCCTATCAAATCCCCTATCCTATCCTCTATCCTGTCGTATCCTCTATCCTATCCTATCTTCTATCCTATCCTATCCTCTATCCTATCATATCCCCTATCCTATCCTCTATCCTATCGTATCCTCTATCCTATCCTATCCTCTATCCTATCCTATCCTTTATCCTATCCTATCCTCTATCCTATCCTATCCTCTATCCTATCCTATCCTCTATCCTATCCTATCCTCTATATTATCCTATCCTCTATCCTATCCTATCCTCTATCCTATCCTATCCTCTATCCTATCCTATCCTCTATCCTATCCTATCCTCTATCCTATCGTATCCTGTATCCTATCCAATCCTCTATCCTATCCTATCATCTATCCTCTATCCTATCCAATCCTCTATCCTATCCTATCCACTATCCTATCATATCCTCTATCCTATAATATCCTCTATGCTATCATATCCTCTATCCAATCCTCTATCGTATCCTATCCTCTATCCTATCCTATCCTCTATACTATCCTCTATCCTATCCTATCCTCTATTCTATCAAATCCCCTATCCTATCGTCTATCCTATCCTACCCACTATAATATCGTATACTCTATCATATCCTATCCTCTATCCTGCAATATCATCTATCCGTTCCTACTCTCTATCCTAACCTATTCTCTATCCTATCCTCTATCCTACCCTATCATCTATCCTATCAAATCCCCTATCCTATCCTCTATCCTGTCGTATCTTCTATCCTATCCTATCTTCTATCCTATCCTATCCTCTATCCTATCAAATCCCCAATCCTATCCTCTATCCTATCCTATCCTCTATCCTATTCTATCCTCTATCCTATCCTATCCTCCATCCTATCCTATCCTCTATCCTATCCTATCCTCTATCCTATGCTAGCCTCTATCCTATCCTATCCTCTATCCTATCCTATCCTCTATCCTATCCTGTCCTCTATCCTATCCTATCCTCCATCCTAGCCTATCCTCAGTCCTATCCTTTCCTGTATCCTATCCTATCCTCTATCCTATCCTATCCTCTATCCTCTATCCTCTATCCTATCCTATCCTCTATCCTATCCTATCCTCTATCCTATCCTATCCTCTATCCTATCCTATCCTGTATCCTATCCAATCCTCTATCCTATCCTATCATCTATCCTCTATCCTATCCAATCCTCTATCCTATCCTATCCACTATCCTATCATATCCTCTATCCTATAATATCCTCTATCCTATCATATCCTCTATCCAATCCTCTATCGTATCCTATCCTCTATCCTATCCTATCCTCTATACTATCCTCTATCCTATCCTATCCTCTATTCTATCAAATCCCCTATCCTATCGTCTATCCTATCCTACCCACTATAATATCGTATACTCTATCATATCCTATCCTCTATCCTGCAATATCATCTATCCGTTCCTACTCTCTATCCTAACCTATTCTCTATCCTATCCTCTATCCTATCCTCTATCCTACCCTATCATCTATCCTATCAAATCCCCTATCCTATCCTCTATCCTGTCGTATCCTCTATCCTATCCTATCTTCTATCCTATCCTATCCTCTATCCTATCAAATCCCCTATCCTATCCTCTATCCTATCCTATCCTCTATCCTATTCTATCCTCTATCCTATCCTATCCTCTATCCTATCCTATCCTCTATCCTATCCTATCCTCTATCCTATCCTATCCTCTATCCTATCCTATCCTCTATCCTATCCTATCCACTATCCTATCATATCCTCTATCCTATAATATCCTCTATCCTATCATATCCTCTATCCAATCCTCTATCGTATCCTATCCTCTATCCTATCCTATCCTCTATACTATCCTCTATCATATCCTATCCTCTATTCTATCAAATCCCCTATCCTATCGTCTATCCTATCCTACCCACTATAATATCGTATACTCTATCATATCCTATCCTCTATCCTGCAATATCATCTATCCGTTCCTACTCTCTATACTAACCTATTCTCTATCCTATCCTCTATCCTATCCTCTATCCTACCCTATCATCTATCCTATCAAATCCCCTATCCTATCCTCTATCCTGTCGTATCCTCTATCCTATCCTATCTTCTATCCTATCCTATCCTCCATCCTATCAAATCCCCTATCCTATCCTCTATCCTATCCTATCCTCTATCCTATCCTATCCTCTATCCTATCCTATCCTCTATCCTATCCTATCCTCTATCCTATCCTATCCTCTATCCTATCCTATCCTCTATCCTATCCTATCCTCTATCCTATCCTATCTTCTATCCTTTCCTATCCTCTATCCTATCAAATCCCCTACCCTCTCCTCTGTCCTACCCTATCCTCTATCCTATCCTATCCTCTATCCTATCCTATCCTCTATACTATCCTCTATCCTATCCTATCCTCTATTCTATCAAATCCCCTATCCTATCGTCTATCCTATCCTATCCTGTATCCTATCCAATCCTGTATCCTATCCTATCATATATCCTCAAGTCTATCCTTTCCTGTATCCTATCCAATCCTCTATCCTATCCTATCATCTATCCTATCCTGTCCTCTATCCTATCCTATCCTCTATCCTATCCTCTATCCTAGCCTATCCTCTATCCTATCCTATCCAATCCCCTAACCTATCCTCTATCCTATCCTATCCTCTATCCAATCCTCTATCCTATCCTATCCTCTATCCTATCCTCTATCCTATCCTATCCAATCCCCTAACCTATGCTCTATCCTATCCTACCCACTATAATATCGTATACTCTATCATATCCTATCCTCTATCCTATAATATCATCTATCTGTTCCTACTCTCTATCCTAACCTATTCTCTATCCTATCCTCTAACCTATCCTCTGTCCTAAGCTATCATCTATCCTATCAAATCCCCTATCCTATCCTCTATCCTGTCGTATCCTCTATCCTATCCTATCTTCTATCCTATCCTATCCTCTATCCAATCAAATCCCCTATCCTATCCTCTATCCTATCCTATCCTCTATCCTATCCTCTATCCTATCCTATCCTCTATCCTATCCTATCCTCTATCCTATCCTATCCTCTATCCTATCAAATCCCCTACCCTCTCCTCTGTCCTATCCTATCCTCTATCCTACCCTATCCTCTATCCTATCCTATCCTCTATCCTATCCTATCCTCTATTCTATCAAATCCCCTATCCTATCGTCCATCCTATCCTACCCACTATAATATCGTATACTCTATCATATCCTATCCTCTATCCTGCAATATCATCTATCCGTTCCTACTCTCTATCCTATCCTCTATCCTATCCTCTATCCTACCCTATCATCTATCCTATCAAATCCCCTATCCTATCCTCTATCCTGTCGTATCCTCTATCCTATCCTATCTTCTATCCTATCCTATCCTCTATCCTATCAAATCCCCTATCCTATCCTCTATCCTATCCTATCCTCTATCCTATCCTATCCTCTATCCTATCCTATCCTCTATCCTATCCTATCCTCTATCCTATCCTATCCTCTATCCTATCCTATCCTCTATCCTATCCTATCCTCTATCCTATCCTATCCTCTATCCTATCCTATCCACTATCCTATCATATCCTCTATCCTATAATATCCTCTATCCTATCATATCCTCTATCCAATCCTCTATCGTATCCTATCCTCTATCCTATCCTATCCTCTATACTATCCTCTATCCTATCCTATCCTCTATTCTATCAAATCCCCTATCCTATCGTCTATCCTATCCTACCCACTATAATATCGTATACTCTATCATATCCTATCCTCTATCCTGCAATATCATCTATCCGTTCCTACTCTCTATACTATCCTATTCTCTATCCTATCCTCTATCCTATCCTCTATCCTACCCTATCATCTATCCTATCAAATCCCCTATCCTATCCTCTATCCTGTCGTATCCTCTATCCTATCCTATCTTCTATCCTATCCTATCCTCTATCCTATCAAATCCCCTATCCTATCCTCTATCCTAACCTATCCTGTATCCTATCTAATCCTCTATCCTATCCTATCATCTATCCTCTATCCTATCCAATCCTCTATCCTATCCTATACACTATCCTATCATATCCTCTATCGTATCCTATCCTCTATCCTATCATATCCTCTATCCTAACCTATCTTCTATCCTATCCTATCCTCTATCCTATCAAATCCCCTACCCTATCCTCTATCCTATCCTATCCTCTATCCTATCCTATCCTCTATCCTATCCTATCCTCTATCCTATACTATCATATATCCTATCCTCTATCCTATCCTATCCTCTATCCTATCCTATCCTCTATCCTATCCTATCCTCTATCCTATCCTATCCTCTATCCTATCCTATGCTATCCTCTATCCTATCCTATCCTCTATCCTAGCCTATCCTCTATCCTATCCAATCCTCTATCCTATCCTATCCTCTATCCTATCATATCCTCTATCCTATAATATCCTCTATCCTATCCTATCCTCTATCCTATCCTATCCTCTATCCTATCAAATCCCCTATCCTATCCTCTATCCTAACCTATCCTGTATCCTATCCAATCCTCTATCCTATCCTATCATCTATCCTCTATCCTATCCAATCCTCTATCCTATCCTATCCACTATCCCATCATATCCTCTATCCTATAATATCCTCTATCCTATCATATCCTCTATCCAATCCTCTATCGTATCCTATCCTCTATCCTATCCTATCCTCTATACTATCCTCTATCCTAACCTATTCTCTATCCTATCCTCTATCCTATCCTATCCTCTATATTATCCTATCCTCTATCCTATCCTATCCTCTATCCTATCCTATCAACTATCCTATCCTATCCCCTATCATATCCTCTATCCTATCCTATCCTCTATCCTATCCTATCCTCTATCCTATCCTATCCTCTATCCTATCCTATCCTCTATCCTATCCTATCTTCTATCCTATCCTATCCTCTATCCTATCAAACCCCCTATCCTATCCTCTATCCTAACCTATCCTGTATCCTATCCTCTATCCTAACCTATCCTGTATCCTATCCAATCCTCTATCCTATCCTATCATCTACCCTCTATCCTATCCAATCCTCTACCCTATCCTATCCACTATCCTATCATATCCTCTATCCTATAATATCCTCTATCCTATCATATCCTCTATCCAATCTTCTATCGTATCCTATCCTCTATCCTATCCTATCCTCTATCCTATCCTATCTTCTATCCTATCCTATCCTCTATCCTATCAAATCCCCTACCCTCTCCTCTGTCCTATCCTATCCTCTATCCTACCCTATCCTCTATCCTATCCTATCCTCTATCCTATCCTATCCTCTATACTATCCTCTATCCTATCCTATCCTCTATTCTATCAAATCCCCTATCCTATCGTCTATCCTATCCTATCCTGTATCCTATCCAATCCTGTATCCTATCCTATCATATATCCTCAAGTCTATCCTTTCCTGTATCCTATCCAATCCTCTATCCTATCCTATCATCTATCCTATCCTGTCCTCTATCCTATCCTATCCTCTATCCTATCCTCTATCCTAGCCTATCCTCTATCCTATCCTATCCAATCCCCTAACCTATCCTCTATCCTATCCTATCCTCTATCCAATCCTCTATCCTATCCTATCCTCTATCCTATCCTCTATCCTAGCCTATCCTCTATCCTATCCTATCCAATCCCCTAACCTATGCTCTATCCTATCCTACCCACTATAATATCGTATACTCTATCATATCCTATCCTCTATCCTATAATATCATCTATCCGTTCCTACTCTCTATCCTAACCTATTCTCTATCCTATCCTCTATCCTAAGCTATCATCTTTCCTATCAAATCCCCTATCCTATCCTCTATCCTGTCGTATCCTCTATCCTATCCTATCTTCTATCCTATCCTATCCTCTATCCAATCAAATCCCCTATCCTATCCTCTATCCTATCCTATCCTCTATCCTATCCTCTATCCTATCCTATCCTCTATCCTATCCTATCCTCTATCCTATCCTATCCTCTATCCTATCCTATCCTCTATCCTATCCTATCATCTATCGGCTATCCTATCCTCTATCCTATCCTATCCTCTATCCTATCCTATCCTCTATCCTATCCTATCCTCTATCCTATCCTATCCTCTATCCTATCCTATCCTCTATCCTATCCTATCATCTATCCTCTATCCTAGCCAATCCTCTATCCTATCCTATCCACTATCCTATCATATCCTCTATCCTATAGATCCTCTATCCTATCATATCCTCTATCCAATCCTCTATCGTATCCTATCCTCTATGCTATCCTATCCTCTATACTATCCTCTATCCTATCCTATCCTCTATTCTATCAAATCCCCTATCCTATCGTCTATCCTATCCTACCCACTATAATGTCGTATACTCTATCATATCCTATCCTCTATCCTGCAATATCATCTATCCGTTCCTACTCTCTATCCTAACCTATTCTCTATCCTATCCTCTATCCTATCCTCTATCCTACCCTATCATCTATCCTATCAAATCCCCTATCCTATTCTCTATCCTGTCGTATCCTCTATCCTATCCTATCTTCTATCCTATCCTATCCTCTATCCTATCAAATCCCCTATCCTATCCTCTACCCTATCCTATCCTCTATCCTATCCTATCCTCTATCCTATCCTATCCTCTATCCTATCCTATCCTCTATCCTATCCTATCCTCTATCCTATCCTATCCTCTATCCTATCCTATACTCTATCCTATCCTATCCTCTATCCTATCCTATCCTCTATCCTATCCTATCCTCTATATTATCCTATCCTCTATCCTATCCTATCCTCTATCCTATCCTATCCTCTATCCTATCCTATCTTCTATCCTATCCTATCCTCTATATTATTCTATCCTCTATCCTATCCTATCCTCTATCCTATCCTATCGTCTATCCTATCCTATCCCCTATCATATCCTCTATCCTATCCTATCCTCTATCCTATCCTATCCTCTATCCTATCCTATCCTCAATCCTATCCTATCCGCTATCCTATCCTATCCTCTATCCTATCCTATCCTCTATCCTATCCTATCCTCTATCCTATCCTATCCTCTATCCTATCCTATCCTCTATATTATCCTATCCTCTATCCTATCCTATCCTCTATCCAATCCTCTATCCTATCCTATCCTCTATCCTATCCTATCCTCTATCCTATCCTATCCTCTATCCTATCCTATCCTCTATCCTATCCTATCCTCTATCCTATCCTATCCTCTATCCTATCATATCCTCTATCCTATAATATCCTCTATCCTATCATATCCTCTATCCAATCTTCTATCGTATCCTATCCTCTATCCTATCCTATCCTCTATCCTATCCTATCTTCTATCCTATCCTATCCTCTATCCTATCAAATCCCCTACCCTCTCCTCTGTCCTATCCTATCCTCTATCCTACCCTATCCTCTATCCTATCCTATCCTCTATCCTATCCTATCCTCTATACTATCCTCTATCCTATCCTATCCTCTATTCTATCAAATCCCCTATCCTATCGTCTATCCTATCCTATCCTGTATCCTATCCAATCCTGTATCCTATCCTATCATATATCCTCAAGTCTATCCTTTCCTGTATCCTATCCAATCCTCTATCCTATCCTATCCTCTATCCTATCCTATCCTCTATCCTATTCTATCCTCTATCCTATCCTATCCTCTATCCTATACTATCATCTATCCTATCCTCTATCCTATCCTATCCTCTATCCTATCCTATCCTCTATCCTATCCTATCCTCTATCCTATCCTATCCTCTATCCTATCCTATCCTCTATCCTATCCTCTATCCTATCCTCTATCCTATCCTATCCTCTATCCTATCCAATCCTCTATCCTATCCTATCCTCTACCCTATCATATCCTCTATCCTATAATATCCTCTATCCTATCCTATCCTCTATCCTATCCTATCCTCTATCCTATCCTATCTTGTATCCTATCCTATCCTCTATACTATCCTCTATCCTATCCTATCCTCTATTCTATCCTATCCTCTATCCTATCCTATCCTCTATCCTATCCTATCCTCTATCCTATCCTATCCTCTATCCTATCCTATCCTCTATCCTATCCTATCCTCTATATTATCCTATCCTCTATCCTATCCTATCCTCTATCCTATCCTATCCTCTATCCTATCCTATCCTCTATCCTATCCTATCATCTATCGGCTATCCTATCCTCTATCCTATCCTATCCTCTATCCTATCCTATCCTCTATCCTATCCTATCCTCTATCCTATCCTATCATCTATCCTCTATCCTAGCCAATCCTCTATCCTATCCTATCCACTATCCTATCATATCCTCTATCCTATAGATCCTCTATCCTATCATATCCTCTATCCAATCCTCTATCGTATCCTATCCTCTATGCTATCCTATCCTCTATACTATCCTCTATCCTATCCTATCCTCTATTCTATCAAATCCCCTATCCTATCGTCTATCCTATCCTACCCACTATAATGTCGTATACTCTATCATATCCTATCCTCTATCCTGCAATATCATCTATCCGTTCCTACTCTCTATCCTAACCTATTCTCTATCCTATCCTCTATCCTATCCTCTATCCTACCCTATCCTCTATCCTATCCTATCCTCTATCCTATCATATCCTCTATCCTATCCTATCCTCTATATTATCCTATCCTCTATCCTATCCTATCCTCTATCCTATCCTATCCTCTATCCTATCCTATCTTCTATCCTATCCTATCCTCTATATTATTCTATCCTCTATCCTATCCTATCCTCTATCCTATCCTATCGTCTATCCTATCCTATCCCCTATCATATCCTCTATCCTATCCTATCCTCTATCCTATCCTATCCTCTATCCTATCCTATCCTCAATCCTATCCTATCCGCTATCCTATCCTATCCTCTATCCTATCCTATCCTCTATCCTATCCTATCCTCTATCCTATCCTATCCTCTATCCTATCCTATCCTCTATATTATCCTATCCTCTATCCTATCCTATCCTCTATCCAATCCTCTATCCTATCCTATCCTCTATCCTATCCTATCCTCTATCCTATCCTATCCTCTATCCTATCCTATCCTCTATCCTATCCTATCCTCTATCCTATCCTATCCTCTATCCTATCATATCCTCTATCCTATAATATCCTCTATCCTATCATATCCTCTATCCAATCTTCTATCGTATCCTATCCTCTATCCTATCCTATCCTCTATCCTATCCTATCTTCTATCCTATCCTATCCTCTATCCTATCAAATCCCCTACCCTCTCCTCTGTCCTATCCTATCCTCTATCCTACCCTATCCTCTATCCTATCCTATCCTCTATCCTATCCTATCCTCTATACTATCCTCTATCCTATCCTATCCTCTATTCTATCAAATCCCCTATCCTATCGTCTATCCTATCCTATCCTGTATCCTATCCAATCCTGTATCCTATCCTATCATATATCCTCAAGTCTATCCTTTCCTGTATCCTATCCAATCCTCTATCCTATCCTATCCTCTATCCTATCCTATCCTCTATCCTATTCTATCCTCTATCCTATCCTATCCTCTATCCTATACTATCATCTATCCTATCCTCTATCCTATCCTATCCTCTATCCTATCCTATCCTCTATCCTATCCTATCCTCTATCCTATCCTATCCTCTATCCTATCCTATCCTCTATCCTATCCTATCCTCTATCCTATCCTCTATCCTATCCTCTATCCTATCCTATCCTCTATCCTATCCAATCCTCTATCCTATCCTATCCTCTACCCTATCATATCCTCTATCCTATAATATCTTCTATCCTATCCTATCCTCTATCCTATCCTATCCTCTATCCTATCCTATCTTGTATCCTATCCTATCCTCTATACTATCCTCTATCCTATCCTATCCTCTATTCTATCCTATCCTCTATCCTATCCTATCCTCTATCCTATCCTATCCTCTATCCTATCCTATCCTCTATCCTATCCTATCCTCTATCCTATCCTATCCTCTATATTATCCTATCCTCTATCCTATCCTATCCTCTATCCTATCCTATCCTCTATCCTATCCTATCCTCTATCCTATCCTATCCTGTATCCTATCCAATCCTCTATCCTATCCTATCATCTATCCTCTATCCTATCCAATCCTCTATCCTATCCTATCCACTATCCTATCATATCCTCTATCCTATAATATCCTCTATGCTATCATATCCTCTATCCAATCCTCTATCGTATCCTATCCTCTATCCTATCCTATCCTCTATACTATCCTCTATCCTATCCTATCCTCTATTCTATCAAATCCCCTATCCTATCGTCTATCCTATCCTACCCACTATAATATCGTATACTCTATCATATCCTATCCTCTATCCTGCAATATCATCTATCCGTTCCTACTCTCTATCCTAACCTATTCTCTATCCTATCCTCTATCCTATCCTCTATCCTACCCTATCATCTATCCTATCAAATCCCCTATCCTATCCTCTATCCTGTCGTATCTTCTATCCTATCCTATCTTCTATCCTATCCTATCCTCTATCCTATCAAATCCCCAATCCTATCCTCTATCCTATCCTATCCTCTATCCTATCCTATCCTCTATCCTATCCTATCCTCCATCCTATCCTATCCTCTATCCTATCCTATCCTCTATCCTATGCTAGCCTCTATCCTATCCTATCCTCTATCCTATCCTATCCTCTATCCTATCCTGTCCTCTATCCTATCCTATCCTCCATCCTAGCCTATCCTCAATCCTATCCTTTCCTGTATCCTATCCAATCCTCTATCCTATCCTATCCTCTATCCTCTATCCTATCCTATCCTCTATCCTATCCTATCCTCTATCCTATCCTATCCTCTATCCTATCCTATCCTCTATCCTATCCTATCTTCTATCCTATCCTATCCTCTATCCTATCAAATCCCCTATCCTATCCTCTATCCTAACCTATCCTGTATCCTATCCAATCCTCTATCCTATCCTATCATCTATCCTCTATCCTATCCAATCCTCTATCCTATCCTATCCACTATCCTATCATATCCTCTATCCTATAATATCCTCTATCCTATCATATCCTCTATCCAATCCTCTATCGTATCCTATCCTCTATCCTATCCTATCCTCTATACTATCCTCTATCCTATCCTATCCTCTATTCTATCAAATCCCCTATCCTATCGTCTATCCTATCCTACCCACTATAATATCGTATACTCTATCATATCCTATCCTCTATCCTGCAATATCATCTATCCGTTCCTACTCTCTATCCTAACCTATTCTCTATCCTATCCTCTATCCTATCCTCTATCCTATCCTCTATCCTACCCTATCCTCTATCCTATCAAATCCCCTATCCTATCCTCTATCCTGTCGTATCCTCTATCCTATCCTATCTTCTATCCTATCCTATCCTCTATCCTATCAAATCCCCTATCCTATCCTCTATCCTATCCTATCCTCTATCCTATCCTATCCTCTATCCTATCCTATCCTCTATCCTATCCTATCCTCTATCCTATCCTATCCTCTATCCTATCCTATCCTCTATCCTATCCTATCTTCTATCCTATCCTATCCTCTATCCTATCAAATCCCCTACCCTCTCCTCTGTCCTATCCTATCCTCTATCCTACCCTATCCTCTATCCTATCCTATCCTCTATCCTATCCTATCCTCTATACTATCCTCTATCCTATCCTATCCTCTATTCTATCAAATCCCCTATCCTATCGTCTATCCTATCATATCCTGTATCCTATCCAATCCTGTATCCTATCCTATCATATATCCTCAAGTCTATCCTTTCCTGTATCCTAGCCTATCCTCTATCCTGTCCTATCCAATCCCCTAACCTATCCTCTATCCTATCCTATCCTCTATCCAATCCTCTATCCTATCCTATCCTCTATCCTATCCTCTATCCTAGCCTATCCTCTATCCTATCCTATCCAATCCCCTAACCTATGCTCTATCCTATCCTATCCTCTATCCTATCCTATCCTCTATCCTATCCTATCCTCTATCCTATTCTATCCTCTATCCTATCCTATCCTCTATCCTATACTATCATCTATCCTATCCTCTATTCTATCCTATCCTCTATCCTATCCTATCCTCTATCCTATCCTATCCTCTATCCTATCCTATCCTCTATCCTATCCTATCCTCTATCCTATCCTATCCTCTATCCTATCCTATCCCTTATCCTATCCTATCCTCTATCCCATCCTATCCTCTATCCTATGCTATCCTCTATCCTATCCTATCCTCTATCCTATCCTATCCTCTATCCTATCCTATCCTCTATCCTATCCTATCCTCTATCCTATCCTCTATCCTATCCTCTATCCTATCCTCTATCCTATCCTCTATCCTATCCTATCCTCTATCCTATCCAATCATCTATCCTATCCTATCCTCTATCCTATCCTATCCTCTATACTATCCTATCCTCTATCCTATCCTATCCTCTATCCTATCCTATCCTCTATCCTATCCTATCCTCTATCCTATCCTATCCTCTATCCTATCCTATCTTGTATCCTATCCTATCCTCTATCCTATCAAATCCCCTATCCTATCCTCTATCCTAACCTATCCTGTATCCTATCCAATGCTCTATCCTATCCTATCATCTATCCTCTATCCTAGCCAATCCTCTATCCTATCCTATCCACTATCCTATCATATCCTCTATCCTATAGATCCTCTATCCTATCATATCCTCTATCCAATCCTCTATCGTATCCTATCCTCTATGCTATCCTATCCTCTATACTATCCTCTATCCTATCCTATCCTCTATTCTATCAAATCCCCTATCCTATCGTCTATCCTATCCTACCCACTATAATATCGTATACTCTATCATATCCTATCCTCTATCCTGCAATATCATCTATCCGTTCCTACTCTCTATCCTAACCTATTCTCTATCCTATCCTCTATCCTATCCTCTATCCTACCCTATCATCTATCCTATCAAATCCCCTATCCTATCCTCTACCCTGTCGTATCCTCTATCCTATCCTATCTTCTATCCTATCCTATCCTCTATCCTATCAAATCCCCTATCCTATCCTCTACCCTATCCTATCCTCTATCCTATCCTATCCTCTATCCTATCCTATCCTCTATCCTATCCTATCCTCTATCCTATCCTATCCTCTATCCTATCCTATCCTCTATCCTATCCTATCCTCTATCCTATCCTATCCTCTATCCTATCCTATCCTCTATCCTATCCTATCCTCTATCCTATCCTATCCTCTATCCTATCCTATCCTCCATCCTATCCTATCCTCTATATTATCCTATCCTCTATCCTATCCTATCCTCTATCCTATCCTATCCTCTATCCTATCCTATCCTCTATCCTATCCTATCCTCTATATTATCCTATCCTCTATCCTATCCTATCCTCTATCCTATCCTATCGTCTATCCTATCCTATCCCCTATCATATCCTCTATCCTATCCTATCCTCTATCCTATCCTATCCTCTATCCTATCCTATCCTCAATCCTATCCTATCCTCTATCCTATCCTATCTTCTATCCTATCCTATCCTCTATCCTATCAAACCCCCTATCCTATCCTCTATCCTAACCTATCCTGTATCCTATCCTCTATCCTAACCTATCCTGTATCCTATCCAATCCTCTATCCTATCCTATCATCTACCCTCTATCCTATCCAATCCTCTACCCTATCCTATCCACTATCCTATCATATCCTCTATCCTATAATATCCTCTATCCTATCATATCCTCTATCCAATCTTCTATCGTATCCTATCCTCTATCCTATCCTATCCTCTATCCTATCCTATCTTCTATCCTATCCTATCCTCTATCCTATCAAATCCCCTACCCTCTCCTCTGTCCTATCCTATCCTCTATCCTACCCTATCCTCTATCCTATCCTATCCTCTATCCTATCCTATCCTCTATACTATCCTCTATCCTATCCTATCCTCTATTCTATCAAATCCCCTATCCTATCGTCTATCCTATCCTATCCTGTATCCTATACAATCCTGTATCCTATCCTATCATATATCCTCAAGTCTATCCTTTCCTGTATCCTATCCAATCCTCTATCCTATCCTATCATCTATCCTATCCTGTCCTCTATCCTATCCTATCCTCTATCCTATCCTCTATCCTAGCCTATCCTCTATCCTATCCTATCCAATCCCCTAACCTATCCTCTATCCTATCCTATCCTCTATCCAATCCTCTATCCTATCCTATCCTCTCTCCTATCCTATCCTCTATCCTATCCTATCCTCTATCCTATCCTATCCTCTATCCTATCCTATCCTCTATCCTATCCTATCCTCTATCCTATCCTATCCTCTATCCTATTCTATCCTCTATCCTATCCTATCCTCTATCCTATACTATCATCTATCCTATCCTCTATCCTATCCTATCCTCTATCCTATCCTATCCTCTATCCTATCCTATCCTCTATCCTATCCTATCCTCTATCCTATCCAATCCTCTATCCTATCCTATCCTCTACCCTATCATATCCTCTATCCTATAATATCCTCTATCCTATCCTATCCTCTATCCTATCCTATCCTCTATACTATCCTATCCTCTATCCTATCCTATCCTCTATCCTATCCTATCCTCTATCCTATCCTATCCTCTATCCTATCCTATCCTCTATCCTATCCTATCTTGTATCCTATCCTATCCTCTATCCTATCAAATCCCCTATCCTATCCTCTATCCTAACCTATCCTGTATCCTATCCAATCCTCTATCCTATCCTATCATCTATCCTCTATCCTAGCCAATCCTCTATCCTATCCTATCCACTATCCTATCATATCCTCTATCCTATAGATCCTCTATCCTATCATATCCTCTATCCAATCCTCTATCGTATCCTATCCTCTATACTATCCTCTATCCTATCCTATCCTCTATTCTATCAAATCCCCTATCCTATCGTCTATCCTATCCTACCCACTATAATATCGTATACTCTATCATATCCTATCCTCTATCCTGCAATATCATCTACCCGTTCCTACTCTCTATCCTAACCTATTCTCTATCCTATCCTCTATCCTATCCTATCCTCTATCCTATCCTATCCTCTATCCTATCCTATCCTCTATCCTATCCTATCCTCTATCCTATCCTATCCTCTATCCTATCCTATCCTCTATCCTATCCTATCCTCTATCCTATCCTATCCTCTATCCTATCCTATCCTTTATATTATCCTATCCTCTATCCTATCCTATCCTCTATCCTATCCTATCCTCTATCCTATCCTATCCTCTATCCTATCCTATCCTCTATCCTATCCTATCCTCTGTATTATCCTATCCTCTATCCTATCCTATCCTCTATCCTATCCTATCGTCTATCCTATCCTATCCCCTATCATATCCTCTATCCTATCCTATCCTCTATCCTATCCTATCCTCTATCCTATCCTATCCTCTATCCTATCCTATCCTCTATCCTATCCTATCTTCTATCCTATCCTATCCTCTATCCTATCCTATCCACTATCCTATCATATCCTCTATCCTATAATATACTCTATCCTATCATATCCTCTATCCAATCTTCTATCGTATCCTATCCTCTATCCTATCCTATCCTCTATCCTATCCTATCTTCTATCCTATCCTATCCTCTATCCTATCAAATCCCCTACCCTCTCCTCTGTCCTATCCTATCCTCTATCCTACCCTATCCTCTATCCTATCCTATCCTCTATCCTATCCTATCCTCTATACTATCCTCTATCCTTTCCTATCCTCTATTCTATCAAATCCCCTATCCTATCGTCTATCCTATCCTATCCTGTATCCTATCCAATTCTGTATCCTATCCTATCATATATCCTCAAGTCTATCCTTTCCTGTATCCTATCCAATCCTCTATCCTATCCTATCATCTATCCTATCCTGTCCTCTATCCTATCCTCTATCCTAGCCTATCCTCTATCCTATCCTATCCAATCCCCTAACCTATGCTCTATCATATCCTACCAACTATAATATCGTATACTCTATCATATCCTATCCTCTATCCTATAATATCATCTATCCGTTCCTACTCTCTATCCTAACCTATTCTCTATCCTATCCTCTATCCTAAGCTATCATCTATCCTATCAAATCCCCTATCCTATCCTCTATCCTGTCGTATCCTCTATCCTATCCTATCTTCTATCCTATCCTATCCTCTATCCAATCAAATCCCCTATCCTATCCTCTATCCTATCCTATCCTCTATCCTATCCTCTATCCTATCCTATCCTCTATCCTATCCTATCCTCTATCCTATCCTATCCTCTATCGTATCCTATCATCTATCCTATCATATCCTCTATCCTATCCTATCCTCTATCCTATCCTATCCTCTATCCTATCCTATGCTCTATCCTATCCTATCGGCTATCCTATCATCTATCCTATCCTATCCTCTATCCTATCCTATCCTCTCTCCTATCCTATCCTCTATCCTATCCTATCCTCTATCCTATCCTATCCTCTATCCTATCCTATCCTCTATCCTATCCTATCCTCTATCCTATCCTATCCTCTATCCTATCCTATCCTCTATCCTATCCTATCCTCTATCCTATCCAATCCTCTATCCTATCCTATCCTCTATCCTATCATATCCTCTATCCTATAATATCCTCTATCCTATCCTATCCTCTATCCTATCCAATCCTCTATCCTATCCTATCCTCTATCCTATCATATCCTCTATCCTATAATATCCTCTATCCTATCATATCCTCTATACTATCCTCTATCCTATCCTATCCTCTATCCTATCCTATCCTCTATCCTATCCTATCCTCTATACTATCCTATCCTCTATCCTATCCTATCCTCTATCCTATCCTATCCTCTATCCTATCCTATCCTCTATCCTATCCTATCCTCTATCCTATCCTATCCTCTATCCCATCCTATCCTCTATCCTATCCTATCCTCTATCCTATCCTATCCTCTATCCTATCCTATCCTCTATCCTATCCTATGCTCTATCCTATCCTATCCTCTATCCTATCCTATCCTCTATCCTATCCTATCTTCTATCCTATCCTATCCTCTATCCAATCAAATCCCCTATCCTATCCTCTATCCTATCCTATCCTCTATCCTATCCTCTATCCTATCCTATCCTCTATCCTATCCTATCCTCTATCCTATCCTATCATCTATCCTATCATATCCTCTATCCTATCCTATCCTCTATCCTATCCTATCCTCTATCCTATCCTATGCTCTATCCTATCCTATCGTCTATCCTATCCTCTATCCTATCCTATCCTCTATCCTATCCTATCCTCTCTCCTATCCTATCCTCTATCCTATCCTATCCTCTATCCTATCCTATCCTCTATCCTATCCTATCCTCTATCCTATCCTATCCTCTATCCTATCCTATCCTCTATCCTATCCTATCCTCTATCCTATTCTATCCTCTATCCTATCCTATCCTCTATCCTATCCTATCCTCTATCCTATCCTATCCAATCCCCTATCCTATCCTATCCTCTAGCCTATCCTATCCTCTATCCTATCCTACCGTTTGTCCTATCTTATCCTCTAGCCTATCCTATCCTCTATCCTATCCTACCGTTTGTCCTATCATATCCACTATTCTATCCCATCCTCTATCCTATCCTATCCTCTATCATATCCTATCCTCTATCCTATCCTACCGTTTGTCCTATCCTATCCTCTATCCTATCCTATCCTCTATCCTATCGTACCCTCTATCCTATCCTATCCTCCATAGTAACCTATCCTCTATCCTATCCTCTATCCTATCCTATCCTCTATCCTATCCTATCCTCTATCCTATCCTATCCTCTATCCTATCCTATCCTCTATCCTATCCTATCTTCTATCCTATCCTATCCTCTCTCCTATCAAATCCCCTATCCTATCCTCTATCCTAACCTATCCTGTATCCTATCCAATCCTCTATCCTATCCTATCATCTATCCTCTATCCTATCCAATCCTCTATCCTATCCTATCCACTATCCTATCATATCCTCTATCCTATAATATCCTCTATCCTATCATATCCTCTATACTATCCTCTATCCTATCCTATCCTCTATCCTATCCTATCCTCTATCCTATCCTATCCTCTATACTATCCTATCCTCTATCCTATCCTATCCTCTATCCTATCCTATCCTCTATCCTCTATCCTATCCTATCCTCTATCCTATCCTATCCTCTATCCTATCCTATCCTCTATCCTATCCTATCCTCTATCCTATCCTATCCTCTATCCTATCCTATCCTCTATCCTATCCTATCCTCTATCCTATCCTATGCTCTATCCTATCCTATCCTCTATCCTATCCTATCCTCTATCCTATCCTATGCTCTATCCTATCCTATCGTCTATCCTATCGTCTATCCTATCCTCTATCCTATCCAATCCTCTATCCTATCCTATCCTCTATCCTATAATATCCTCTATCCTATCCTATCCTCTATCCTATCCAATCCTCTATCCTATCCTATCCTCTATCCTATCATATCCTCTATCCTATAATATCCTCTATCCTATCCTATCCTCTATCCTATCCAATCCTCTATCCTATCCTATCCTCTATCCTATCATATCCTCTATCCTATAATATCCTCTATCCTATCCTATCCTCTATCCTATCCAATCCTCTATCCTATCCTATCCTCTATCCTATCATATCCTCTATCCTATAATATCCTCTATCCTATCCTATCCTCTATCCTATCCTATCCTCTATACTATCCTATCCTCTATCCTATCCTATCCTTTATCCTATCCTATCGTCTATCCTATCGTCTATCCTATCCTCTATCCTATCCAATCCTCTATCCTATCCTATCTTCTATCCTATCCTATCCTCTATCCAATCAAATCCCCTATCCTATCCTCTATTCTATCCTCTATCCTATCCTATCCTCTATCCTATCCTATCCTCTATCCTATTCTATCCTCTATCCTATCCTATCCTCTATCCTATCCTATCCTCTATCCTATCCTATCCTCTATCCCATCCTATCATCTATCCTATCCTATGCTCTATCCTATCCTATCCTCTATCCTATCCTATCCTCTATCCTATCCTCTATCGTAGCCTATCCTCTATCCTATCCTATCCAATCCCCTAACCTATGCTCTATCCTATCCTACCCACTATAATATCGTATACTCTATCATATCCTATCCTCTATCCTATAATATCATCTATCCGTTCCTACTCTCTATCCTAACCTATTCTCTATCCTATCCTCTATCCTATCCTCTATCCTAAGCTATCATCTATCCTATCAAATCCCCTATCCTATCCTCTATCCTGTCGTATCCTCTATCCTATCCTATCTTCTATCCTATCCTATCCTCTATCCAATCAAATCCCCTATCCTATCCTCTATCCTATCCTCTATCCTATCCTATCCTCTATCCTATCCTATCCTCTATCCTATCCCATCCTCTATCCTATCCTATCATCTATCCTATCCTATGCTCTATCCTATCCTATCCTCTATCCTATCCTATCCTCTATCCTATCCTATCCTCTATCCTATCCTATGCTCTATCCTATCCTATCCTCTATCCTATCCTATCCTCTATCCTCTATCCTATCCTATCCTCTATCCTATCCTATCGTCTATACTATCCTATCCTCTATCCTATCCTATCCTCTATCCTATCCTATGCTCTATCCTATCCTATCGTCTATCCTATCGTCTATCCTATCCTCTATCCTATCCAATCCTCTATCCTATCCTATCCTCTATCCTATCATATCCTCTATCCTATAATATCCTCTATCCTATCCTATCCTCTATCCAATCCTCTATCCTATCCTATCCTCTATCCTATCCTCTATCCTATCCTATCCAATCCCCTAACCTATGCTCTATCCTATCCTACCCACTATAATATCGTATACTCTATCATATCCTATCCTCTATCCTATAATATCATCTATCCGTTCCTACTCTCTATCCTAACCTATTCTCTATCCTATCCTCTATCCTATCCTCTATCCTAAGCTATCATCTATCCTATCAAATCCCCTATCCTATCCTCTATCCTGTCGTATCCTCTATCCTATCCTATCTTCTATCCTATCCTATCCTCTATCCAATCAAATCCCCTATCCTATCCTCTATCCTATCCTATCCTCTATCCTATCCTATCTTCTATCCTATCCTATCCTCTATCCAATCAAATCCCCTATCCTATCCTCTATCCTATCCTATCCTCTATCCTATCCTATCCTCTATCCTATCCTATCATCTATCCTATCATATCCTCTATCCTATCCTATCCTCTATCCTATCCTATCCTCTATCCTATCCTATGCTCTATCCTATCCTATCGTCTATCCTATCCTCTATCCTATCCTATCCTCTATCCTATCCTATCCTCTCTCCTATCCTATCCTCTATCCTATCCTATCCTCTATCCTATCCTATCCTCTATCCTATCCTATCCTCTATCCTATCCTATCCTCTATCCTATCCTATCCTCTATCCTATCCTATCCTCTATCCTATTCTATCCTCTATCCTATCCTATCCTCTATCCTATCCTATCCTCTATCCTATCCTATCCTCTATCCTATCCTCTATCCTATCCTCTATCCTATCCTCTATCCTATCCTCTATCCTATCCTCTATCCTATCCTATCCTCTATCCTATCCAATCCTCTATCCTATCCTATCCTCTATCCTATCATATCCTCTATCCTATAATATCCTCTATCCTATCCTATCCTCTATCCTATCCAATCCTCTATCCTATCCTATCCTCTATCCTATCATATCCTCTATCCTATAATATCCTCTATCCTATCCTATCCTCTATCCTATCCTATCCTCTATAATATCCTATCCTCTATCCTATCCTATCCTCTATCCTATCCTATCCTCTATCCTATCCTATCCTCTATCCTATCCTATCCTCTATCCTATCCTATCCTCTATCCTATCCTATCTTCTATCCTATCCTATCCTCTCTCCTATCAAATCCCCTATCCTATCCTCTATCCTAACCTATCCTGTATCCTATCCAATCCTCTATCCTATCCTATCATCTATCCTCTATCCTATCCAATCCTCTATCCTATCCTATCCACTATCCTATCATATCCTCTATCCTATAATATCCTCTATCCTATCATATCCTCTATACTATCCTCTATCCTATCCTATCCTCTATCCTATCCTATCCTCTATCCTATCCTATCCTCTATACTATCCTATCCTCTATCCTATCCTATCCTCTATCCTATCCTATCCTCTATCCTCTATCCTATCCTATCCTCTATCCTATCCTATCCTCTATCCTATCCTATCCTCTATCCTATCCTATCCTCTATCCTATCCTATCCTCTATCCTATCCTATCCTCTATCCTATCCTATCCTCTATCCTATCCTATGCTCTATCCTATCCTATCCTCTATCCTATCCTATCCTCTATCCTCTATCCTATTCTATCCTCTATCCTATCCTATCGTCTATACTATCCTATCCTCTATCCTATCCTATCCTCTATCCTATCCTATGCTCTATCCTATCCTATCGTCTATCCTATCGTCTATCCTATCCTCTATCCTATCCAATCCTCTATCCTATCCTATCCTCTATCCTATAATATCCTCTATCCTATCCTATCCTCTATCCTATCCAATCCTCTATCCTATCCTATCCTCTATCCTATCATATCCTCTATCCTATAATATCCTCTATCCTATCCTATCCTCTATCCTATCCAATCCTCTATCCTATCCTATCCTCTATCCTATCATATCCTCTATCCTATAATATCCTCTATCCTATCCTATCCTCTATCCTATCCAATCCTCTATCCTATCCTATCCTCTATCCTATCATATCCTCTATCCTATAATATCCTCTATCCTATCCTATCCTCTATCCTATCCTATCCTCTATACTATCCTATCCTCTATCCTATCCTATCCTTTATCCTATCCTATCGTCTATCCTATCGTCTATCCTATCCTCTATCCTATCCAATCCTCTATCCTATCCTATCCTCTATCCTATCATATCCTCTATCCTATAATATCCTCTATCCTATCCTATCCTCTATCCAATCCTCTATCCTATCCTATCCTCTATCCTATCCTCTATCGTAGCCTATCCTCTATCCTATCCTATCCAATCCCCTAACCTATGCTCTATCCTATCCTACCCACTATAATATCGTATACTCTATCATATCCTATCCTCTATCCTATAATATCATCTATCCGTTCCTACTCTCTATCCTAACCTATTCTCTATCCTATCCTCTATCCTATCCTCTATCCTAAGCTATCATCTATCCTATCAAATCCCCTATCCTATCCTCTATCCTGTCGTATCCTCTATCCTATCCTATCTTCTATCCTATCCTATCCTCTATCCAATCAAATCCCCTATCCTATCCTCTATCCTATCCTCTATCCTATCCTATCCTCTATCCTATCCTATCCTCTATCCTATCCTATCCTCTATCCTATCCTATCATCTATCCTATCCTATGCTCTATCCTATCCTATCCTCTATCCTATCCTATCCTCTATCCTATCCTCTATCGTAGCCTATCCTCTATCCTATCCTATCCAATCCCCTAACCTATGCTCTATCCTATCCTACCCACTATAATATCGTATACTCTATCATATCCTATCCTCTATCCTATAATATCATCTATCCGTTCCTACTCTCTATCCTAACCTATTCTCTATCCTATCCTCTATCCTATCCTCTATCCTAAGCTATCATCTATCCTATCAAATCCCCTATCCTATCCTCTATCCTGTCGTATCCTCTATCCTATCCTATCTTCTATCCTATCCTATCCTCTATCCAATCAAATCCCCTATCCTATCCTCTATCCTATCCTCTATCCTATCCTATCCTCTATCCTATCCTATCCTCTATCCTATCCCATCCTCTATCCTATCCTATCATCTATCCTATCCTATGCTCTATCCTATCCTATCCTCTATCCTATCCTATCCTCTATCCTATCCTATCCTCTATCCTATCCTATGCTCTATCCTATCCTATCCTCTATCCTATCCTATCCTCTATCCTCTATCCTATCCTATCCTCTATCCTATCCTATCGTCTATACTATCCTATCCTCTATCCTATCCTATCCTCTATCCTATCCTATGCTCTATCCTATCCTATCGTCTATCCTATCGTCTATCCTATCCTCTATCCTATCCAATCCTCTATCCTATCCTATCCTCTATCCTATCATATCCTCTATCCTATAATATCCTCTATCCTATCCTATCCTCTATCCAATCCTCTATCCTATCCTATCCTCTATCCTATCCTCTATCCTATCCTATCCAATCCCCTAACCTATGCTCTATCCTATCCTACCCACTATAATATCGTATACTCTATCATATCCTATCCTCTATCCTATAATATCATCTATCCGTTCCTACTCTCTATCCTAACCTATTCTCTATCCTATCCTCTATCCTATCCTCTATCCTAAGCTATCATCTATCCTATCAAATCCCCTATCCTATCCTCTATCCTGTCGTATCCTCTATCCTATCCTATCTTCTATCCTATCCTATCCTCTATCCAATCAAATCCCCTATCCTATCCTCTATCCTATCCTATCCTCTATCCTATCCTATCTTCTATCCTATCCTATCCTCTATCCAATCAAATCCCCTATCCTATCCTCTATCCTATCCTATCCTCTATCCTATCCTCTATCCTATCCTATCCTCTATCCTATCCTATCCTCTATCCTATCCTATCCTCTATCCTATCCTATCATCTATCCTATCATATCCTCTATCCTATCCTATCCTCTATCCTATCCTATCCTCTATCCTATCCTATGCTCTATCCTATCCTATCCTCTATCCTATCCTATCCTCTATCCTATCCTATCCTCTATCCTATCCTATCCTCTATCCTATCCTATCCTCTATCCTATTCTATCCTCTATCCTATGCTATCCTCTATCCTATCCTATCCTCTATCCTATCCTATCCTCTATCCTATCCTATCCTCTATCCTATTCTATCCTCTATCCTATGCTATCCTCTATCCTATACTATCATCTATCCTATCCTCTATCCTATCCTATCCTCTATCCTACCCTATCCTCTATCCTATCCTATCCTCTATCCTATCCTATCCTCTATCCTATCCTATCCTCTATCCTATCCTATCCTCTATCCTATCCTATCCTCTATCCTATGCTATCCTCTATCCTATCCTATCCTCTATCCTATCCTATCCTCTATAATATCCTATCCTCTATCCTATCCTATCCTCTATCCTATCCTCTATCCTATCCTATCCTCTATCCTATCCAATCCTCTATCCTATCCTATCCTCTACCCTATCATATCCTCTATCCTATAATATCCTCTATCCTATCCTATCCTCTATCCTATCCTATCCTCTATACTATCCTATCCTCTATCCTATCCTATCCTCTATCCTATCCTATCCTCTATCCTATCCTATCCTCTATCCTATCCTATCCTCTATCCTATGCTATCCTCTATCCTATCCTATCCTCTATCCTATCCTATCCTCTATAATATCCTATCCTCTATCCTATCCTATCCTCTATCCTATCCTCTATCCTATCCTCTATCCTATCCTCTATCCTATCCTATCCTCTATCCTATCCAATCCTCTATCCTATCCTATCCTCTACCCTATCATATCCTCTATCCTATAATATCCTCTATCCTATCCTATCCTCTATCCTATCCTCTATCCTAAGCTATCATCTATCCTATCAAATCCCCTATCCTATCCTCTATCCTGTCGTATCCTCTATCCTATCCTATCTTCTATCCTATCCTATCCTCTATCCAATCAAATCCCCTATCCTATCCTCTATCCTATCCTCTATCCTATCCTATCCTCTATCCTATCCTATCCTCTATCCTATCCTATCCTCTATCCTATCCTATGATCTATCCTATCCTATGCTCTATCCTATCCTATCCTCAATCCTATCCTATCCTCTATCCTATCCTCTATCGTAGCCTATCCTCTATCCTATCCTATCCAATCCCCTAACCTATGCTCTATCCTATCCTACCCACTATAATATCGTATACTCTATCATATCCTATCCTCTATCCTATAATATCATCTATCCGTTCCTACTCTCTATCCTAACCTATTCTCTATCCTATCCTCTATCCTATCCTCTATCCTAAGCTATCATCTATCCTATCAAATCCCCTATCCTATCCTCTATCCTGTCGTATCCTCTATCCTATCCTATCTTCTATCCTATCCTATCCTCTATCCAATCAAATCCCCTATCCTATCCTCTATCCTATCCTATCCTCTATCCTATCCTATCTTCTATCCTATCCTATCCTCTATCCAATCAAATCCCCTATCCTATCCTCTATCCTATCCTATCCTCTATCCTATCCTCTATCCTATCCTATCCTCTATCCTATCCTATCCTCTATCCTATCCTATCCTCTATCCTATCCTATCATCTATCCTATCATATCCTCTATCCTATCCTATCCTCTATCCTATCCTATCCTCTATCCTATCCTATGCTCTATCCTATCCTATCCTCTATCCTATCCTATCCTCTATCCTATCCTATCCTCTATCCTATCCTATCCTCTATCCTATCCTATCCTCTATCCTATTCTATCCTCTATCCTATGCTATCCTCTATCCTATCCTATCCTCTATCCTATCCTATCCTCTATCCTATCCTATCCTCTATCCTATTCTATCCTCTATCCTATGCTATCCTCTATCCTATACTATCATCTATCCTATCCTCTATCCTATCCTATCCTCTATCCTACCCTATCCTCTATCCTATCCTATCCTCTATCCTATCCTATCCTCTATCCTATCCTATCCTCTATCCTATCCTATCCTCTATCCTATCCTATCCTCTATCCTATCCTATCCTCTATCCTATGCTATCCTCTATCCTATCCTATCCTCTATCCTATCCTATCCTCTATAATATCCTATCCTCTATCCTATCCTATCCTCTATCCTATCCTCTATCCTATCCTATCCTCTATCCTATCCAATCCTCTATCCTATCCTATCCTCTACCCTATCATATCCTCTATCCTATAATATCCTCTATCCTATCCTATCCTCTATCCTATCCTATCCTCTATACTATCCTATCCTCTATCCTATCCTATCCTCTATCCTATCCTATCCTCTATCCTATCCTATCCTCTATCCTATCCTATCCTCTATCCTATGCTATCCTCTATCCTATCCTATCCTCTATCCTATCCTATCCTCTATAATATCCTATCCTCTATCCTATCCTATCCTCTATCCTATCCTCTATCCTATCCTCTATCCTATCCTCTATCCTACCCTATCCTCTATCCTATCCTATCCTCTATCCTATCCTATCCTCTATCCTATCCTATCCTCTATCCTATCCTATCCTCTATCCTATCCTATCCTCTATCCTATGCTATCCTCTATCCTATCCTATCCTCTATCCTATCCTATCCTCTATAATATCCTATCCTCTATCCTATCCTATCCTCTATCCTATCCTCTATCCTATCCTATCCTCTATCCTATCCAATCCTCTATCCTATCCTATCCTCTACCCTATCATATCCTCTATCCTATAATATCCTCTATCCTATCCTATCCTCTATCCTATCCTATCCTCTATACTATCCTATCCTCTATCCTATCCTATCCTCTATCCTATCCTATCCTCTATCCTATCCTATCCTCTATCCTATCCTATCCTCTATCCTATGCTATCCTCTATCCTATCCTATCCTCTATCCTATCCTATCCTCTATAATATCCTATCCTCTATCCTATCCTATCCTCTATCCTATCCTCTATCCTATCCTCTATCCTATCCTCTATCCTATCCTATCCTCTATCCTATCCAATCCTCTATCCTATCCTATCCTCTACCCTATCATATCCTCTATCCTATAATATCCTCTATCCTATCCTATCCTCTATCCTATCCTATCCTCTATACTATCCTATCCTCTATCCTATCCTATCCTCTATCCTATCCTATCCTCTATCCTATCCTATCCTCTATCCTATCCTATCCTCTATCCTATCCTATCTTGTATCCTATCCTATCCTCTATCCTATCAAGTCCCCTATCCTATCCTCTATCCTAACCTATCCTGTATCCTATCCAATCCTCTATCCTATCCTATCATCTATCCTCTATCCTAGCCAATCCTCTATCCTATCCTATCCACTATCCTATCATATCCTCTATCCTATAGATCCTCTATCCTATCATATCCTCTATCCAATCCTCTATCGTATCCTATCCTCTATACTATCCTGTATCCTATCCTATCCTCTATTCTATCAAATCCCCTACCCTATCGTCTATCCTATCCTACCCACTATAATATCGTATACTCTATCATATCCTATCCTCTATCCTGCAATATCATCTATCCGTTCCTACTCTCTATCCTAACCTATTCTCTATCCTATCCTCTATCCTATCCTCTATCCTACCCTATCATCTATCCTATCAAATCCCCTATCCTATCCTCTATCCTGTCGTATCCTCTATCCTATCCTATCTTCTATCCTATCCTATCCTCTATCCTATCAAATCCCCTATCCTACCCTCTACCCTATCCTATCCTCTATCCTATCCTATCCTCTATCCTATCCTATCCTCTATCCTATCCTATCCTCTATCCTATCCTATCCTCTATCCTATCCTATCCTCTATCCTATCCTGTCCTCTATCCTATCCTATCCTCTATCCTATCCTATCCTCTATATTATCCTATCCTCTATCCTATCCTATCCTCTATCCTATCCTATCCTCTATCCTATCCTATCCTCTATCCTATCCTATCCTCTATATTATCCTATCCTCCATCCTATCCTATCCTCTATCCTATCCTATCGTCTATCCTATCCTATCCCCTATCATATCCTCTATCCTATCCTATCCTCTATCCTATCCCATCCTCTATCCTATCCTATCTTCTATCTTATCCTATCCTCTATCCTATCCTATCTTCTATCCTATCCTATCCTCTATCCTATCAAACCCCCTATCCTATCCTCTATCCGAACCTATCCTGTATCCTATCCTCTATCCTAACCTATCCTGTATCCTATCCAATCCTCTATCCTATCCTATCATCTACCCTCTATCCTATCCAATCCTCTACCCTATCCTATCCACTATCCTATCATATCCTCTATCCTATAATATCCTCTATCCTATCATATCCTCTATCCAATCTTCCATCGTATCCTATCCTCTATCCTATCCTATCCTCTATCCTATCCTATCTTCTATCCTATCCTATCCTCTATCCTATCAAATCCCCTACCCTCTCCTCTGTCCTATCCTATCCTCTATCCTACCCTATCCTCTATCCTATCCTATCCTCTATCCTATCCTATCCTCTATACTATCCTCTATCCTATCCTGTCCTCTATCCTATCCTATCCTCTATCCTATCCTCTATCCTAGCCTATCCTCTATCCTATCCTATCCAATCCCCTAACCTATCCTCTATCCTATCCTATCCTCTATCCAATCCTCTATCCTATCCTATCCTCTATCCTATCCTCTATCCTAGCCTATCCTCTATCCTATCCTATCCAATCCCCTAACCTATGCTCTATCCTATCCTACCCACTATAATATCGTATACTCTATCATATCCTATCCTCTATCCTATAATATCATCTATCCGTTCCTACTCTCTATCCTAACCTATTCTCTATCCTATCCTCTATCCTATCCTCTATCCTAAGCTATCATCTATCCTATCAAATCCCCTATCCTATCCTCTATCCTGTCGTATCCTCTATCCTATCATATCCTCTATCCTATCCTATGCTCTATCCTATCCTATCCTCTATCCTATCCTATGCTCTATCCTATCCTATCGTCTATCCTATCCTCTATCCTATCCTATCCTCTATCCTATCCTATCCTCTCTCCTATCCTATCCTCTATCCTATCCTATCCTCTATCCTATCCAATCCTCTATCCTATCCTATCCTCTATCCTATCATATCCTCTATCCTATAATATCCTCTATCCTATCCTATCCTCTATCCTATCCAATCCTCTATCCTATCCTGTCCTCTATCCTATCATATCCTCTATCCTATAATATCCTCTATCCTATCCTATCCTCTATCCTATCCTATCCTCTATACTATCCTATCCTCTATCCTATCCTATCCTCTATCCTATCCTATCCTCTATCCTATCCTATCCTCTATCCTATCCTATCCTCTATCCTATCCTATCCTCTATCCTAGCCTATCCTCTATCCTATCCTATCCAATCCCCTAACCTATCCTCTATCCTATCCTATCCTCTATCCAATCCTCTATCCTATCCTATCCTCTATCCTATCCTCTATCCTAGCCTATCCTCTATCCTATCCTATCCAATCCCCTAACCTATGCTCTATCCTATCCTACCCACTATAATATCGTATACTCTATCATATCCTATCCTCTATCCTATAATATCATCTATCCGTTCCTACTCTCTATCCTAACCTATTCTCTATCCTATCCTCTATCCTATCCTCTATCCTAAGCTATCATCTATCCTATCAAATCCCCTATCCTATCCTCTATCCTGTCGTATCCTCTATCCTATCATATCCTCTATCCTATCCTATCCACTATCCTATCCTATCCTCTATCCTATCCTATGCTCTATCCTATCCTATCGTCTATCCTATCCTCTATCCTATCCTATCCTCTATCCTATCCTATCCTCTCTGCTATCCTATCCTCTATCCTATCCTATCCTCTATCCTATCCAATCCTCTATCCTATCCTATCCTCTATCCTATCATATCCTCTATCCTATAATATCCTCTATCCTATCCTATCCTCTATCCTATCCAATCCTCTATCCTATCCTATCCTCTATCCTATCATATCCTCTATCCTATAATATCCTCTATCCTATCCTATCCTCTATCCTATCCTATCCTCTATCCTATCCTATCCTCTATCCTATCCTATCCTCTATCCTATCCTATCCTCTATCCTATCCTATCCTCTATCCTATCCTATCCTCTATCCTATCCTATCCTCTATCCTATCCTATCCTCTATCCTATCCTATGCTCTATCCTATCCTATCCTCTATCCTATCCTATCCTCTATCCTAACCTATCCTGTATCCTATCCAATCCTCTATCCTATCCTATCCACTATCCTATCATATCCTCTATCCTATAATATCCTCTATCCTATCATATCCTCTATACTATCCTCTATCCTATCCTATCCTCTATCCTATCCTATCCTCTATCCTATCCTATCCTCTATACTATCCTATCCTCTATCCTATCCTATCCTCTATCCTATCCTATCCTCTATCCTATCCTATCCTCTATCCTATCCTATCCTCTATCCTATCCTATCCTCTATCCTATCCTATCCTCTATCCTATCCTATCCTCTATCCTATCCTATCCTCTATCCTATCCTATGCTCTATCCTATCCTATCCTCTATCCTATCCTATCCTCTATCCTCTCCTATCCTCTATCCTATCCTATGCTCTATCCTATCCTATCCTCTATCCTATCCTATCCTCTATCCTCTATCCTCTATCCTATCCTATCCTCTATCCTATCCTATCGTCTATACTATCCTATCCTCTATCCTATCCTATCCTCTATCCTATCCTATGCTCTATCCTATCCTATCGTCTATCCTATCGTCTATCCTATCCTCTATCCTATAATATCCTCTATCCTATCCTATCCACTATCCAATCCTCTATCCTATAATATCCTCTATCCTATCCTCTATCCTAGCCTATCCTCTATCCTATCCTATCCAATCCCCTAACCTATGCTCTATCCTATCCTACCCACTATAATATCGTATACTCTATCCTATCCTACCCACTATCCTATAATATCATCTATCCGTTCCTACTCTCTATCCTAACTTATTCTCTATCCTATCCTCTATCCTATCCTCTATCCTATCCTATCCTCTATCCTATCCTATCCTCTATCCTATCCTATCCTCTATCCTATCCTATCCTCTATCCTATCCTATCCTCTATCCTATCCTATCCTCTATCCTATCCTATCCTCTATCCTATCCTATCCTCTATCCTATCCTATCCTCTATCCTATCCTATCCTCTATCCTATCCTATCCTCTATCCTATCCTATCCTCTATCCTATCCTATCCTCTATCCTATCCTATCCTCTATCCTATCCTATCCTCTATCCTATCCTATCCTCTATCCTATCCTATCCTCTATCCTATCCTATCCTATCCTCTATCCTATCCTATCGTCTATACTATCCTATCCTCTATCCTATCCTATCCTCTATCCTATCCTATGCTCTATCCTATCCTATCGTCTATCCTATCGTCTATCCTATCCTCTATCCTATCCAATCCTCTATCCTATCCTATCCTCTATCCTATCATATCCTCTATCCTATAATATCCTCTATCCTATCCTATCCTCTATCCAATCCTCTATCCTATCCTATCCTCTATCCTATCCTCTATCGTAGCCTATCCTCTATCCTATCCTATCCAATCCCCTAACCTATGCTCTATCCTATCCTACCCACTATAATATCGTATACTCTATCATATCCTATCCTCTATCCTATAATATCATCTATCCGTTCCTACTCTCTATCCTAACCTATTCTCTATCCTATCCTCTATCCTATCCTCTATCCTAAGCTATCATCTATCCTATCAAATCCCCTATCCTATCCTCTATCCTGTCGTATCCTCTATCCTATCCTATCTTCTATCCTATCCTATCCTCTATCCAATCAAATCCCCTATCCTATCCTCTATCCTATCCTATCCTCTATCCTATCCTCTATCCTATCCTATCCTCTATCCTATCCTATCCTCTATCCTATCCTATCCTCTATCCTATCCTATCATCTATCCTATCCTATGCTCTATCCTATCCTATCCTCTATCCTATCCTATCCTCTATCCTATCCTATCCTCTATCCTATCCTATGCTCTATCCTATCCTATCCTCTATCCTATCCTATCCTCTATCCTCTATCCTATCCTATCCTCTATCCTATCCTATCGTCTATACTATCCTATCCTCTATCCTATCCTATCCTCTATCCTATCCTATCCTCTCTCCTATCCTATCCTCTATCCTATCCTATCCTCTATCCTATCCTATCCTCTATCCTATCCTATCCTCTATCCTATCCTATCCTCTATCCTATCCTATCCTCTATCCTATTCTATCCTCTATCCTATGCTATCCTCTATCCTATACTATCATCTATCCTATCCTCTATCCTATCCTATCCTCTATCCTATCCTATCCTCTATCCTATCCTATCCTCTATCCTATCCTATCCTCTATCCTATCCTATCCTCTATCCTATCCTATCCTCTATCCTATCCTATCCTCTATCCTATCCTATCCTCTATCCTATGCTATCCTCTATCCTATCCTATCCTCTATCGTATCCTATCCTCTATAATATCCTATCCTCTATCCTATCCTATCCTCTATCCTATCCTCTATCCTATCCTCTATCCTATCCTATCCTCTATCCTATCCAATCCTCTATCCTATCCTATCCTCTACCCTATAATATCCTCTATCCTATAATATCCTCTATCCTATCCTATCCTCTATCCTATCCTATCCTCTATACTATCCTATCCTCTATCCTATCCTATCCTCTATCCTATCCTATCCTCTATCCTATCCTATCCTCTATCCTATCCTATCTTGTATCCTATCCTATCCTCTATCCTATCAAGTCCCCTATCCTATCCTCTATCCTAACCTATCCTGTATCCTATCCAATCCTCTATCCTATCCTATCATCTATCCTCTATCCTAGCCAATCCTCTATCCTATCCTATCCACTATCCTATCATATCCTCTATCCTATAGATCCTCTATCCTATCATATCCTCTATCCAATCCTCTATCGTATCCTATCCTCTATGCTATCCTATCCTCTATACTATCCTCTATCCTATCCTATCCTCTATTCTATCAAATCCCCTACCCTATCGTCTATCCTATCCTACCCACTATAATATCGTATACTCTATCATATCCTATCCTCTATCCTGCAATATCATCTATCCGTTCCTACTCTCTATCCTAACCTATTCTCTATCCTATCCTCTATCCTATCCTCTATCCTACCCTATCATCTATCCTATCAAATCCCCTATCCTATCCTCTATCCTGTCGTATCCTCTATCCTATCCTATCTTCTATCCTATCCTATCCTCTATCCTATCAAATCCCCTATCCTACCCTCTACCCTATCCTATCCTCTATCCTATCCTATCCTCTATCCTATCCTATCCTCTATCCTATCCTATCCTCTATCCTATCCTATCCTCTATCCTATCCTATCCTCTATCCTATCCTATCCTCTATCCTATCCTATCCTCTATCCTATCCTATCCTCTATATTATCCTATCCTCTATCCTATCCTATCCTCTATCCTATCCTATCCTCTATCCTATCCTATCCTCTATCCTATCCTATCCTCTATATTATCCTATCCTCTATCCTATCCTATCCTCTATCCTATCCTATCGTCTATCCTATCCTATCCCCTATCATATCCTCTATCCTATCCTATCCTCTATCCTATCCTGTCCTCTATCCTATCCTATCCTCTATCCTATCCTATCCTCTATCCTATCCTATCTTCTATCCTATCCTATCCTCTATCCTATCAAACCCCCTATCCTATCCTCTATCCTAACCTATCCTGTATCCTATCCTCTATCCTAACCTATCCTGTATCCTATCCAATCCTCTATCCTATCCTATCATCTACCCTCTATCCTATCCAATCCTCTACCCTATCCTATCCACTATCCTATCATATCCTCTATCCTATAATATCCTCTATCCTATCATATCCTCTATCCAATCTTCCATCGTATCCCATCCTCTATCCTATCCTATCCTCTATCCTATCCTATCTTCTATCCTATCCTATCCTCTATCCTATCAAATCCCCTACCCTCTCCTCTGTCCTATCCTATCCTCTATCCTACCCTATCCTCTATCCTATCCTATCCTCTATCCTATCCTATCCTCTATACTATCCTCTATCCTATCCTATCCTCTATTCTATCAAATCCCCTATCCTATCGTCTATCCTATCCTATCCTGTATCCTATCCAATCCTGTATCCTATGCTATCATATATCCTCAAGTCTATCCTTTCCTGTATCCTATCCAATCCTCTATCCTATCCTATCATCTATCCTATCCTGTCCTCTATCCTATCCTATCCTCTATCCTATCCTCTATCCTAGCCTATCCTCTATCCTATCCTATCCAATCCCCTAACCTATCCTCTATCCTATCCTATCCTCTATCCAATCCTCTATCCTATCCTATCCTCTATCCTATCCTCTATCCTAGCCTATCCTCTATCCTATCCTATCCAATCCCCTAACCTATGCTCTATCCTATCCTACCCACTATAATATCGTATACTCTATCATATCCTATCCTCTATCCTATAATATCATCTATCCGTTCCTACTCTCTATCCTAACCTAGTCTCCATCCTATCCTCTATCCTATCCTCTATCCTAAGCTATCATCTATCCTATCAAATCCCCTATCCTATCCTCTATCCTGTCGTATCCTCTATCCTATCCTATCTTCTATCCTATCCTATCCCCTATCCAATCAAATCCCCTATCCTATCCTCTATCCTATCCTATCCTCTATCCTATCCTATCCTCTATCCTATCCTATCCTCTATCCTATCCTATCCTCTATCCTATCCTATCATCTATCCTATCATATCCTCTATCCTATCCTATCCTCTATCCTATCCTATCCTCTATCCTATCCTATGCTCTATCCTATCCTATCGTCTATCCTATCCTCTATCCTATCCTATCCTCTATCCTATCCTATCCTCTCTCCTATCCTATCCTCTATCCTATCCTATCCTCTATCCTATCCTATCCTCTATCCTATCCTATCCTCTATCCTATCCTATCCTCTATCCTATCCTATCCTCTATCCTATCCTATCCTCTATCCTATTCTATCCTCTATCCTATCCTATCCTCTATCCTATCCTATCCTCTATCCTATCCTATCCTCTATCCTATCCTCTATCCTATCCTCTATCCTATCCTCTATCCTATACTCTATCCTATCCTATCCTCTATCCTATCCAATCCTCTATCCTATCCTATCCTCTATCCTATCATATCCTCTATCCTATAATATCCTCTATCCTATCCTATCCTCTATCCTATCCTATCCTCTATACTATCCTATCCTCTATCCTATCCTATCCTCTATCCTATCCTATCCTCTATCCTATCCTATCCTCTATCCTATCCTATCCTCTATCCTATCCTATCCTCTATAATATCCTATCCTCTATCCTATCCTATCTTCTATCCTATCCTATCCTCTCTCCTATCAAATCCCCTATCCTATCCTCTATCCTAACCTATCCTGTATCCTATCCAATCCTCTATCCTATCCTATCATCTATCCTCTATCCTATCCAATCCTCTATCCTATCCTATCCACTATCCTATCATATCCTCTATCCTATAATATCCTCTATCCTATCATATCCTCTATACTATCCTCTATCCTATCCTATCCTCTATCCTATCCTATCCTCTATCCTATCCTATCCTCTATACTATCCTATCCTCTATCCTATCCTATCCTCTATCCTATCCTATCCTCTATCCTATCCTATCCTCTATCCTATCCTATCCTCTATCCTATCCTATCCTCTATCCTATCCTATCCTCTATCCTATCCTATCCTCTATCCTATCCTATCCTCTATCCTATCCTATCCTCTATCCTATCCTATCCTCTATCCTATCCTATCCTCTATCCTATCCTATGCTCTATCCTATCCTATCCTCTATCCTATCCTATCCTCTATCCTAACCTATCCTGTATCCTATCCAATCCTCTATCCTATCCTATCATCTATCCTCTATCCTATCCAATCCTCTATCCTATCCTATCCACTATCCTATCATATCCTCTATCCTATAATATCCTCTATCCTATCCTATCCTCTATCCAATCCTCTATCCTATAATATCCTCTATCCTATCCTCTATCCTAGCCTATCCTCTATCCTATCCTATCCAATCCCCTAACCTATGCTCTATCCTATCCTACCCACTATAATATCGTATACTCTATCCTATCCTACCCACTATCCTATAATATCATCTATCCGTTCCTACTCTCTATCCTAACCTATTCTCTATCCTATCCTCTATCCTATCCTCTATACTAACCTATGCTCTATCCTATCCTATCGTCTATCCTATCCTCTATCCTATCCTATCCTCTATCCTATCCTATCCTCTCTCCTATCCTATCCTCTATCCTATCCTATCCTCTATCCTATCCTATCCTCTATCCTATCCTATCCTCTATCCTATCCTATCCTCTATCCTATCCTATCCTCTATCCTATCCTATCCTCTATCCTATCCTATCCTCTATCCTATCCTATCCTCTATCCTATCATATCCTCTATCCTGTAATATCCTCTATCCTATCCTATCCTCTATCCTATCCAATCCTCTATCCTATCCTATCCTCTATCCTATCATATCCTCTATCCTATAATATCCTCTATTATATCCTATCCTCTATCCTATCCTATCCTCTATCCTATCCTATCATCTATCCTATCATATCCTCTATCCTATCCTATCCTCTATCCTATCCTATCCTCTATCCTATCCTATCGTCTATCCTATCCTCTATCCTATCCTATCCTCTATCCTATCCTATCCTCTATCCTATCCTATCCTCTATCCTATCCTATTCTCTATCCTATCCTATCCTCTATCCTATCCTATCCTCTATCCTATCCTATCCTCTATCCTATCCTATCCTCTATCCTATCCTATCCTCTATCCTATCCTCTATCCTATCCTCTATCCTATCCTCTATCCTATCCTCTATCCTATCCTCTATCCTATCCTCTATCCTATCCTATCCTCTATCCTATTAAATCCTCTATCCTATCCTATCCTCTATCCTATCATATCCTCTATCCTATAATATCCTCTATCCTATCCTATCCTCTATCCTATCCTATCCTCTATACTATCCTATCCTCTATCCTATCCTATCCTCTATCCTATCCTATCCTCTATCCTATCCTATCCTCTATCCTATCCTACTCTCTATCCTAACCTATTCTCTATCCTATCCTCTATCCTATCCTCTATCCTAAGCTATCATCTATCCTATCAAATCCCCTATCCTATCCTCTATCCTGTCGTATCCTCTATCCTATCCTACCTTCTATCCTATCCTATCCTCTATCCAATCAAATCACCTATCCTATCCTCTATTCTATCCTATCCTTCCTATCCTATCCTCTATCCTATCCTATCCTCTATCCTATCCTATCCTCTATCCTATCCTATCATCTATCCTATCATATCCTCTATCCTATCCTATCCTCTATCCTATCCTCTCCTCTATCCTATCCTATGCTCTATCCTATCCTATCGTCTATCCTATCCTCCATCCTATCCTATCCTCTATCCTATCCTCTATCCTATCCTATCCTCTATCCTATCCAATCCTCTATCGTATCCTATCCTCTATCCTATCATATCCTCTATCCTATAATATCCTCTATTATATCCTATCCTCTATCCTATCCTATCCTCTATCCTATCCTATCATATATCCTATCATATCCTCTATCCTATCCTATCCTCTATCCTATCCTATCCTCTATCCTATCCTATGCTCTATCCTATCCTATCGTCTATCCTATCCTCCTATCCTATCCTATCCTCTATCCTATAATATCCTCTATATATCCTATTCTCTATCCTATCCTATCCTCTATCCTATCTATCCTCTATCCTATCCTATCCTCTATCCTATCCTATCCTCTATCTATCCTATCCTCTATCCTATCCTATCCTCTATCCTATCCTATCCTCTATCCTATCCTATCCTCTATCCTATCCTATCCTCTATCCTATCCTATCCTCTATCCTATCCTATCCTCTATCCTATCCTATCCTCTATCCTATCCTATCCTCTATCCTATCCTATCCTCTATCCTATCCTATCCTCTATCCTATCCTATCCTCTATCCTATCCTATCCTCTATCCTATCCTATCCTCTATCCTATCCTATCCTCTATCCTATCCTATCCTCTATCCTATCCTATCCTCTATCCTATCCTATCCTCTATCCTATCCTATCCTCTATCCTATCCTATCCTCTATCCTATCCTATCCTATCCTCTATCCTATCCTATCCTCTATCCTATCCTATCCTCTATCCTATCCTATCCTCTATCCTATCCTATCCTCTATCCTATCCTATCCTCTATCCTATCCTATCCTCTATCCTATCCTATCCTCTATCCTATCCTACTCCTCTATCCTATCCTATCCTCTATCCTATCCTATCCTCTATCCTATCCTATCCTCTATCCTATCCTATCCTCTATCCTATCCTATCCTCTATCCTATCCTATCCTCTATCCTATCCTATCCTCTATCCTATCCTATCCTCTATCCTATCCTCTATCCTATCCTATCCTCTATCCTATCCTATCCTCTATCCTATCCTATCCTCTATCCTATCCTATCCTCTATCCTATCCTATCCTCTATCCTATCCTATCCTCTATCCTATCCTATCCTCTATCCTATCCTATCCTCTATCCTATCCTATCCTCTATCCTATCCTATCCTCTATCCTATCCTATCCTCTATCCTATCCTATCCTCTATCCTATCCTATCCTCTATCCTATCCTATCCTCTATCCTATCCTATCCTCTATCCTATCCTATCCTCTATCCTATCCTATCCTCTATCCTATCCTATCCTCTATCCTATCCTATCCTCTATCCTATCCTATCCTCTATCCTATCCTATCCTCTATACTATCCTATCCTCTATCCTATCCTATCCTCTATCCTATCCTATCCTCTATCCTATCCTATCCTCTATCCTATCCTATCCTCTATCCTATCCTATCCTCTATCCTATCCTATCCTCTATACTATCCTATCCTCTATCCTATCCTATCCTCTATCCTATCCTATCCTCTATCCTATCCTATCCTCTCTCCTATCCTATCCTCTATCCTATCCTATCCTCTATCCTATCCTATCTTCTATCCTGTCCTATCCTCTATCCTATCAATCCCCTATCCTATCCTCTGTCCTAACCTATCCTGTATCCTATCCAATCCTCTATCCTATCCTATCATCTATCCTCTATCCTATCCAATCCTGTATCCTATCCTATCATCTATCCTATCATATCCTCTATCCTATCCTATCCTCTATCCTATCATATCCTCTATCCTATCCTATGCTCTATCCTATCCTATCGTCTATCCTATCCTCTATCCTATCCTATCCCCTATCCTATCCTATCCTCTATCCTATCCTATCCTCTATCCTATCCTATTCTCTATCCTATCCTATCCTGTATCCTATCCTATCCTCTATCCTATCCTATCCTCTATCCTATCCTATCCTCTATCCTATCCTATCCTCTATCCTATCCTCTATGCTATCCTCTATCCTATCCTCTATCCTATCCTCTATCCTATCCTCTATCCTATCCTCTATGCTATCCAATCCTCTATCCTATCCTATCCTCTATCCTATCATATCCTCTATCCTATAATATCCTCTATCCTATCCTATCCTCTATCCTATCCTATCCTCTATACTATCCTATCCTCTATCCTATCCTATCCTCTATCCTATCCTATCCTCTATCCTATCCTATCCTCTATCCTATCATATCCTCTGTCCTATAATATCCTCTATCCTATCCTATCCTCTATCCTATCCTATCCTCTATACTATCCTATCCTCTATCCTATCCTATCCTCTATCCTATCCTATCCTCTATCCTATCCTATCCTCTATCCTATCCTATCCTCTATCCTATCCTATCCTCTATCCTATCCTATCTTCTATCCTGTCCTATCCTCTATCCTATCAAATCCCCTATCCTATCCTCTATCCTAACCTATCCTGTATCCTATCCAATCCTCTATCCTATCCTATCATCTATCCTCTATCCTATCCAATCCTGTATCCTATCCTATCATCTATCCTATCATATCCTCTATCCTATCCTATCCTCTATCCTATCATATCCTCTATCCTATCCTATGCTCTATCCTATCCTATGGTCTATCCTATCCTCTATCCTATCCTATCCCCTATCCTATCCTATCCTCTATCCTATCCTATCCTCTATCCTATCCTATTCTCTATCCTATCCTATCCTGTATCCTATCCTATCCTCTCTCCTATCCTATCCTCTATCCTATCCTATCCTCTATCCTATCCTATCCTCTATCCTATCCTCTATGCTATCCTCTATCCTATCCTCTATCCTATCCTCTATCCTATGCTCTATCCTATCCTATCCTCTATCCTATCCAATCCTCTATCCTATCCTATCCTCTATCCTATCATATCCTCTATCCTATAATATCCTCTATCCTATCCTATCCTCTATCCTATCCTATCCTCTATACTATCCTATCCTCTATCCTATCCTATCCTCTATCCTATCCTATCTTATATCCTACCCTATCCTCTATCCTATCAAATCCCCTATCCTATCCTCTATCCTAACCTATCCTGTATCCTATCCAATCCTCTATCCTATCCTATCATCTATCCTCTATCCTATCCTATCCACTATCCTATCATATCCTCTATCCTATAATATCCTCTATCCTATCATATCCTCTATACTATCCTCTGATCCTATCCTATCCTCTATCCTATCAAATCCCCTACCCTATCCTCTGCCCTATCCTATCCTCTATCCTACCCTATCCTCTAACCTATCCTATCCTCTATCCTATCCTATCCTCTATACTATCCTCTATCATATCCTATCCTCTATTCTATCAAATCCCCTATGCTATCGTCTATCCTATCCTACCCACTATAATATCGTATACTCTATCATATCCTATCCTCTATCCTGCAATATCATCTATCCGTTCCTACTCTCTATCCTAACCTATTCTCTATCCTATCCTCTATCCTACCCTATCATCTATCCTATCAAATCCCCTATCCTATCCTCTATCCTGTCGTATCCTCTATCGTATCCTATCTTCTATCCTATCCTATCCTCTATCCTATCAAATCCCCTATCCTATCCTCTATCCTATCCTATCCTCTATCCTATCCTATCCTCTATCCTATCCTATCCTCTATCCTATCCTATCCTCTATCCTATCCTATACTCTATCCTATCCTATTCTCTATCCTATCCTATCCTCTATCCTATCCTATCGTCTATCCTATCCTATCCTCTATCCTATGAAATACCCTATCCTATCCTCTATCCTAACCTATCCTGTATCCTATCCAATCCTCTATCCTATCCTATCATCTATCCTCTATCCTATCCAATCCTGTATCCTATCCTATCCACTATCCTATCATATCCTCTATCCTATAATATCCTCTATCCCATCATATCCTCTATACTATCCTCTATCCTATCCTATCCTCTATCCTATCCAGCTTCTATCCTATCCTATCCTCTATCCTATCAAATCCCCTACCCTATCCTCTGTCCTATCCTATCCTCTATCCTACCCTATCCTCTATCCTATCCTATCCTCTATACTATCCTATCCTCTATCCTATCCTCTATCCTATCCTATGCTCTATCCTATCCTATCGTCTATCCTATCCTCTATCCTATCCTATCCTCTATCCTATCCTACCCTCTATCCTATCCTATCCTCTATCCTATCCTATCCTCTATCCTATCCTATCGTCTATCCTATCCTATCCTCTATCCTATCCTATCCTCTATCCTATCCTATCCTCTATCCTATCCTATCCTCTATCCTATCCTATCCTCTATCCTATCCTATCCTCTATCCTATCCTATCCTCTATCCTATCCTATCCTCTATCCTATCCTATCTTCTATCCTGTCCTATCCTCTATCCTATCAAATCCCCTATCCTATCCTCTATCCTAACCTATCCTGTATCCTATCCAATCCTCTATCCTATCCTATCATCTCTCCTCTATCCTATCCAATCCTGTATCCTATCCTATCATTTATCCTATCATATCCTCTATCCTATCCTATCCTCTATCCTATCATATCCTCTATCCTATCCTATGCTCTATCCTATCCTATCGTCTATCCTATCCTCTATCCTATCCTATCCTCTATCCTATCCTATCCTCTATCCTATCCTATACTCTATCCTATCCTATTCTCTATCCTATCCTATCCTCTATCCTATCCTATCCACTATCCTATCCTATCCTCTATCCTATCCTATCCTCTATCCTATCCTATCCTCTATCCTATCCTCTATCCTATCCTCTATCCTATCCTCTATCCTATCCTATCCCCTATCCTATCCAATCCTCCTATCCTATCCTATCCTCTATCCTATCATATCCTCTATCCTATAATATCCTCCATCCTATCCTATCCTCTATCCTATCCTATCCTCTATACTATCCTATCCTCTATCCTATCCTATCCTATCCTCTATCCTATCCTATCCTCTATCCTATCCTATCCTCTATCCTATCCTATCCTCTATCCTATCCTATCCTCTATCATATCCTATCGTCTATCCTATCCTATCCTCTATCCTATCAAATCCCCTATCCTATCCTCTATCCTAACCTATCCTGTATCCTATCCAATCCTCTATCCTATCCTATCATCTATCCTCTATCCTATCCAATCCTGTATCCTATCCTATCCACTATCCTATCATATCCTCTATCCTATAATATCCTCTATCCCATCATATCCTCTATACTATCCTCTATCCTATCCTATCCTCTATCCTATCCAGCTTCTATCCTATCCTCTATCCTATCAAATCCCCTACCCTATCCTCTGTCCTATCCTATCCTCTATCCTACCCTATCCTCTATCCTATCCTATCCTCTATACTATCCTATCCTCTATCCTATCCTCTATCCTATCCTATGCTCTATCCTATCCTATCGTCTATCCTATCCTCTATCCTATCCTATCCTCTATCCTATCCTACCCTCTATCCTATCCTATCCTCTATCCTATCCTATCCTCTATCCTATCCTATCCTCTATCCTATCCTATCCTCTATCCTATCCTATCCTCTATCCTATCCTATCCTCTATTCTATCCTATCCTCTATCCTATCCTCTATCCTATCCTCTATCCTATCCTATCCTCTATTCTATCCAATCCTCTATCCTATCCTATCTTCTATCCTATCATATCCTCTATCCTATAATATCCTCTATCCTATCCTATCCTCTATCCTATCCTATCCTCTATCCTATCCTATCCTCTATCCTATCCTATCCTCTATCCTATCCTCTATCCTATCCTCTATCCTATCCTATCCTCTATCCTATCCAATCCTCTATCCTATCCTATCCTCTATCCTATCATATCCTCTATCCTATAATATCCTCTATCCTATCCTATCCTCTATCCAATCCTCTATCCTATAATATCCTCTATCCTATCCTCTATCCTAGCCTATCCTCTATCCTATCCTATCCAATCCCCTAACCTATGCTCTATCCTATCCTACCCACTATAATATCGTATACTCTATCCTATCCTACCCACTATCCTATAATATCATCTATCCGTTCCTACTCTCTATCCTAACCTATTCTCTATCCTATCCTCTATCCTATCCTCTATCCTATCCTATCCTCTATCCTATCCTATCCTCTATCCTATCCTATCCTCTATCCTATCCTATCCTCTATCCTATCCTATCCTCTATCCTATCCTATCCTCTATCCTATCCTATCCTCTATCCTATCCTATCCTCTATCCTATCCTATCCTCTATCCTATCCTATCCTCTATCCTATCCTATCCTCTATCCTATCCTATCCTCTATCCTATCCTATCCTCTATCCTATCCTATGCTCTATCCTATCCTATCCTCTATCCCATCCTATCCTCTATCCTCTATCCTATCCTATCCTCTATCCTATCCTATCGTCTATACTATCCTATCCTCTATCCTATCCTATCCTCTATCCTATCCTATGCTCTATCCTATCCTATCGTCTATCCTATCGTCTATCCTATCCTCTATCCTATCCAATCCTCTATCCTATCCTATCCTCTATCCTATCATATCGTCTATCCTATAATATCCTCTATCCTATCCTATCCTCTATCCAATCCTCTATCCTATCCTATCCTCTATCCTATCCTCTATCCTAGCCTATCCTCTATCCTATCCTATCCAATCCCCTAACCTATGCTCTATCCTATCCTACCCACTATAATATCGTATACTCTATCCTATCCTACCCACTATCCTGTAATATCATCTATCCGTTCCTACTCTCTATCCTAACCTATTCTCTATCCTATCCTCTATCCTATCCTCTATACTATCCTATGCTCTATCCTATCCTATCGTCTATCCTATCCTCTATCCTATCCTATCCTCTATCCTATCCTATCCTCTCTCCTATCCTATCCTCTATCCTATCCTATCCTCTATCCTATCCTATCCTCTATCCTATCCTATCCTCTATCCTATCCTATCCTCTATCCTATCCTATCCTCTATCCTATCCTATCCTCTATCCTATCCTATCCTCTATCCTATCCTATCCTCTATCCTATCCTATCCTCTATCCTATCCTATCCTCTATCCTATCCTATCCTCTATCCTATCATATCCTCTATCCTATAATATCCTCTATCCTATCCTATCCTCTATCCTATCCAATCCTCTATCCTATCCTATCCTCTATCCTATCATATCCTCTATCCTATAATATCCTCTATTATATCCTATCCTCTATCCTATCCTATCCTCTATCCTATCCTATCATCTATCCTATCATATCCTCTATCCTATCCTATCCTCTATCCTATCCTATCCTCTATCCTATCCTATCGTCTATCCTATCCTCTATCCTATCCTATCCTCTATCCTATCCTATCCTCTATCCTATCCTATCCTCTATCCTATCCTATTCTCTATCCTATCCTATCCTCTATCCTATCCTATCCTCTATCCTATCCTATCCTCTATCCTATCCTATCCTCTATCCTATCCTATCCTCTATCCTATCCTATCATCTATCCTATCATATCCTCTATCCTATCCTATCCTCTATCCTATCCTATCCTCTATCCTATCCTATGCTCTATCCTATCCTATCGTCTATCCTATCCTCCATCCTATCCTATCCTCTATCCTATCCTCTATCCTATCCTCTATCCTATCCTATCCTCTATCCTATCCTATCATATATCCTATCATATCCTCTATCCTATCCTATCCTCTATCCTATCCTATCCTCTATCCTATCCTATGCTCTATCCTATCCTATCGTCTATCCTATCCTCTATCCTATCCTATCCTCTATCCTATCAAATCCCCTACCCTATCCTCTGTCCTATCCTATCCTCTATCCTACCCTATCCTCTATCCTATCCTATCCTCTATCCTATCCTATCCTCTATCCTATCCTATCCTCTATCCTATCCTATCCTCTATCCTATCCTATCCTCTATTCTATCCTATCCTCTATCCTATCCTATCCTCTATTCTATCCAATCCTCTATCCTATCCTATCTTCTATCCTATCATATCCTCTATCCTATAATATCCTCTATCCTATCCTATCCTCTATCCTATCCTATCCTCTATCCTATCCTATCGTCTATCCTATCCTATCCTCTATCCTATCCTATCCTCTATCCTATCCTATCCTCTATCCTATCCTATCCTCTATCCTATCCTATCCTCTATCCTATCCTATCCTCTATCCTATCCTATCCTCTATCCTATCCTATCTTCTATCCTGTCCTATCCTCTATCCTATCAAATCCCCTATCCTATCCTCTATCCTAACCTATCCTGTATCCTATCCAATCCTCTATCCTATCCTATCATCTATCCTCTATCCTATCCAATCCTGTATCCTATCCTATCATCTATCCTATCATATCCTCTATCCTATCCTATCCTCTATCCTATCATATCCTCTATCCTATCCTATGCTCTATCCTATCCTATCGTCTATGCTATCCTCTATCCTATCCTATCCTCTATCCTATCCTATCCTCTATCCTATCCTATACTCTATCCTATCCTATTCTCTATCCTATCCTATCCTCTATCCTATCCTATCCACTATCCTATCCTATCCTCTATCCTATCCTATCCTTTATCCTATCCTATACTCTATCCTATCCTATTCTCTATCCTATCCTATCCTCTATCCTATCCTATCCACTATCCTATCCTATCCTCTATCCTATCCTATCCTCTATCCTATCCTATCCTCTATCCTAACCTATCCTCTATCCTATCCTCTATCCTATCCTCTATCCTATCCTCTATCCTATCCTATCCCCTATCCTATCCAATCCTCTATCCTATCCTATCCTCTATCCTATCATATCCTCTATCCTATAATATCCTCCATCCTATCCTATCCTCTATCCTATCCTATCCTCTATACTATCCTATCCTCTATCCTATCCTATCCTATCCTCTATCCTATCCTATCCTCTATCCTATCCTATCCTCTATCCTATCCTATCCGCTATCCTATCCTATCCTCTATCCTATCCTATCGTCTATCCTATCCTATCCTCTATCCTATCAAATCCCCTATCCTATCCTCTATCCTATCCTATCCTGTATCCTATCCAATCCTCTATCCTATCCTATCATCTATCCTCTATCCTATCCAATCCTGTATCCTATCCTATCCACTATCCTATCATATCCTCTATCCTATAATATCCTCTATCCCATCATATCCTCTATACTATCCTCTATCCTATCCTATCCTCTATCCTATCCAGCTTCTATCCTATCCTATCCTCTATCCTATCCTATCCTCTATCCTATCCTACCCTCTATCCTATCCTATCCTCTATCCTATCATATCCTCTATCCTATCCTATCCTCTATCCTATCCTATCCTCTATCCTATCCTATCCTCTATCCTATCCTATCCTCTATTCTATCCTATCCTCTATCCTATCCTCTATCCTATCCTCTATCCTATCCTATCCTCTATTCTATCCAATCCTCTATCCTCTCCTATCTTCTATCCTATCATATCCTCTATCCTATAATATCCTCTATCCTATCCTATCCTCTATCCTATCCTATCCTCTATCCTATCCTATCCTCTATCCTATCCTATCCTCTATCCTATCCTCTATCCTATCCTCTATCCTATCCTATCCTCTATCCTATCCAATCCTCTATCCTATCCTATCCTCTATCCTATCATATCCTCTATCCTATAATATACTCTATCCTATCCTATCCTCTATCCTATCCTATCCTCTATACTATCCTATCCTCTATCCTATCCTATCCTCTATCCTATCCTATCCTCTATCCTATCCTATCCTCTATCCTATCCTATCCTCTATCCTATCCTATCCTCTATCCTATCCTATCTTCTATCCTATCCTATCCTCTATCCTATCCTATCCTCTATCCTATCCTATCCTCTATCCTATCCAATCCTCTATCCTATCCTATCCTCTATCCTATCATATCCTTTATCCTATAATATCCTCTATCCTATCCTATCCTCTATCCTATCCTATCCTCTATTCTATCCTATCCTCTATCCTATCCTATCCTATCCTCTATCCTATCCTATCCTCTATCCTATCCTATCCTCTATCCTATCCTATCCTCTATCCTATCCTATCGTCTATCCTATCCTATCCTCTATCCTATCAAATCCCCTATCCTATCCTCTATCCTAACCTATCCTGTATCCTATCCAATCCTCTATCCTATCCTATCATCTATCCTCTATCCTATGCAATCCTGTATCCTATCCTATCCACTATCCTATCATATCCTCTATCCTATAATATCCTCTATCCCATCATATCCTCTATACTATCCTCTATCCTATCCTATCCTCTATCATATCCAGCTTCTATCCTATCCTATCCTCTATCCTATCAAATCCACTACCCTATCCTCTGTCCTATCCTATCCCCTATCCTACCCTATCCTCTATCCTATCCTATCCTCTATACTATCCTATCCTCTATCCTATCCTCTATCCTATCCTCTATCCTATCCTATGCTCTATCCTATCCTATCGTCTATCCTATCCTCTATCCTATCCTATCCTCTATCCTATCCTACCCTCTATCCTATCCTATCCTCTATCCTATCCTATCCTCTATCCTATCCTATCCTCTATCCTATCCTATCCTCTATCCTATCCTCTATCCTCTATCCTATCCTATCCTCTATCCTATCCTCTATCCTATCCTCTATCCTATCCTATCCTCTATCCTATCCAATCCTCTATCCTATCCTATCCTCTATCCTATCATATCCTCTATCCTATAATATCCTCTATCCTATCCTATCCTCTATCCTATCCTATCCTCTATACTATCCTATCCTCTATCCTATCCTATTCTCTATCCTATCCTATCCTCTATCCTATCCTATCCTCTATCCTATCAAATCCCCTACCCTATCGTCTGTCCTATCCTATCCTCTATCCTACCCTATCCTCTATCCTATCCTATCCTCTATCCTATCCTATCCTCTATACTATCCTCTATCATATCCTATCCTCTATTCTATCAAATCCCCTATGCTATCGTCTATCCTATCCTACCCACTATAATATCGTATACTCTATCATATCCTATCCTCTATCCTGCAATATCATCTATCCGTTCCTACTCTCTATCCTAACCTATTCTCTATCCTATCCTCTATCCTACCCTATCATCTATCCTATCAAATCCCCTATCCTATCCTCTATCCTGTCGTATCCTCTATCCTATCCTATCTTCTATCCTATCCTATCCTCTATCCTATCAAATCCCCTATCCTATCCTCTATCCTATCCTATCCTCTATCCTATCCTATCCTCTATCCTATCCTATCCTCTATCCTATCCTATCGTCTATCCTATCCTATCCTCTATCCTATCCTATCCTCTATCCTATCCTATCCTCTATCCTATCCTATCCTCTATCCTATCCTATCTTCTATCCTATCCTATCCTCTATCCTATCCTATCCTCTATCCTATCCTATCCTCTATCCTATCCTATCCTCTATCCTATCCTATCCTCTATCCTATCCTATCCTCTATCCTATCCTATCCTCTATCCTATCCTATCCTCTATCCTATCCTATCCTCTATCCTATCCTATCCTCTATCCTATCCTATCCTCTATCCTATCCTATCCTCTATCCTATCCTATCCTCTATCCTATCCTATCCTCTATCCTATCCAATCCTCTATCCTATCCTATCCTCTATCCTATCATATCCTCTATCCTATAATATCCTCCATCCTATCCTATCCTCCATCCTATCCTATCCTCTATCCTATCCTATCCTCTATCCTATCCTATCCTCTATCCTATCCTATCCTCTATCCTATCCTATCCTCTATCCTATCCTATCCTCTATCCTATCCTATCCTCTATCCTATCCTATCCTCTATCCTATCCTATCCTCTATCCTATCCTATCCTCTATCCTATCCTATCCTCTATCCTATCCTATCTTCTATCCTGTCCTATCCTCTATCCTATCAAATCCCCTATCCTATCCTCTATCCTAACCTATCCTGTATCCTATCCAATCCTCTATCCTATCCTATCATCTATCCTCTATCCTATCCAATCCTGTATCCTATCCTATCATCTATCCTATCATATCCTCTATCCTATCCTATCCTCTATCCTATCATATCCTCTATCCTATCCTATGCTCTATCCTATCCTATCGTCTATCCTATCCTCTATCCTATCCTATCCTCTATCCTATCCTATCCTCTATCCTATCCTATACTCTATCCTATCCTATTCTCTATCTTATCCTATCCTCTATCCTATCCTATCCACTATCCTATCCTATCCTCTATCCTATCCTATCCTCTATCCTATCCTATCCTCTATCCTATCCTCTATCCTATCCTCTATCCTATCCTATCCTCTATAATATCATATCCTCTATCCTATAATATCCTCCATCCTATCCTATCCTCTATCCTATCCTATCCTCTATACTATCCTATCCTCTATCCTATCCTATCCTATCCTCTATCCTATCCTATCCTCTATCCTATCCTATCCTCTATCCTATCCTATCCTCTATCCTATCCTATCCTCTATCCTATCCTATCGTCTATCCTATCCTATCCTCTATCCTATCAAATCCCCTATCCTATCCTCTATCCTAACCTATCCTGTATCCTATCCAATCCTCTATCCTATCCTATCATCTATCCTCTATCCTATCCAATCCTGTATCCTATCCTATCCACTATCCTATCATATCCCCTATCCTATAATATCCTCTATCCCATCATATCCTCTATACTATCCTCTATCCTATCCTATCCTCTATCCTATCCAGCTTCTATCCTATCCTATCCGCTATCCTATCAAATCCCCTACCCTATCCTCTGTCCTATCCTATCCTCTATCCTACCCTATCCTCTATCCTATCCTATCCTCTATACTATCCTATCCTCTATCCTATCCTCTATCCTATCCTATGCTCTATCCTATCCTATCGTCTATCCTATCCTCTATCCTATCCTATCCTCTATCCTATCCTACCCTCTATCTTATCCTATCCTCTATCCTATCCTATCCTCTATCCTATCCTATCCTCTATCCTATCCTATCCTCTATCCTATCCTATCCTCTATCCTATCCTATCCTCTATTCTATCCTATCCTCTATCCTATCCTCTATCCTATCCTCTATCCTATCCTATCCTCTATTCTATCCAATCCTCTATCCTATCCTATCTTCTATCCTATCATATCCTCTATCCTATAATATCCTCTATCCTATCCTATCCTCTATCCTATCCTATCCTCTATCCTATCCTATCCTCTATCCTATCCTATCCTCTATCCTATCCTCTATCCTATCCTCTATCCTATCCTATCCTCTATCCTATCCAATCCTCTATCCTATCCTATCCTCTATCCTATCATATCCTCTATCCTATAATATCCTCTATCCTATCCTATCCTCTATCCTATCCTATCTTCTATCCTGTCCTATCCTCTATCCTATCAAATCCCCTATCCTATCCTCTATCCTAACCTATCCTGTATCCTATCCAATCCTCTATCCTATCCTATCATCTATCCTCTATCCTATCCAATCCTGTATCCTATCCTATCATCTATCCTATCATATCCTCTATCCTATCCTATCCTCTATCCTATCATATCCTCTATCCTATCCTATGCTCTATCCTATCCTATCGTCTATCCTATCCTCTATCCTATCCTATCCTCTATCCTATCCTATCCTCTATCCTATCCTATACTCTATCCTATCCTATTCTCTATCTTATCCTATCCTCTATACTATCCTATCCACTATCCTATCCTATCCTCTATCCTATCCTATCCTCTATCCTATCCTATCCTCTATCCTATCCTCTATCCTATCCTCTATCCTATCCTCTATCCTATCCTCTATCCCATCCAATCCTCTATCCTATCCTATCCTCTATCCTATCATATCCTCTATCCTATAATATCCTCCATCCTATCCTATCCTCTATCCTATCCTATCCTCTATACTATCCTATCCTCTATCCTATCCTATCCTATCCTCTATCCTATCCTATCCTCTATCCTATCCTATCCTCTATCCTATCCTATCCTCTATCCTGATCCTATCCTCTATCCTATCCTATCGTCTATCCTATCCTATCCTCTATCCTATCAAATCCCCTATCCTATCCTCTATCCTAACCTATCCTGTATCCTATCCAATCCTCTATCCTATCCTATCATCTATCCTCTATCCTATCCAATCCTGTATCCTATCCTATCCACTATCCTATCATATCCCCTATCCTATAATATCCTCTATCCCATCATATCCTCTATACTATCCTCTATCCTATCCTATCCTCTATCCTATCCAGCTTCTATCCTATCCTATCCTCTATCCTATCAAATCCCCTACCCTATCCTCTGTCCTATCCTATCCTCTATCCTACCCTATCCTCTATCCTATCCTATCCTCTATACTATCCTATCCTCTATCCTATCCTCTATCCTATCCTATGCTCTATCCTATCCTATCGTCTATCCTATCCTCTATCCTATCCTATCCTCTATCCTATCCTACCCTCTATCCTATCCTATCCTCTATCCTATCCTATCCTCTATCCTATCCTATCCTCTATCCTATCCTATCCTCTATCCTATCCTATCCTCTATCCTATCCTATCCTCTATTCTATCCTATCCTCTATCCCATCCTCTATCCTATCCTCTATCCTATCCTATCCTCTATTCTATCCAATCCTCTATCCTATCCTATCTTCTATCCTATCATATCCTCTATCCTATAATATCCTCTATCCTATCCTATCCTCTATCCTATCCTATCCTCTATCCTATCCTATCCTCTATCCTATCCTATCCTCTATCCTATCCTCTATCCTATCCTCTATCCTATCCTATCCTCTATCCTATCCAATCCTCTATCCTATCCTATCCGCTATCCTGTCATATCCTCAATCCTATAATATCCTCTATCCTATCCTATCCTCTATCCTATCCTATCCTCTATACTATCCTATCCTCTATCTATCCTATCCTCTATCCTATCCTATCCTCTATCCTATCCTATCCTCTATCCTATCCTATCCTCTATCCTATCCTATCCTCTATCCTATCCTATCATCTATCCTATCCTATCCTCTATCCTATCCTATCCTCTATCCTATCCTATCCTCTATCCTATCCAATCCTCTATCCTATCCTATCCTCTATCCTATCATATCCTCTATCCTATAATATCCTCCATCCTATCCTATCCTCTATCCTATCCTATCCTCTATACTATCCTATCCTCTATCCTATCCTATCCTATCCTCTATCCTATCCTATCCTCTATCCTATCCTATCCTCTATCCTATCCTATCCTCTATCCTATCCTATCGTCTATCCTATCCTATCCTCTATCCTATCAAATCCCCTATCCTATCCTCTATCCTAACCTATCCTGTATCCTATCCAATCCTCTATCCTATCCTATCATCTATCCTCTATCCTATCCAATCCTGTATCCTATCCTATCCACTATCCCATCATATCCTCTATACTATCCTCTATCCTATCCTATCCTCTATCCTATCCAGCTTCTATCCTATCCTATCCTCTATCCTATCAAATCCCCTACCCTATCCTCTGTCCTATCCTATCCTCTATCCTACCCTATCCTCTATCCTATCCTATCCTCTATACTATCCTATCCTCTATCCTATCCTCTATCCTATCCTATGCTCTATCCTATCCTATCGTCTATCCTATCCTCTATCCTATCCTATCCTCTATCCTATCCTACCCTCTATCCTATCCTATCCTCTATCCTATCCTATCCTCTATCCTATCCTATCCTCTATCCTACCCTATCCTCTATCCTATCCTATCCTCTATCCTATCCTATCCTCTATTCTATCCTATCCTCTATCCTATCCTCTATCCTATCCTCTATCCTATCCTATCCTCTATTCTATCCAATCCTCTATCCTATCCTATCCTCTATCCTATCCTATCCTCTATCCTATCCTATCCTCTATCCTATCAAATCCCCTACCCTATCCTCTGTCCTATCCTATCCTCCATCCTACCCTATCCTCTATCCTATCCTATCCTCTATCCTATCCTATCCTCTATACTATCCTCTATCATATCCTATCCTCTATTCTATCAAATCCCCTATGCTATCGTCTATCCTATCCTACCCACTATAATATCGTATACTCTATCATATCCTATCCTCTATCCTGCAATATCATCTATCCGTTCCTACTCTCTATCCTAACCTATTCTCTATCCTATCCTCTATCCTACCCTATCATCTATCCTATCAAATCCCCTATCCTATCCTCTATCCTGTCGTATCCTCTATCCTATCCTATCTTCTATCCTATCCTATCCTCTATCCTATCAAATCCCCTATCCTATCCTCTATCCTATCCTATCCTCTATCCTATCCTATCCTCTTATCCTATCCTATCCTCTATCCTATCCTATCGTCTATCCTATCCTATCCTCTATCCAGTCCTATCCTCTATCCTATCCTATCCTCTATCCTATCCTATCCTCTATCCTATCCTATCCTCTATCCTATCCTATCCTCTATCCTATCCTATCCTCTATCCTATCCTATCTTCTATCCTGTCCTATCCTCTATCCTATCAAATCCCTATCCTATCCTCTATCCTAACCTATCCTGTATCCTATCCAATCCTCTATCCTATCCTATCATCTATCCTCTATCCTATCCAATCCTGTATCCTATCCTATCATCTATCCTATCATATCCTCTATCCTATCCTATCCTCTATCCTATCATATCCTCTATCCTATCCTATGCTCTATCCTATCCTATCGTCTATCCTATCCTCTATCCTATCCTATCCTCTATCCTATCCTATCCTCTATCCTATCCTATCCTATCCTCTATCCTATCCTATCCTCTATCCTATCCTATCCTCTATCCTATCCTATCCTCTATCCTATCCTATCCTCTATCCTATCCTATCCTCTATTCTATCCTATCCTCTATCCTATCCTCTATCCTATCCTCTATCCTATCCTATCCTCTATTCTATCCAATCCTCTATCCTATCCTATCTTCTATCCTATCATATCCTCTATCCTATAATATCCTCTATCCTATCCTATCCTCTATCCTATCCCATCCTCTATCCTAACCTATCCTGTATCCTATCAATCCTCTATCCTATCCTATCATCTATCCTCTATCCTATCCAATCCTGTATCCTATCCTATCCACTATCCTATCATATCCTCTATCCTATAATATCCTCTATCCCATCATATCCTCTATACTATCCTCTATCCTATCCTATCCTCTATCCTATCCAGCTTCTATCCTATCCTATCCTCTATCCTATCAAATCCCCTACCCTATCCTCTGTCCTATCCTATCCTCTATCATACCCTATCCTCTATCCTATCCTATCCTCTATACTATCCTATCCTCTATCCTATCCTCTATCCTATCCTATGCTCATCTATCCTATCCTATCGTTATCCTAGCCTCTATCCTATCCTATCCTCTATACCTATCCTACCCTCTATCCTATCCTATCCTCTATCCTATCCTATCCTGTATCCTATCCTATCCTCTATCCTCTATCCTATCCTATCCTCTATCCTATCCTATCCTCTATCCTATCCTATCCTCTATTCTATCCTATCCTCTATCCTATCCTCTATCCTATCCTCTATCCTATCCTATCCTCTATTCTATCCAATCCTCTATCCTATCCTATCTTCTATCCTATCATATCCTCTATCCTATAATATCCTCTATCCTATCCTATCCTCTATCCTATCCTATCCTCTATCCTATCCTATCCTCTATCCTATCCTATCCTCTATCCTATCCTCTATCCTATCCTCTATCCTATCCTATCCTCTATTCCTATCCAATCCTCTATCCTATCCTATCCTCTATCCTATCATATCCTCTATCCTATAATATCCTCTATCCTATCCTATCCTCTATCCTATCCTATCCTCTATACTATCCTATCCTCTATCATCCTCTATCCTATCCTATCCTCTATCCTATCCTATCCTCTATCCTATCCTATCCTCTATCCTATCCTATCCTCTATCCTATCCTATCCTCTATCCTATCCTATCCTCTATCCTATCCTATCCTCTATCCTATCCTATCCTCTATCCTATCCTATCCTCTATCCTATCATATCCTCTATCCTATAATATCCTCCATCCTATCCTATCCTCTATCCTATCCTATCCTCTATACTATCCTATCCTCTATCCTATCCTATCCTATCCTCTATCCTATCCAATCCTCTATCCTATCCTATCCTCTATCCTATCATATCCTCTATCCTATAATATCCTCTATCCTATCCTATCCTCTATCCTATCCTATCCTCTATACTATCCTATCCTCTATCCTATCCTATCCTCTATCCTATCCTATCCTCTACCCTATCCTATCCTCTATCCTATCAAATCCCCTACCCTATCCTCTGTCCTATCCTATCCTCTATCCTACCCTATCCTCTATCCTATCCCATCCTCTATCCTATCCTATCCTCTATCCTATCCTATCCTCTATCCTATCCTATCCTCTATCCTATCCTATCCTCTATCCTATCCTATCTTCTATCCTGTCCTATCCTCTATCCTATCAAATCCCCTATCCTATCCTCTATCCTATCAAATCCCCTATCCTATCCTCTATCCTAACCTATCCTGTATCCTATCCAATCCTCTATCCTATCCTATCATCTATCCTCTATCCTATCCAATCCTGTATCCTATCCTATCATCTATCCTATCATATCCTCTATCCTATCCTATCCTCTATCCTATCATATCCTCTATCCTATCCTATGCTCTATCCTATCCTATCGTCTATCCTATCCTCTATCCTATCCTATCCTCTATCCTATCCTATCCTCTATCCTATCCTATCCTCTATCCTATCCTATCCTCTATCCTATCCTATCCTCTATCCTATCCTATCCTCTATCCTATCCTATCCTCTATCCTATCCTATCCTCTATTCTATCCTATCCTCTATCCTATCCTCTATCCTATCCTCTATCCTATCCTATCCTCTATTCTATCCAATCCTCTATCCTATCCTATCATATCCTCTATCCTATAATATCCTCTATCCTATCCTATCCTCTATCCTATCCTATCCTCTATCCTATCCTATCCTCTATCCTATCCAATCCTCTATCCTATCCTATCCTCTATCCTATCATATCCTCTATCCTATAATATCCTCTATCCTATCCTATCCTCTATCCTATCCTATCCTCTATACTATCCTATCCTCTATTCTATCCTATCCTCTATCCTATCCTCTATCCTATCCTCTATCCTATCCTATCCTCTATTCTATCCTATCCTCTATCCTATCCTCTATCCTATCCTCTATCCTATCCTATCCTCTATTCTATCCAATCCTCTATCCTATCCTATCTTCTATCCTATCATATCCTCTATCCTATAATATCCTCTATCCTATCCTATCCTCTATCCTATCCTATCCTCTATCCTATCCTATCCTCTATCCTATCCTATCCTCTATCCTATCCTATCCTCTATCCTATCCTCTATCCTATCCTATCCTCTATCCTATCCAATCCTCTATCCTATCCTATCCTCTATCCTATCATATCCTCCATCCTATAATATCCTCTATCCTATCCTATCCTCTATCCTATCCTATCCTCTATACTATCCTATCCTCTATCCTATCCTATCCTCTATCCTATCCTATCCTCTATCCTATCCTATCCTCTATCCTATCAAATCCCCTACCCTATCCTCTGTCCTATCCTATCCTCCATCCTACCCTATCCTCTATCCTATCCTATCCTCTATCCTATCCTATCCTCTATACTATCCTCTATCATATCCTATCCTCTATTCTATCAAATCCCCTATGCTATCGTCTATCCTATCCTACCCACTATAATATCGTATACTCTATCATATCCTATCCTCTATCCTGCAATATCATCTATCCGTTCCTACTCTCTATCCTAACCTATTCTCTATCCTATCCTCTATCCTACCCTATCATCTATCCTATCAAATCCCCTATCCTATCCTCTATCCTGTCGTATCCTCTATCCTATCCTATCTTCTATCCTATCCTATCCTCTATCCTATCAAATCCCCTATCCTATCCTCTATCCTATCCTATCCTCTATCCTATCCTATCCTCTATCCTATCCTATCCTCTATCCTATCCTATCGTCTATCCTATCCTATCCTCTATCCAGTCCTATCCTCTATCCTATCCTATCCTCTATCCTATCCTATCCTCCATCCTATCCTATCCTCTATCCTATCCTATCCTCTATCCTATCCAATCCTCTATCCTATCCTATCTTCTATCCTATCATATCCTCTATCCTATAATATCCTCTATCGTATCCTATCCTCTATCCTATCCTATCCTCTATCCTATCCTATCCTCTATCCTATCCTATCCTCTATCCTATCCTCTATCCTATCCTCTATCCTATCCTATCCTCTATCGTATCCAATCCTCTATCCTATCCTATCCTCTATCCAATCATATCCTCTATCCTATAATATCCTCTATCCTATCCTATCCTCTATCCTATCCTATCCTCTATACTATCCTATCCTCTATCCTATCCTATCCTCTATCCTATCCTATCCTCTATCCTATCCTATCCTCTATCCTATCCTATCCTCTATCCTATCCTATCCTCTATCCTATCCTATCTTCTATCCTATCCTATCCTCTATCCTATCCTATCCTCTATCCTATCCTATCCTCTATCCTATCCAATCCTCTATCCTATCCTATCCTCTATCCTATCATATCCTCTATCCTATAATATCCTCCATCCTATCCTATCCTCTATCCTATCCTATCCTCTATACTATCCTATCCTCTATCCTATCCTATCCTATCCTCTATCCTATCCAATCCTCTATCCTATCCTATCCTCTATCCTATCATATCCTCTATCCTATAATATCCTCTATCCTATCCTATCCTCTATCCTATCCTATCCTCTATACTATCCTATCCTCTATCCTATCCTATCCTCTATCCTATCCTATCCTCTATCCTATCAAATCCCCTACCCTATCCTCTGTCCTATCCTATCCTCTATCCTACCCTATCCTCTATCCTATCCCATCCTCTATCCTATCCTATCCTCTATCCTATCCTATCCTCTATCCTATCCTATCCTCTATCCTATCCTATCCTCTATCCTATCCTATCCTCTATCCTATCCTATCCTCTATCCTATCCTATCTTCTATCCTGTCCTATCCTCTATCCTATCAAATCCCCTATCCTATCCTCTATCCTAACCTATCCTGTATCCTATCCAATCCTCTATCCTATCCTATCATCTATCCTCTATCCTATCCAATCCTGTATCCTATCCTATCATCTATCCTATCATATCCTCTATCCTATCCTATCCTCTATCCTATCATATCCTCTATCCTATCCTATGCTCTATCCTATCCTATCGTCTATCCTATCCTCTATCCTATCCTATCCTCTATCCTATCCTATCCTCTATCCTATCCTATCCTCTATCCTATCCTATCCTCTATCCTATCCTATCCTCTATCCTATCCTATCCTCTATCCTATCCTATCCTCTATCCTATCCTATCCTCTATTCTATCCTATCCTCTATCCTATCCTCTATCCTATCCTCTATCCTATCCTATCCTCTATTCTATCCAATCCTCTATCCTATCCTATCATATCCTCTATCCTATAATATCCTCTATCCTATCCTATCCTCTATCCTATCCTATCCTCTATCCTATCCTATCCTCTATCCTATCCTATCCTCTATCCTATCCTCTATCCTATCCTCTATCATATCCTATCCTCTATCCTATCCAATCCTCTATCCTATCCTATCCTCTATCCTATCATATCCTCTATCCTATAATATCCTCTATCCTATCCTATCCTCTATCCTATCCTATCCTCTATACTATCCTATCCTCTATCCTATCCTATCCTCTATCCTATCCTATCCTCTATCCTATCCTATCCTCTATCCTATCCTATCCTCTATCCTATCCTATCCTCTATCCTATCCTATCTTCTATCCTATCCTATCCTCTATCCTATCCTATCCTCTATCCTATCCTATCCTCTATCCTATCCAATCCTCTATCCTATCCTATCCTCTATCCTATCATATCCTCTATCCTATAATATCCTCCATCCTATCCTATCCTCTATCCTATCCTATCCTCTATACTATCCTATCCTCTATCCTATCCTATCCTATCCTCTATCCTATCCTATCCTCTATCCTATCCTATCCTCTATCCTATCCTATCCTCTATCCTATCCTATCCTCTATCCTATCCTATCGTCTATCCTATCCTATCCTCTATCCTATCAAATCCCCTATCCTATCCTCTATCCTAACCTATCCTGTATCCTATCCAATCCTCTATCCGATCCTATCATCTATCCTCTATCCTATCCAATCCTGTATCCTATCCTATCCACTATCCTATCATATCCTCTATCCTATAATATCCTCTATCCCATCATATCCTCTATACTATCCTCTATCCTATCCTATCCTCTATCCTATCCAGCTTCTATCCTATCCTATCCTCTATCCTATCAAATCCCCTACCCTATCCTCTGTCCTATCCTATCCTCTATCCTACCCTATCCTCTATCCTATCCTATCCTCTATACTATCCTATCCTCTATCCTATCCTCTATCCTATCCTATGCTCTATCCTATCCTATCGTCTATCCTATCCTCTATCCTATCCTATCCTCTATCCTATCCTACCCTCTATCCTATCCTATCCTCTATCCTATCCTATCCTCTATCCTATCCTATCCTCTATCCTATCCTATCCTCTATCCTATCCTATCCTCTATCCTATCCTATCCTCTATTCTATCCTATCCTCTATCCTATCCTCTATCCTATCCTCTATCCTATCCTATCCTCTATTCTATCCAATCCTCTATCCTATCCTATCTTCTATCCTATCATATCCTCTATCCTATAATATCCTCTATCCTATCCTATCCTCTATCCTATCCTATCCTCTATCCTATCCTATCCTCTATCCTATCCTATCCTCTATTCTATCCTATCCTCTATCCTATCCTCTATCCTATCCTCTATCCTATCCTATCCTCTATCCTATCCCATCCTCTATCCTATCCTATCCTCTATCCTATCATATCCTCTATCCTATAATATCCTCTATCCTATCCTATCCTCTATCCTATCCTATCCTCTATACTATCCTATCCTCTATCCTATCCTATCCTCTATCCTATCCTATCCTCTATCCTATCCTATCCTCTATCCTATCAAATCCCCTACCCTATCCTCTGTCCTATCCTATCCTCTATCCTACCCTATCCTCTATCCTATCCTATCCTCTATCCTATCCTATCCTCTATACTATCCTCTATCATATCCTATCCTCTATTCTATCAAATCCCCTATGCTATCGTCTATCCTATCCTACCCACTATAATATCGTATACTCTATCATATCCTATCCTCTATCCTGCAATATCATCTATCCGTTCCTACTCTCTATCCTAACCTATTCTCTATCCTATCCTCTATCCTACCCTATCATCTATCCTATCAAATCCCCTATCCTATCCTCTATCCTGTCGTATCCTCTATCCTATCCTATCTTCTATCCTATCCTATCCTCTATCCTATCAAATCCCCTATCCTATCCTCTATCCTATCCTATCCTGTATCCTATCCTATCCTCTATCCTATCCTATCCTCTATCCTATCCTATCGTCTATCCTATCCTATCCTCTATCCTATCCTATCCTCTATCCTATCCTATCCCCTATCCTATCCTATCCTCTATCCTATCCTATCCTCTATCCTATCCTATCCTCTATCCTATCCTATCCTCTATCCTATCCTATCTTCTATCCTGTCCTATCCTCTATCCTATCAAATCCCCTATCCTATCCTCTATCCTAACCTATCCTGTATCCTATCCAATCCTCTATCCTATCCTATCATCTATCCTCTATCCTATCCAATCCTGTATCCTATCCTATCATCTATCCTATCATATCCTCTATCCTATCCTATCCTCTATCCTATCCTATACTCTATCCTATCCTATTCTCTATCCTATCCTATCCTCTATCCTATCCTATCCACTATCCTATCCTATCCTCTATCCTATCCTATCCTCTATCCTATCCTATCCTCTATCCTATCCTCTATCCTATCCTCTATCCTATCCTCTATCCTATCATATCCTCTATCCTATCCTATCCTCTATCCTATCATATCCTCTATCCTATCCTATGCTCTATCCTATCCTATCGTCTATCCTATCCTCTATCCTATCCTATCCTCTATCCTATCCTATCCTCTATCCTATCCTATCCTCTATCCTATCCTATCCTCTATCCTATCCTATCCTCTATCCTATCCTATCCTCTATCCTATCCTATCCTCTATCCTATCCTATCCTCTATTCTATCCTATCCTCTATCCTATCCTCTATCCTATCCTCTATCCTATCCTATCCTCTATTCTATCCAATCCTCTATCCTATCCTATCATATCCTCTATCCTATAATATCCTCTATCCTATCCTATCCTCTATCCTATCCTATCCTCTATCCTATCCTATCCTCTATCCTATCCTATCCTCTATCCTATCCTCTATCCTATCCTCTATCATATCCTATCCTCTATCCTATCCAATCCTCTATCCTATCCTATCCTCTATCCTATCATATCCTCTATCCTATAATATCCTCTATCCTATCCTATCCTCTATCCTATCCTATCCTCTATACTATCCTATCCTCTATCCTATCCTATCCTCTATCCTATCCTATCCTCTATCCTATCCTATCCTCTATCCTATCCTATCCTCTATCCTATCCTATCCTCTATCCTATCCTATCTTCTATCCTATCCTATCCTCTATCCTATCCTATCCTCTATCCTATCCTATCCTCTATCCTCTCCAATCCTCTATCCTATCCTATCCTCTATCCTATCATATCCTCTATCCTATAATATCCTCCATCCTATCCTATCCTCTATCCTATCCTATCCTCTATACTATCCTATCCTCTATCCTATCCTATCCTATCCTCTATCCTATCCTATCCTCTATCCTATCCTATCCTCTATCCTATCCTATCCTCTATCCTATCCTATCCTCTATCCTATCCTATCGTCTATCCTATCCTATCCTCTATCCTATCAAATCCCCTATCCTATCCTCTATCCTAACCTATCCTGTATCCTATCCAATCCTCTATCCGATCCTATCATCTATCCTCTATCCTATCCAATCCTGTATCCTATCCTATCCACTATCCTATCATATCCTCTATCCTATAATATCCTCTATCCCATCATATCCTCTATACTATCCTCTATCCTATCCTATCCTCTATCCTATCCAGCTTCTATCCTATCCTATCCTCTATCCTATCAAATCCCCTACCCTATCCTCTGTCCTATCCTATCCTCTATCCTACCCTATCCTCTATCCTATCCTATCCTCTATACTATCCTATCCTCTATCCTATCCTCTATCCTATCTTATGCTCTATCCTATCCTATCGTCTATCCTATCCTCTATCCTATCCTATCCTCTATCCTATCCTACCCTCTATCCTATCCTATCCTCTATCCTATCCTATCCTCTATCCTATCCTATCCTCTATCCTATCCTATCCTCTATCCTATCCTATCCTCTATCCTATCCTATCCTCTATTCTATCCTATCCTCTATCCTATCCTCTATCCTATCCTCTATCCTATCCTATCCTCTATTCTATCCAATCCTCTATCCTATCCTATCTTCTATCCTATCATATCCTCTATCCTATAATATCCTCTATCCTATCCTATCCTCTATCCTATCCTATCCTCTATCCTATCCTATCCTCTATCCTATCCTATCCTCTATTCTATCCTATCCTCTATCCTATCCTCTATCCTATCCTCTATCCTATCCTATCCTCTATCCTATCCCATCCTCTATCCTATCCTATCCTCTATCCTATCATATCCTCTATCCTATAATATCCTCTATCCTATCCTATCCTCTATCCTATCCTATCCTCTATACTATCCTATCCTCTATCCTATCCTATCCTCTATCCTATCCTATCCTCTATCCTATCCTATCCTCTATCCTATCAAATCCCCTACCCTATCCTCTGTCCTATCCTATCCTCTATCCTACCCTATCCTCTATCCTATCCTATCCTCTATCCTATCCTATCCTCTATACTATCCTCTATCATATCCTATCCTCTATTCTATCAAATCCCCTATGCTATCGTCTATCCTATCCTACCCACTATAATATCGTATACTCTATCATATCCTATCCTCTATCCTGCAATATCATCTATCCGTTCCTACTCTCTATCCTAACCTATTCTCTATCCTATCCTCTATCCTACCCTATCATCTATCCTATCAAATCCCCTATCCTATCCTCTATCCTGTCGTATCCTCTATCCTATCCTATCTTCTATCCTATCCTATCCTCTATCCTATCAAATCCCCTATCCTATCCTCTATCCTATCCTATCCTGTATCCTATCCTATCCTCTATCCTATCCTATCCTCTATCCTATCCTATCGTCTATCCTATCCTATCCTCTATCCTATCCTATCCTCTATCCTATCCTATCCTCTATCCTATCCTATCCTCTATCCTATCCTATCCTCTATCCTATCCTATCCTCTATCCTATCCTATCCTCTATCCTATCCTATCTTCTATCCTGTCCTATCCTCTATCCTATCAAATCCCCTATCCTATCCTCTATCCTAACCTATCCTGTATCCTATCCAATCCTCTATCCTATCCTATCATCTATCCTCTATCCTATCCAATCCTGTATCCTATCCTATCATCTATCCTATCATATCCTCTATCCTATCCTATCCTCTATCCTATCCTATACTCTATCCTATCCTATTCTCTATCCTATCCTATCCTCTATCCTATCCTATCCACTATCCTATCCTATCCTCTATCCTATCCTATCCTCTATCCTATCCTATCCTCTATCCTATCCTCTATCCTATCCTCTATCCTATCCTCTATCCTATCCTATCCTCTATCCTATCCAATCCTCTATCCTATCCTATCCTCTATCCTATCATATCCTCTATCCTATAATATCCTCCATCCTATCCTATCCTCTATCCTATCCTATCCTCTATACTATCCTATCCTCTATCCTATCCTATCCTATCCTCTATCCTATCCTATCCTCTATCCTATCCTATCCTCTATCCTATCCTATCCTCTATCCTATCCTATCCTCTATCCTATCCTATCCTCTATCCTATCCTATCGTCTATCCTATCCTATCCTCTATCCTATCCTATCCTCTATCCTATCCTATCCTCTATCCTAACCTATCCTGTATCCTATCCAATCCTCTATCCTATCCTATCATCTATCCTCTATCCTATCCAATCCTGTATCCTATCCTATCCACTATCCTATCATATCCTCTATCCTATAATATCCTCTATCCTATCATATCCTCTATCCAATCCTCTATCGTATCCTATCCTCTATCCTATCCTATCCTCTATCCTATCCTATCTTCTATCCTATCCTATCCTCTATCCTATCAAATCCCCTACCCTATCCTCTGTCCTATCCTATCCTCTATCCTACCCTATCCTCTATCCTATCCTATCCTCTATCCTATCCTATCCTCTATACTATCCTCTATCATATCCTATCCTCTATTCTATCAAATCCCCTATGCTATCGTCTATCCTATCCTACCCACTATAATATCGTATACTCTATCATATCCTATCCTCTATCCTGCAATATCATCTATCCGTTCCTACTCTCTATCCTAACCTATTCTCTATCCTATCCTCTATCCTACCCTATCATCTATCCTATCAAATCCCCTATCCTATCCTCTATCCTGTCGTATCCTCTATCCTATCCTATCTTCTATCCTATCCTATCCTCTATCCTATCAAATCCCCTATCCTATCCTCTATCCTATCCTATCCTCTATCCTATCCTATCCTCTATCCTATCCTATCCTCTATCCTATCCAATCGTCTATCCTATCCTATCCTCTATCCTATCCTATCCTCTATCCTATCCTATCCTCTATCCTATCCTATCCTCTATCCTATCCTATCCTCTATCCTATCCTATCTTCTATCCTGTCCTATCCTCTATCCTATCAAATCCCCTATCCTATCCTCTATCCTAACCTATCCTGTATCCTATCCAATCCTCTATCCTATCCTATCATCTATCCTCTATCCTATCCAATCCTGTATCCTATCCTATTATCTATCCTATCATATCCTCTATCCTATCCTATCCTCTATCCTATCATATCCTCTATCCTATCCTATGCTCTATCCTATCCTATCGTCTATCCTATCCTCTATCCTATCCTATCCTCTATCCTATCCTATCCTCTATCCTATCCTATACTCTATCCTATCCTATTCTCTATCCTATCCTATCCTCTATCCTATCCTATCCACTATCCTATCCTATCCTCTATCCTATCCTATCCTCTATCCTATCCTATCCTCTATAATATCCTCTATCCTATCCTCTATCCTATCCTATCCTCTATCCTATCCAATCCTCTATCCTATCCTATCCTCTATCCTATCATATCCTCTATCCTATAATATCCTCCATCCTATCCTATCCTCTATCCTATCCTATCCTCTATCCTATCCTATCCTATCCTCTATCCTATCCTATCCTCTATCCTATCCTATCCTCTATCCTATCCTATCCTCTATCCTATCCTATCCTCTATCCTATCCTATCGTCTATCCTATCCTATCCTCTATCCTATCAAATCCCCTATCCTATCCTCTATCCTAACCTATCCTGTATCCTATCCAATCCTCTATCCTATCCTATCATCTATCCTCTATCCTATCCAATCCTGTATCCTATCCTATCCACTATCCTATCATATCCTCTATCCTATAATATCCTCTATCCTATCATATCCTCTATACTATCCTCTATCCTATCCTATCCTCTATCCTATCCTATCTTCTATCCTATCCTATCCTCTATCCTGTCAAATCCCCTACCCTATCCTCTGTCCTATCCTATCCTCTATCCTACCCTATCCTCTATCCTATCCTATCCTCTATACTATCCTATCCTCTATCCTATCCTATCCTCTATCCTATCCTATGCTCTATCCTATCCTATCGTCTATCCTATCCTCTATCCTATCCTATCCTCTATCCTATCCTACCCTCTATCCTATCCTATCCTCTATCCTATCCTATCCTCTATCCTATCCTATCCTCTATCCTATCATATCCTCTATCCTATAATATCCTCTATCCTATCCTATCCTCTATCCTATCCTATCCTCTATACTATCCTATCCTCTATCCTATCCTATCCTCTATCCTATCCTATCCTCTATCCTTTCCTATCCTCTATCATATCCTATCCTCTATCCTATCCTATCCTCTATCCTATCCTATCTTCTATCCTATCCTATCCTCTATCCTATCAAATCCCCTATCCTATCCTCTATCCTAACCTATCCTCTATCCTATCCAATCCTCTATCCTATTCTATCCACTATCCTATCATATCCTCTATCCTATAATATCCTCTATCCTATCATATCCTCTATCCAATCCTCTATCGTATCCTATCCTCTATCCTATCCTATCCTCTATCCTATCCTATCTTCTATCCTATCCTATCCTCTATCCTATCAAATCCCCTACCCTATCCTCTGTCCTATCCTATCCTCTATCCTACCCTATCCTCTATCCTATCCTATCCTCTATCCTATCCTATCCTCTATACTATCCTCTATCCTATCCTATCCTCTATCCTATCCTATCCTCTATCCTATCCTATCCTCCATCCTATCCTATCCTCTATCCTATCCTATCTTCTATCCTATAATATCCACTATCCTATCAAATCCCCTACCCTATCCTCTGTCCTATCCTATCCTCTATCCTACCCTATCCTCTATCCTATCCTATCCTCTATATTATCCTATCCTCTATCCTATCCTATCCTCTATCCTATCCTATCGTCTATCCTCTCCTATCCCCTATCCTATCCTCTATCCTATCCTATCCTCTATCCTATCCTATCCTCTATCCTATCCTATCCTCTATCCTATCCTATCCTCTATCCTATCCTATCCTCTATCCTATCGTATCCTCTATATTATTCTATCCTCTATCCTATCCTATCCTCTATCCTATCCTATCCTCTATCCTATCCTATCCTCTATCCTATCCTATCCTCTATCCTATCCTATCCTCTATCCTATCCTATCCTCTATCCTATCCTATCGTCTATCCTATCGTCTATCCTATCCTCTATCCTATCCACTATCATACCCTATCATCTATCCTATCAAATCCCCTATCATATCCTCTATCCTATCGTATCCTCTATCCTATCCTATCCTCTATCCTATCCTATCCTCTATCCTATCTTATCCTCTATCCTCTATCCTATTCTATCCTCTATCCTACCCTGTCCTCTATCCTATCCTATCCTCTATCCTATCCTCTATCCTATCCTATCCTCTATCCTATCCTATCCTCTATCCTATCCTATCCTCTATCCTATCCTATCCTCTATCCTATCCTATCCTCTATCCTATCGTATCCTCTATATTATTCTATCCTCTATCCTATCCTATCCTCTATCCTATCCTATCCTCTATCCTATCCTATCCTCTATCCTATCCTATCCTCTATCCTATCCTATCCTCTATCCTATCCAATCCTCTATCCTATCCTATCGTCTATCCTATCGTCTATCCTATCCTCTATCCTATCCACTATCATACCCTATCATCTATCCTATCAAATCCCCTATCATATCCTCTATCCTATCGTATCCTCTATCCTATCCTATCCTCTATCCTATCCTATCCTCTATCCTATCTTATCCTCTATCCTCTATCCTATTCTATCCTCTATCCTATCCTGTCCTCTATCCTATCCTATCCTCTATCCTATCCTATACTCTATCCTATCGTATCCTCTATCCTATCCTATCCTCTATCCTATCCTATCCTCTATATTATCCTATCCTCTATCCTATCCTATCCTCTATCCTATCCTATCCTCTATCCTATCCTATCCTCTATCCTATCCTATCCTCTATCCTATCCTATCCTCTATCCTATCCTATCCAATCCCCTATCCTATGCTCTATCCTATCCTACCCACTATAATATCGTATACTCTATCATATCCTATCCTCTATCCTATAATATCATCTATCCGATCCTACTCTCTATCCTAACCTATTCTCTATCCTATCCTCTATCCTACCCTATCATCTATCCTATCAAATCCCCTATCCTATCCTCTATCCTGTCGTATCCTCTATCCTATCCTATCTTCTATCCTATCCTATCATCTATTATATCAAATCCCCTATCCTATCCTCTATCCTATACTATCCTCTATCCTATCCTATCCTCTATCCTATCCTATCCTCTATCCTATACTATCCTCTATCCTATCCTATCCTCTATATTATCCTACCCTCTATCCTATCCTATCCTCTATCCTATCCTATCCTCTATCCTATCCTATCCTCTATCCTATCCTATCTTCTATCCTATAATATCCACTATCCTATCAAATCCCCTACCCTATCCTCTGTCCTATCCTATCCTCTATCCTACCCTATCCTCTATCCTATCCTATCCTCTATCCTATCCTATCCTCTATCCTATCCTATCGTCTATCCTCTCCTATCCCCTATCCTATCCTCTATCCTATCCTATCCTCTATCCTATCCTATCCTCTATCCTATCCTATCCTCTATCCTATCCTATCCTCTATCCTATCCTATCCTCTATCCTATCGTATCCTCTATATTATTCTATCCTCTATCCTATCCTATCCTCTATCCTATCCTATCCTCTATCCTATCCTATCCTCTATCCTATCCTATCCTCTATCCTATCCTATCCTCTATCCTATCCTATCCTCTATCCTATCCTATCCTCTATCCTATCCTATCGTCTATCCTATCGTCTATCCTATCCTCTATCCTATCCACTATCATACCCTATCATCTATCCTATCAAATCCCCTATCATATCCTCTATCCTATCGTATCCTCTATCCTATCCTATCCTCTATCCTATCCTATCCTCTATCCTATCTTATCCTCTATCCTCTATCCTATTCTATCCTCTATCCTACCCTGTCCTCTATCCTATCCTATCCTCTATCCTATCCTCTATCCTATCCTATCCTCTATCCTATCCTATCCTCTATCCTATCCTATCCTCTATCCTATCCTATCCTCTATCCTATCCTATCCTCTATCCTATCGTATCCTCTATATTATTCTATCCTCTATCCTATCCTATCCTCTATCCTATCCTATCCTCTATCCTATCCTATCCTCTATCCTATCCTATCCTCTATCCTATCCAATCCTCTATCCTATCCTATCGTCTATCCTATCGTCTATCCTATCCTCTATCCTATCCACTATCATACCCTATCATCTATCCTATCAAATCCCCTATCATATCCTCTATCCTATCGTATCCTCTATCCTATCCTATCCTCTATCCTATCCTATCCTCTATCCTATCTTATCCTCTATCCTCTATCCTATTCTATCCTCTATCCTATCCTGTCCTCTATCCTATCCTATCCTCTATCCTATCCTATACTCTATCCTATCGTATCCTCTATCCTATCCTATCCTCTATCCTATCCTATCCTCTATATTATCCTATCCTCTATCCTATCCTATCCTCTATCCTATCCTATCCTCTATCCTATCCTATCCTCTATCCTATCCTATCCTCTATCCTATCCTATCCTCTATCCTATCCTATCCAATCCCCTATCCTATGCTCTATCCTATCCTACCCACTATAATATCGTATACTCTATCATATCCTATCCTCTATCCTATAATATCATCTATCCGATCCTACTCTCTATCCTAACCTATTCTCTATCCTATCCTCTATCCTACCCTATCATCTATCCTATCAAATCCCCTATCCTATCCTCTATCCTGTCGTATCCTCTATCCTATCCTATCTTCTATCCTATCCTATCATCTATTATATCAAATCCCCTATCCTATCCTCTATCCTATACTATCCTCTATCCTATCCTATCCTCTATCCTATCCTATCCTCTATCCTATACTATCCTCTATCCTATCCTATCCTCTATATTATCCTACCCTCTATCCTATCCTATCCTCTATCCTATCCTATCCTGTATCCTATCCTATCCTCTATCCTATCCTATCCTCTATCCTATCCTATCCTCTATCCTATCCTATCTTCTATCCTATCCTATCGTCTATCCTATCGTCTATCCTATCCTCTATCCTAGCCTCTATCCTATCCTCTATCCTATCCTCTATCCTATCCTCTATCCTATCCTATCCACTATCCTATCCTATCCTCTATCCTATCCTATCGTCTATCCTATCCTCTATCCTATCCTCTATCCTATCCTATCCTCTATCGTATCCTATCCTCTATCCTATCCTATCCTCTATCCTATCCTATCCTCTATCCTATCCTATCCTCAATCCTATCCTATCCTATACTCTATCCTATCCTATCCTCTATCCAATCCTATCCTCTACCCTATCCTCTATCCTATCCTCTATCCCATCCTATCCTCTATCCTATCCTATCCTCTATCCTATAATATTGTCTATCCTATCCTCTATCCTATCCTATCCTCTATCCTATCCTATCCTCTATCCTATCCTATCTTCTATCCTATCCTATCCTCTATCCTATCAAATCCCCTATCCTATCCTCTATCCTATCCTATCCTCTATCCTATCCTCTATTATATCCTCTATCCTATCCTCTATCCTATCCTATCCTCTATCCTATCAAATCGCCTATCCTATCCTCTATCCTATCCTATCCTCTATCCTATCCTATCCTCTATCCTATCCTATCCTCTATCCTATCCTATCCTCTATCCTATCCTCTATCCTATCCTCTATCCTATCCTCTATCCTATCCTATCCTATCCTCTAACCTATTCTATCCTCTATCCTATCCTATCATCTATCCTATCCTATCCTCCATCCTATCCTGTCCTCTATCCTATCCTATCCTCTATCCTATCCTATCCAATCCCCTATCCTATGCTCTATCCTATCCTACCCTCTATAATATCGTATACTCTATCATATCCTATCCTCTATCCTATAATATCATCTATGCGTTCCTATTCTCTATGCTAACCTATTCTGTATCCTATCCTCTATCCTATCCTCTATCCTATCCTCAATCCTATCCTATCCTCTATCCTATCCTATCCTCTATCCTATCCTATCCTCTATCCTATCCTATCTTCTATCCTATCCTATCCTCTATCCTATCAAATCCCCTATCCTATCCTCTATCCTATCCTATCCTATCATCTATCCTCAATCCTATCCTTTCGTGTATCCTATCCAATCCTCTATCCTATCCTATCCTCTATCCTATCCTATCCTCTATCCTATCCTATCCTCTATCCTATCCTTTCCTCTATCCTATCCTATCCTCTATCCTATCCTATCCTCTATCCTATCCTATCCTCTATCCTATCCTATCGTCTATCCTATCCTCTATCCTATCCTATCTTCTATCCTATCCTATCCTCTATCCTATCAAATCCCCTATCTTATCCTCTATCCTATCCTATCCTCTATCCTATCAAACCCCCTATCCTATCAAACCCCCTATCCTATCCTCTATCCTATCCTATCCTATCCTCTATCCTATCCTATCCTCTATCCTATCCAATCCTCTATCCTATCCTATCCTCCATCCTATCCTATCCTCTATCCTATCCTATCCTCTATCCTATCCTATCCTCTATCCTATCCTATCCTCTATCCTATCCTATCCTCTATCCTATCCTATCCTCTATCCTATCCTCTATCCCATCCTTTATCCTATCCTATCCTCTATCCTATCGTATCCTCCATCCTATCCTATCCTCTATCCTATCCTCTCCTCAATCCTATCCTATCCTATCCTCTATCCTATCCTATCCTATCCTCTATCCTATCCTCTATCCTATCCTCTATCCTATCCTCTATCCCATTCTATCCTCTATTATATCCTATCCTCTATCCTATCCTATCGTCTATCCTATCCTCTATCCTATCCTATAATCTATCCTATCCTATCCTCTATCCTATCCTATCCTCTATCCTATCCTATCTTCTATCCTATCCTATCCTCTATCCTATCAAATCCCCTATCATATCCTCTATCCTATCCTATCCTCTATCCTATCCTATCTTCTATCCTATCCTATCCTATATCCTATCAAATCCCCTATCATATCCTCTATCCTATCCTATCCTGTATCCTATCCAATCCTCTATCCAATCCTATCATCTATCCTCAATCCTATCCTTTCGTGTATCCTATCCAATCCTCTATCCTATCCTATCCTATCGTCTATCCTACCCTCTATCCTATCCTATCCTCAATCCTATCCTATCCTATACTCTATCCTATCCTATCCTCTATCCAATCCTATCCTCTACCCTATCCTCTATCCTATCCTCTATCCCATCCTATCCTCTATCCTATCCTATCCTCTATCCTATAATATTGTCTATCCTATCCTCTATCCTATCCTATCCTCTATCCTATCCTATCCTCTATCCTATCCTATCTTCTATCCTATCCTATCCTCTATCCTATCAAATCCCCTATCCTATCCTCTATCCTATCCTATCCTCTATCCTATCCTCTATTATATCCTCTATCCTATCCTCTATCCTATCCTATCCTCTATCCTATCAAATCGCCTATCCTATCCTCTATCCTATCCTATCCTCTATCCTATCCTATCCTCTATCCTATCCTATCCTCTATCCTATCCTATCCTCTATCCTATCCTATCCTCTATCCTATCCTATCCTCTATCCTATCCTCTATCCTATCCTCTATCCTATCCTCTATCCTATCCTATCCTATCCTCTAACCTATTCTATCCTCTATCCTATCCTATCATCTATCCTATCCTATCCTCCATCCTATCCTGTCCTCTATCCTATCCTATCCTCTATCCTATCCTATCCAATCCCCTATCCTATGCTCTATCCTATCCTACCCTCTATAATATCGTATACTCTATCATATCCTATCCTCTATCCTATAATATCATCTATGCGTTCCTATTCTCTATGCTAACCTATTCTGTATCCTATCCTCTATCCTATCCTCTATCCTATCCTCAATCCTATCCTATCCTCTATCCTATCCTATCCTCTATCCTATCCTATCCTCTATCCTATCCTATCTTCTATCCTATCCTATCCTCTATCCTACCAAATCCCCTATCCTATCCTCTATCCTATCCTATCCTATCATCGATCCTCAATCCTATCCTTTCGTGTATCCTATCCAATCCTCTATCCTATCCTATCCTCTATCCTATCCTATCCTCTATCCTATCCTATCCTCTATCCTATCCTTTCCTCTATCCTATCCTATCCTCTATCCTATCCTATCCTCTATCCTATCCTATCCTCTATCCTATCCTATCGTCTATCCTATCCTCTATCCTATCCTATCTTCTATCCTATCCTATCCTCTATCCTATCAAATCCCCTATCTTATCCTCTATCCTATCCTATCCTCTATCCTATCAAACCCCCTATCCTATCAAACCCCCTATCCTATCCTCTATCCTATCCTATCCTATCCTCTATCCTATCCTATCCTCTATCCTATCCAATCCTCTATCCTATCCTATCCTCCATCCTATCCTATCTGTAATATCGTATACTCTATCATATCCTATCCTCTATCCTATAATATCATCTATCCGATCCTCTTCTCTATCCTATCCTATTCTGTATCCTATCCTCTATCCTATCCTCTATCCTATCAAATCCCCTATCCTATCCTCTATCCTATCCTATCCTCTATCGTATCCTATCCTCTATCCTATCCTCTATCCTATCCTCTATCCTATCCTCTATCCTATCCTATCATATCCTCTATCCTATCCTATCCTCTATCCAATCCTATCCTCTACCCTATCCTCTATCCTATCCTCTATCCCATCCTATCCTCTATCCTATCCTATCCTCTATCCTATAATATTGTCTATCCTATCCTCTATCCTATCCTATCCTCTATCCTATCCTATCCTCTATCCTATCCTATCTTCTATCCTATCCTATCCTCTATCCTATCAAATCCCCTATCCTATCCTCTATCCTATCCTATCCTCTATCCTATCCTCTATTATATCCTCTATCCTATCCTCTATCCTATCCTATCCTCTATCCTATCAAATCGCCTATCCTATCCTCTATCCTATCCTATCCTCTATCCTATCCTATCCTCTATCCTATCCTATCCTCTATCCTATCCTATCCTCTATCCTATCCTCTATCCTATCCTCTATCCTATCCTCTATCCTATCCTCTATCCTATCCTATCCTATCCTCTAACCTATTCTATCCTCTATCCTATCCTATCATCTATCCTATCCTATCCTCCATCCTATCCTGTCCTCTATCCTATCCTATCCTCTATCCTATCCTATCCAATCCCCTATCCTATGCTCTATCCTATCCTACCCTCTATAATATCGTATACTCTATCATATCCTATCCTCTATCCTATAATATCATCTATGCGTTCCTATTCTCTATGCTAACCTATTCTGTATCCTATCCTCTATCCTATCCTCTATCCTATCCTCAATCCTATCCTATCCTCTATCCTATCCTATCCTCTATCCTATCCTATCCTCTATCCTATCCTATCTTCTATCCTATCCTATCCTCTATCCTATCAAATCCCCTATCCTATCCTCTATCCTATCCTATCCTATCATCTATCCTCAATCCTATCCTTTCGTGTATCCTATCCAATCCTCTATCCTATCCTATCCTCTATCCTATCCTATCCTCTATCCTATCCTATCCTCTATCCTATCCTTTCCTCTATCCTATCCTATCCTCTATCCTATCCTATCCTCTATCCTATCCTCTCCTCTATCCTATCCTATCGTCTATCCTATCCTCTATCCTATCCTATCTTCTATCCTATCCTATCCTCTATCCTATCAAATCCCCTATCTTATCCTCTATCCTATCCTATCCTCTATCCTATCAAACCCCCTATCCTATCAAACCCCCTATCCTATCCTCTATCCTATCCTATCCTATCCTCTATCCTATCCTATCCTCTATCCTATCCAATCCTCTATCCTATCCTATCCTCCATCCTATCCTATCCTCTATCCTATCCTATCCTCTATCCTATCCTATCCTCTATCCTATCCTATCCTCTATCCTATCCTATCCTCTATCCTATCCTATCCTCTATCCTATCCTCTATCCCATCCTTTATCCTATCCTATCCTCTATCCTATCGTATCCTCCATCCTATCCTATCCTCTATCCTATCCTCTCCTCAATCCTATCCTATCCTATCCTCTATCCTATCCTATCCTATCCTCTATCCTATCCTCTATCCTATCCTCTATCCTATCCTCTATCCCATTCTATCCTCTATTATATCCTATCCTCTATCCTATCCTATCGTCTATCCTATCCTCTATCCTATCCTATAATCTATCCTATCCTATCCTCTATCCTATCCTATCCTCTATCCTATCCTATCTTCTATCCTATCCTATCCTCTATCCTATCAAATCCCCTATCATATCCTCTATCCTATCCTATCCTCTATCCTATCCTATCTTCTATCCTATCCTATCCTATATCCTATCAAATCCCCTATCATATCCTCTATCCTATCCTATCCTGTATCCTATCCAATCCTCTATCCAATCCTATCATCTATCCTCAATCCTATCCTTTCGTGTATCCTATCCAATCCTCTATCCTATCCTATCATCTATCCTCAATCCTATCCTTTCGTGTATCCTATCCAATCCTCTATCCTATCCTATCCTCTATCCTATCCTATCCTCTATCCTACCCTATCGTCTATCCCATCCTCTATCCAATCCTATCCTCTATCCTATCCTCTATCCTATCCTATGCTCTATCCTATCCTATCGTCTATCCTATCCTCTATCCTATCCTATCTTCTATACTATCCTATCCTCTATCCTATCCTGTCCTCTATCCTATCCTATCCGCTATTTTATCCTCTATCCTAGCCTATCCTCTATCCTATCCTATCCAATCCCCTATCCTATGCTTTATCCTATCCTACCCTCTGTAATATCGTATACTCTATCATATCCTATCCTCTATCCTATAATATCATCTATCCGATCCTCTTCTCTATCCTATCCTATTCTGTATCCTATCCTCTATCCTATCCTCTATCCTATCAAATCCCCTATCCTATCCTCTATCCTATCCTATCCTCTATCGTATCCTATCCTCTATCCTATCCTCTATCCTATCCTCTATCCTATCCTCTATCCTATCCTCTATCCTATCCTATCATATCCTCTAACCTATCCTATCCTCTATCCTAACCTATCCTCTATCCTATCCTATCCTCTATCCTATCAAATCCCCTATCCTATCGTCTATCCTATCCTATCCTGTATCCTATCCAATCCTCTATCCTATCCTATCATCTATCCTCAAGTCTATTCTTTCCTGTATCCTATCCAATCCTCTATCCTATCCTATCCTCTATCCTATCCTATCCTCTATCCTATCCTATCCTCTATCCTAGCCTCTATCCTATCCTCTATCCTATCCTCTATCCTATCCTCTATCCTATCCTATCCACTATCCTATCCTATCCTCTATCCTATCCTATCGTCTATCCTATCCTCTATCCTATCCTATCCAATCCTCTATCCTATCAAATCCCCTATCCTATCCTCTATCCTATCCTATCCTCTATCCTAACCTATCCTCTATCCTATAATATCATCTATCCGATCCTCTTCTCTATCCTATCCTATTCTGTATCCTATCCTCTATCCTATCCTCTATCCTATCCTATCCTATCCTCTATCCTATCAAATCCCCTATCCTATCCTCTATCCTATCCTATCCTCTATCGTATCCTATCCTCTATCCTATCCTCTATCCTATCCTCTATCCTATCCTCTATCCTATCCTCTATCCTATCCTCTATCCTATCCTATCCTATCCTCTAACCTATCCTATCCTCTATCCTAACCTATCCTCTATCCTATCCTATCCTCTATCCTATCCTATCTTCTATCCTATCCTATCCTCTATCCTATCAAATCCCCTATCCTATCCTCTATCCTATCCTATCCTCTATCCTATCCTCTATTATATCCTCTATCCTATCCTCTATCCTATCCTATCCTCTATCCTATCAAATCGCCTATCCTATCCTCTATCCTATCCTATCCTCTATCCTATCCTATCCTCTATCCTATCCTATCCTCTATCCTATCCTATCCTCTATCCTATCCTCTATCCTATCCTCTATCCTATCCTCTATCCTATCCTCTATCCTATCCTATCCTATCCTCTAACCTATTCTATCCTCTATCCTATCCTATCATCTATCCTATCCTATCCTCCATCCTATCCTGTCCTCTATCCTATCCTATCCTCTATCCTATCCTATCCAATCCCCTATCCTATGCTCTATCCTATCCTACCCTCTATAATATCGTATACTCTATCATATCCTATCCTCTATCCTATAATATCATCTATGCGTTCCTATTCTCTATGCTAACCTATTCTGTATCCTATCCTCTATCCTATCCTCTATCCTATCCTCAATCCTATCCTATCCTCTATCCTATCCTATCCTCTATCCTATCCTATCCTCTATCCTATCCTATCTTCTATCCTATCCTATCCTCTATCCTATCAAATCCCCTATCCTATCCTCTATCCTATCCTATCCTATCATCTATCCTCAATCCTATCCTTTCGTGTATCCTATCCAATCCTCTATCCTATCCTATCCTCTATCCTATCCTATCCTCTATCCTATCCTATCCTCTATCCTATCCTTTCCTCTATCCTATCCTATCCTCTATCCTATCCTATCCTCTATCCTATCCTCTCCTCTATCCTATCCTATCGTCTATCCTATCCTCTATCCTATCCTATCTTCTATCCTATCCTATCCTCTATCCTATCAAATCCCCTATCTTATCCTCTATCCTATCCTATCCTCTATCCTATCAAACCCCCTATCCTATCAAACCCCCTATCCTATCCTCTATCCTATCCTATCCTATCCTCTATCCTATCCTATCCTCTATCCTATCCAATCCTCTATCCTATCCTATCCTCCATCCTATCCTATCCTCTATCCTATCCTATCCTCTATCCTATCCTATCCTCTATCCTATCCTATCCTCTATCCTATCCTATCCTCTATCCTATCCTATCCTCTATCCTATCCTCTATCCCATCCTTTATCCTATCCTATCCTCTATCCTATCGTATCCTCCATCCTATCCTATCCTCTATCCTATCCTCTCCTCAATCCTATCCTATCCTATCCTCTATCCTATCCTATCCTATCCTCTATCCTATCCTCTATCCTATCCTCTATCCTATCCTCTATCCCATTCTATCCTCTATTATATCCTATCCTCTATCCTATCCTATCGTCTATCCTATCCTCTATCCTATCCTATAATCTATCCTATCCTATCCTCTATCCTATCCTATCCTCTATCCTATCCTATCTTCTATCCTATCCTATCCTCTATCCTATCAAATCCCCTATCATATCCTCTATCCTATCCTATCCTCTATCCTATCCTATCTTCTATCCTATCCTATCCTATATCCTATCAAATCCCCTATCATATCCTCTATCCTATCCTATCCTGTATCCTATCCAATCCTCTATCCAATCCTATCATCTATCCTCAATCCTATCCTTTCGTGTATCCTATCCAATCCTCTATCCTATCCTATCATCTATCCTCAATCCTATCCTTTCGTGTATCCTATCCAATCCTCTATCCTATCCTATCCTCTATCCTATCCTATCCTCTATCCTACCCTATCGTCTATCCCATCCTCTATCCAATCCTATCCTCTATCCTATCCTCTATCCTATCCTATGCTCTATCCTATCCTATCGTCTATCCTATCCTCTATCCTATCCTATCTTCTATACTATCCTATCCTCTATCCTATCCTGTCCTCTATCCTATCCTATCCGCTATTTTATCCTCTATCCTAGCCTATCCTCTATCCTATCCTATCCAATCCCCTATCCTATGCTTTATCCTATCCTACCCTCTGTAATATCGTATACTCTATCATATCCTATCCTCTATCCTATAATATCATCTATCCGATCCTCTTCTCTATCCTATCCTATTCTGTATCCTATCCTCTATCCTATCCTCTATCCTATCAAATCCCCTATCCTATCCTCTATCCTATCCTATCCTCTATCGTATCCTATCCTCTATCCTATCCTCTATCCTATCCTCTATCCTATCCTCTATCCTATCCTCTATCCTATCCTATCATATCCTCTAACCTATCCTATCCTCTATCCTAACCTATCCTCTATCCTATCCTATCCTCTATCCTATCAAATCCCCTATCCTATCGTCTATCCTATCCTATCCTGTATCCTATCCAATCCTCTATCCTATCCTATCATCTATCCTCAAGTCTATTCTTTCCTGTATCCTATCCAATCCTCTATCCTATCCTATCCTCTATCCTATCCTATCCTCTATCCTATCCTATCCTCTATCCTAGCCTCTATCCTATCCTCTATCCTATCCTCTATCCTATCCTCTATCCTATCCTATCCACTATCCTATCCTATCCTCTATCCTATCCTATCGTCTATCCTATCCTCTATCCTATCCTATCCAATCCTCTATCCTATCAAATCCCCTATCCTATCCTCTATCCTATCCTATCCTCTATCCTAACCTATCCTCTATCCTATAATATCATCTATCCGATCCTCTTCTCTATCCTATCCTATTCTGTATCCTATCCTCTATCCTATCCTCTATCCTATCCTATCCTATCCTCTATCCTATCAAATCCCCTATCCTATCCTCTATCCTATCCTATCCTCTATCGTATCCTATCCTCTATCCTATCCTCTATCCTATCCTCTATCCTATCCTCTATCCTATCCTCTATCCTATCCTCTATCCTATCCTATCCTATCCTCTAACCTATCCTATCCTCTATCCTAACCTATCCTCTATCCTATCCTATCCTCTATCCTATCAAATCCCCTATCCTATCGTCTATCCTATCCTATCCTGTATCCTATCCAATCCTCTATCCTATCCTATCATCTATCCTCAAGTCTATTCTTTCCTGTATCCTATCCAATCCTCTATCCTATCCTCTCCTCTATCCTATCTTATCCTCTATAGTATCCTATCCGTTATCCTATCCTATCTTCTATCCTATCCTATCCTCTATCCTATCAAATCCCCTATCCTATCCTCTACCCCATCCTATCCTCTATCCTATCAAACGCCCTATCCTATCCTCTATCCTATCCTATTCTCTATCCTATCCTATCCTCTATCCTATCCTATGTTCTATCCTATCCTATCCTCCATCCTATCCTATCCTCTATCCTATCCTATCCTCTATCCTATCCTCTCCTCTATCCTATCCTATCCTCTATAGTATCCTATCCTCTATCCTATCCTATCTTCTATCCTATCCTATCCTCTATCCTATCAAATCCCCTACACTATCCTCTGTCCTATCCTATCCTCTATCCTATCAAACCCCCTATCCTATCCTTTATCCTATCCTATCCTCTATCCTATCGTCTATCCTATCCTATCCTGTATCCTATTCAATCCTCTATCCTATCCTATCATCTATCCTCAAGTCTATCCTTTCCTGTATCCTATCCAATCGTCTATCCTATCCTATCCTCTATCCTATCCTATCCTCTATCCTATCCTATCCTCTATCCTATCCTATCCTCTATCCTATCCTATCCTCTATCCTATCCTATCCTCTATCCTCTATCCTCTATCCTATCCTATCCTCTATCCTATCCTATCCTCTATACTACCCTATCCTCTATCCTATCCTATCCTCTATCCTATCCTGTCCTCTACCCTATCCTATCGTCTATCCTATCCTCTATCCTATCCTATCGTCTATCCTATCGTCTATCCTATCCTCTATCCTATCCAATCCTCTATCCTATCCTATCCTCTATCCTATCATATCCTCTATCCTATAATATCTTCTATCCTATACTATCCTCTATCCTATCAAATCCCCTACCCTATCCTCTGTCCTATCCTATTCTCTATCGTATCCTATCCTAGAGGATAGGACCTATCCTATCCTCTATCCTATCCTATCCGCTATCCTATCCTATCTTCTATCCTATCCTATCCTCTATCCTATCAAATCCCCTACACTATCCTCTGTCCTATCCTATCCTCTATCCTATCCTATCCTAGAGGATAGGTCCTATCCTATCCTCTATCCTATCCTATCCTCTATCCTATCCTATCCTCTATCCTATCCTATCCTCTATCTTATCCTATGCTCTATCCTATCCTATCCTCTATCCTATCCTCTATCCTATCCTATCCTCTATCCTATCCTATCCTCTATCCTATCCTATCCTCTATCCTATCCTATCCTCTATCCTATCCTATCCTCTACCCTATCCTATCCTCTATCCTATCCTATCCTCTATCCTATCCTATCCTCTATCCTATCCTATCCTCTATCTTATCCTATGCTCTATCCTATCCTATCCTCTATCCTATCCTCTATCCTATCCTATCCTCTATCCTATCCTATCCTCTATCCTATCCTATCCTCTATCCTATCCTATACTCTATCCTATCCTATCCTCTATCCAATCCTATCCTCTACCCTATCCTCTATCCTATCCTCTATCCCATCCTATCCTCTATCCTATCCTATCCTCTATCCTATAATATTGTCTATCCTATCCTCTATCCTATCCTATCCTCTATCCTATCCTATCCTCTATCCTATCCTATCTTCTATCCTATCCTATCCTCTATCCTATCAAATCCCCTATCCTATCCTCTATCCTATCCTATCCTCTATCCTATCCTCTATTATATCCTCTATCCTATCCTCTATCCTATCCTATCCTCTATCCTATCAAATCGCCTATCCTATCCTCTATCCTATCCTATCCTCTATCCTATCCTATCCTCTATCCTATCCTATCCTCTATCCTATCCTATCCTCTATCCTATCCTATCCTCTATCCTATCCTATCCTCTATCCTATCCTATCCTCTATCCTATCCTCTATCCTATCCTCTATCCTATCCTCTATCCTATCCTATCCTATCCTCTAACCTATTCTATCCTCTATCCTATCCTATCATCTATCCTATCCTATCCTCCATCCTATCCTGTCCTCTATCCTATCCTATCCTCTATCCTATCCTATCCAATCCCCTATCCTATGCTCTATCCTATCCTACCCTCTATAATATCGTATACTCTATCATATCCTATCCTCTATCCTATAATATCATCTATGCGTTCCTATTCTCTATGCTAACCTATTCTGTATCCTATCCTCTATCCTATCCTCTATCCTATCCTCAATCCTATCCTATCCTCTATCCTATCCTATCCTCTATCCTATCCTATCCTCTATCCTATCCTATCTTCTATCCTATCCTATCCTCTATCCTATCAAATCCCCTATCCTATCCTCTATCCTATCCTATCCTATCATCTATCCTCAATCCTATCCTTTCGTGTATCCTATCCAATCCTCTATCCTATCCTATCCTCTATCCTATCCTATCCTCTATCCTATCCTATCCTCTATCCTATCCTTTCCTCTATCCTATCCTATCCTCTATCCTATCCTATCCTCTATCCTATCCTATCCTCTATCCTATCCTATCGTCTATCCTATCCTCTATCCTATCCTATCTTCTATCCTATCCTATCCTCTATCCTATCAAATCCCCTATCTTATCCTCTATCCTATCCTATCCTCTATCCTATCAAACCCCCTATCCTATCAAACCCCCTATCCTATCCTCTATCCTATCCTATCCTATCCTCTATCCTATCCTATCCTCTATCCTATCCAATCCTCTATCCTATCCTATCCTCCATCCTATCCTATCCTCTATCCTATCCTATCCTCTATCCTATCCTATCCTCTATCCTATCCTATCCTCTATCCTATCCTATCCTCTATCCTATCCTATCCTCTATCCTATCCTCTATCCCATCCTTTATCCTATCCTATCCTCTATCCTATCGTATCCTCCATCCTATCCTATCCTCTATCCTATCCTCTCCTCAATCCTATCCTATCCTATCCTCTATCCTATCCTATCCTATCCTCTATCCTATCCTCTATCCTATCCTCTATCCTATCCTCTATCCCATTCTATCCTCTATTATATCCTATCCTCTATCCTATCCTATCGTCTATCCTATCCTCTATCCTATCCTATCATCTATCCTATCCTATCCTCTATCCTATCCTATCCTCTATCCTATCCTATCTTCTATCCTATCCTATCCTCTATCCTATCAAATCCCCTATCATATCCTCTATCCTATCCTATCCTCTATCCTATCCTATCTTCTATCCTATCCTATCCTATATCCTATCAAATCCCCTATCATATCCTCTATCCTATCCTATCCTGTATCCTATCCAATCCTCTATCCAATCCTATCATCTATCCTCAATCCTATCCTTTCGTGTATCCTATCCAATCCTCTATCCTATCCTATCCTATCGTCTATCCTACCCTCTACCCTATCCTCTCCTCTATCCTATCCTATCCTCTATAGTATCCTATCCTTTATCCTATCCTATCCTCTATCCTATCCTATCCTCTATCCAATCCTATCCTCTATCCTATCCTCTATCCTATCCTATCCTCTATCCTATAATATCGTCTATCCTATTCTCTATCCTATCCTATGCTCTATCCTATCCTATGCTCTATCCTATCCTATCCTCTATCCTATCCTATCTTCTATCCTATCCTATCCTCTATCCTATCAAATCCCCTATCCTATCCTCTATCCTATCCTATCCTGTATCCTATCCAATCCTCTATCCTATCCTATCATCTATCCTCAATCCTATCCTTTCGTGTATCCTATCCAATCCTCTATCCTATCCTATCCTCTATCCTATCCTATCCTCTATCCTACCCTATCGTCTATCCCATCCTCTATCCAATCCTATCCTCTATCCTATCCTCTATCCTATCCTCTATCCTATCGTCTATCCTATCCTCTATCCTATCCTATCTTCTATACTATCCTATCCTCTATCCTATCCTGTCCTCTATCCTATCCTATCCGCTATTTTATCCTCTATCCTAGCCTATCCTCTATCCTATCCTATCCAATCCCCTATCCTATGCTTTATCCTATCCTACCCTCTGTAATATCGTATACTCTATCATATCCTATCCTCTATCCTATAATATCATCTATCCGATCCTCTTCTCTATCCTATCCTATTCTGTATCCTATCCTCTATCCTATCCTCTATCCTATCAAATCCCCTATCCTATCCTCTATCCTATCCTATCCTCTATCGTATCCTATCCTCTATCCTATCCTCTATCCTATCCTCTATCCTATCCTCTATCCTATCCTATCATATCCTCTAACCTATCCTATCCTCTATCCTAACCTATCCTCTATCCTATCCTATCCTCTATCCTATCAAATCCCCTATCCTATCGTCTATCCTATCCTATCCTGTATCCTATCCAATCCTCTATCCTATCCTATCATCTATCCTCAAGTCTATTCTTTCCTGTATCCTATCCAATCCTCTATCCTATCCTATCCTCTATCCTATCCTATCCTCTATCCTAGCCTCTATCCTATCCTCTATCCTATCCTCTATCCTATCCTCTATCCTATCCTATCCACTATCCTATCCTATCCTCTATCCTATCCTATCGTCTATCCTATCCTCTATCCTATCCTATCCAATCCTCTATCCTATCAAATCCCCTATCCTATCCTCTATCCTATCCTATCCTCTATCCTATCCTATCCTCTATCCTATAATATCATCTATCCGATCCTCTTCTCTATCCTATCCTATTCTGTATCCTATCCTCTATCCTATCCTCTATCCTATCCTATCCTATCCTCTATCCTATCAAATCCCCTATCCTATCCTCTATCCTATCCTATCCTCTATCGTATCCTATCCTCTATCCTATCCTCTATCCTATCCTCTATCCTATCCTCTATCCTATCCTCTATCCTATCCTCTATCCTATCCTATCCTATCCTCTAACCTATCCTATCCTCTATCCTAACCTATCCTCTATCCTATCCTATCCTCTATCCTATCAAATCCCCTATCCTATCGTCTATCCTATCCTATCCTGTATCCTATCCAATCCTCTATCCTATCCTATCATCTATCCTCAAGTCTATTCTTTCCTGTATCCTATCCAATCCTCTATCCTATCCTATCCTCCATCCTATCCTGTCCTCTATCCTATCCTATCCTCTATCCTATCCTCTATCCTAGCCTATCCTCTATCCTATCCTATCCAATCCCCTATCCTATGCTCTATCCTATCCTACCCTCTATAATATCGTATACTCTATCATATCCTATCCTCTATCCTATAATATCATCTATCCGTTCCTATTCTCTATCCTAACCTATTCTGTATCCTATCCTCTATCCTATCCTATCCTCTATCCTAGCCTCTATCCTATCCTCTATCCTATCCTCTATCCTATCCTCTATCCTATCCTATCCACTATCCTATCCTATCCTCTATCCTATCCTATCGTCTATCCTATCCTCTATCCTATCCGATCCTATCCTCTATCCTATCAAATCCCCTATCCTATCCTCTATCCTATCCTATCCTCTATCATATCCTCTATCCTATCCTATCCTATCCTCTAAAATATTCTATCCTCTATCCTATCCTATCATCTATCCTATCCTATCCTCTATCCTATCCTATCCTCTATCCTATCAAATCCCCTATCCTATCCTCTATCCTATCCTATCCTCTATCCTATCCTATCCTCTAACCAATCCTATCCTCTATCCTATCCTCTATCCTATCCTCTATCCTATCCTCTATCCCATCCTATCCTCTATCCTATCCTATCCTCTATCCTATCCTATTATCTATCCTATCCTCTATCCTATCCTATCCTCTATCCTATCCTATAATCTATCCTATCCCATCCTCTATCCTATCCTATCTTCTATCCTATCCTATCCTCTATCCTATCAAATCCCCTATCCTATCCTCTATCCTATCCTATCCTGTATCCTATCCAATCCTCTATCCTATCCTATCATCTATCCTCAATCCTATCCTTTCGTGTATCCTATCCAATCCTCTATCCTATCCTATCCTCTATCCTATCCTATCCTCTATCCTATCCTATCGTCTATCCTATCCTCTATCCTATCCTATCCTCTATCCCATCCTATCCTCTATCCTATCCTATCCTCTATCCTATCCTATTATCTATCCTATCCTCTATCCTATCCTATCCTCTATCCTATCCTATCCTCTATCCTATCCCATCCTCTATCCTATCCTATCTTCTATCCTATCCTATCCTCTATCCTATCAAATCCCCTATCCTATCCTCTATCCTATCCTATCCTGTATCCTATCCAATCCTCTATCCTATCCTATCATCTATCCTCAATCCTATCCTTTCGTGTATCCTATCCAATCCTCTATCCTATCCTATCCTCTATCCTATCCTATCCTCTACCCTATCCTATCCTCTATCCTATCAAACGCCCTATCCTATCCTCTATCCTATCCTATTCTCTATCCTATCCTATCCTCTATCCTATCCTATGTTCTATCCTATCCTATCCTCCATCCTATCCTATCCTCTATCCTATCCTATCCTCTATCCTATCCTCTCCTCTATCCTATCCTATCCTCTATAGTATCCTATCCTCTATCCTATCCTATCTTCTATCCTATCCTATCCTCTATCCTATCAAATCCCCTACACTATCCTCTGTCCTATCCTATCCTCTATCCTATCAAACCCCCTATCCTATCCTCTATCCTATCCTATCCTCTATCCTATCGTCTATCCTATCCTATCCTGTATCCTATTCAATCCTCTATCCTATCCTATCATCTATCCTCAAGTCTATCCTTTCCTGTATCCTATCCAATCGTCTATCCTATCCTATCCTCTATCCTATCCTATCCTCTATCCTATCCTATCCTCTATCCTATCCTATCCTCTATCCTCTATCCTCTATCCTATCCTATCCTCTATCCTATCCTATCCTCTATACTACCCTATCCTCTATCCTATCCTATCCTCTATCCTATCCTGTCCTCTACCCTATCCTATCGTCTATCCTATCCTCTATCCTATCCTATCGTCTATCCTATCGTCTATCCTATCCTCTATCCTATCCAATCCTCTATCCTATCCTATCCTCTATCCTATCATATCCTCTATCCTATAATATCTTCTATCCTATACTATCCTCTATCCTATCAAATCCCCTACCCTATCCTCTGTCCTATCCTATTCTCTATCGTATCCTATCCTAGAGGATAGGACCTATCCTATCCTCTATCCTATCCTATCCGCTATCCTATCCTATCTTCTATCCTATCCTATCCTCTATCCTATCAAATCCCCTACACTATCCTCTGTCCTATCCTATCCTCTATCCTATCCTATCCTAGAGGATAGGTCCTATCCTATCCTCTATCCTATCCTATCCTCTATCCTATCCTATCCTCTATCCTATCCTATCCTCTATCTTATCCTATGCTCTATCCTATCCTATCCTCTATCCTATCCTCTATCCTATCCTCTATCCTATCCTATCCTATCCTCTAACCTATTCTATCCTCTATCCTATCCTATCATCTATCCTATCCTATCCTCCATCCTATCCTGTCCTCTATCCTATCCTATCCTCTATCCTATCCTATCCAATCCCCTATCCTATGCTCTATCCTATCCTACCCTCTATAATATCGTATACTCTATCATATCCTATCCTCTATCCTATAATATCATCTATGCGTTCCTATTCTCTATGCTAACCTATTCTGTATCCTATCCTCTATCCTATCCTCTATCCTATCCTCAATCCTATCCTATCCTCTATCCTATCCTATCCTCTATCCTATCCTATCCTCTATCCTATCCTATCTTCTATCCTATCCTATCCTCTATCCTATCAAATCCCCTATCCTATCCTCTATCCTATCCTATCCTATCATCTATCCTCAATCCTATCCTTTCGTGTATCCTATCCAATCCTCTATCCTATCCTATCCTCTATCCTATCCTATCCTCTATCCTATCCTATCCTCTATCCTATCCTTTCCTCTATCCTATCCTATCCTCTATCCTATCCTATCCTCTATCCTATCCTATCCTCTATCCTATCCTATCGTCTATCCTATCCTCTATCCTATCCTATCTTCTATCCTATCCTATCCTCTATCCTATCAAATCCCCTATCTTATCCTCTATCCTATCCTATCCTCTATCCTATCAAACCCCCTATCCTATCAAACCCCCTATCCTATCCTCTATCCTATCCTATCCTATCCTCTATCCTATCCTATCCTCTATCCTATCCAATCCTCTATCCTATCCTATCCTCCATCCTATCCTATCCTCTATCCTATCCTATCCTCTATCCTATCCTATCCTCTATCCTATCCTCTATCCCATCCTTTATCCTATCCTATCCTCTATCCTATCGTATCCTCCATCCTATCCTATCCTCTATCCTATCCTCTCCTCAATCCTATCCTATCCTATCCTCTATCCTATCCTATCCTATCCTCTATCCTATCCTCTATCCTATCCTCTATCCTATCCTCTATCCCATTCTATCCTCTATTATATCCTATCCTCTATCCTATCCTATCGTCTATCCTATCCTATCCTCTATCCTATCCTATCTTCTATCCTATCCTATCCTCTATCCTATCAAATCCCCTATCATATCCTCTATCCTATCCTATCCTCTATCCTATCCTATCTTCTATCCTATCCTATCCTATATCCTATCAAATCCCCTATCATATCCTCTATCCTATCCTATCCTGTATCCTATCCAATCCTCTATCCAATCCTATCATCTATCCTCAATCCTATCCTTTCGTGTATCCTATCCAATCCTCTATCCTATCCTATCCTATCGTCTATCCTACCCTCTACCCTATCCTCTCCTCTATCCTATCCTATCCTCTATAGTATCCTATCCTTTATCCTATCCTATCCTCTATCCTATCCTATCCTCTATCCAATCCTATCCTCTATCCTATCCTCTATCCTATCCTATCCTCTATCCTATAATATCGTCTATCCTATCCTCTATCCTATCCTATGCTCTATCCTATCCTATGCTCTATCCTATCCTATCCTCTATCCTATCCTATCTTCTATCCTATCCTATCCTCTATCCTATCAAATCCCCTATCCTATCCTCTATCCTATCCTATCCTGTATCCTATCCAATCCTCTATCCTATCCTATCATCTATCCTCAATCCTATCCTTTCGTGTATCCTATCCAATCCTCTATCCTATCCTATCCTCTATCCTATCCTATCCTCTATCCTACCCTATCGTCTATCCCATCCTCTATCCAATCCTATCCTCTATCCTATCCTCTATCCTATCCTATGCTCTATCCTATCCTATCGTCTATCCTATCCTCTATCCTATCCTATCTTCTATACTATCCTATCCTCTATCCTATCCTGTCCTCTATCCTATCCTATCCGCTATTTTATCCTCTATCCTAGCCTATCCTCTATCCTATCCTATCCAATCCCCTATCCTATGCTTTATCCTATCCTACCCTCTGTAATATCGTATACTCTATCATATCCTATCCTCTATCCTATAATATCATCTATCCGATCCTCTTCTCTATCCTATCCTATTCTGTATCCTATCCTCTATCCTATCCTCTATCCTATCAAATCCCCTATCCTATCCTCTATCCTATCCTATCCTCTATCGTATCCTATCCTCTATCCTATCCTCTATCCTATCCTCTATCCTATCCTCTATCCTATCCTATCATATCCTCTAACCTATCCTATCCTCTATCCTAACCTATCCTCTATCCTATCCTATCCTCTATCCTATCAAATCCCCTATCCTATCGTCTATCCTATCCTATCCTGTATCCTATCCAATCCTCTATCCTATCCTATCATCTATCCTCAAGTCTATTCTTTCCTGTATCCTATCCAATCCTCTATCCTATCCTATCCTCTATCCTATCCTATCCTCTATCCTAGCCTCTATCCTATCCTCTATCCTATCCTCTATCCTATCCTCTATCCTATCCTATCCACTATCCTATCCTATCCTCTATCCTATCCTATCGTCTATCCTATCCTCTATCCTATCCTATCCAATCCTCTATCCTATCAAATCCCCTATCCTATCCTCTATCCTATCCTATCCTCTATCCTATCCTATCCTCTATCCTATAATATCATCTATCCGATCCTCTTTTCTATCCTATCCTATTCTGTATCCTATCCTCTATCCTATCCTCTATCCTATCCTATCCTATCCTCTATCCTATCAAATCCCCTATCCTATCCTCTATCCTATCCTATCCTCTATCGTATCCTATCCTCTATCCTATCCTCTATCCTATCCTCTATCCTATCCTCTATCCTATCCTCTATCCTATCCTCTATCCTATCCTATCCTATCCTCTAACCTATCCTATCCTCTATCCTAACCTATCCTCTATCCTATCCTATCCTCTATCCTATCAAATCCCCTATCCTATCGTCTAACCTATCCTATCCTGTATCCTATCCAATCCTCTATCCTATCCTATCATCTATCCTCAAGTCTATTCTTTCCTGTATCCTATCCAATCCTCTATCCTATCCTATCCTCCATCCTATCCTGTCCTCTATCCTATCCTATCCTCTATCCTATCCTCTATCCTAGCCTATCCTCTATCCTATCCTATCCAATCCCCTATCCTATGCTCTATCCTATCCTACCCTCTATAATATCGTATACTCTATCATATCCTATCCTCTATCCTATAATATCATCTATCCGTTCCTATTCTCTATCCTAACCTATTCTGTATCCTATCCTCTATCCTATCCTATCCTCTATCCTAGCCTCTATCCTATCCTCTATCCTATCCTCTATCCTATCCTCTATCCTATCCTATCCACTATCCTATCCTATCCTCTATCCTATCCTATCGTCTATCCTATCCTCTATCCTATCCGATCCTATCCTCTATCCTATCAAATCCCCTATCCTATCCTCTATCCTATCCTATCCTCTATCATATCCTCTATCCTATCCTATCCTATCCTCTAAAATATTCTATCCTCTATCCTATCCTATCATCTATCCTATCCTATCCTCTATCCTATCCTATCCTCTATCCTATCAAATCCCCTATCCTATCCTCTATCCTATCCTATCCTCTATCCTATCCTATCCTCTAACCAATCCTATCCTCTATCCTATCCTCTATCCTATCCTCTATCCTATCCTCTATCCCATCCTATCCTCTATCCTATCCTATCCTCTATCCTATCCTATTATCTATCCTATCCTCTATCCTATCCTATCCTCTATCCTATCCTATCCTCTATCCTATCCCATCCTCTATCCTATCCTATCTTCTATCCTATCCTATCCTCTATCCTATCAAATCCCCTATCCTATCCTCTATCCTATCCTATCCTGTATCCTATCCAATCCTCTATCCTATCCTATCATCTATCCTCAATCCTATCCTTTCGTGTATCCTATCCAATCCTCTATCCTATCCTATCCTCTATCCTATCCTATCTTCTATCCTATCCTATCCTCTATCCTATCAAATCCCCTACACTATCCTCTGTCCTATCCTATCCTCTATCCTATCAAACCCCCTATCCTATCCTCTATCCTATCCTATCCTCTATCCTATCGTCTATCCTATCCTATCCTGTATCCTATTCAATCCTCTATCCTATCCTATCATCTATCCTCAAGTCTATCCTTTCCTGTATCCTATCCAATCGTCTATCCTATCCTATCCTCTATCCTATCCTATCCTCTATCCTATCCTATCCTCTATCCTATCCTATCCTCTATCCTCTATCCTCTATCCTATCCTATCCTCTATCCTATCCTATCCTCTATACTACCCTATCCTCTATCCTATCCTATCCTCTATCCTATCCTGTCCTCTACCCTATCCTATCGTCTATCCTATCCTCTATCCTATCCTATCGTCTATCCTATCGTCTATCCTATCCTCTATCCTATCCAATCCTCTATCCTATCCTATCCTCTATCCTATCATATCCTCTATCCTATAATATCTTCTATCCTATACTATCCTCTATCCTATCAAATCCCCTACCCTATCCTCTGTCCTATCCTATTCTCTATCGTATCCTATCCTAGAGGATAGGACCTATCCTATCCTCTATCCTATCCTATCCGCTATCCTATCCTATCTTCTATCCTATCCTATCCTCTATCCTATCAAATCCCCTACACTATCCTCTGTCCTATCCTATCCTCTATCCTATCCTATCCTAGAGGATAGGTCCTATCCTATCCTCTATCCTATCCTATCCTCTATCCTATCCTATCCTCTATCCTATCCTATCCTCTATCTTATCCTATGCTCTATCCTATCCTATCCTCTATCCTATCCTCTATCCTATCCTCTATCCTATCCTATCCTATCCTCTAACCTATTCTATCCTCTATCCTATCCTATCATCTATCCTATCCTATCCTCCATCCTATCCTGTCCTCTATCCTATCCTATCCTCTATCCTATCCTATCCAATCCCCTATCCTATGCTCTATCCTATCCTACCCTCTATAATATCGTATACTCTATCATATCCTATCCTCTATCCTATAATATCATCTATGCGTTCCTATTCTCTATGCTAACCTATTCTGTATCCTATCCTCTATCCTATCCTCTATCCTATCCTCAATCCTATCCTATCCTCTATCCTATCCTATCCTCTATCCTATCCTATCCTCTATCCTATCCTATCTTCTATCCTATCCTATCCTCTATCCTATCAAATCCCCTATCCTATCCTCTATCCTATCCTATCCTATCATCTATCCTCAATCCTATCCTTTCGTGTATCCTATCCAATCCTCTATCCTATCCTATCCTCTATCCTATCCTATCCTCTATCCTATCCTATCCTCTATCCTATCCTTTCCTCTATCCTATCCTATCCTCTATCCTATCCTATCCTCTATCCTATCCTATCCTCTATCCTATCCTATCTTCTATCCTATCCTATCCTCTATCCTATCAAATCCCCTATCTTATCCTCTATCCTATCCTATCCTCTATCCTATCAAACCCCCTATCCTATCAAACCCCCTATCCTATCCTCTATCCTATCCTATCCTATCCTCTATCCTATCCTATCCTCTATCCTATCCAATCCTCTATCCTATCCTATCCTCCATCCTATCCTATCCTCTATCCTATCCTATCCTCTATCCTATCCTATCCTCTATCCTATCCTATCCTCTATCCTATCCTATCCTCTATCCTATCCTATCCTCTATCCTATCCTCTATCCCATCCTTTATCCTATCCTATCCTCTATCCTATCGTATCCTCCATCCTATCCTATCCTCTATCCTATCCTCTCCTCAATCCTATCCTATCCTATCCTCTATCCTATCCTATCCTATCCTCTATCCTATCCTCTATCCTATCCTCTATCCTATCCTCTATCCCATTCTATCCTCTATTATATCCTATCCTCTATCCTATCCTATCGTCTATCCTATCCTCTATCCTATCCTATCATCTATCCTATCCTATCCTCTATCCTATCCTATCCTCTATCCTATCCTATCTTCTATCCTATCCTATCCTCTATCCTATCAAATCCCCTATCATATCCTCTATCCTATCCTATCCTCTATCCTATCCTATCTTCTATCCTATCCTATCCTATATCCTATCAAATCCCCTATCATATCCTCTATCCTATCCTATCCTGTATCCTATCCAATCCTCTATCCAATCCTATCATCTATCCTCAATCCTATCCTTTCGTGTATCCTATCCAATCCTCTATCCTATCCTATCCTATCGTCTATCCTACCCTCTACCCTATCCTCTCCTCTATCCTATCCTATCCTCTATAGTATCCTATCCTTTATCCTATCCTATCCTCTATCCTATCCTATCCTCTATCCAATCCTATCCTCTATCCTATCCTCTATCCTATCCTATCCTCTATCCTATAATATCGTCTATCCTATCCTCTATCCTATCCTATGCTCTATCCTATCCTATTCTCTATCCTATCCTATCCTCTATCCTATCCTATCTTCTATCCTATCCTATCCTCTATCCTATCAAATCCCCTATCCTATCCTCTATCCTATCCTATCCTGTATCCTATCCAATCCTCTATCCTATCCTATCATCTATCCTCAATCCTATCCTTTCGTGTATCCTATCCAATCCTCTATCCTATCCTATCCTCTATCCTATCCTATCCTCTATCCTACCCTATCGTCTATCCCATCCTCTATCCAATCCTATCCTCTATCCTATCCTCTATCCTATCCTATGCTCTATCCTATCCTATCGTCTATCCTATCCTCTATCCTATCCTATCTTCTATACTATCCTATCCTCTATCCTATCCTGTCCTCTATCCTATCCTATCCGCTATTTTATCCTCTATCCTAGCCTATCCTCTATCCTATCCTATCCAATCCCCTATCCTATGCTTTATCCTATCCTACCCTCTGTAATATCGTATACTCTATCATATCCTATCCTCTATCCTATAATATCATCTATCCGATCCTCTTCTCTATCCTATCCTATTCTGTATCCTATCCTCTATCCTATCCTCTATCCTATCAAATCCCCTATCCTATCCTCTATCCTATCCTATCCTCTATCGTATCCTATCCTCTATCCTATCCTCTATCCTATCCTCTATCCTATCCTCTATCCTATCCTATCATATCCTCTAACCTATCCTATCCTCTATCCTAACCTATCCTCTATCCTATCCTATCCTCTATCCTATCAAATCCCCTATCCTATCGTCTATCCTATCCTATCCTGTATCCTATCCAATCCTCTATCCTATCCTATCATCTATCCTCAAGTCTATTCTTTCCTGTATCCTATCCAATCCTCTATCCTATCCTATCCTCTATCCTATCCTATCCTCTATCCTAGCCTCTATCCTATCCTCTATCCTATCCTCTATCCTATCCTCTATCCTATCCTATCCACTATCCTATCCTATCCTCTATCCTATCCTATCGTCTATCCTATCCTCTATCCTATCCTATCCAATCCTCTATCCTATCAAATCCCCTATCCTATCCTCTATCCTATCCTATCCTCTATCCTATCCTATCCTCTATCCTATAATATCATCTATCCGATCCTCTTCTCTATCCTATCCTATTCTGTATCCTATCCTCTATCCTATCCTCTATCCTATCCTATCCTATCCTCTATCCTATCAAATCCCCTATCCTATCCTCTATCCTATCCTATCCTCTATCGTATCCTATCCTCTATCCTATCCTCTATCCTATCCTCTATCCTATCCTCTATCCTATCCTCTATCCTATCCTCTATCCTATCCTATCCTATCCTCTAACCTATCCTATCCTCTATCCTAACCTATCCTCTATCCTATCCTATCCTCTATCCTATCAAATCCCCTATCCTATCGTCTAACCTATCCTATCCTGTATCCTATCCAATCCTCTATCCTATCCTATCATCTATCCTCAAGTCTATTCTTTCCTGTATCCTATCCAATCCTCTATCCTATCCTATCCTCCATCCTATCCTGTCCTCTATCCTATCCTATCCTCTATCCTATCCTCTATCCTAGCCTATCCTCTATCCTATCCTATCCAATCCCCTATCCTATGCTCTATCCTATCCTACCCTCTATAATATCGTATACTCTATCATATCCTATCCTCTATCCTATAATATCATCTATCCGTTCCTATTCTGTATCCTAACCTATTCTGTATCCTATCCTCTATCCTATCCTATCCTCTATCCTAGCCTCTATCCTATCCTCTATCCTATCCTCTATCCTATCCTCTATCCTATCCTATCCACTATCCTATCCTATCCTCTATCCTATCCTATCGTCTATCCTATCCTCTATCCTATCCGATCCTATCCTCTATCCTATCAAATCCCCTATCCTATCCTCTATCCTATCCTATCCTCTATCATATCCTCTATCCTATCCTATCCTATCCTCTAAAATATTCTATCCTCTATCCTATCCTATCATCTATCCTATCCTATCCTCTATCCTATCCTATCCTCTATCCTATCAAATCCCCTATCCTATCCTCTATCCTATCCTATCCTCTATCCTATCCTATCCTCTAACCAATCCTATCCTCTATCCTATCCTCTATCCTATCCTCTATCCTATCCTCTATCCCATCCTATCCTCTATCCTATCCTATCCTCTATCCTATCCTATTATCTATCCTATCCTCTATCCTATCCTATCCTCTATCCTATCCTATCCTCTATCCTATCCCATCCTCTATCCTATCCTATCTTCTATCCTATCCTATCCTCTATCCTATCAAATCCCCTATCCTATCCTCTATCCTATCCTATCCTGTATCCTATCCAATCCTCTATCCTATCCTATCATCTATCCTCAATCCTATCCTTTCGTGTATCCTATCCAATCCTCTATCCTATCCTATCCTCTATCCTATCCTATCCTCTATCCTATCCTATCGTCTATCCTATCCTCTATCCTATCCTATCCTCTATCCCATCCTATCCTCTATCCTATCCTATCCTCTATCCTATCCTATTATCTATCCTATCCTCTATCCTATCCTATCCTCTATCCTATCCTATCCTCTATCCTATCCCATCCTCTATCCTATCCTATCTTCTATCCTATCCTATCCTCTATCCTATCAAATCCCCTATCCTATCCTCTATCCTATCCTATCCTGTATCCTATCCAATCCTCTATCCTATCCTATCATCTATCCTCAATCCTATCCTTTCGTGTATCCTATCCAATCCTCTATCCTATCCTATCCTCTATCCTATCCTATCCTCTACCCTATCCTATCCTCTATCCTATCAAACGCCCTATCCTATCCTCTATCCTATCCTATTCTCTATCCTATCCTATCCTCTATCCTATCCTATGTTCTATCCTATCCTATCCTCCATCCTATCCTATCCTCTATCCTATCCTATCCTCTATCCTATCCTCTCCTCTATCCTATCCTATCCTCTATAGTATCCTATCCTCTATCCTATCCTATCTTCTATCCTATCCTATCCTCTATCCTATCAAATCCCCTACACTATCCTCTGTCCTATCCTATCCTCTATCCTATCAAACCCCCTATCCTATCCTCTATCCTATCCTATCCTCTATCCTATCGTCTATCCTATCCTATCCTGTATCCTATTCAATCCTCTATCCTATCCTATCATCTATCCTCAAGTCTATCCTTTCCTGTATCCTATCCAATCGTCTATCCTATCCTATCCTCTATCCTATCCTATCCTCTATCCTATCCTATCCTCTATCCTATCCTATCCTCTATCCTCTATCCTCTATCCTATCCTATCCTCTATCCTATCCTATCCTCTATACTACCCTATCCTCTATCCTATCCTATCCTCTATCCTATCCTGTCCTCTACCCTATCCTATCGTCTATCCTATCCTCTATCCTATCCTATCGTCTATCCTATCGTCTATCCTATCCTCTATCCTATCCAATCCTCTATCCTATCCTATCCTCTATCCTATCATATCCTCTATCCTATAATATCTTCTATCCTATACTATCCTCTATCCTATCAAATCCCCTACCCTATCCTCTGTCCTATCGTATTCCCTATCGTATCCTATCCTAGAGGATAGGACCTATCCTATCCTCTATCCTATCCTATCCGCTATCCTATCCTATCTTCTATCCTATCCTATCCTCTATCCTATCAAATCCCCTACACTATCCTCTGTCCTATCCTATCCTCTATCCTATCCTATCCTAGAGGATAGGTCCTATCCTATCCTCTATCCTATCCTATCCTCTATCCTATCCTATCCTCTATCCTATCCTATCCTCTATCTTATCCTATGCTCTATCCTATCCTATCCTCTATCCTATCCTCTATCCTATCCTATCCTCTATCCTATCCTATCCTCTATCCTATCCTATCCTCTATCCTATCCTATCCTCTATCCTATCCTATCCTCTACCCTATCCTATCCTCTATCCTATCCTATCCTCTATCCTATCCTATCCTCTATCCTATGCTATCCTCTATCTTATCCTATGCTCTATCCTATCCTATCCTCTATCCTATCCTCTATCCTATCCTATCCTCTATCCTATCCTATCCTCTATCCTATCCTATCCTCTATCCTATCCTATACTCTATCCTATCCTATCCTCTATCCAATCCTATCCTCTACCCTATCCTCTATCCTATCCTCTATCCCATCCTATCCTCTATCCTATCCTATCCTCTATCCTATAATATTGTCTATCCTATCCTCTATCCTATCCTATCCTCTATCCTATCCTATCCTCTATCCTATCCTATCTTCTATCCTATCCTATCCTCTATCCTATCAAATCCCCTATCCTATCCTCTATCCTATCCTATCCTCTATCCTATCCTCTATTATATCCTCTATCCTATCCTCTATCCTATCCTATCCTCTATCCTATCAAATCGCGTATCCTATCCTCTATCCTATCCTATCCTCTATCCTATCCTATCCTCTATCCTATCCTATCCTCTATCCTATCCTATCCTCTATCCTATCCTCTATCCTATCCTCTATCCTATCCTCTATCCTATCCTATCCTATCCTCTAACCTATTCTATCCTCTATCCTATCCTATCATCTATCCTATCCTATCCTCCATCCTATCCTGTCCTCTATCCTATCCTATCTTCTATCCTATCCTATCCAATCCCCTATCCTATGCTCTATCCTATCCTACCCTCTATAATATCGTATACTCTATCATATCCTATCCTCTATCCTATAATATCATCTATGCGTTCCTATTCTCTATGCTAACCTATTCTGTATCCTATCCTCTATCCTATCCTCTATCCTATCCTCAATCCTATCCTATCCTCTATCCTATCCTATCCTCTATCCTATCCTATCCTCTATCCTATCCTATCTTCTATCCTATCCTATCCTCTATCCTATCAAATCCCCTATCATATCCTCTATCCTATCCTATCCTATCATCTATCCTCAATCCTATCCTTTCGTGTATCCTATCCAATCCTCTATCCTATCCTATCCTCTATCCTATCCTATCCAATCCTCTATCCTATCAAATCCCCTATCCTATCCTCTATCCTATCCTATCCTCTATCCTATCCTATCCTCCATCCTATAATATCATCTATCCGATCCTCTTCTCTATCCTATCCTATTCTGTATCCTATCCTCTATCCTATCCTCTATCCTATCCTATCCTATCCTCTATCCTATCAAATCCCCTATCCTATCCTCTATCCTATCCTATCCTCTATCGTATCCTATCCTCTATCCTATCCTCTATCCTATCCTCTATCCTATCCTCTATCCTATCCTCTATCCTATCCTCTATCCTATCCTATCCTATCCTCTAACCTATCCTATCCTCTATCCTAACCTATCCTCTATCCTATCCTATCCTCTATCCTATCAAATCCCCTATCCTATCGTCTATCCTATCCTATCCTGTATCCTATCCAATCCTCTATCCTATCCTATCATCTATCCTCAAGTCTATTCTTTCCTGTATCCTATCCAATCCTCTATCCTATCCTATCCTCCATCCTATCCTGTCCTCTATCCTATCCTATCCTCTATCCTATCCTCTATCCTAGCCTATCCTCTATCCTATCCTATCCAATCCCCTATCCTATGCTCTATCCTATCCTACCCTCTATAATATCGTATACTCTATCATATCCTATCCTCTATCCTATAATATCATCTATCCGTTCCTATTCTCTATCCTAACCTATTCTGTATCCTATCCTCTATCCTATCCTATCCTCTATCCTAGCCTCTATCCTATCCTCTATCCTATCCTCTATCCTATCCTCTATCCTATCCTATCCACTATCCTATCCTATCCTCTATCCTATCCTATCGTCTATCCTATCCTCTATCCTATCCGATCCTATCCTCTATCCTATCAAATCCCCTATCCTATCCTCTATCCTATCCTATCCTCTATCATATCCTCTATCCTATCCTATCCTATCCTCTAAAATATTCTATCCTCTATCCTATCCTATCATCTATCCTATCCTATCCTCTATCCTATCCTATCCTCTATCCTATCAAATCCCCTATCCTATCCTCTATCCTATCCTATCCTCTATCCTATCCTATCCTCTAACCAATCCTATCCTCTATCCTATCCTCTATCCTATCCTCTATCCTATCCTCTATCCTATCCTCTATCCCATCCTATCCTCTATCCTATCCTATCCTCTATCCTATCCTATTATCTATCCTATCCTCTATCCTATCCTATCCTCTATCCTATCCTATCCTCTATCCTATCCCATCCTCTATCCTATCCTATCTTCTATCCTATCCTATCCTCTATCCTATCAAATCCCCTATCCTATCCTCTATCCTATCCTATCCTGTATCCTATCCAATCCTCTATCCTATCCTATCATCTATCCTCAATCCTATCCTTTCGTGTATCCTATCCAATCCTCTATCCTATCCTATCCTCTATCCTATCCTATCCTCTATCCTATCCTATCGTCTATCCTATCCTCTATCCTATCCTATCCTCTATCCCATCCTATCCTCTATCCTATCCTATCCTCTATCCTATCCTATTATCTATCCTATCCTCTATCCTATCCTATCCTCTATCCTATCCTATCCTCTATCCTATCCCATCCTCTATCCTATCCTATCTTCTATCCTATCCTATCCTCTATCCTATCAAATCCCCTATCCTATCCTCTATCCTATCCTATCCTGTATCCTATCCAATCCTCTATCCTATCCTATCATCTATCCTCAATCCTATCCTTTCGTGTATCCTATCCAATCCTCTATCCTATCCTATCCTCTATCCTATCCTATCCTCTACCCTATCCTATCCTCTATCCTATCAAACGCCCTATCCTATCCTCTATCCTATCCTATTCTCTATCCTATCCTATCCTCTATCCTATCCTATGTTCTATCCTATCCTATCCTCCATCCTATCCTATCCTCTATCCTATCCTATCCTCTATCCTATCCTCTCCTCTATCCTATCCTATCCTCTATAGTATCCTATCCTCTATCCTATCCTATCTTCTATCCTATCCTATCCTCTATCCTATCAAATCCCCTACACTATCCTCTGTCCTATCCTATCCTCTATCCTATCAAACCCCCTATCCTATCCTCTATCCTATCCTATCCTCTATCCTATCGTCTATCCTATCCTATCCTGTATCCTATTCAATCCTCTATCCTATCCTATCATCTATCCTCAAGTCTATCCTTTCCTGTATCCTATCCAATCGTCTATCCTATCCTATCCTCTATCCTATCCTATCCTCTATCCTATCCTATCCTCTATCCTATCCTATCCTCTATCCTCTATCCTCTATCCTATCCTATCCTCTATCCTATCCTATCCTCTATACTACCCTATCCTCTATCCTATCCTATCCTCTATCCTATCCTGTCCTCTACCCTATCCTATCGTCTATCCTATCCTCTATCCTATCCTATCGTCTATCCTATCGTCTATCCTATCCTCTATCCTATCCAATCCTCTATCCTATCCTATCCTCTATCCTATCATATCCTCTATCCTATAATATCTTCTATCCTATACTATCCTCTATCCTATCAAATCCCCTACCCTATCCTCTGTCCTATCCTATTCTCTATCGTATCCTATCCTAGAGGATAGGACCTATCCTATCCTCTATCCTATCCTATCCGCTATCCTATCCTATCTTCTATCCTATCCTATCCTCTATCCTATCAAATCCCCTACACTATCCTCTGTCCTATCCTATCCTCTATCCTATCCTATCCTAGAGGATAGGTCCTATCCTATCCTCTATCCTATCCTATCCTCTATCCTATCCTATCCTCTATCCTATCCTATCCTCTATCTTATCCTATGCTCTATCCTATCCTATCCTCTATCCTATCCTCTATCCTATCCTATCCTCTATCCTATCCTATCCTCTATCCTATCCTATCCTCTATCCTATCCTATCCTCTATCCTATCCTATCCTCTACCCTATCCTATCCTCTATCCTATCCTATCCTCTATCCTATCCTATCCTCTATCCTATCCTATCCTCTATCTTATCCTATGCTCTATCCTATCCTATCCTCTATCCTATCCTCTATCCTATCCTATCCTCTATCCTATCCTATCCTCTATCCTATCCTATCCTCTATCCTATCCTATACTCTATCCTATCCTATCCTCTATCCAATCCTATCCTCTACCCTATCCTCTATCCTATCCTCTATCCCATCCTATCCTCTATCCTATCCTATCCTCTATCCTATAATATTGTCTATCCTATCCTCTATCCTATCCTATCCTCTATCCTATCCTATCCTCTATCCTATCCTATCTTCTATCCTATCCTATCCTCTATCCTATCAAATCCCCTATCCTATCCTCTATCCTATCCTATCCTCTATCCTATCCTCTATTATATCCTCTATCCTATCCTCTATCCTATCCTATCCTCTATCCTATCAAATCGCCTATCCTATCCTCTATCCTATCCTATCCTCTATCCTATCCTATCCTCTATCCTATCCTATCCTCTATCCTATCCTATCCTCTATCCTATCCTATCCTCTATCCTATCCTCTATCCTATCCTCTATCCTATCCTCTATCCTATCCTATCCTATCCTCTAACCTATTCTATCCTCTATCCTATCCTATCATCTATCCTATCCTATCCTCCATCCTATCCTGTCCTCTATCCTATCCTATCCTCTATCCTATCCTATCCAATCCCCTATCCTATGCTCTATCCTATCCTACCCTCTATAATATCGTATACTCTATCATATCCTATCCTCTATCCTATAATATCATCTATGCGTTCCTATTCTCTATGCTAACCTATTCTGTATCCTATCCTCTATCCTATCCTCTATCCTATCCTCAATCCTATCCTATCCTCTATCCTATCCTATCCTCTATCCTATCCTATCCTCTATCCTATCCTATCTTCTATCCTATCCTATCCTCTATCCTATCAAATCCCCTATCATATCCTCTATCCTATCCTATCCTATCATCTATCCTCAATCCTATCCTTTCGTGTATCCTATCCAATCCTCTATCCTATCCTATCCTCTATCCTATCCTATCCTCTATCCTATCCTATCCTCTATCCTATCCTTTCCTCTATCCTATCCTATCCTCTATCCTATCCTATCCTCTATCCTATCCTATCCTCTATCCTATCCTATCGTCTATCCTATCCTCTATCCTATCCTATCTTCTATCCTATCCTATCCTCTATCCTATCAAATCCCCTATCTTATCCTCTATCCTATCCTATCCTCTATCCTATCAAACCCCCTATCCTATCAAACCCCCTATCCTATCCTCTATCCTATCCTATCCTATCCTCTATCCTATCCTATCCTCTATCCTATCCAATCCTCTATCCTATCCTATCCTCCATCCTATCCTATCCTCTATCCTATCCTATCCTCTATCCTATCCTATCCTCTATCCTATCCTATCCTCTATCCTATCCTATCCTCTATCCTATCCTATACTCTATCCTATCCTATCCTCTATCCAATCCTATCCTCTACCCTATCCTCTATCCTATCCTCTATCCCATCCTATCCTCTATCCTATCCTATCCTCTATCCTATAATATTGTCTATCCTATCCTCTATCCTATCCTATCCTCTATCCTATCCTATCCTCTATCCTATCCTATCTTCTATCCTATCCTATCCTCTATCCTATCAAATCCCCTATCCTATCCTCTATCCTATCCTATCCTCTATCCTATCCTCTATTATATCCTCTATCCTATCCTCTATCCTATCCTGTCCTCTATCCTATCAAATCGCCTATCCTATCCTCTATCCTATCCTATCCTCTATCCTATCCTATCCTCTATCCTATCCTATCCTCTATCCTATCCTATCCTCTATCCTATCCTCTATCCTATCCTCTATCCTATCCTCTATCCTATCCTCTATCCTATCCTATCCTATCCTCTAACCTATTCTATCCTCTATCCTATCCTATCATCTATCCTATCCTATCCTCCATCCTATCCTGTCCTCTATCCTATCCTATCCTCTATCCTATCCTATCCAATCCCCTATCCTATGCTCTATCCTATCCTACCCTCTATAATATCGTATACTCTATCATATCCTATCCTCTATCCTATAATATCATCTATGCGTTCCTATTCTCTATGCTAACCTATTCTGTATCCTATCCTCTATCCTATCCTCTATCCTATCCTCAATCCTATCCTATCCTCTATCCTATCCTATCCTCTATCCTATCCTATCCTCTATCCTATCCTATCTTCTATCCTATCCTATCCTCTATCCTATCAAATCCCCTATCCTATCCTCTATCCTATCCTATCCTATCATCTATCCTCAATCCTATCCTTTCGTGTATCCTATCCAATCCTCTATCCTATCCTATCCTCTATCCTATCCTATCCTCTATCCTATCCTATCCTCTATCCTATCCTTTCCTCTATCCTATCCTATCCTCTATCCTATCCTATCCTCTATCCTATCCTATCCTCTATCCTATCCTATCGTCTATCCTATCCTCTATCCTATCCTATCTTCTATCCTATCCTATCCTCTATCCTATCAAATCCTCTATCCTATCAAACCCCCTATCCTATCAAACCCCCTATCCTATCCTCTATCCTATCCTATCCTATCCTCTATCCTATCCTATCCTCTATCCTATCCAATCCTCTATCCTATCCTATCCTCCATCCTATCCTATCCTCTATCCTATCCTATCCTCTATCCTATCCTATCCTCTATCCTATCCTATCCTCTATCCTATCCTATCCTCTATCCTATCCTATCCTCTATCCTATCCTCTATCCCATCCTTTATCCTATCCTATCCTCTATCCTATCGTATCCTCCATCCTATCCTATCCTCTATCCTATCCTCTCCTCAATCCTATCCTATCCTATCCTCTATCCTATCCTATCCTATCCTCTATCCTATCCTCTATCCTATCCTCTATCCTATCCTCTATCCCATTCTATCCTCTATTATATCCTATCCTCTATCCTATCCTATCGTCTATCCTATCCTCTATCCTATCCTATCAAGTATCCTATCCTATCCTCTATCCTATCCTATCCTCTATCCTATCCTATCTTCTATCCTATCCTATCCTCTATCCTATCAAATCCCCTATCATATTCTCTATCCTATCCTATCCTCTATCCAATCCTATCTTCTATCCTATCCTATCCTATATCCTATCAAATCCCCTATCATATCCTCTATCCTATCCTATCCTGTATCCTATCCAATCCTCTATCCAATCCTATCATCTATCCTCAATCCTATCCTTTCGTGTATCCTATCCAATCCTCTATCCTATCCTATCCTATCGTCTATCCTACCCTCTACCCTATCCTCTCCTCTATCCTATCCTATCCTCTATAGTATCCTATCCTTTATCCTATCCTATCCTCTATCCTATCCTATCCTCTATCCAATCCTATCCTCTATCCTATCCTCTATCCTATCCTATCCTCTATCCTATAATATCGTCTATCCTATCCTCTATCCTATCCTATGCTCTATCCTATCCTATGCTCTATCCTATCCTATCCTCTATCCTATCCTATCATCTATCCTATCCTATCCTCTATCCTATCAAATCCCCTATCCTATCCTCTATCCTATCCTATCCTGTATCCTATCCAATCCTCTATCCTATCCTATCATCTATCCTCAATCCTATCCTTTCGTGTATCCTATCCAATCCTCTATCCTATCCTATCCTCTATCCTATCCTATCCTCTATCCTACCCTATCGTCTATCCCATCCTCTATCCAATCCTATCCTCTATCCTATCCTCTATCCTATCCTATGCTCTATCCTATCCTATCGTCTATCCTATCCTCTATCCTATCCTATCTTCTATACTATCCTATCCTCTATCCTATCCTGTCCTCTATCCTATCCTATCCGCTATTTTATCCTCTATCCTAGCCTATCCTCTATCCTATCCTATCCAATCCCCTATCCTATGCTTTATCCTATCCTACCCTCTGTAATATCGTATACTCTATCATATCCTATCCTCTATCCTATAATATCATCTATCCGATCCTCTTCTCTATCCTATCCTATTCTGTATCCTATCCTCTATCCTATCCTCTATCCTATCAAATCCCCTATCCTATCCTCTATCCTATCCTATCCTCTATCGTATCCTATCCTCTATCCTATCCTCTATCCTATCCTCTATCCTATCCTCTATCCTATCCTATCATATCCTCTAACCTATCCTATCCTCTATCCTAACCTATCCTCTATCCTATCCTATCCTCTATCCTATCAAATCCCCTATCCTATCGTCTATCCTATCCTATCCTGTATCCTATCCAATCCTCTATCCTATCCTATCATCTATCCTCAAGTCTATTCTTTCCTGTATCCTATCCAATCCTCTATCCTATCCTATCCTCTATCCTATCCTATCCTCTATCCTATCCTATCCTCTATCCTAGCCTCTATCCTATCCTCTATCCTATCCTCTATCCTATCCTCTATCCTATCCTATCCACTATCCTATCCTATCCTCTATCCTATCCTATCGTCTATCCTATCCTCTATCCTATCCTATCCAATCCTCTATCCTATCAAATCCCCTATCCTATCCTCTATCCTATCCTATCCTCTATCCTATCCTATCCTCTATCCTATAATATCATCTATCCGATCCTCTTCTCTATCCTATCCTATTCTGTATCCTATCCTCTATCCTATCCTCTATCCTATCCTATCCTATCCTCTATCCTATCAAATCCCCTATCCTATCCTCTATCCTATCCTATCCTCTATCGTATCCTATCCTCTATCCTATCCTCTATCCTATCCTCTATCCTATCCTCTATCCTATCCTCTATCCTATCCTCTATCCTATCCTATCCTATCCTCTAACCTATCCTATCCTCTATCCTAACCTATCCTCTATCCTATCCTATCCTCTATCCTATCAAATCCCCTATCCTATCGTCTATCCTATCCTATCCTGTATCCTATCCAATCCTCTATCCTATCCTATCATCTATCCTCAAGTCTATTCTTTCCTGTATCCTATCCAATCCTCTATCCTATCCTATCCTCCATCCTATCCTGTCCTCTATCCTATCCTATCCTCTATCCTATCCTCTATCCTAGCCTATCCTCTATCCTATCCTATCCAATCCCCTATCCTATGCTCTATCCTATCCTACCCTCTATAATATCGTATACTCTATCATATCCTATCCTCTATCCTATAATATCATCTATCCGTTCCTATTCTCTATCCTAACCTATTCTGTATCCTATCCTCTATCCTATCCTATCCTCTATCCTAGCCTCTATCCTATCCTCTATCCTATCCTCTATCCTATCCTCTATCCTATCCTATCCACTATCCTATCCTATCCTCTATCCTATCCTATCGTCTATCCTATCCTCTATCCTATCCGATCCTATCCTCTATCCTATCAAATCCCCTATCCTATCCTCTATCCTATCCTATCCTCTATCATATCCTCTATCCTATCCTATCCTATCCTCTAAAATATTCTATCCTCTATCCTATCCTATCATCTATCCTATCCTATCCTCTATCCTATCCTATCCTCTATCCTATCAAATCCCCTATCCTATCCTCTATCCTATCCTATCCTCTATCCTATCCTATCCTCTAACCAATCCTATCCTCTATCCTATCCTCTATCCTATCCTCTATCCTATCCTCTATCCCATCCTATCCTCTATCCTATCCTATCCTCTATCCTATCCTATTATCTATCCTATCCTCTATCCTATCCTATCCTCTATCCTATCCTATCCTCTATCCTATCCCATCCTCTATCCTATCCTATCTTCTATCCTATCCTATCCTCTATCCTATCAAATCCCCTATCCTATCCTCTATCCTATCCTATCCTGTATCCTATCCAATCCTCTATCCTATCCTATCATCTATCCTCAATCCTATCCTTTCGTGTATCCTATCCAATCCTCTATCCTATCCTATCCTCTATCCTATCCTATCCTCTATCCTATCCTATCGTCTATCCTATCCTCTATCCTATCCTCTCCTCTATCCTATCTTATCCTCTATAGTATCCTATCCGTTATCCTATCCTATCTTCTATCCTATCCTATCCTCTATCCTATCAAATCCCCTATCCTATCCTCTATCCTATCCTATCCTCTATCCTATCCTATCCTCTACCCTATCCTATCCTCTATCCTATCCTATCCTCTATCCTATCCTATCCTCTATCCTATCCTATCCTCTATCTTATCCTATGCTCTATCCTATCCTATCCTCTATCCTATCCTCTATCCTATCCTATCCTCTATCCTATCCTATCCTCTATCCTATCCTATCCTCTATCCTATCCTATACTCTATCCTATCCTATCCTCTATCCAATCCTATCCTCTACCCTATCCTCTATCCTATCCTCTATCCCATCCTATCCTCTATCCTATCCTATCCTCTATCCTATAATATTGTCTATCCTATCCTCTATCCTATCCTATCCTCTATCCTATCCTATCCTCTATCCTATCCTATCTTCTATCCTATCCTATCCTCTATCCTATCAAATCCCCTATCCTATCCTCTATCCTATCCTCTATTATATCCTCTATCCTATCCTCTATCCTATCCTATCCTCTATCCTATCAAATCGCCTATCCTATCCTCTATCCTATCCTATCCTCTATCCTATCCTATCCTCTATCCTATCCTATCCTCTATCCTATCCTCTATGCCATCCTTTATCCTATCCTATCCTCTATCCTATCGTATCCTCCATCCTATCCTATCCTCTAACCTATTCTATCCTCTATCCTATCCTATCATCTATCCTATCCTATCCTCCATCCTATCCTGTCCTCTATCCTATCCTATCCTCTATCCTATCCTATCCAATCCCCTATCCTATGCTCTATCCTATCCTACCCTCTATAATATCGTATACTCTATCATATCCTATCCTCTATCCTATAATATCATCTATGCGTTCCTATTCTCTATGCTAACCTATTCTGTATCCTATCCTCTATCCTATCCTCTATCCTATCCTCAATCCTATCCTATCCTCTATCCTATCCTATCCTCTATCCTATCCTATCCTCTATCCTATCCTATCTTCTATCCTATCCTATCCTCTATCCTATCAAATCCCCTATCCTATCCTCTATCCTATCCTATCCTATCATCTATCCTCAATCCTATCCTTTCGTGTATCCTATCCAATCCTCTATCCTATCCTATCCTCTATCCTATCCTTTCCTCTATCCTATCCTATCCTCTATCCTATCCTATCCTCTATCCTATCCTATCCTCTATCCTATCCTATCGTCTATCCTATCCTCTATCCTATCCTATCTTCTATCCTATCCTATCCTCTATCCTATCAAATCCCCTATCTTATCCTCTATCCTATCCTATCCTCTATCCTATCAAACCCCCTATCCTATCAAACCCCCTATCCTATCCTCTATCCTATCCTATCCTATCCTCTATCCTATCCTATCCTCTATCCTATCCAATCCTCTATCCTATCCTATCCTCCATCCTATCCTATCCTCTATCCTATCCTATCCTCTATCCTATCCTCTATGCCATCCTTTATCCTATCCTATCCTCTATCCTATCGTATCCTCCATCCTATCCTATCCTCTATCCTATCCTCTCCTCAATCCTATCCTATCCTATCCTCTATCCTATCCTATCCTATCCTCTATCCTATCCTCTATCCTATCCTCTATCCTATCCTCTATCCCATTCTATCCTCTATTATATCCTATCCTCTATCCTATCCTATCGTCTATCCTATCCTCTATCCTATCCTATCATCTATCCTATCCTATCCTCTATCCTATCCTATCCTCTATCCTATCCTATCTTCTATCCTATCCTATCCTCTATCCTATCAAATCCCCTATCATATCCTCTATCCTATCCTATCCTCTATCCTATCCTATCTTCTATCCTATCCTATCCTATATCCTATCAAATCCCCTATCATATCCTCTATCCTATCCTATCCTCTATCCTATCAAATCCCCTATCCTATCCTCTATCCTATCCTATCCTGTATCCTATCCAATCCTCTATCCTATCCTATCATCTATCCTCAATCCTATCCTTTCGTGTATCCTATCCAATCCTCTATCCTATCCTATCCTCTATCCTATCCTATCCTCTATCCTACCCTATCGTCTATCCCATCCTCTATCCAATCCTATCCTCTATCCTATCCTCTATCCTATCCTATGCTCTATCCTATCCTATCGTCTATCCTATCCTCTATCCTATCCTATCTTCTATACTATCCTATCCTCTATCCTATCCTGTCCTCTATCCTATCCTATCCGCTATTTTATCCTCTATCCTAGCCTATCCTCTATCCTATCCTATCCAATCCCCTATCCTATGCTTTATCCTATCCTACCCTCTGTAATATCGTATACTCTATCATATCCTATCCTCTATCCTATAATATCATCTATCCGATCCTCTTCTCTATCCTATCCTATTCTGTATCCTATCCTCTATCCTATCCTCTATCCTATCAAATCCCCTATCCTATCCTCTATCCTATCCTATCCTCTATCGTATCCTATCCTCTATCCTATCCTCTATCCTATCCTCTATCCTATCCTCTATCCTATCCTATCATATCCTCTAACCTATCCTATCCTCTATCCTAACCTATCCTCTATCCTATCCTATCCTCTATCCTATCAAATCCCCTATCCTATCGTCTATCCTATCCTATCCTGTATCCTATCCAATACTCTATCCTATCCTATCATCTATCCTCAATCCTATCCTTTCGTGTATCCTATCCAATCCTCTATCCTATCCTATCCTCTATCCTATCCTATCCTCTATCCTATCCTATCGTCTATCCTATCCTCTATCCTATCCTCTCCTCTATCCTATCTTATCCTCTATAGTATCCTATCCTCTATCCTATCCTATCTTCTATCCTATCCTATCCTCTATCCTATCAAATCCCCTATCCTATCCTCTATCCTATCCTATCCTCTATCCTATCCTCTATTATATCCTCTATCCTATCCTCTATCCTATCCTATCCTCTATCCTATCAAATCGCCTATCCTATCCTCTATCCTATCCTATCCTCTATCCTATCAAATCGCCTATCCTATCCTCTATCCTATCCTATCCTCTATCCTATCCTATCCTCTATCCTATCCTATCCTCTATCCTATCCTATCCTCTATCCTATCCTATCCTCTATCCTATCCTCTATCCTATCCTCTATCCTATCCTCTATCCTATCCTATCCTATCCTCTAACCTATTCTATCCTCTATCCTATCCTATCATCTATCCTATCCTATCCTCCATCCTATCCTGTCCTCTATCCTATCCTATCCTCTATCCTATCCTATCCAATCCCCTATCCTATGCTCTATCCTATCCTACCCTCTATAATATCGTATACTCTATCATATCCTATCCTCTATCCTATAATATCATCTATGCGTTCCTATTCTCTATGCTAACCTATTCTGTATCCTATCCTCTATCCTATCCTCTATCCTATCCTCAATCCTATCCTATCCTCTATCCTATCCTATCCTCTATCCTATCCTATCCTCTATCCTATCCTATCTTCTATCCTATCCTATCCTCTATCCTATCAAATCCCCTATCCTATCCTCTATCCTATCCTATCCTATCATCTATCCTCAATCCTATCCTTTCGTGTATCCTATCCAATCCTCTATCCTATCCTATCCTCTATCCTATCCTTTCCTCTATCCTATCCTATCCTCTATCCTATCCTATCCTCTATCCTATCCTATCCTCTATCCTATCCTATCGTCTATCCTATCCTCTATCCTATCCTATCTTCTATCCTATCCTATCCTCTATCCTATCAAATCCCCTATCTTATCCTCTATCCTATCCTATCCTCTATCCTATCAAACCCCCTATCCTATCAAACCCCCTATCCTATCCTATCCTATCCTCTATCCTATCCAATCCTCTATCCTATCCTATCCTCCATCCTATCCTATCCTCTATCCTATCCTATCCTCTATCCTATCCTCTATCCCATCCTTTATCCTATCCTATCCTCTATCCTATCGTATCCTCCATCCTATCCTATCCTCTATCCTATCCTCTCCTCAATCCTATCCTATCCTATCCTCTATCCTATCCTATCCTATCCTCTATCCTATCCTCTATCCTATCCTCTATCCTATCCTCTATCCCATTCTATCCTCTATTATATCCTATCCTCTATCCTATCCTATCGTCTATCCTATCCTCTATCCTATCCTATCATCTATCCTATCCTATCCTCTATCCTATCCTATCCTCTATCCTATCCTATCCTCTATCCTATCAAATCCCCTATCCTATCCTCTATCCTATCCTATCCTGTATCCTATCCAATCCTCTATCCTATCCTATCATCTATCCTCAATCCTATCCTTTCGTGTATCCTATCCAATCCTCTATCCTATCCTATCCTCTATCCTATCCTATCCTCTATCCTACCCTATCGTCTATCCCATCCTCTATCCAATCCTATCCTCTATCCTATCCTCTATCCTATCCTATGCTCTATCCTATCCTATCGTCTATCCTATCCTCTATCCTATCCTATCTTCTATACTATCCTATCCTCTATCCTATCCTGTCCTCTATCCTATCCTATCCGCTATTTTATCCTCTATCCTAGCCTATCCTCTATCCTATCCTATCCAATCCCCTATCCTATGCTTTATCCTATCCTACCCTCTGTAATATCGTATACTCTATCATATCCTATCCTCTATCCTATAATATCATCTATCCGATCCTCTTCTCTATCCTATCCTATTCTGTATCCTATCCTCTATCCTATCCTCTATCCTATCAAATCCCCTATCCTATCCTCTATCCTATCCTATCCTCTATCGTATCCTATCCTCTATCCTATCCTCTATCCTATCCTCTATCCTATCCTCTATCCTATCCTATCATATCCTCTAACCTATCCTATCCTCTATCCTAACCTATCCTCTATCCTATCCTATCCTCTATCCTATCAAATCCCCTATCCTATCGTCTATCCTATCCTATCCTGTATCCTATCCAATCCTCTATCCTATCCTATCATCTATCCTCAATCCTATCCTTTCGTGTATCCTATCCAATCCTCTATCCTATCCTATCCTCTATCCTATCCTATCCTCTATCCTATCCTATCGTCTATCCTATCCTCTATCCTATCCTCTCCTCTATCCTATCCTATCCTCTATCTTATCCTATGCTCTATCCTATCCTATCCTCTATCCTATCCTCTATCCTATCCTATCCTCTATCCTATCCTATCCTCTATCCTATCCTATCCTCTATCCTATCCTATACTCTATCCTATCCTATCCTCTATCCAATCCTATCCTCTACCCTATCCTCTATCCTATCCTCTATCCCATCCTATCCTCTATCCTATCCTATCCTCTATCCTATAATATTGTCTATCCTATCCTCTATCCTATCCTATCCTCTATCCTATCCTATCCTCTATCCTATCCTATCTTCTATCCTATCCTATCCTCTATCCTATCAAATCCCCTATCCTATCCTCTATCCTATCCTATCCTCTATCCTATCCTCTATTATATCCTCTATCCTATCCTCTATCCTATCCTATCCTCTATCCTATCAAATCGCCTATCCTATCCTCTATCCTATCCTATCCTCTATCCTATCCTATCCTCTATCCTATCCTATCCTCTATCCTATCCTATCCTCTATCCTATCCTCTATCCTATCCTCTATCCTATCCTCTATCCTATCCTATCCTATCCTCTAACCTATTCTATCCTCTATCCTATCCTATCATCTATCCTATCCTATCCTCCATCCTATCCTGTCCTCTATCCTATCCTATCCTCTATCCTATCCTATCCAATCCCCTATCCTATGCTCTATCCTATCCTACCCTCTATAATATCGTATACTCTATCATATCCTATCCTCTATCCTATAATATCATCTATGCGTTCCTATTCTCTATGCTAACCTATTCTGTATCCTATCCTCTATCCTATCCTCTATCCTATCCTCAATCCTATCCTATCCTCTATCCTATCCTATCCTCTATCCTATCCTATCCTCTATCCTATCCTATCTTCTATCCTATCCTATCCTCTATCCTATCAAATCCCCTATCCTATCCTCTATCCTATCCTATCCTATCATCTATCCTCAATCCTATCCTTTCGTGTATCCTATCCAATCCTCTATCCTATCCTATCCTCTATCCTATCCTTTCCTCTATCCTATCCTCAATCCTATCCTATCCTCTATCCTATCCTATCCTCTATCCTATCCTATCCTCTATCCTATCCTATCTTCTATCCTATCCTATCCTCTATCCTATCAAATCCCCTATCCTATCCTCTATCCTATCCTATCCTATCATCTATCCTCAATCCTATCCTTTCGTGTATCCTATCCAATCCTCTATCCTATCCTATCCTCTATCCTATCCTTTCCTCTATCCTATCCTATCCTCTATCCTATCCTATCCTCTATCCTATCCTATCCTCTATCCTATCCTATCGTCTATCCTATCCTCTATCCTATCCTATCTTCTATCCTATCCTATCCTCTATCCTATCAAATCCCCTATCTTATCCTCTATCCTATCCTATCCTCTATCCTATCAAACCCCCTATCCTATCAAACCCCCTATCCTATCCTCTATCCTATCCTATCCTATCCTCTATCCTATCCTATCCTCTATCCTATCCAATCCTCTATCCTATCCTATCCTCCATCCTATCCTATCCTCTATCCTATCCTATCCTCTATCCTATCCTCTATCCCATCCTTTATCCTATCCTATCCTCTATCCTATCGTATCCTCCATCCTATCCTATCCTCTATCCTATCCTCTCCTCAATCCTATCCTATCCTATCCTCTATCCTATCCTATCCTATCCTCTATCCTATCCTCTATCCTATCCTCTATCCCATTCTATCCTCTATTATATCCTATCCTCTATCCTATCCTATCGTCTATCCTATCCTCTATCCTATCCTATCATCTATCCTATCCTATCCTCTATCCTATCCTATCCTCTATCCTATCCTATCTTCTATCCTATCCTATCCTCTATCCTATCAAATCCCCTATCATATCCTCTATCCTATCCTATCCTCTATCCTATCCTATCTTCTATCCTATCCTATCCTATATCCTATCAAATCCCCTATCATATCCTCTATCCTATCCTATCCTGTATCCTATCCAATCCTCTATCCAATCCTATCATCTATCCTCAATCCTATCCTTTCGTGTATCCTATCCAATCCTCTATCCTATCCTATCCTATCGTCTATCCTACCCTCTACCCTATCCTCTCCTCTATCCTATCCTATCCTCTATAGTATCCTATCCTTTATCCTATCCTATCCTCTATCCTATCCTATCCTCTATCCAATCCTATCCTCTATCCTATCCTATCCTCTATCCTATAATATCGTCTATCCTATCCTCTATCCTATCCTATGCTCTATCCTATCCTATGCTCTATCCTATCCTATCCTCTATCCTATCCTATCTTCTATCCTATCCTATCCTCTATCCTATCAAATCCCCTATCCTATCCTCTATCCTATCCTATCCTGTATCCTATCCAATCCTCTATCCTATCCTATCATCTATCCTCAATCCTATCCTTTCGTGTATACTATCCAATCCTCTATCCTATCCTATCCTCTATCCTATCCTATCCTCTATCCTACCCTATCGTCTATCCCATCCTCTATCCAATCCTATCCTCTATCCTATCCTCTATCCTATCCTATGCTCTATCCTATCCTATCGTCTATCCTATCCTCTATCCTATCCTATCTTCTATACTATCCTATCCTCTATCCTATCCTGTCCTCTATCCTATCCTATCCGCTATTTTATCCTCTATCCTAGCCTATCCTCTATCCTATCCTATCCAATCCCCTATCCTATGCTTTATCCTATCCTACCCTCTGTAATATCGTATACTCTATCATATCCTATCCTCTATCCTATAATATCATCTATCCGATCCTCTTCTCTATCCTATCCTATTCTGTATCCTATCCTCTATCCTATCCTCTATCCTATCAAATCCCCTATCCTATCCTCTATCCTATCCTATCCTCTATCGTATCCTATCCTCTATCCTATCCTCTATCCTATCCTCTATCCTATCCTCTATCCTATCCTATCATATCCTCTAACCTATCCTATCCTCTATCCTAACCTATCCTCTATCCTATCCTATCCTCTATCCTATCAAATCCCCTATCCTATCGTCTATCCTATCCTATCCTGTATCCTATCCAATCCTCTATCCTATCCTATCATCTATCCTCAAGTCTATTCTTTCCTGTATCCTATCCAATCCTCTATCCTATCCTATCCTCTATCCTATCCTATCCTCTATCCTATCCTATCCTCTATCCTAGCCTCTATCCTATCCTCTATCCTATCCTCTATCCTATCCTCTATCCTATCCTATCCACTATCCTATCCTATCCTCTATCCTATCCTATCGTCTATCCTATCCTCTATCCTATCCTATCCAATCCTCTATCCTATCAAATCCCCTATCCTATCCTCTATCCTATCCTATCCTCTATCCTATCCTATCCTCTATCCTATAATATCATCTATCCGATCCTCTTCTCTATCCTATCCTATTCTGTATCCTATCCTCTATCCTATCCTCTATCCTATCCTATCCTATCCTCTATCCTATCAAATCCCCTATCCTATCCTCTATCCTATCCTATCCTCTATCGTATCCTATCCTCTATCCTATCCTCTATCCTATCCTCTATCCTATCCTCTATCCTATCCTCTATCCTATCCTCTATCCTATCCTATCCTATCCTCTAACCTATCCTATCCTCTATCCTAACCTATCCTCTATCCTATCCTATCCTCTATCCTATCAAATCCCCTATCCTATCGTCTATCCTATCCTATCCTGTATCCTATCCAATCCTCTATCCTATCCTATCATCTATCCTCAAGTCTATTCTTTCCTGTATCCTATCCAATCCTCTATCCTATCCTATCCTCAATCCTATCCTGTCCTCTATCCTATCCTATCCTCTATCCTATCCTCTATCCTAGCCTATCCTCTATCCTATCCTATCCAATCCCCTATCCTATGCTCTATCCTATCCTACCCTCTATAATATCGTATACTCTATCATATCCTATCCTCTATCCTATAATATCATCTATCCGTTCCTATTCTCTATCCTAACCTATTCTGTATCCTATCCTCTATCCTATCCTATCCTCTATCCTAGCCTCTATCCTATCCTCTATCCTATCCTCTATCCTATCCTCTATCCTATCCTATCCACTATCCTATCCTATCCTCTATCCTATCCTATCGTCTATCCTATCCTCTATCCTATCCGATCCTATCCTCTATCCTATCAAATCCCCTATCCTATCCTCTATCCTATCCTATCCTCTATCATATCCTCTATCCTATCCTATCCTATCCTCTAAAATATTCTATCCTCTATCCTATCCTATCATCTATCCTATCCTATCCTCTATCCTATCCTATTCTCTATCCTATCAAATCCCCTATCCTATCCTCTATCCTATCCTATCCTCTATCCTATCCTATCCTCTAACCAATCCTATCCTCTATCCTATCCTCTATCCTATCCTCTATCCTATCCTCTATCCCATCCTATCCTCTATCCTATCCTATCCTCTATCCTATCCTATTATCTATCCTATCCTCTATCCTATCCTATCCTCTATCCTATCCTATCCTCTATCCTATCCCATCCTCTATCCTATCCTATCTTCTATCCTATCCTATCCTCTATCCTATCAAATCCCCTATCCTATCCTCTACCCTATCCTATCCTCTATCCTATCAAACGCCCTATCCTATCCTCTATCCTATCCTATCCTCTATCCTATCCTATCCTCTATCCTATCCTATGTTCTATCCTATCCTATCCTCCATCCTATCCTATCCTCTATCCTATCCTATCGTCTAACCTATCCTCTATCCTATCCTCTCCTCTATCCTATCCTATCCTCTATAGTATCCTATCCTCTATCCTATCCTATCTTCTATCCTATCCTATCCTCTATCCTATCAAATCCCCTATCCTATCCTCTATCCTATCAAACCCCCTATCCTATCCTCTATCCTATCCTATCCTCTATCCTATCCTACCCTCTATCCTATCCTATCTTCTATCCTATCCTATCCTCTATCCTATCAAATCCCCTATCCTATCCTCTATCCTATCCTATCCTCTATCCTATCGTCTATCCTATCCTATCCTGTATCCTATTCAATCCTCTATCCTATCCTATCATCTATCCTCAAGTCTATCCTTTCCTGTATCCTATCCAATCGTCTATCCTATCCTATCCTCTATCCTATCCTATCCTCTATCCTATCCTATCCTCTATCCTCTATCCTCTATCCTATCCTATCCTCTATCCTATCCTATCCTCTATACTACCCTATCCTCTATCCTATCCTATCCTCTATCCTATCCTGTCCTCTACCCTATCCTATCGTCTATCCTATCCTCTATCCTATCCTATCGTCTATCCTATCGTCTATCCTATCCTCTATCCTATCCAATCCTCTATCCTATCCTATCCTCTATCCTACCATATCCTCTATCCTATAATATCTTCTATCCTATACTATCCTCTATCCTATCAAATCCACTACCCTATCCTCTGTCCTATCCTATCCTCTATCGTATCCTATCCTAGAGGATAGGACCTATCCTATCCTCTATCCTATCCTATCCGCTATCCTATCCTATCTTCTATCCTATCCTCTCCTCTATCCTATCAAATCCCCTACACTATCCTCTGTCCTATCCTATCCTCTATCCTATCCTATCCTAGAGGATAGGTCCTATCCTATCCTCTATCCTATCCTATCCTCTATCCTATCCTATCCTCTATCTTATCCTATGCTCTATCCTATCCTATCCTCTATCCTATCCTCTATCCTATCCTATCCTATCCTCTATCCTATCCTATCCTCTATCGTATCCTATCCTCAATCCTATCATATTCTCTATCCTATCATATCCTCTATCCTATCCTATCTTCTATCCTATCCTATCCTCTATCCTATCCTATCCTCTATCCTATCCTATCCTCTATCCTATCCTATCCTCTATCTTATCCTATGCTCTATCCTATTCTATCCTCTATCCTATCCTCTATCCTATCCTATCCTCTATCCTATCCTATCCTCTATCCTATCCTATCCTCTATCCTATCCTATCCTCTACCCTATCCTATCCTCTATCCTATCCTATCCTCTATCCTATCCTATCCTATCCTATCCTCTATCCTCTATCCTCTATCCTCTATCCTATCCTATCCTCTATCCTATCCTATCCTATCCTCTATCCTATCCTATGCTCTATCCTATCCTATCGTCTATCCTATCCTCTATCCTATCCTATCCTATCCTCTATGCTATCCTATCCTCTATCCTATCCTATCCTCAATCCTATCATATCCTCTATCCTATCATATCCTCTATCCTATCCTATCCTCTATCCTATCCTATCCTCTATCCTATCCTATCTTCTATCCTATCCTATCCTCTATCCTATCCTATCCTCTATCCTATCCTATCCTCTATCCTATCCTATCCTCAATCCTATCCTATCCTCTATCCTCTATCCTCTATCCTCTATCCTCTATCCTCTATCCTCTATCCTCTATCCTCTATCCTCTATCCTATCCTATCCTCTATCCTATCCTATCGTCTATACTACCCTATCCTCCATCCTATCCTATCCTCTATCCTATCCTGTCCTCTATCCTATCCTATCGTCTATCCTATCCTCTATCCTATCCTATCGTCTATCCTATCGTCTATCCTATCCTCTATCCTATCCAATTCTCTATCCTATCCTATCCTCTATTCTATCATATCCTCTATCCTATAATATCTTCTATCCTATCCTATCCTCTATCCTATCAAATCCCCTACCCTATCCTCTGTCCTATCCTATCCTCTATCCTATCCTATCCTCTATCCTATCCTATCCTCTATCCTCTATCCTCTATCCTATCCTATCCTCTATCCTATCCTATCCTCTATACTACCCTATCCTCTATCTAATCCTATCCTCTATCCTATCCTGTCCTCTACCCTATCCTATCTTCTATCCTATCCTATCCTCTATCCTATCCTATCCTCCATCCTATCCTATCCTCAATCCTATCCTTTCCTGTATCCTATCCAATCCTGTATCCTATCCTGTCCTCTATCCTATCCTATCCTCTATCCTATCCTATCTTCTATCCTATCCTATCCTCTATCCTATCCTATGCTCTATCCTATCCTATCGTCTATCCTATCCTCTATCCTATCCCATCCTATCCTCTATCCTATCCTATCCTCTATCCTATCCTCTATCCTATCCTAACCTCTATCCTCTATCCTCTATCCTATCCTATCCTCTATCCTATCCTATCCTCTATACTACCCTATCCTCTATCCTATCCTATCCTCTATCCTATCCTGTCCTCTATCCTATCCTATCGTCTATCCTATCCTCTATCCTATCCTATCGTCTATCCTATCGTCTATCCTATCGTCTATCCTATCCTCTATCCTATCCAATCCTCTATCCTATCCTATCCTCTATCCTATCATATCCTCTATCCTATAATATCTTCTATCCTATCCTATCCTCTATCCTATCCTATCTTCTATCCTATCCTATCCTCTATCCTATCCTATGCTCTATCCTATCCTATCGTCTATCCTATCCTCTATCCTATCCCATCCTATCCTCTATCCTATCCTATCCTCTATCCTATCCTCTATCCTATCCTATCCTCTATCCTCTATCCTCTATCCTATCCTATCCTCTATCCTATCCTATCCTCTATACTACCCTATCCTCTATCCTATCCTATCCTCTATCCTATCCTGTCCTCTATCCTATCCTATCGTCTATCCTATCCTCTATCCTATCCTATCGTCTATCCTATCGTCTATCCTATCCTCTATCCTATCCAATCCTCTATCCTATCCTATCCTCTATCCTATCATATCCTCTATCCTATAATATCTTCTATCCTATCCTATCCTCTATCCTATCAAATCCCCTACCCTATCCTCTGTCCTATCCTAGAGGATAGGTCCTATCCTATCCTCTATCCTATCCTATCCTCTATCCTATCCTATCTTCTATCCTATCCTATCCTCTATCCTATCCTATCCTCCATCCTATCCTATCCTCAATCCTATCCTTTCCTGTATCCTATCCAATCCTGTATCCTATCCTGTCCTCTATCCTATCCTATCCTCTATCCTATCCTATCCTCTATCCTATCCTATCCTCTATCCTATCCTATGCTCTATCCTATCCTATCGTCTATCCTATCCTCTATCCTATCCTATCCTCTATCCTATCCTATCCTCTATCCTCTATCCTCTATCCTCTATCCTATCCTATCCTCTATCCTATCCTATCCTCTATACTACCCTATCCTCTATCTAATCCTATCCTCTATCCTATCCTGTCCTCTACCCTATCCTATCTTCTATCCTATCCTATCCTCTATCCTATCCTATCCTCCATCCTATCCTATCCTCAATCCTATCCTTTCCTGTATCCTATCCAATCCTTTATCCTATCCTGTCCTCTATCCTATCCTATCCTCTATCCTATCCTATCTTCTATCCAATCCTATCCTCTATCCTATCCTATGCTCTATCCTATCCTATCCTCTATCCTATCCTATCCTCTATCCTATCAAATCCCCTACCCTATCCTCTGTCCTATCCTATCCTCTATCCTATCCTATCCTAGAAGATAGGTCCTATCCTATCCTCTATCCTATCCTATCCTCCATCCTATCCTATCCTCAATCCTATCCTTTCCTGTATCCTATCCTGTCCTCTATCCTATCCTATCCTCTATCCTATCCTATCCTCTATCCTATCCTATCCTCTATCCTATCCTATGCTCTATCCTATCCTATCGTCTATCCTATCCTCTATCCTATCCTATCCTATCCTCTATCCTATCCTATCCTCTATCCTATCCTATCCTCTATCCTATCCTATCCTCTATCCTATCCTATCCTCTATCCTATCCTATCCTCTATCCTATCCTATCCTCTATCCTATCCTATCCTCTATCCTATCCTATCCTCTATCCTATCCTATCCTCTACCCTATCCTATCCTCTATCCTATCAAACGCCCTATCCTATCCTCTATCCTATCCTATCCTCTATCCTATCCTATCCTCTATCCTATCCTATGTTCTATCCTATCCTATCCTCCATCCTATCCTATCCTCTATCCTATCCTATCGTCTAACCTATCCTCTATCCTATCCTATCCTCTATCCTATCCTATCCTCTGTACTACCCTATCCTCTATCCTATCCTATCCTCTATCCTATCCTGTCCTCTACCCTATCCTCTATCCTATCCTGTCCTCTACCCTATCCTATCGTCTATCCTATCCTCTATCCTATCCTATCGTCTATCCTATCGTCTATCCTATCCTCTATCCTATCCAATCCTCTATCCTATCCTATCCTCTATCCTATCATATCCTCTATCCTATAATATCTTCTATCCTATACTATCCTCTATCCTATCAAATCCACTACCCTATCCTCTGTCCTATCCTATCCTCTATCGTATCCTATCCTAGAGGATAGGACCTATCCTATCCTCTATCCTATCCTATCCGCTATCCTATCCTATCTTCTATCCTATCCTATCCTCTATCCTATCAAATCCCCTACACTATCCTCTGTCCTATCCTATCCTCTATCCTATCCTATCCTAGAGGATAGGTCCTATCCTATCCTCTATCCTATCCTATCCTCTATCCTATCCTATCCTCTATCTTATCCTATGCTCTATCCTATCCTATCCTCTATCCTATCCTCTATCCTATCCTATCCTATCCTCTATCCTATCCTATCCTCTATCGTATCCTATCCTCAATCCTATCATATTCTCTATCCTATCATATCCTCTATCCTATCCTATCTTCTATCCTATCCTATCCTCTATCCTATCCTATCCTCTATCCTATCCTATCCTCTATCCTATCCTATCCTCTATCTTATCCTATGCTCTATCCTATTCTATCCTCTATCCTATCCTCTATCCTATCCTATCCTCTATCCTATCCTATCCTCTATCCTATCCTATCCTCTATCCTATCCTATCCTCTACCCTATCCTATCCTCTATCCTATCCTATCCTCTATCCTATCCTATCCTATCCTATCCTCTATCCTCTATCCTCTATCCTCTATCCTATCCTATCCTCTATCCTATCCTATCCTATCCTCTATCCTATCCTATGCTCTATCCTATCCTATCGTCTATCCTATCCTCTATCCTATCCTATCCTATCCTCTATGCTATCCTATCCTCTATCCTATCCTATCCTCAATCCTATCATATCCTCTATCCTATCATATCCTCTATCCTATCCTATCCTCTATCCTATCCTATCCTCTATCCTATCCTATCTTCTATCCTATCCTATCCTCTATCCTATCCTATCCTCTATCCTATCCTATCCTCTATCCTATCCTATCCTCAATCCTATCCTCTATCCTCTATCCTCTATCCTCTATCCTCTATCCTCTATCCTCTATCCTCTATCCTCTATCCTCTATCCTATCCTATCCTCTATCCTATCCTATCGTCTATACTACCCTATCCTCTATCCTATCCTATCCTCTATCCTATCCTGTCCTCTATCCTATCCTATCGTCTATCCTATCCTCTATCCTATCCTATCGTCTATCCTATCGTCTATCCTATCCCCTATCCTATCCAATTCTCTATCCTATCCTATCCTCTATTCTATCATATCCTCTATCCTATAATATCTTCTATCCTATCCTATCCTCTATCCTATCAAATCCCCTACCCTATCCTCTATCCTATCCTATCCTCTATCCTATCCTATCCTCTATCCTATCCTATCCTCTATCCTCTATCCTCTATCCTATCCTATCCTCTATCCTATCCTATCCTCTATACTACCCTATCCTCTATCTAATCCTATCCTCTATCCTATCCTGTCCTCTACCCTATCCTATCTTCTATCCTATCCTATCCTCTATCCTATCCTATCCTCCATCCTATCCTATCCTCAATCCTATCCTTTCCTGTATCCTATCCAATCCTGTATCCTATCCTGTCCTCTATCCTATCCTATCCTCTATCCTATCCTATCTTCTATCCTATCCTATCCTCAATCCTATCCTTTCCTGTATCCTATCCAATCCTGTATCCTATCCTGTCCTCTATCCTATCCTATCCTCTATCCTATCCTATCTTCTATCCTATCCTATCCTCTATCCTATCCTATCCTCTATCCTATCCTATCCTCTATCCTATCCTATCCTGTATCCTATCAAATCCCCTACCCTATCCTCTGTCCTATCCTATCCTCTATCCTATCCTATCCTAGAAGATAGGTCCTATCCTATCCTCTATCCTATCCTATCCTCCATCCTATCCTATCCTCAATCCTATCCTTTCCTGTATCCTATCCTGTCCTCTATCCTATCCTATCCTCTATCCTATCCTATCCTCTATCCTATCCTATCCTCTATCCTATCCTATGCTCTATCCTATCCTATCGTCTATCCTATCCTCTATCCTATCCTATCATATCCTCTATCCTATCATATCCTCTATCCTATCCTATCCTCTATCCTATCCTATCCTCTATCCTATCCTATCTTCTATCCTATCCTATCCTCTATCCTATCCTATCCTCTATCCTATCCTATCCTCTATCCTATCCTATCCTCTATCCTATCCTATCCTCTATCCTATCCTATCCTCTATCCTATCCTATCCTCTATCCTATCCTATCCTCTATCCTATCCTATCCTCTATCCTATCCTATCCTCTATCCTATCCTATCCTCTATCCTATCCTATCCTCTATCCTATCCTATCCTCTATCCTATCCTATCCTATCCTCTATCATATCCTATCCTCTATCCTATCCTATCCTCTATCCTATCCTATCTTCTATCCTATCCTATCCTATATCCTATCCTATCCTCCATCCTATCCTATCCTCAATCCTATCCTTTCCTGTATCCTATCCAATCCTGTATCCTATCCTGTCCTCTATCCTATCCTATCCTCTATCCTATCCTATCCTCTATCCTATCCTATCCTCTATCCTAGCCTATGCTCTATCCTATCCTATCGTCTATCTTATCCTATCCTATCCTCTATCCTATCCTATCCTCTATCCTATCCTATCCTCTATCCTATCCTATCCTCTATCCTATCCTATCCGGTATCCTATGCTATCCTCTATCCTATCCTATCCTCAATCCTATACTATCCCCTATCCTATACTATCCTCTATCCTATCCTATCCTCTACCCTATCCTATCCTCTATCCTATCCTATCCTCTATCCTATCCTATCCTATCCTCTATCCTCTATCCTCTATCCTATCCTATCCTCTATCCTATCCTATCCTATCCTCTATCCTATCCTATGCTCTATCCTATCCTATCGTCTATCCTATCCTCTATCCTATCCTATCCTATCCTCTATCCTATCCTATCCTCTATCCTATCCTATCCTCAATCCTATCATATCCTCTATCCTATCCTATCCTCTATCCTATCCTATCCTCTATCCTATCCTATCTTCTATCCTATCCTATCCTCTATCCTATCCTATCCTCTATCCTATCCTATCTTCTATCCTATCCTATCCTCTATCCTATCCTATCCTCTATCCTATCCTATCCTCTATCCTATCCTATCGTCTATACTACCCTATCCTCTATCCTATCCTATCCTCTATCCTATCCTGTCCTCTATTCTATCCTATCGTCTATCCTATCCTCTATCCTATCCTATCGTCTATCGTATCGTCTATCCTATCCTCTATCCTATCCAATCCCCTATCCTATCCTATCCTCTATTCTATCATATCCTCTATCCTATAATATCTTCTATCCTATCCTATCCTCTATCCTATCAAATCCCCTACCCTATCCTCTGTCCTATCCTATCCTCTATCCTATCCTATCCTCTATCCTATCCTATCCTCTATCCTATCCTATCCTCTATCCTCTATCCTCTATCCTCTATCCTATCCTATCCTCTATCCTATCCTATCGTCTATACTACCCTATCCTCTATCCTATCCTATCCTCTATCCTATCCTGTCCTCTATTCTATCCTATCGTCTATCCTATCCTCTATCCTATCCTATCGTCTATCCTATCGTCTATCCTATCCTCTATCCTATCCAATCCTCTATCCTATCCTATCCTCTATACTACCCTATCCTCTATCCTATCCTATCCTCTATCCTATCCTGTCCTCTATCCTATCCTATCGTCTATCCTATCGTCTATCCTATCCTCTATCCTATCCTATCCTCTATACTACCCTATCCTCTATCCTATCCTATAATCTATCCTATCCTATCCTCTATCCTATCCTATCCTCTATCCCATTCTATCCTCTATCATATCCTATCCTCTATCCTATTGTATCCTCTATCCTATCCCATCCTCTATCCTATCCATTCCTCTATTCTATAATATCCTCTATCCTATCCAATCCTCTATCCTGTCCTCTATCCTATGCTATCCTCTATCCTATCCTATCCTCTACCCTAAAATATCCTCTATACTATCCAATCCTCTATCATGTCCTCTATCCTATCCTCTATACTATCCTAACCTCTATCCTATAATATCCTCTATCCTATCCTATCCTCTATTCTATCCAATCCCGTATCCTATCGTCTATCCTATCCTATCCTGTATCCTATCCAATCCCCTATCCTATCCTCTATCCTATCCTATAATCTATCCTATCCTATCCTCTATCCTATCCTATCCTCTATCCTATCCTATCCCCTATCCTATCCTATCCTGTATCCTATAATATCGTCTATCCTATTCAATCCTCTATCCTATCCTATCCTCTATCCTATCCTATCCTCTATCCTATTGTATCCTCTATCCTATCCCATCCTCTATCCTATCCTATCCTCTATCCTATCCAATCCCTTATCCTATCCTCAAACTTGTCCTATCCTCTATCCTATCCTATCCTCTATCCTATCCTATCCTCTATCCTATCCTATCCTCAATCCTATCCTATCCCCTATCCTATCCTATCCTCGATCCTATTTCACTCCTCTATCCTATCCAATCCCCTATCCTATCCTGAATCCTATCCTATCCCGTATCCTATCCTATCATTTCCTATTCTATCCTCTATCCTATACTACCGTTTGTCCTATCCTATCCTCTATCCTATCCTATCCTCTATCCTATAATATCATATGTCCTACCCTATCCTCTATCCTATCCTATCCCGTATCCTATCCTATCATTTCCTATTCTATCCTCTATCCTATCCTATCCTGAATGCTATTATGTATCCTATCCAATCCTTTATACTATCCAATCCTCTATCCTATCCTATCCTCTATACTATCCTATCCTCTTTCCTATCCTATCCTCTATCCTATCCAATCCCTTATCCTATCCTCAAACTTGTCCTATCCTCTATCCTATCCTATCCTCTATCCTATCCTATCCTCTATCCTATCCTATCCTCAATCCTATCCTATCCCCTATCCTATCCTATCCTCTATCCTATTTCACTCCTCTATCCTATCCAATCCCCTATCCTATCCTGAATCCTATCCTATCCCGTATCCTATCCTATCATTTCCTATTCTATCCTCTATCCTATACTACCGTTTGTCCTATCCTATCCTCTATCCTATCCTATCCTCTATCCTATAATATCATATATACTACCCTATCCTCTATCCTATCCTATCCTCTATCCTATAATATCATATATCCTATCCTATCCTCTATCCTATAATATCATATATCCTATCCTATCCTATATCCTATCCTATCCTCTCTCCTCAATCCTATCCTATCCTCTATCCTATCCAATCGTCTATCCTATAATATCCTCTATCCTATCCTATCCTGAATGCTATTATGTATCCTATCCAATCCTTTATACTATCCAATCCTCTATCCTATCCTATCCTCTATACTATCCTATCCTCTTTCCTATCCTATCCTCTATCCTATTCTATCCTCTATCCTATCCTATCCTCTATCCTATTGTATCCTCTATCCTATCCCATCCTCTATCCTATCCATTCCTCTATTCTATAATATCCTCTATCCTATCCAATCCTCTATCCTATCCTCTATCCTATCCCATCCTCTATCCTATCCATTCCTCTATTCTATAATATCCTCTATCCTATCCAATCCTCTATCCTATCCTCTATCCTATCCTATCCTGAATCCTATCCTATCCCGTATCCTATCCTATCCTATCCTATTCTATCCTGTATCCTATACTACCGTTTGTCCTATCCTATCCTCTATCCTATAATATCCTCTATCCTATCCAATCCTCTATCCTAGCCTATCCTCTATACTATCCTATCCTCTTTCCTATCCTATCCTCTATCCTATTCTATCCTATATCCTATCCTATCCTCTATCCTATTGCATCCTCTATCCTATCCCATCCTCTATCCTATCCTATCCTCTATCCTATCCTATCCTCTATTATATCCTATCCTCTATCCTATCCTATCCTCTATCCTATCCTATCCTCTATCCTATCCTATCCTCTATCCTATCCTATCCTCAATCCTATCCTATCCCCTATCCTATCCTATCCTCTATCCTATTTCACTCCTCTATCCTATCCAATCCCCTATCCTATCCTGAATCCTATACTATCCCGTATCCTATCCTAACCTATCCTATTCTATCCTCTATCCTATACTACCGTTTGTCCTATCCTATCCTCTGTCCTATCCTATCCTCTATCCTATAATATCATATATCCTACCCTATCCTCTATCCTATCCTATCCTCTATCCTATAATACCATATATCCTATCCTATCCTCTATCCTATAATATCATATATCCTATCCTATCCTATATCCTATCCTATCCTCTATCCTATCCTATCCTCTATCCTACCCTATCCTCTAGCCTATCCTATCCTCTATCCTATCCTATCCTCTATGCTATCCTATCCTATCCTCAATCCTATCCTATCCTCTATCCTATCCAATCGTCTATCCTATGATATCCTCTATCCTATCCAATCATCTATCCTATCCTCTAACCTAGCCTATGCTGTATCCTATCCTATCGTCTATCTTATCCTATCCTATCCTCTATCCTATCCTATCCTCTATCCTATCCTATCCTCTATCCTATCCTATCCGGTATCCTATGCTATCCTATCCTCTATCCTATCCTCTATCCTATCCTATCCTCAATCCTATCATATCCTCTATCCTATCCTATCCTCAATCCTATACTATCCCCTATCCTATACTATCCTCTATCCTATCCTATCCTCTACCCTATCCTATCCTCTATCCTATCCTATCCTCTATCCTATCCTATCCTATCCTCTATCCTCTATCCTCTATCCTATCCTATCCTCTATCCTATCCTATCCTATCCTCTATCCTATCCTATGCTCTATCCTATCCTATCGTCTATCCTATCCTCTATCCTATCCTATCCTATCCTCTATCCTATCCTCTATCCTATCCTATCCTCAATCCTATCATATCCTCTATCCTATCCTATCCTCTATCCTATCCTATCCTCTATCCTATCCTATCTTCTATCCTATCCTATCCTCTATCCTATCCTATCCTCTATCCTATCCTATCTTCTATCCTATCCTATCCTCTATCCTATCCTATCCTCTATCCTATCCTATCCTCTATCCTATCCTATCGTCTATACTACCCTATCCTCTATCCTATTCTATCCTCTATCCTATCCTATCCTCTATACTACCCTATCCTCTATCCTATCCTATAATCTATCCTATCCTATCCTCTATCCTATCCTATCCTCTATCCCATTCTATCCTCTATCATATCCTATCCTCTATCCTATTGTATCCTCTATCCTATCCCATCCTCTATCCTATCCATTCCTCTATTCTATAATATCCTCTATCCTATCCAATCCTCTATCCTATCCTCTATCCTATGCTACCCTCTATCCTATCCTATCCTCTACCCTAAAATATCCTCTATACTATCCAATCCTCTATCATGTCCTCTATCCTATCCTCTATACTATCCTAACCTCTATCCTATAATATCCTCTATCCTATCCTATCCTCTATTCTATCCAATCCCGTATCCTATCGTCTATCCTATCCTATCCTGTATCCTATCCAATCCCCTATCCTATCCTCTATCCTATCCTATAATCTATCCTATCCTATCCTCTATCCTATCCTATCCTCTATCCTATCCTATCCCCTATCCTATCCTATCCTGTATCCTATAATATCGTCTATCCTATTCAATCCTCTATCCTATCCTATCCTCTATCCTATCCTATCCTCTATCCTATTGTATCCTCTATCCTATCCCATCCTCTATCCTATCCTATCCTCAATCCTATCCTATCCCCTATCCTATCCTCTATCCTATTTCACTCCTCTATCCTATCCAATCCCCTATCCTATCCTGAATCCTATCCTATCCCGTATCCTATCCTATCATTTCCTATTCTATCCTCTATCCTATACTACCGTTTGTCCTATCCTATCCTCTATCCTATCCTATCCTCTATCCTATAATATCATATATCCTACCCTATCCTCTATCCTATCCTATCCCGTATCCTATCCTATCATTTCCTATTCTATCCTCTATCATATACTACCGTTTGTCCTATCCTATCCTCTATCCTATCCTATCCTCTATCCTATAATATCATATATCCTACCCTATCCTCTATCCTATCCTATCCTCTATCCTATAATATCATATATCCTATCCTATCCTCTATCCTATAATATCATATATCCTATCCTATCCTATATCCTATCCTATCCTCTCTCCTCAATCCTATCCTATCCTCTATCCTATCCAATCGTCTATCCTATAATATCCTCTATCCTATCCTATCCTGAATGCTATTATGTATCCTATCCAATCCTTTATACTATCCAATCCTCTATCCTATCCTATCCTCTATACTATCCTATCCTCTTTCCTATCCTATCCTCTATCCTATTCTATCCTCTATCCTATCCTATCCTCTATCCTATTGTATCCTCTATCCTATCCCATCCTCTATCCTATCCATTCCTCTATTCTATAATATCCTCTATCCTATCCAATCCTCTATCCTATCCTCTATCCTATCCTATCCTCTATCCTATCCTATCCTCTATCCTATCCAATCCCGTATCCTATCGTCTATCCTATCCTATCCTGTATCCTATCCAATCCCCTATCCTATCCTGAATCCTATCCTATCCAGTATCCTATCCTATCCTATCCTATTCTATCCTGTATCCTATACTACCGTTTGTCCTATCCTATCCTCTATCCTATAATATCCTCTATCCTATCCAATCCTCTATCCTAGCCTATCCTCTATACTATCCTATCCTCTTTCCTATCCTATCCTCTATCCTATTCTATCCTATATCCTATCCTATCCTCTATCCTATTGCATCCTCTATCCTATCCCATCCTCTATCCTATCCTATCCTCTATCCTATCCTATCCTCTATTATATCCTATCCTCTATCCTATCCTATCCTCTATCCTATCCTATCCTCTATCCTATCCTATCCTCTATCCTATCCTATCCTCAATCCTATCCTATCCCCTATCCTATCCTATCCTCTATCCTATTTCACTCCTCTATCCTATCCAATCCCCTATCCTATCCTGAATCCTATACTATCCCGTATCCTATCCTATCCTATCCTATTCTATCCTCTATCCTATACTACCGTTTGTCCTATCCTATCCTCTGTCCTATCCTATCCTCTATCCTATAATATCATATATCCTACCCTATCCTCTATCCTATCCTATCCTCTATCCTATAATACCATATATCCTATCCTATCCTCTATTCTATAATATCATATATCCTATCCTATCCTATATCCTATCCTATCCTCTATCCTATCCTATCCTCTATCCTATCCTATCCTCTAGCCTATCCTATCCTCTATCCTATCCAATCCCTTATCCTATCCTCAATCTTCTCCTATCCTCTATCCTATCCTATCCTCTATCCTATCCTATCCTCTATCCTATCCTATCCTCTATTCTATCCAATCCCGTATCCTATCGTCTATCCTATCCTATCCTGTATCCTATCCAATCCCCTATCCTATCCTCTATCCTATCCTATAATCTATCCTATCCTATCCTCTATCCTATCCTATCCTCTATCCTATCCTATCCCCTATCCTATCCTATCCTGTATCCTATAATATCGTCTATCCTATTCAATCCTCTATCCTATCCTATCCTCTATCCTATCCTATCCTCTATCCTATTGTATCCTCTATCCTATCCCATCCTCTATCCTATCCTATCCTCAATCCTATCCTATCCCCTATCCTATCCTCTATCCTATTTCACTCCTCTATCCTATCCAATCCCCTATCCTATCCTGAATCCTATCCTATCCCGTATCCTATCCTATCATTTCCTATTCTATCCTCTATCCTATACTACCGTTTGTCCTATCCTATCCTCTATCCTATCCTATCCTCTATCCTATAATATCATATATCCTACCCTATCCTCTATCCTATCCTATCCCGTATCCTATCCTATCATTTCCTATTCTATCCTCTATCATATACTACCGTTTGTCCTATCCTATCCTCTATCCTATCCTATCCTCTATCCTATAATATCATATATCCTACCCTATCCTCTATCCTATCCTATCCTCTATCCTATAATATCATATATCCTATCCTATCCTCTATCCTATAATATCATATATCCTATCCTATCCTATATCCTATCCTATCCTCTCTCCTCAATCCTATCCTATCCTCTATCCTATCCAATCGTCTATCCTATAATATCCTCTATCCTATCCTATCCTGAATGCTATTATGTATCCTATCCAATCCTTTATACTATCCAATCCTCTATCCTATCCTATCCTCTATACTATCCTATCCTCTTTCCTATCCTATCCTCTATCCTATTCTATCCTCTATCCTATCCTATCCTCTATCCTATTGTATCCTCTATCCTATCCCATCCTCTATCCTATCCATTCCTCTATTCTATAATATCCTCTATCCTATCCAATCCTCTATCCTATCCTCTATCCTATCCTATCCTCTATCCTATCCTATCCTCTATCCTATCCAATCCCGTATCCTATCGTCTATCCTATCCTATCCTGTATCCTATCCAATCCCCTATCCTATCCTGAATCCTATCCTATCCAGTATCCTATCCTATCCTATCCTATTCTATCCTGTATCCTATACTACCGTTTGTCCTATCCTATCCTCTATCCTATAATATCCTCTATCCTATCCAATCCTCTATCCTAGCCTATCCTCTATACTATCCTATCCTCTTTCCTATCCTATCCTCTATCCTATTCTATCCTATATCCTATCCTATCCTCTATCCTATTGCATCCTCTATCCTATCCCATCCTCTATCCTATCCTATCCTCTATCCTATCCTATCCTCTATTATATCCTATCCTCTATCCTATCCTATCCTCTATCCTATCCTATCCTCTATCCTATCCTATCCTCTATCCTATCCTATCCTCAATCCTATCCTATCCCCTATCCTATCCTATCCTCTATCCTATTTCACTCCTCTATCCTATCCAATCCCCTATCCTATCCTGAATCCTATACTATCCCGTATCCTATCCTATCCTATCCTATTCTATCCTCTATCCTATACTACCGTTTGTCCTATCCTATCCTCTGTCCTATCCTATCCTCTATCCTATAATATCATATATCCTACCCTATCCTCTATCCTATCCTATCCTCTATCCTATAATACCATATATCCTATCCTATCCTCTATTCTATAATATCATATATCCTATCCTATCCTATATCCTATCCTATCCTCTATCCTATCCTATCCTCTATCCTATCCTATCCTCTAGCCTATCCTATCCTCTATCCTATCCAATCCCTTATCCTATCCTCAATCTTCTCCTATCCTCTATCCTATCCTATCCTCTATCCTATCCTATCCTCTATCCTATCCTATCCTCAATCCTATCCTATCCCCTATCCTATCCTATCCTCTATCCTATTTCACTCCTCTATCCTATCCAATCCCCTATCCTATCCTGAATCCTATCCTATCCCGTATCCTATCCTATCATTTCGTATTCTATCCTCTATCCTATACTACCGTTTGTCCTATCCTATCCTCTATCCTATCCTATCCTCTATCCTATAATATCATATATCCTACACTATCCTCTATCCTATCCTATCCCGTATCCTATCCTATCATTTCCTATTCTATCCTCGATCCTATACTACCGTTTGTCCTATCCTATCCTCTATCCTATCCTATCCTCTATCCTATAATATCATATATCCTACCCTATCCTCTATCCTATCCTATCCTCTATCCTATAATATCATATATCATATCCTATCCTCTATCCTATAATATCATATATCCTATCCTATCCTATATCCTATCCTATCCTCTATCCTCTTTCCTATCCTATCCTCTATCCTATCCAATCGTCTATCCTATAATATCCTCTATCCTATCCTATCCTGAATGCTATTATGTATCCTATCCAATCCTCTATCCTATCCAATCCTCTATCCTATCCTATCCTCTATACTATCCTATCCTCTTTCCTATCCTATCCTCTATCCTATTCTATCCTCTATCCTATCCTATCCTCTATCCTATTGTATCCTCTATCCTATTCCATCCTCTATCCTATCCATTCCTCTATTCTATAATATCCTCTATCCTATCCAATCCTCTATCCTATCCTCTATCCTATCCTATCCTCTATCCTATCCTATCCTCTATCCTATCCTATCCTCTATCCTATCCTATCCTCAATCCTATCCTATCCCCTATCCTATCCTATCCTGTATCCTATAATATCGTCTATCCTATTCAATCCTCTATCCTATCCTATCCTCTATCCTATCCTATCCTCTATCCTATTGTATCCTCTATCCTATCCCATCCTCTATCCTATTGTATCCTCTATCCTATCCCATCCTCTATCCTATCCTATCCTCTATCCTATCCAATCCCTTATCCTATCCTCAATCTTCTCCTATCCTCTATCCTATCCTATCCTCTATCCTATCCTATCCTCTATCCTATCCTATCCTCAATCCTATCCTATCCCCTATCCTATCCTATCCTCTATCCTATTTCACTCCTCTATCCTATCCAATCCCCTATCCTATCCTGAATCCTATCCTATCCCGTATCCTATCCTATCATTTCCTATTCTATCCTCTATCCTATACTACCGTTTGTCCTATCCTATCCTCTATCCTATCCTATCCTCTATCCTATAATATCATATATCCTACACTATCCTCTATCCTATCCTATCCCGTATCCTATCCTATCATTTCCTATTCTATCCTCGATCCTATACTACCGTTTGTCCTATCCTATCCTCTATCCTATCCTATCCTCTATCCTATAATATCATATATCCTACCCTATCCTCTATCCTATCCTATCCTCTATCCTATAATATCATATATCCTATCCTATCCTCTATCCTATAATATCATATATCCTATCCTATCCTATATCCTATCCTATCCTCTCTCCTCAATCCTATCCTATCCTCTATCCTATCCAATCGTCTATCCTATAATATCCTCTATCCTACCCAATCCTCTATCCTATCCTCTATCCTATCCATTCCTCTATTCTACAATATCCTCTATCCTATCCAATCCTCTATCCTATCCTCTATCCTATCCTATAATCTATCCTATCCTATCCTCTATCCTATCCTATCCTCTATCCCATTCTATCCTCTATCATATCCTATCCTCTATCCTATTGTATCCTCTATCCTATCCCATCCTCTATCCTATCCATTCCTCTATTCTATAATATCCTCTATCCTATCCAATCCTCTATCCTATCCTCTATCCTATGCTATCCTCTATCCTATCCTATCCTCTACCCTAAAATATCCTCTATACTATCCAATCCTCTATCATGTCCTCTATCCTATCCTCTATACTATCCTAACCTCTATCCTATAATATCCTCTATCCTATCCTATCCTCTATTCTATCCAATCCCGTATCCTATCGTCTATCCTATCCTATCCTGTATCCTATCCAATCCCCTATCCTATCCTCTATCCTATCCTATAATCTATCCTATCCTATCCTCTATCCTATCCTATCCTCTATCCTAACCTATCCCCTATCCTATCCTATCCTGTATCCTATAATATCGTCTATCCTATTCAATCCTCTATCCTATCCTATCCTCTATCCTATCCTATCCTCTATCCTATTGTATCCTCTATCCTATCCCATCCTCTATCCTATCCTATCCTCTATCCTATCCAATCCCTTATCCTATCCTCAAACTTGTCCTATCCTCTATCCTATCCTATCCTCTATCCTATCCTATCCTCTATCCTATCCTATCCTCAATCCTATCCTATTCCCTATCCTATCCTATCCTCTATCCTATTTCACTCCTCTATCCTATCCAATCCCCTATCCTATCCTGAATCCTATCCTATCCCGTATCCTATCCTATCATTTCCTATTCTATCCTCTATCCTATACTACCGTTTGTCCTATCCTATCCTCTATCCTATCCTATCCTCTATCCTATAATATCATATGTCCTACCCTATCCTCTATCCTATCCTATCCCGTATCCTATCCTATCATTTCCTATTCTATCCTCTATCATATACTACCGTTTGTCCTATCCTATCCTCTATCCTATCCTATCCTCTATCCTATAATATCATATATACTACCCTATCCTCTATCCTATCCTATCCTCTATCCTATAATATCATATATCCTATCCTATCCTCTATCCTATAATATCATATATCCTATCCTATCCTATATCCTATCCTATCCTCTCTCCTCAATCCTATCCTATCCTCTATCCTATCCAATCGTCTATCCTATAATATCCTCTATCCTATCCTATCCTGAATGCTATTATGTATCCTATCCAATCCTATATACTATCCAATCCTCTATCCTATCCTATCCTCTATACTATCCTATCCTCTTTCCTATCCTATCCTCTATCCTATTCTATCCTCTATCCTATCCTATCCTCTATCCTATTGTATCCTCTATCCTATCCCATCCTCTATCCTATCCATTCCTCTATTCTATAATATCCTCTATCCTATCCAATCCTCTATCCTATCCTCTATCCTATCCCATCCTCTATCCTATCCATTCCTCTATTCTATAATATCCTCTATCCTATCCAATCCTCTATCCTATCCTCTATCCTATCCTATCCTGAATCCTATCCTATCCCGTATCCTATCCTATCCTATCCTATTCTATCCTGTATCCTATACTACCGTTTGTCCTATCCTATCCTCTATCCTATAATATCCTCTATCCTATCCAATCCTCTATCCTAGCCTATCCTCTATACTATCCTATCCTCTTTCCTATCCTATCCTCTATCCTATTCTATCCTATATCCTATCCTATCCTCTATCCTATTGCATCCTCTATCCTTTCCCATCCTCTATCCTATCCTATCCTCTATCCTATCCTATCCTCTATTATATCCTATCCTCTATCCTATCCTATCCTCTATCCTATCCTATCCTCTATCGTATCCTATCCTCTATCCTATCCTATCCTCAATCCTATCCTATCCCCTATCCTATCCTATCCTCTATCCTGTTTCACTCCTCTATCCTATCCAATCCCCTATCCTATCCTGAATCCTATACTATCCCGTATCCTATCCTATCCTATCCTATTCTATCCTCTATCCTATACTACCGTTTGTCCTATCCTATCCTCTATCCTATCCTATCCTCTATCCTATAATATCATATATCCTACCCTATCCTCTATCCTATCCTATCCTCTATCCTATAATACCATATATCCTATCCTATCCTCTATCCTATAATATCATATATCCTATCCTATCCTATATCCTATCCTATCCTCTATCCTATCCTATCCTCTATCCTATCCTATCCTCTAGCCTATCCTATCCTCTATCCTATCCTATCCTCTATGCTATCCTATCCTATCCTCAATCCTATCCTATCCTCTATCCTATCCAATCGTCTATCCTATGATATCCTCTATCCTATCCAATCCTCTATCCTATCCTCTATCCTATCCTATCCTCTACCCTAAAATATCCTCTATACTATCCAATCCTCTATCCTGTCTTCTATCCTATCCTATCCTCTATCCTATCCTATCCTCTATCCTATCCTATCCTCTATCCTATCCTATCCTCAATCCTATCCTATCCCCTATCCTATCCTATCCTCTATCCTATTTCACTCCTCTATCCTATCCAATCCCCTATCCTATCCTGAATCCTATCCTATCCCGTATCCTATCATATCATTTCCTATTCTATCCTCTATCCTATACTACCGTTTGTCCTATCCTATCCTCTATCCTATCCTATCCTCTATCCTATAATATCATATATCCTACACTATCCTCTATCCTATCCTATCCCGTATCCTATCCTATCATTTCCTATTCTATCCTCGATCCTATACTACCGTTTGTCCTATCCTATCCTCTATCCTATCCTATCCTCTATCCTATAATATCATATATCCTACCCTATCCTCTATCCTATCCTATCCTCTATCCTATAATATCATATATCCTATCCTATCCTCTATCCTATAATATCATATATCCTATCCTATCCTATATCCTATCCTATCCTCTATCCTCTTTCCTATCTTATCCTCTATCCTATCCAATCGTCTATCCTATAATATACTCTATCCTATCCTATCCTGAATGCTATTATGTATCCTATCCTATCCTCTATCCTATCCTATCCTCTATCCTATCCTATCCTCTATCCTATCCTATCCTCTATCCTATCCTATCCTCTATCCTATCCTATCCTCTATCCTATCCTATCCTCTATCCTATCCTATCCTCTATCCTCTATCCTCTATCCTATCCTATCCTCTATCCTATCCTATCGTCTATACTACCCTATCCTCTATCCTATCCCATCCTCTATCCTATCCATTCCTCTATTCTATAATATCCTCTATCCTATCCAATCCTCTATCCTATCCTCTATCCTATCCTATCCTCTATCCTATCCTATTCTCTATCCTATCCTATCCTCTATCCTATCCTATCCTCTATCCTATCCTATCCTCAATCCTATCCTATCCCCTATCCTATCCTATCCTGTATCCTATAATATCGTCTATCCTATTCAATCCTCTATCCTATCCTATCCTCTATCCTATCCTATCCTCTATCCTATTGTATCCTCTATCCTATCCCATCCTCTATCCTATCCTATCCTCTATCCTATAATATCCTCTATCCTATCCTATCCTCTATCCTATCCAATCCCTTATCCTATCCTCAATCTTCTCCTATCCTCTATCCTATCCTATCCTCTATCCTATCCTATCCTCTATCCTATCCTATCCTCAATCCTATCCTATCCCCTATCCTATCCTATCCTCTATCCTATTTCACTCCTCTATCCTATCCAATCCCCTATCCTATCCTGAATCCTATCCTATCCCGTATCCTATCCTATCATTTCCTATTCTATCCTCTATCCTATACTACCGTTTGTGCTATCCTATCCTCTATCCTATCCTATCCTCTATCCTATAATATCATATATCCTACACTATCCTCTATCCTATCCTATCCCGTATCCTATCCTATCATTTCCTATTCTATCCTCGATCCTATACTACCGTTTGTCCTATCCTATCCTCTATCCTATCCTATCCTCTATCCTATTCTATCCTCTATCCTATCCTATCCTCTATCCTATCCTATCCTCTATCCTATCCTATCCTCTATCCTATCCTATCCTATCCTCTATCCTATCCTATCCTCTATCCTCTATCCTCTATCCTATCCTATCCTCTATCCTATCCTATCGTCTATACTACCCTATCCTCTATCCTATCCTATCCTCTATCCTATCCTGTCCTCTATTCTATCCTATCGTCTATCCTATCCTCTATCCTATCCTATCGTCTATCCTATCGTCTATCCGATCCTCTATCCTATCCAATCCTCTATCCTATCCTATCCTCTATTCTATCATATCCTCTATCCTATAATATCTTCTATCCTATCCTATCCTCTATCCTATCAAATCCCCTACCCTATCCTCTGTCCTATCCTATCCTCTATCCTATGCTATCCTCTATCCTATCCTATCCTCTATCCTATCCTATCCTCTATCCTCTATCCTCTATCCTATCCTATCCTCTATCCTATCCTATCGTCTATACTACCCTATCCTCTATCCTATCCCATCCTCTATCCTATCCATTCCTCTATTCTATAATATCCTCTATCCTACCCAATCCTCTATCCTATCCTCTATCCTATGCTATCCTCTATCCTATCCTATCCTCTACCCTAAAATATCCTCTATACTATCCAATCCTCTATCCTGTCCTCTATCCTATCCTCTATAATATCCTAACCTCTATCCTATAATATCCTCTATCCTATCCTATCCTCTATTCTATCCAATCCCATATCCTATCGTCTATCCTATCCTATCCTGTATCCTATCCAATCCCCTATCCTATCCTCTATCCTATCCTATAATCTATCCTATCCTATCCTCTATCCTATCCTATCCTCTATCCTATCCTATCCCCTATCCTATCCTGTATCCTATAATATCGTCTATCCTATTCAATCCTCTATCCTATCCTATCCTCTATCCTATCCTATCCTCTATCCTATTGTATCCTCTATCCTATGCCATCCTCTATCCTATCCTATCCTCTATCCTATCCAATCCCTTATCCTATCCTCAATCTTGTCCTATCCTCTATCCTATCCTATCCACTATCCTATCCTATCCTCTATCCTATCCTATCCTCAATCCTATCCTATCCCCTATCCTATCCTATCCTCTATCCTATTTCACTCCTCTATCCTATCCAATCCCCTATCCTATCCTGAATCCTATCCTATCCCGTATCCTATCCTATCATTTCCTATTCTATCCTCTATCCTATACTACCGTTTGTCCTATCCTATCCTCTATCCTATCCTATCCTCTATCCTATAATATCATATGTCCTACCCTATCCTCTATCCTATCCTATCCCGTATCCTATCCTATCATTTCCTATTCTATCCTCTATCATATACTACCGTTTGTCCTATCCTATCCTCTATCCTATCCTATCCTCTATCCTATAATATCATATATCCTACCCTATCCTCTATCCTATCCTATCCTCTATCCTATAATATCATATATCCTATCCTATCCTCTATCCTATAATATCATATATCCTATCCTATCCTATATCCTATCCTATCCTCTCTCCTCAATCCTATCCTATCCTCTATCCTATCCAATCGTCTATCCTATAATATCCTCTATCCTATCCTATCCTGAATGCTATTATGTATCCTATCCAATCCTTTATCCTATCCAATCCTCTATCCTATCCTATCCTCTATACTATCCTATCCTCTTTCCTATCCTATCCTCTATCCTATTCTATCCTCTATCCTATCCTATCCTCTATCCTATTGTATCCTCTATCCTATCCCATCCTCTATCCTATCCATTCCTCTATTCTATAATATCCTCTATCCTATCCAATCCTCTATCCTATCCTCTATCCTATCCTATCCTCTATCCTATCCTATCCTCTATCCTATCCTATCCTCTATCCTATCCTATCCTCTATCCTATCCTATCCTCTATCCTATCCTATCCTCTACCCTAAAATATCCTCTATACTGTCCAATCCTCTATCCTGTCCTCTATCCTATCCTCTATACTATCCTAACCTCTATCCTATGATATCCTCTATCCTATCCTATCCTCTATCCTATCCAATCCCGTATCCTATCGTCTATCCTATCCTATCCTGTATCCTATCCAATCCCCTATCCTATCCTGAATCCTATCCTATCCCGTATCCTATCCTATCCTATCCTATTCTATCCTGTATCCTATACTACCGTTTGTCCTATCCTATCCTCTATCCTATAATATCCTCTATCCTATCCAATCCTCTATCCTAGCCTATCCTCTATACTATCCTATCCTCTTTCCTATCCTATCCTCTATCCTATCCTATCCTCTATCCTATCCTATCCTCTATTATATCCTATCCTCTATCCTATCCTATCCTCTATCCTATCCTATCCTCTATCCTATCCTATCCTCAATCCTATCCTATCCCCTATCCTATCCTATTCTCTATCCTATTTCACTCCTCTATCCTATCCAATCCCCTATCCTATCCTGAATCCTATACTATCCCGTATCCTATCCAATCCTATCCTATTCTATCCTCTATCCTATACTACCGTTTGTCCTATCCTATCCTCTGTCCTATCCTATCCTCTATCCTATAATATCATATATCCTACCCTATCCTCTATCCTATCCTATCCTCTATCCTATAATACCATATATCCTATCCTATCCTCTATCCTATAATATCATATATCCTATCCTATCCTATATCCTATCCTATCCTCTATCCTATCCTATCCTCTATCCTATCCTATCCTCTAGCCTATCCTATCCTCTATCCTATCCTATCCTCTATGCTATCCTATCCTATCCTCAATCCTATCCTATCCTCTATCCTATCCAATCGTCTATCCTATGATATCCTCTATCCTATCCAATCCTCTATCCTATCCTCTATCCTATCCTATCCTCTACCCTAAAATATCCTCTATACTATCCAATCCTCTATCCTGTCCTCTATCCTATCCTATCCTCTATCCTATCCTATCCTCTATCCTATCCTATCCTCTATCCTATCCTATCCTCAATCCTATCCTATCCCCTATCCTATCCTATCCTGTATCCTATAATATCGTCTATCCTATTCAATCCTCTATCCTATCCTATCCTCTATCCTATCGTATCCTCTATCCTATTGTATCCTCTATCCTATCCCATCCTCTATCCTATCCTATCCTCTATCCTATAATATCCTCTATCCTATCCTATCCTCTATCCTATCCTATCCGCAATCCTATCCTATCCCGTATCCTATCCTATCCTCTATCCTATTTCACTCCTCTATCCTATCCAATCCCCTATCCTATCCTGAATCCTATCCTATCCCGTATCCTATCCTATCATTTCCTATTCTATCCTCGATCCTATACTACCGTTTGTCCTATCCTATCCTCTATCCTATCCTATCCTCTATCCTATAATATCATATATCCTACCCTATCCTCTATCCTATCCTATCCTCTATCCTATAATATCATATATCCTATCCTATCCTCTATCCTATAATATCATATATCCTATCCTATCCTATATCCTATCCTATCCTCTATCCTCTTTCCTATCCTATCCTCTATCCTATCCAATCGTCTATCCTATAATATCCTCTATCCTATCCTATCCTGAATGCTATTATGTATCCTATCCAATCCTCCATCCTATCCAATCCTCTATCCTATCCTATCCTCTATACTATCCTATCCTCTTTCCTATCCTATCCTCTATCCTATTCTATCCTCTATCCTATCCTATCCTCTATCCTCTTGTATCCTCTATCCTATCCCATCCTCTATCCTATCCATTCCTCTATTCTATAATATCCTCTATCCTATCCAATCCTCTATCCTATCCTCTATCCTATCCTATCCTCTATCCTATCCTATCCTCTATCCTATCCTATCCTCTATCCTATCCTATCCTCTATCCTATCCTATCCTCTATCCTATCCTATCCTCTACCCTAAAATATCCTCTATACTATCCAATCCTCTATCCTGTCCTCTATCCTATCCTCTATACTATCCTAACCTCTATCCTATAATATCCTCTATCCTATCCTATCCTCTATCCTATCCAATCCCGTATCCTATCGTCTATCCTATCCTATCCTGTATCCTATCCAATCCCCTATCCTATCCTCTATCCTATCCTATAATCTATCCTATCCTATCCTCTATCCTATCCCATCCTCTATCCTCTCCTATCCTCTATCCTATAATATCCTCTATCCTATCCTATCCTCTATTCTATCCAATCCCGTATCCTATCGTCTATCCTATCCTATCCTGTATCCTATCCAATCCCCTATCCTATCCTCTATCCTATCCTATAATCTATCCTATCCTATCCTCTATCCTATCCTATCCTCTATCCCATTCTATCCTCTATCATATCCTATCCTCTATCCTATTGTATCCTCTATCCTATCCCATCCTCTATCCTATCCATTCCTCTATTCTATAATATCCTCTATCCTATCCAATCCTCTATCCTATCCTCTATCCTATGCTATCCTCTATCCTATCCTATCCTCTACCCTAAAATATCCTCTATACTTTCCAATCCTCTATCCTGTCCTCTATCCTATCCTCTATACTATCCTAACCTCTATCCTATAATATCCTCTATCCTATCCTATCCTCTATTCTATCCAATCCCGTATCCTATCGTCTATCCTATCCTATCCTGTATCCTATCCAATCCCCTATCCTATCCTCTATCCTATCCTATAATCTATCCTATCCTATCCTCTATACTATCCTATCCTCTTTCCTATCCTATCCTCTATCCTATTCTATCCTCTATCCTATCCTATCCTCTATCCTATTGTATCCTCTATCCTATCCCATCCTCTATCCTATCCATTCCTTTATTCTATAATATCCTCTATCCTATCCAATCCTCTATCCTATCCTCTATCCTATCCTATCCTCTATCCTATCCAATCCTCTATCCTATCCTATCCTCTATCCTATCCTATCCTCTATCCTATCATATCCTCTATCCTATCCTATCCTCTATCCTATCCTATCCTCTATCCTATCCTATCCTCTATCCTATCCTATCCTCTATCCTATCCTATCCTCTATCCTATCCTATCCTCTATCCTATCCTATCCTCTACCCTAAAATATCCTCTATACTGTCCAATCCTCTATCCTGTCCTCTATCCTATCCTCTATACTATCCTAACCTCTATCCTATAATATCCTCTATCCTATCCTATCCTCTATCCTATCCAATCCCGTATCCTATCGTCTATCCTATCCTATCCTGTATCCTATCCAATCCCCTATCCTATCCTCTATCCTATCCTATAATCTATCCTATCCTATCCTCTATCCTATCCTATCCTCTATCCTATCCTATCCTCTATCCTATCCTATCCTCAATCCTATCCTATACCCTATCCTATCCTATCCTCTATCCTATTTCACTCATCTATCCTATCCAATCCCCTATCCTATCCTGAATCCTATCCTATCCCGTATCCTATCCTATCCTATCCTATTCTATCCTGTATCCTATACTACCGTTTGTCCTATCCTATCCTCTATCCTATAATATCCTCTATCCTATCCAATCCTCTATCCTAGCCTATCCTCTATACTATCCTATCCTCTTTCCTATCCTATCCTCTATCCTATTCTATCCTATATCCTATCCTATCCTCTATCCTATTGCATCCTCTATCCTATCCCATCCTCTATCCTATCCTATCCTCTATCCTATCCTATCCTCTATTATATCCTATCCTCTATCCTATCCTATTATCTATCCTATCCTATCCTCTATCCTATCCTATCCTCAATCCTATCCTATCCCCTATCCTATCCTATCCTCTATCCTATTTCACTCCTCTATCCTATCCAATCCCCTATCCTATCCTGAATCCTATACTATCCCGTATCCTATCCTATCCTATCCTATTCTATCCTCTATCCTATACTACCGTTTGTCCCATCCTATCCTCTGTCCTATCCTATCCTCTATCCTATAATATCATATATCCTATCCTATCCTCTATCCTATCCAATCGTCTATCCTATGATATCCTCTATCCTATCCAATCCTCTATCCTATCTTCTATCCTATCCTATCCTCTAGCCTAAAATATCCTCTATACTATCCAATCCTCTATCCTGTCCTCTATCCTATCCTATCCTCTATCCTATCCTATCCTCTATCCTATCCTATCCTCTATCCTATCCTATCCTCAATCCTATCCTATCCTCTATTATATCCTATCCTCTATCCTATCCTATCCTCTTTCCTATCCTATCCTCTATCCTATAATATCCTCTATCCTATCCAATCCTCTATCCTAGCCTATCCTCTATACTATCCTATCCTCTTTCCTATCCTATCCTCTATCCTATAATATCCTCTATCCTATCCAATCCTCTATCCTAGCCTATCCTCTATACTATCCTATCCTCTTTCCTATCCAATCCTCTATCCTATAATATCCTCTATCCTATCCTATCCTCTATCCTATTGCATCCTCTATCCTATCCCATCCTCTATCCTATCCTATCCTCTATCCTATCCTATCCTCTATTATATCCTATCCTCTATCCTATCCTATCCTCTTTCCTATCCTATCCTCTATCCTATAATATCCTCTATCCTATCCAATCCTCTATCCTAGCCTATCCTCTATACTATCCTATCCTCTTTCCTATCCTATCCTCTATCCTATTCTATCCTATATCCTATCCTATCCTCTATCCTATCCTATCCTCTATCCTATCCTATCCTCTATCCTATCCTATCCTCAATCCTATCCTAACCCCTATCCTATCCTATCCTGTATCCTATAATATCGTCTATCCTATTCAATCCTCTATCCTATCCTATCCTCTATCCTATCCTATCCTATCCTCAATCCTATCCTATCCTCTATCCTATCCAATCGTCTATCCTATAATATCCTCTATCCTATCCTATCCTGAATGCTATTATGTATCCTATCCAATCCTCTATCCTATCCAATCCTCTATCCTATCCTATCCTCTATACTATCCTATCCTCTTTCCTATCCTATCCTCTATCCTATTCTATCCTCTATCCTATCCTATCCTCTATCCTATTGTATCCTCTATCCTATCCCATCCTCTATCCTATCCATTCCTCTATTCTATAATATCCTCTATCCTATCCAATCCTCTATCCTATCCTCTATCCTATCCTCTATCCTATCCTATCCTCTATCCTATCCTATCCTCTATCCTATCCTATCCTCTTTCCTATCCTATCCTCTATCCTATAATATCCTCTATCCTATCCAATCCTCTATCCTAGCCTATCCTCTATACTATCCTATCCTCTTTCCTATCCTATCCTCTATCCTATTCTATCCTATATCCTATCCTATCCTCTATCCTATCCTATCCTCTATCCTATCCTATCCTCTATCCTATCCTATCCTCAATCCTATCCTAACCCCTATCCTATCCTATCCTGTATCCTATAATATCGTCTATCCTATTCAATCCTCTATCCTATCCTATCCTCTATCCTATCCTATCCTATCCTCAATCCTATCCTATCCTCTATCCTATCCAATCGTCTATCCTATAATATCCTCTATCCTATCCTATCCTGAATGCTATTATGTATCCTATCCAATCCTCTATCCTATCCAATCCTCTATCCTATCCTATCCTCTATACTATCCTATCCTCTTTCCTATCCTATCCTCTATCCTATTCTATCCTCTATCCTATCCTATCCTCTATCCTATTGTATCCTCTATCCTATCCCATCCTCTATCCTATCCATTCCTCTATTCTATAATATCCTCTATCCTATCCAATCCTCTATCCTATCCTCTATCCTATCCTATCCTCTATCCTATCCTATCCTCTATCCTATCCTATCATATATCCTATCCTATCCTCTATCCTATCCTATCCTCTATCCTATCCTATCCTCTATCCTACTGTATCCTCTATCCTATCCCATCCTCTATCCTATCCTATCCTCTATCCTATAATATCCTCTATCCCATCCTATCCTCTATCCTATCCAATCCCTTATCCTATCCTCAATCTTCTCCTATCCTCTATCCTATCCGATCCTCTATCCTATCCTATCCTCTATCCTATCCTATCCTCAATCCTATCCTATCCCCTATCCTATCCTATCCTCTATCCTATTTCACTCCTCTATCCTATCCAATCCCCTATCCTATCCTGAATCCTATCCTATCCCGTATCCTATCCTATCATTTCCTATTCTATCCTCTATCCTATACTACCGTTTGTCCTATCCTATCCTCTATCCTATCCTATCCTCCATCCTATAATATCATATATCCTACCCTATCCTCTATCCTATCCTATCCCGTATCCTATCCTGTCATTTCCTATTCTATCCTCGATCCTATACTATCGTTTGTCCTATCCTATCCTCTATCCTATCCTATCCTCTATCCTATAATATCATATATCCTACCCTATCCTCTATCCTATCCTATCCTCTATCCTATCCAATCCTCTATCCTAGCCTATCCTCTATACTATCCTATCCTCTTTCCTATCCAATCCTCTATCCTATAATATCCTCTATCCTATCCAATCCTCTATCCTAGCCTATCCTCTATACTATCCTATCCTCTTTCCTATCCTATCCTCTATCCTATTCTATCCTATATCCTATCCTATCCTCTATCCTATTGCATCCTCTATCCTATCCCATCCTCTATCCTATTCTATCCTCTATCCTATCCTATCCTCTATCCTATCCTATCCTCTATCCTATCCTATCCTCTATCCTATCCTATCCTCTATCCTATCCTATCCTCTATCCTATCCTATCCTCTATCCTATCCTATCCTCTACCCTAAAATATCCGCTATACTGTCCAATCCTCTATCCTGTCCTCTATCCTATCCTCTATACTATCCTAACCTCTATCCTATAATATCCTCTATCCTATCCTATCCTCTATCCTATCCAATCCCGTATCCTATCGTCTATCCTATCCTATCCTGTATCCTATCCAATCCCCTATCCTATCCTCTATCCTATCCTATAATCTATCCTATCCTATCCTCTATCCTATCCTATCCTCAATCCTATCCTATCCCCTATCCTATCCTATCCTCTATCCTATTTCACTCCTCTATCCTATCCAATCCCCTATCCTATCCTGAATCCTATACTATCCCGTATCCTATCCTATCCTATCCTATTCTATCCTCTATCCTATACTACCGTTTGTCCTATCCTATCCTCTGTCCTATCCTATCCTCTATCCTATAATATCATATATCCTACCCTATCCTCTATCCTATAATATCATATATCCTATCCTATCCTATATCCTATCCTATCCTCTATCCTATCCTATCCTCTATCCTATCCTATCCTCTAGCCTATCCTATCCTCTATCCTATCCTATCCTCTATGCTATCCTATCCTATCCTCAATCCTATCCTATCCTCTATCCTATCCAATCGTCTATCCTATGATATCCTCTATCCTATCCAATCCTCTATCCTATCCTCCATCCTATCCTATCCTCTAGCCTAAAAAAACCTCTATACTATTAAATCCTCTATCCTGTCCTCTATCCTATCCTATCCTCTATCCTATCCTATCCTCTATCCTATCCTATCCTCTATCCTATCCTATCCTCAATCCTATCCTATCCCCTATCCTATCCTATCCTGTATCCTATAATATCGTCTATCCTATTCAATCCTCTATCCTATCCTATCCTCTATCCTATCCTATCCTCTATCCTATTGTATCCTCTATCCTATCCCATCCTCTATCCTATCCTATCCTCTATCCTATCCTATCCTCAATCCTATCCTATCCCCTATCCTATCCTATCCTCTATCCTATTTCACTCCTCTATCCTATCCAATCCCCTATCCTATCCTGAATCCTATCCTATCCCGTATCCTATCCTATCATTTCCTATTCTATCCTCTATCCTATACTACCGTTTGTCCTATCCTATCCTCTATCCTATCCTATCCTCCATCCTATAATATCATATATCCTACCCTATCCTCTATCCTATCCTATCCCTTATCCTATCCTGTCATTTCCTATTCTATCCTCGATCCTATACTATCGTTTGTCCTATCCTATCCTCTATCCTATCCTATCCTCTATCCTATAATATCATATATCCTACCCTATCCTCTATCCTATCCTATCCTCTATCCTATCCAATCCTCTATCCTAGCCTATCCTCTATACTATCCTATCCTCTTTCCTATCCAATCCTCTATCCTATAATATCCTCTATCCTATCCAATCCTCTATCCTAGCCTATCCTCTATACTATCCTATCCTCTTTCCTATCCTATCCTCTATCCTATTCTATCCTATATCCTATCCTATCCTCTATCCTATTGCATCCTCTATCCTATCCCATCCTCTATCCTATTCTATCCTCTATCCTATCCTATCCTCTATCCTATCCTATCCTCTATCCTATCCTATCCTCTATCCTATCCTATCCTCTATCCTATCCTATCCTCTATCCTATCCTATCCTCTATCCTATCCTATCCTCTACCCTAAAATATCCGCTATACTGTCCAATCCTCTATCCTGTCCTCTATCCTATCCTCTATACTATCCTAACCTCTATCCTATAATATCCTCTATCCTATCCTATCCTCTATCCTATCCAATCCCGTATCCTATCGTCTATCCTATCCTATCCTGTATCCTATCCAATCCCCTATCCTATCCTCTATCCTATCCTATAATCTATCCTATCCTATCCTCTATCCTATCCTATCCTCAATCCTATCCTATCCCCTATCCTATCCTATCCTCTATCCTATTTCACTCCTCTATCCTATCCAATCCCCTATCCTATCCTGAATCCTATACTATCCCGTATCCTATCCTATCCTATCCTATTCTATCCTCTATCCTATACTACCGTTTGTCCTATCCTATCCTCTGTCCTATCCTATCCTCTATCCTATAATATCATATATCCTACCCTATCCTCTATCCTATCCTATCCTCTATCCTATAATATCATATATCCTACCCTATCCTCTATCCTATCCTATCCTCTATCCTATAATATCATATATCCTATCCTATCCTCTATCCTATAATATCATATATCCTATCCTATCCTATATCCTATCCTATCCTCTATCCTATCCTATCCTCTATCCTATCCTATCCTCTAGCCTATCCTATCCTCTATCCTATCCTATCCTCTATGCTATCCTATCCTATCCTCAATCCTATCCTATCCTCTATCCTATCCAATCGTCTATCCTATGATATCCTCTATCCTATCCAATCCTCTATCCTATCCTCCATCCTATCCTATCCTCTAGCCTAAAAAAACCTCTATACTATTAAATCCTCTATCCTGTCCTCTATCCTATCCTATCCTCTATCCTATCCTATCCTCTATCCTATCCTATCCTCTATCCTATCCTATCCTCAATCCTATCCTATCCCCTATCCTATCCTATCCTGTATCCTATAATATCGTCTATCCTATTCAATCCTCTATCCTATCCTATCCTCTATCCTATCCTATCCTCTATCCTATTGTATCCTCTATCCTATCCCATCCTCTATCCTATCCTATCCTCTATCCTATAATAGCCTCCATCCTATCCTATCCTCTATCCTATCCAATCCCTTATCCTATCCTCAATCGTGTCCTATCCTCTATCCTATAATATCCTCTATCCTATCCAATCCTCTATCCTAGCCTATCCTCTATACTATCCTATCCTCTTTCCTATCCTATCCTCTATCCTATAATATCCTCTATCCTATCCAATCCTCTATCCTAGCCTATCCTCTATACTATCCTATCCTCTTTCCTATCCAATCCTCTATCCTATAATATCCTCTATCCTATCCTATCCTCTATCCTATTGCATCCTCTATCCTATCCCATCCTCTATCCTATCCTATCCTCTATCCTATCCTATCCTCTATTATATCCTATCCTCTATCCTATCCTATCCTCTTTCCTATCCTATCCTCTATCCTATAATATCCTCTATCCTATCCAATCCTCTATCCTAGCCTATCCTCTATCCTATCCTATCCTCTATCCTACTGTATCCTCTATCCTATCCCATCCTCTATCCTATCCTATCCTCTATCCTATAATATCCTCTATCCCATCCTATCCTCTATCCTATCCAATCCCTTATCCTATCCTCAATCTTCTCCTATCCTCTATCCTATCCGATCCTCTATCCTATCCTATCCTCTATCCTATCCTATCCTCAATCCTATCCTATCCCCTATCCTATCCTATCCTCTATCCTATTTCACTCCTCTATCCTATCCAATCCCCTATCCTATCCTGAATCCTATCCTATCCCGTATCCTATCCTATCATTTCCTATTCTATCCTCTATCCTATACTACCGTTTGTCCTATCCTATCCTCTATCCTATCCTATCCTCCATCCTATAATATCATATATCCTACCCTATCCTCTATCCTATCCTATCCCGTATCCTATCCTGTCATTTCCTATTCTATCCTCGATCCTATACTATCGTTTGTCCTATCCTATCCTCTATCCTATCCTATCCTCTATCCTATAATATCATATATCCTACCCTATCCTCTATCCTATCCTATCCTCTATCCTATCCAATCCTCTATCCTAGCCTATCCTCTATACTATCCTATCCTCTTTCCTATCCAATCCTCTATCCTATAATATCCTCTATCCTATCCAATCCTCTATCCTAGCCTATCCTCTATACTATCCTATCCTCTTTCCTATCCTATCCTCTATCCTATTCTATCCTATATCCTATCCTATCCTCTATCCTATTGCATCCTCTATCCTATCCCATCCTCTATCCTATTCTATCCTCTATCCTATCCTATCCTCTATCCTATCCTATCCTCTATCCTATCCTATCCTCTATCCTATCCTATCCTCTATCCTATCCTATCCTCTATCCTATCCTATCCTCTATCCTATCCTATCCTCTACCCTAAAATATCCTCTATACTGTCCAATCCTCTATCCTGTCCTCTATCCTATCCTCTATACTATCCTAACCTCTATCCTATAATATCCTCTATCCTATCCTATCCTCTATCCTATCCAATCCCGTATCCTATCGTCTATCCTATCCTATCCTGTATCCTATCCAATCCCCTATCCTATCCTCTATCCTATCCTATAATCTATCCTATCCTATCCTCTATCCTATCCTATCCTCAATCCTATCCTATCCCCTATCCTATCCTATCCTCTATCCTATTTCACTCCTCTATCCTATCCAATCCCCTATCCTATCCTGAATCCTATACTATCCCGTATCCTATCCTATCCTATCCTATTCTATCCTCTATCCTATACTACCGTTTGTCCTATCCTATCCTCTGTCCTATCCTATCCTCTATCCTATAATATCATATATCCTACCCTATCCTCTATCCTATAATATCATATATCCTATCCTATCCTATATCCTATCCTATCCTCTATCCTATCCTATCCTCTATCCTATCCTATCCTCTAGCCTATCCTATCCTCTATCCTATCCTATCCTCTATGCTATCCTATCCTATCCTCAATCCTATCCTATCCTCTATCCTATCCAATCGTCTATCCTATGATATCCTCTATCCTATCCAATCCTCTATCCTATCCTCCATCCTATCCTATCCTCTAGCCTAAAAAAACCTCTATACTATTAAATCCTCTATCCTGTCCTCTATCCTATCCTATCCTCTATCCTATCCTATCCTCTATCCTATCCTATCCTCTATCCTATCCTATCCTCAATCCTATCCTATCCCCTATCCTATCCTATCCTGTATCCTATAATATCGTCTATCCTATTCAATCCTCTATCCTATCCTATCCTCTATCCTATCCTATCCTCTATCCTATTGTATCCTCTATCCTATCCCATCCTCTATCCTATCCTATCCTCTATCCTATCCTATCCTCAATCCTATCCTATCCCCTATCCTATCCTATCCTCTATCCTATTTCACTCCTCTATCCTATCCAATCCCCTATCCTATCCTGAATCCTATCCTATCCCGTATCCTATCCTATCATTTCCTATTCTATCCTCTATCCTATACTACCGTTTGTCCTATCCTATCCTCTATCCTATCCTATCCTCCATCCTATAATATCATATATCCTACCCTATCCTCTATCCTATCCTATCCCTTATCCTATCCTGTCATTTCCTATTCTATCCTCGATCCTATACTATCGTTTGTCCTATCCTATCCTCTATCCTATAATATCATATATCCTACCCTATCCTCTATCCTATCCTATCCTCTATCCTATCCAATCCTCTATCCTAGCCTATCCTCTATACTATCCTATCCTCTTTCCTATCCAATCCTCTATCCTATAATATCCTCTATCCTATCCAATCCTCTATCCTAGCCTATCCTCTATACTATCCTATCCTCTTTCCTATCCTATCCTCTATCCTATTCTATCCTATATCCTATCCTATCCTCTATCCTATTGCATCCTCTATCCTATCCCATCCTCTATCCTATTCTATCCTCTATCCTATCCTATCCTCTATCCTATCCTATCCTCTATCCTATCCTATCCTCTATCCTATCCTATCCTCTATCCTATCCTATCCTCTATCCTATCCTATCCTCTATCCTATCCTATCCTCTACCCTAAAATATCCGCTATACTGTCCAATCCTCTATCCTGTCCTCTATCCTATCCTCTATACTATCCTAACCTCTATCCTATAATATCCTCTATCCTATCCTATCCTCTATCCTATCCAATCCCGTATCCTATCGTCTATCCTATCCTATCCTGTATCCTATCCAATCCCCTATCCTATCCTCTATCCTATCCTATAATCTATCCTATCCTATCCTCTATCCTATCCTATCCTCAATCCTATCCTATCCCCTATCCTATCCTATCCTCTATCCTATTTCACTCCTCTATCCTATCCAATCCCCTATCCTATCCTGAATCCTATACTATCCCGTATCCTATCCTATCCTATCCTATTCTATCCTCTATCCTATACTACCGTTTGTCCTATCCTATCCCCTGTCCTATCCTATCCTCTATCCTATAATATCATATATCCTACCCTATCCTCTATCCTATCCTATCCTCTATCCTATAATATCATATATCCTACCCTATCCTCTATCCTATCCTATCCTCTATCCTATAATATCATATATCCTATCCTATCCTCTATCCTATAATATCATATATCCTATCCTATCCTATATCCTATCCTATCCTCTATCCTATCCTATCCTCTATCCTATCCTATCCTCTAGCCTATCCTATCCTCTATCCTATCCTATCCTCTATGCTATCCTATCCTATCCTCAATCCTATCCTATCCTCTATCCTATCCAATCGTCTATCCTATGATATCCTCTATCCTATCCAATCCTCTATCCTATCCTCCATCCTATCCTATCCTCTAGCCTAAAAAAACCTCTATACTATTAAATCCTCTATCCTGTCCTCTATCCTATCCTATCCTCTATCCTATCCTATCCTCTATCCTATCCTATCCTCAATCCTATCCTATCCCCTATCCTATCCTATCCTGTATCCTATAATATCGTCTATCCTATTCAATCCTCTATCCTATCCTATCCTCTATCCTATCCTATCCTCTATCCTATTGTATCCTCTATCCTATCCCATCCTCTATCCTATCCTATCCTCTATCCTATAATATCCTCCATCCTATCCTATCCTCTATCCTATCCAATCCCTTATCCTATCCTCAATCGTGTCCTATCCTCTATCCTATAATATCCTCTATCCTATCCAATCCTCTATCCTAGCCTATCCTCTATACTATCCTATCCTCTTTCCTATCCTATCCTCTATCCTATAATATCCTCTATCCTATCCAATCCTCTATCCTAGCCTATCCTCTATACTATCCTATCCTCTTTCCTATCCAATCCTCTATCCTATAATATCCTCTATCCTATCCTATCCTCTATCCTATTGCATCCTCTATCCTATCCCATCCTCTATCCTATCCTATCCTCTATCCTATCCTATCCTCTATTATATCCTATCCTCTATCCTATCCTATCCTCTTTCCTATCCTATCCTCTATCCTATAATATCCTCTATCCTATCCAATCCTCTATCCTAGCCTATCCTCTATACTATCCTATCCTCTTTCCTATCCTATCCTCTATCCTATTCTATCCTATATCCTATCCTATCCTCTATCCTATCCTATCCTCTATCCTATCCTATCCTCTATCCTATCCTATCCTCAATCCTATCCTATCCCCTATCCTATCCTATCCTGTATCCTATAATATCGTCTATCCTATTCAATCCTCTATCCTATCCTATCCTCTATCCTATCCTATCCTATCCTCAATCCTATCCTATCCTCTATCCTATCCAATCGTCTATCCTATAATATCCTCTATCCTATCCTATCCTGAATGCTATTATGTATCCTATCCAATCCTCTATCCTATCCAATCCTCTATCCTATCCTATCCTCTATACTATCCTATCCTCTTTCCTATCCTATCCTCTATCCTATTCTATCCTCTATCCTATCCTATCCTCTATCCTATTGTATCCTCTATCCTATCCCATCCTCTATCCTATCCATTCCTCTATTCTATAATATCCTCTATCCTATCCAATCCTCTATCCTATCCTCTATCCTATCCTATCCTCTATCCTATCCTATCCTCTATCCTATCCTATCATCTATCCTATCCTATCCTCTATCCTATCCTATCCTCTATCCTATCCTATCCTCTATCCTACTGTATCCTCTATCCTATCCCATCCTCTATCCTATCCTATCCTCTATCCTATAATATCCTCTATCCCATCCTATCCTCTATCCTATCCAATCCCTTATCCTATCCTCAATCTTCTCCTATCCTCTATCCTATCCGATCCTCTATCCTATCCTATCCTCTATCCTATCCTATCCTCAATCCTATCCTATCCCCTATCCTATCCTATCCTCTATCCTATTTCACTCCTCTATCCTATCCAATCCCCTATCCTATCCTGAATCCTATCCTATCCCGTATCCTATCCTATCATTTCCTATTCTATCCTCTATCCTATACTACCGTTTGTCCTATCCTATCCTCTATCCTATCCTATCCTCCATCCTATAATATCATATATCCTACCCTATCCTCTATCCTATCCTATCCCGTATCCTATCCTGTCATTTCCTATTCTATCCTCGATCCTATACTATCGTTTGTCCTATCCTATCCTCTATCCTATCCTATCCTCTATCCTATAATATCATATATCCTACCCTATCCTCTATCCTATCCTATCCTCTATCCTATCCAATCCTCTATCCTAGCCTATCCTCTATACTATCCTATCCTCTTTCCTATCCAATCCTCTATCCTATAATATCCTCTATCCTATCCAATCCTCTATCCTAGCCTATCCTCTATACTATCCTATCCTCTTTCCTATCCTATCCTCTATCCTATTCTATCCTATATCCTATCCTATCCTCTATCCTATTGCATCCTCTATCCTATCCCATCCTCTATCCTATTCTATCCTCTATCCTATCCTATCCTCTATCCTATCCTATCCTCTATCCTATCCTATCCTCTATCCTATCCTATCCTCTATCCTATCCTATCCTCTATCCTATCCTATCCTCTATCCTATCCTATCCTCTACCCTAAAATATCCTCTATACTGTCCAATCCTCTATCCTGTCCTCTATCCTATCCTCTATACTATCCTAACCTCTATCCTATAATATCCTCTATCCTATCCTATCCTCTATCCTATCCAATCCCGTATCCTATCGTCTATCCTATCCTATCCTGTATCCTATCCAATCCCCTATCCTATCCTCTATCCTATCCTATAATCTATCCTATCCTATCCTCTATCCTATCCTATCCTCAATCCTATCCTATCCCCTATCCTATCCTATCCTCTATCCTATTTCACTCCTCTATCCTATCCAATCCCCTATCCTATCCTGAATCCTATACTATCCCGTATCCTATCCTATCCTATCCTATTCTATCCTCTATCCTATACTACCGTTTGTCCTATCCTATCCTCTGTCCTATCCTATCCTCTATCCTATAATATCATATATCCTACCCTATCCTCTATCCTATCCTATCCTCTATCCTATAATATCATATATCCTACCCTATCCTCTATCCTATCCTATCCTCTATCCTATAATATCATATATCCTATCCTATCCTCTATCCTATAATATCATATATCCTATCCTATCCTATATCCTATCCTATCCTCTATCCTATCCTATCCTCTATCCTATCCTATCCTCTAGCCTATCCTATCCTCTATCCTATCCTATCCTCTATGCTATCCTATCCTATCCTCAATCCTATCCTATCCTCTATCCTATCCAATCGTCTATCCTATGATATCCTCTATCCTATCCAATCCTCTATCCTATCCTCCATCCTATCCTATCCTCTAGCCTAAAAAAACCTCTATACTATTAAATCCTCTATCCTGTCCTCTATCCTATCCTATCCTCTATCCTATCCTATCCTCTATCCTATCCTATCCTCTATCCTATCCTATCCTCAATCCTATCCTATCCCCTATCCTATCCTATCCTGTATCCTATAATATCGTCTATCCTATTCAATCCTCTATCCTATCCTATCCTCTATCCTATCCTATCCTCTATCCTATTGTATCCTCTATCCTATCCCATCCTCTATCCTATCCTATCCTCTATCCTATCCTATCCTCAATCCTATCCTATCCCCTATCCTATCCTATCCTCTATCCTATTTCACTCCTCTATCCTATCCAATCCCCTATCCTATCCTGAATCCTATCCTATCCCGTATCCTATCCTATCATTTCCTATTCTATCCTCTATCCTATACTACCGTTTGTCCTATCCTATCCTCTATCCTATCCTATCCTCCATCCTATAATATCATATATCCTACCCTATCCTCTATCCTATCCTATCCCGTATCCTATCCTGTCATTTCCTATTCTATCCTCGATCCTATACTATCGTTTGTCCTATCCTATCCTCTATCCTATCCTATCCTCTATCCTATAATATCATATATCCTACCCTATCCTCTATCCTATCCTATCCTCTATCCTATCCAATCCTCTATCCTAGCCTATCCTCTATACTATCCTATCCTCTTTCCTATCCAATCCTCTATCCTATAATATCCTCTATCCTATCCAATCCTCTATCCTAGCCTATCCTCTATACTATCCTATCCTCTTTCCTATCCTATCCTCTATCCTATTCTATCCTATATCCTATCCTATCCTCTATCCTATTGCATCCTCTATCCTATCCCATCCTCTATCCTATTCTATCCTCTATCCTATCCTATCCTCTATCCTATCCTATCCTCTATCCTATCCTATCCTCTATCCTATCCTATCCTCTATCCTATCCTATCCTCTATCCTATCCTATCCTCAATCCTATCCTATCCCCTATCCTATCCTATCCTCTATCCTATTTCACTCCTCTATCCTATCCAATCCCCTATCCTATCCTGAATCCTATCCTATCCCGTATCCTATCCTATCATTTCCTATTCTATCCTCTATCCTATACTACCGTTTGTCCTATCCTATCCTCTATCCTATCCTATCCTGCATCCTATAATATCATATATCCTACCCTATCCTCTATCCTATCCTATCCCGTATCCTATCCTGTCATTTCCTATTCTATCCTCGATCCTATACTATCGTTTGTCCTATCCTATCCTCTATCCTATCCTATCCTCTATCCTATAATATCATATATCCTACCCTATCCTCTATCCTATCCTATCCTCTATCCTATCCAATCCTCTATCCTAGCCTATCCTCTATACTATCCTATCCTCTTTCCTATCCAATCCTCTATCCTATAATATCCTCTATCCTATCCAATCCTCTATCCTAGCCTATCCTCTATACTATCCTATCCTCTTTCCTATCCTATCCTCTATCCTATTCTATCCTATATCCTATCCTATCCTCTATCCTATTGCATCCTCTATCCTATCCCATCCTCTATCCTATTCTATCCTCTATCCTATCCTATCCTCTATCCTATCCTATCCTCTATCCTATCCTATCCTCTATCCTATCCTATCCTCTATCCTATCCTATCCTCTATCCTATCCTATCCTCTATCCTATCCTATCCTCTATCCTATCCTATCCTCTACCCTAAAATATCCGCTATACTGTCCAATCCTCTATCCTGTCCTCTATCCTATCCTCTATACTATCCTAACCTCTATCCTATAATATCCTCTATCCTATCCTATCCTCTATCCTATCCAATCCCGTATCCTATCGTCTATCCTATCCTATCCTGTATCCTATCCAATCCCCTATCCTATCCTCTATCCTATCCTATAATCTATCCTATCCTATCCTCTATCCTATCCTATCCCCAATCCTATCCTATCCCCTATCCTATCCTATCCTCTATCCTATTTCACTCCTCTATCCTATCCAATCCCCTATCCTATCCTGAATCCTATACTATCCCGTATCCTATCCTATCCTATCCTATTCTATCCTCTATCCTATACTACCGTTTGTCCTATCCTATCCTCTGTCCTATCCTATCCTCTATCCTATAATATCATATATCCTACCCTATCCTCTATCCTATCCTATCCTCTATCCTATAATATCATATATCCTACCCTATCCTCTATCCTATCCTATCCTCTATCCTATCCTATCCTCTATCCTATCCTATCCTCAATCCTATCCTATCCCCTATCCCATCCTATCCTCTATCCTATTTCATTCCTCTATCCTATCCAATCCCCTATCCTATCCTGAATCCTATCCTATCCCGTATCCTATCCTATCCTATCCTATTCTATCCTGTATCCTATACTACCGTTTGTCCTATAATATCCTCTATCCTATAATATCCTCTATCCTGTCCAATCCTCTATCCTAGCTTATCCTCTATACTATCCTATCCTCTTTCCTATCCTATCCTCTATCGTATAATATCCTCTATCCTATCCAATCCTCTATCCTAGCCTATCCTCTATACTATCCTATCCTCTTTCCTATCCTATCCTCTATCCTATAATATCCTCTATCCTATCCAATCCTCTATCCTAGTCTATCCTCTATACTATCCTATCCTCTTTCCTATCCTATCCTCTATCCTATTCTATCCTATATCCTATCCTATCCTCTATCCTATTGCATCCTCTATCCTATCCCATCCTCTATCCTATCCTATCCTCTATCCTATCCTATCCTCTATTATATCCTATCCTCTATCCTATCCTCTTTCCTATCCTATCCTCTATCCTATAATATCCTCTATCCTATCCAATCCTCTATCCTAGCCTATACTCTATACTATCCTATCCTCTTTCCTATCCTATCCTCTATCCTATTCTATCCTATATCCTATCCTCTATCCTATCCTATCCTCTATCCTATCCTATCCTCAATCCTATCCTATCCCCTATCCTATCCTATCCTGTATCCTATAATATCGTCTATCCTATTCAATCCTCTATCCTATCCTATCCTCTATCCTATCCTATCCTCTATCCTATAATATCATATATCCTATCCTATCCTCTATCCTATAATATCATATATCCTATCCTATCCTATATCCTATCCTATCCTCTATCCTATCCTATCCTCTATCCTATCCTATCCTCTAGCCTATCCTATCCTCTATCCTATCCTATCCTCTATGCTATCCTATCCTATCCTCTATCCTATCCTATCCTCTATCCTATCCTATCCTATCCTCAATCCTATCCTATCCTCTATCCTATCCAATCGTCTATCCTATAATATCCTCTATCCTATCCTATCCTGAATGCTATTATGTATCCTATCCAATCCTCTATCCTATCCAATCCTCTATCCTATCCTATCCTCTATACTATCCTATCCTCTTTCCTATCCTATCCTCTATCCTATTCTATCCTCTATCCTATCCTATCCTCTATCCTATCCTATCCTCTATCCTATTGTATCCTCTATCCTATCCCATCCTCTATCCTATCCTATCCTCTATCCTATCCTATCCTCAATCCTATCCTATCCCCTATCCTATCCTATCCTCTATCCTATTTCACTCCTCTATCCTATCCAATCCCCTATCCTATCCTGAATCCTATCCTATCCCGTATCCTATCCTATCATTTCCTATTCTATCCTCTATCCTATACTACCGTTTGTCCTATCCTATCCTCTATCCTATCCTATCCTCCATCCTATAATATCATATATCCTACCCTATCCTCTATCCTATCCTATCCCGTATCCTATCCTGTCATTTCCTATTCTATCCTCGATCCTATACTATCGTTTGTCCTATCCTATCCTCTATCCTATCCTATCCTCTATCCTATAATATCATATATCCTACCCTATCCTCTATCCTATCCTATCCTCTATCCTATCCAATCCTCTATCCTAGCCTATCCTCTATACTATCCTATCCTCTTTCCTATCCAATCCTCTATCCTATAATATCCTCTATCCTATCCAATCCTCTATCCTAGCCTATCCTCTATACTATCCTATCCTCTTTCCTATCCTATCCTCTATCCTATTCTATCCTATATCCTATCCTATCCTCTATCCTATTGCATCCTCTATCCTATCCCATCCTCTATCCTATTCTATCCTCTATCCTATCCTATCCTCTATCCTATCCTATCCTCTATCCTATCCTATCCTCTATCCTATCCTATCCTCTATCCTATCCTATCCTCTATCCTATCCTATCCTCAATCCTATCCTATCCCCTATCCTATCCTATCCTCTATCCTATTTCACTCCTCTATCCTATCCAATCCCCTATCCTATCCTGAATCCTATCCTATCCCGTATCCTATCCTATCATTTCCTATTCTATCCTCTATCCTATACTACCGTTTGTCCTATCCTATCCTCTATCCTATCCTATCCTGCATCCTATAATATCATATATCCTACCCTATCCTCTATCCTATCCTATCCCGTATCCTATCCTGTCATTTCCTATTCTATCCTCGATCCTATACTATCGTTTGTCCTATCCTATCCTCTATCCTATCCTATCCTCTATCCTATAATATCATATATCCTACCCTATCCTCTATCCTATCCTATCCTCTATCCTATCCAATCCTCTATCCTAGCCTATCCTCTATACTATCCTATCCTCTTTCCTATCCAATCCTCTATCCTATAATATCCTCTATCCTATCCAATCCTCTATCCTAGCCTATCCTCTATACTATCCTATCCTCTTTCCTATCCTATCCTCTATCCTATTCTATCCTATATCCTATCCTATCCTCTATCCTATTGCATCCTCTATCCTATCCCATCCTCTATCCTATTCTATCCTCTATCCTATCCTATCCTCTATCCTATCCTATCCTCTATCCTATCCTATCCTCTATCCTATCCTATCCTCTATCCTATCCTATCCTCTATCCTATCCTATCCTCTATCCTATCCTATCCTCTATCCTATCCTATCCTCTACCCTAAAATATCCGCTATACTGTCCAATCCTCTATCCTGTCCTCTATCCTATCCTCTATACTATCCTAACCTCTATCCTATAATATCCTCTATCCTATCCTATCCTCTATCCTATCCAATCCCGTATCCTATCGTCTATCCTATCCTATCCTGTATCCTATCCAATCCCCTATCCTATCCTCTATCCTATCCTATAATCTATCCTATCCTATCCTCTATCCTATCCTATCCCCAATCCTATCCTATCCCCTATCCTATCCTATCCTCTATCCTATTTCACTCCTCTATCCTATCCAATCCCCTATCCTATCCTGAATCCTATACTATCCCGTATCCTATCCTATCCTATCCTATTCTATCCTCTATCCTATACTACCGTTTGTCCTATCCTATCCTCTGTCCTATCCTATCCTCTATCCTATAATATCATATATCCTACCCTATCCTCTATCCTATCCTATCCTCTATCCTATAATATCATATATCCTACCCTATCCTCTATCCTATCCTATCCTCTATCCTATCCTATCCTCTATCCTATCCTATCCTCAATCCTATCCTATCCCCTATCCCATCCTATCCTCTATCCTATTTCATTCCTCTATCCTATCCAATCCCTATCCTATCCTGAATCCTATCCTATCCCGTATCCTATCCTATCCTATCCTATTCTATCCTGTATCCTATACTACCGTTTGTCCTATAATATCCTCTATCCTATAATATCCTCTATCCTGTCCAATCCTCTATCCTAGCTTATCCTCTATACTATCCTATCCTCTTTCCTATCCTATCCTCTATCGTATAATATCCTCTATCCTATCCAATCCTCTATCCTAGCCTATCCTCTATACTATCCTATCCTCTTTCCTATCCTATCCTCTATCCTATAATATCCTCTATCCTATCCAATCCTCTATCCTAGTCTATCCTCTATACTATCCTATCCTCTTTCCTATCCTATCCTCTATCCTATTCTATCCTATATCCTATCCTATCCTCTATCCTATTGCATCCTCTATCCTATCCCATCCTCTATCCTATCCTATCCTCTATCCTATCCTATCCTCTATTATATCCTATCCTCTATCCTATCCTCTTTCCTATCCTATCCTCTATCCTATAATATCCTCTATCCTATCCAATCCTCTATCCTAGCCTATACTCTATACTATCCTATCCTCTTTCCTATCCTATCCTCTATCCTATTCTATCCTATATCCTATCCTCTATCCTATCCTATCCTCTATCCTATCCTATCCTCAATCCTATCCTATCCCCTATCCTATCCTATCCTGTATCCTATAATATCGTCTATCCTATTCAATCCTCTATCCTATCCTATCCTCTATCCTATCCTATCCTCTATCCTATAATATCATATATCCTATCCTATCCTCTATCCTATAATATCATATATCCTATCCTATCCTATATCCTATCCTATCCTCTATCCTATCCTATCCTCTATCCTATCCTATCCTCTAGCCTATCCTATCCTCTATCCTATCCTATCCTCTATGCTATCCTATCCTATCCTCTATCCTATCCTATCCTCTATCCCTATCCTATCCTATCCTCAATCCTATCCTATCCTCTATCCTATCCAATCGTCTATCCTATAATATCCTCTATCCTATCCTATCCTGAATGCTATTATGTATCCTATCCAATCCTCTATCCTATCCAATCCTCTATCCTATCCTATCCTCTATACTATCCTATCCTCTTTCCTATCCTATCCTCTATCCTATTCTATCCTCTATCCTATCCTATCCTCTATCCTATTGTATCCTCTATCCTATCCCATCCTCTATCCTATCCATTCTCTATTCTATAATATCCCTCTATCCTATCCAATCCTCTATCCTATCCTCTATCCTATCCTATCCTCTATCCTATCCTATCCTCTATCCTATCCTATCATCTATCCTATCCTATCCTCTATCCTATCCTATCCTCTATCCTATCCTATCCTCTATCCTATTGTATCCTCTATCCTATCCCATCCTCTATCCTATCCTATCCTCTATCCTATAATATCCTCTATCCTATCCTATCCTCTATCCTATCCAATCCCTTATCCTATCGCCAATCTTCTCCTACCCTCTATCCTATCCTATCCTCTATCCTATCCTATCCTCTATCCTATCCTATCCTCTATCCTATCCTATCCTCTATCCTATCCTATCCTCTATCCTATTGTATCCTCTATCCTATCCCATCCTCTATCCTATCCTATCCTCTATCCTATAATATCCTCTATCCTATCCTATCCTCTATCCTATCCAATCCCTTATCCTATCGCCAATCTTCTCCTACCCTCTATCCTATCCTATCCTCTATCCTATCTATCCTCTATCCTATCCTATCCTCAATCTTATCCTATCCCATATCCTATCCTATCCTCTATCCTATTTCACTCCTCTATCCTATCCAATCCCCTATCCTATCCTGAATCCTATCCTATCCCGTATCCTATCCTATCATTTCCTATTCTATCCTCTATCCTATACTACCGTTTGTCCTATCCTATCCTCTATCCTATCCTATCCTCTATCCTATAATATCATATATCCTACCCTATCCTCTATCCTATCCTATCCCGTATCCTATCCTGTCATTTCCTATTCTATCCTCGATCCTATACTACCGTTTGTCCTATCCTATCCTCTATCCTATCCTATCCTCTATCCTATAATATCATATATCCTACCCTATCCTCTATCCTATCCTATCCTCTATCCTATAATATCATATATCCTATCCTATCCTCTATCCTATAATATCATATATCCTATCCTATCCTATATCCTATCCTATCCTCTATCCTCAATCCTATCCTATCCTCTATCCTATCCAATCGTCTATCCTATAATATCCTCTATCCTATCCTATCCTGAATGCTATTATGTATCCTATCCAATCCTCTATCCTATCCAATCCTCTATCCTATCCTATCCTCTATACTATCCTATCCTCTTTCCTATCCTATCCTCTATCCTATTCTATCCTCTATCCTATCCTATCCTCTATCCTATTGTATCCTCTATCCTATCCCATCCTCTATCCTATCCATTCCTCTATTCTATAATATCCTCTATCCTATCCAATCCTCTATCCTATCCTCTATCCTATCCTATCCTCTATCCTATCCTATCCTCTATCCTATCCTATCCTCTATCCTATCCTATCCTCTATCCTATCCTATCCTCTATCCTATCCTATCCTCTATCCTATCCTATCCTCTATCCTATCCTATCATCTATCCTATCCTATCCTCTATCCTATCCTATCCTCTATCCTATCCTATCCTCTACCCTAAAATATCCTCTATACTATCCAATCGTCTATCCTGTCCTCTATCCTATCCTCTATACTATCCTAACCTCTATCCTATAATATCCTCTATCCTATCCTATCCTCTATCCTATCCAATCCCGTATCCTATCGTCTATCCTATCCTATCCTGTATCCTATCCAATCCCCTATCCTATCCTCTATCCTATCCTATAATCTATCCTATCCTATCCTCTATCCTATCCTATCCTCTATCCTATCCTATCCTCTATCCTATCCTATCCTCAATCCTATCCTATACCCTATCCTATCCTATCCTCTATCCTATTTCACTCATCTATCCTATCCAATCCCCTATCCTATCCTGAATCCTATCCTATCCCGTATCCTATCCTATCCTATCCTATTCTATCCTGTATCCTATACTACCGTTTGTCCTATCCTATCCTCTATCCTATAATATCCTCTATCCTATCCAATCCTCTATCCTAGCCTATCCTCTATACTATCCTATCCTCTTTCCTATCCTATCCTCTATCCTATTCTATCCTATATCCTATCCTATCCTCTATCCTATCCTATCCTCTATCCTATCCTATCCTCTATCCTATCCTATCCTCTATCCTATCCTATCCTCTATTATATCCTATCCTCTATCCTATCCTATCCTCTATCCTATACTATCCTCTATCCTATCCTATCCTCAATCCTATCCTATCCCCTATCCTATCCCATCCTCTATCCTATTTCACTCCTCTATCCTATCCAATCCCCTATCCTATCCTGAATCCTATCCTATCCCGTATCCTATCCTATCCTATACTATTCTATCCTCTATCCTATACTACCGTTTGTCCTATCCTATCCTCTGTCCTATCCTATCCTCTATCCTATAATATCATATATCCTACCCTATCCTCAATCCTATCCTATCCTCTATCCTATCCAATCGTCTATCCTATAATATCCCCTATCCTATCCTATCCTGAATGCTATTATGTATCCTATCCAATCCTCTATCCTATCCAATCCTCTATCCTATCCTATCCTCTATACTATCCTATCCTCTTTCCTATCCTATCCTCTATCCTATTCTATCCTCTATCCTATCCTATCCTCTATCCTATTGTATCCTCTATCCTATCCCATCCTCTATCCTATCCATTCCTCTATTCTATAATATCCTCTATCCTATCCAATCCTCTATCCTATCCTCTATCCTATCCTATCCTCTATCCTATCCTATCCTCTATCCTATCCTATCATCTATCCTATCCTATCCTCTATCCTATCCTATCCTCTATCCTATCCTATCCTCTACCCTAAAATATCCTCTATACTATCCAATCGTCTATCCTGTCCTCTATCCTATCCTCTATACTATCCTAACCTCTATCCTATAATATCCTCTATCCTATCCTATCCTCTATCCAATCCAATCCCGTATCCTATCGTCTATCCTATCCTATCCTGTATCCTATCCAATCCCCTATCCTATCCTCTATCCTATCCTATAATCTATCCTATCCTATCCTCTATCCTATCCTATCCTCTATCCTATCCTATCCTCAATCCTATCCTATACCCTATCCTATCCTATCCTGTATCCTATTTCACTCATCTATCCTATCCAATCCCCTATCCTATCCTGAATCCTATCCTATCCCGTATCCTATCCTATCCTATCCTATTCTATCCTGTATCCTATACTACCGTTTGTCCTATCCTATCCTCTATCCTATAATATCCTCTATCCTATCCAATCCTCTATCCTAGCCTATCCTCTATACTATCCTATCCTCTTTCCTATCCTATCCTCTATCCTATTCTATCCTATATCCTATCCTATCCTCTATCCTATTGCATCCTCTATCCTATCCCATCCTCTATCCTATCCTATGCTCTATCCTATCCTATCCTCTATTATATCCTATCCTCTATCCTATCCTATCCTCTATCCTATCCTATCCTCTATCCTATCCTATCCTCAATCCTATCCTATCCCCTATCCTATCCTATCCTCTACCCTATTTCACTCCTCTATCCTATCCAATCCCCTATCCTATCCTTTTTTTTTTTTTTTTTTTTTTTTTTTTTTTTTTTTTTTTATCGTGAGGAAATGTTTTATACATACCCCGGCTCCCTGGGGGAAGCCGGGGTTATGTGGGATTCTCTCCGGGGGGCGGAGCCCCCGGAGACTACCCACTAAAACCTCACGCCCACCTAAGCTACACGGGAGGTGCCTGGATCACGCGAGTACTCAACAGGACACCCCCCAGCTATCATCATACCCCGGGGGAGGGGGTTAGCCTCCCCCACTGCCTACGCTATAAGACCCCGGGCGGAGGGACCCGCCCGGTGTCCCCATCCCTGGAGCCTTCGGATTGGGCTTCCCGAGCCCCAGCTCGGTCCACCCACAGCTCCCGGAGTCCTCGTGCCCCGCTCGGGGCCAGTGTCCCGAAGGAACCAGCCCGGCCAGAGCAAGAGGACGCCGCCACCGGAAGGAAGGGCCGTCGGAGGCGCGATCCGGCACGCCCCGACCCTTCCTTTCCCCAAAAACCCCCCACGGTCCCCCTCCCCTATCGGGGGGAGGGGGGACCGACACCCCCCACTAACCGGGAAACTATCCCGGGGGGTGTCGGCCAATCACGGGGGGACCTACGCTCCCCCCCGGGGGCCCGGGTCAGCTCGCACCCCGGGCCCCCAAATTCAGCGCCCCCACAGGTGGGGGCGAAACAGGGCGCGGGGATACTCCCCGCGCCAAACCCCCTCCGCCCCCCACTCCCGGGGGCAATGGTTGACGCGGGGGAGACCCCCGCGCCCTCCCATCCCTCACCGCCCCCCTCGTGGGGGGCACACGCCGGCGCGGGGGTCGTCCCCGCGCCCACACCCTCCTCGCGGAGCCCGGGTCCCGTTCCCGGGCCCGCTCGGCGGCCTCCTTCTGCTTCATAACATCCTCGCAGAAGGAGGCCACCGCCTTCCACGACCCCACGCTGCCGACCATGTGGTCGACCACGGTCGGCAGCGCGAGGTCCCACCCTCCCACTGCGGCTCGCAGGACACGGCGCGGCCCGGCCCAAGCAGGGCACTCCTCCATGGTATGCCGCGCCGTGTCCACATCTTCGCCGCAGTGGTGGCACTGCGCAGTCGGCTCCCGCCCCATTCTGTGCAGGTACTCTCCGAAGCAACCGTGGCCGGAGAGCACCTGCGTGAGGCGGAAGGTCAACCTTCCCCGCCTCCTGCACCATATATAAAATATGGGCAGGAGGGCCCGGACAATCGGACGTGTGGAGGGCGTTAGCATCGCCCTCGACTCCGAAAGACTTTCCGTCCGGGCCTGGCGATTCTGGCCCTCGAGCTCCTCCTCCTCCTCGCGCGTGAGTTCCACCCCCGGCGGGCGGCGGAAGGAGCGGGCGATGTGGTATAGCTTCGCCCGCTCCGCCGCCACCACAGTGAAGGGTGGAATCACGGCAAGGAGTCCCGCCGCCTCGGTGGAGATGGTGCGGTACCCCCGTATGACCCGCAAGGCCAGCCGCCGCCGCACTCTTTCAAAGAGCTTGCGGCTGGGCGTGCTGGCCTCGAGCGAGCGGTGCCATACGGGGGCCCCATACAGGGCTATAGACCGCACCACCTCCACATAGAGGCGGCGTACATTCAAATCCGGCCCCCCGACATTCGGCAGCAGCCGCGCCAATGCGGCTGCCGTCTTCTCTAGTCGGGGGGCGAGGAGCTCGAAGTGTCCATCGAATCGCCAGCGGCCGTCTATGATCAGGCCCAGGTACCTCATCCTGGGCCCGATCGCGACGGAGGTTTCAGCGACGCGAATCCACAGGTCCCGACCACGGGGTGGCCGCGGCGACCGAGACGATCCGTATAACCAGATCGCCTCGGTCTTTGCGGCGGCCACCGTCAGACCCATTCTGCGGATTCGCCCGACCACGCAGTCCAGGGCGGCCTCAGCAAGGTGCCTGGTCCTCCTCCAGTCCTCCCCCTCGGCATAAACCAGGGTGTCATCTGCATAACAGATGACACCCGTATCCGGGGGGAGGACAACCCGCAGCACCGCGTCGTACGCTAGGTTCCACAGGAGTGGCCCAAGGACCGACCCCTGTGGAACCCCGCGGTGCGTCTCCCTCGTATAAACCATGCCATACCGGCCGGTGAACACCACCTCCCTGTCGCGGAGATAGTCGCCGACCACTTCCCGGAGATAAGGGGGCACCTGGAAATGGTCCAGGGCCCCCATTATCTCCGACCAGGGCAGGGTGTTGAAAGCGTTGGATATGTCCAACGAAACAGCCATCAACACCCCGCCCCGAGCGACAGCCCTTTCCCGGAGGAGGCGCAGACGCTCTAATGCGTCTATTGTAGAGCGCCCCCTCCGGAATCCATACTGGCTGTCGCTCAGGTCGGGACCACCCCGCGACAGGTGCTCGACGAGGCGGGCGGCAATTATTCTTTCGAATAGCTTGCCCGCCTCGTCGAGTAAACATACCGGCCGGTATGCAGAGGGAGACTCTGCGGGTTTCCCCTCCTTGTGGAGGAGAACCAGGCACGCTTGCTTCCAAACAGTGGGGAAGACTCCCCGGCGCAGGCTCGCGTCCATGACGCTCCTGAACGCCGGGGCGAGGACCTCTATGGCTAAGACCATTACGCTCCCGGGAACCCCATCGGGGCCAGGGGCCTTCTTGCCCGCGGCCCGGAGCTCCCGGACGGCCCGGTCAAGCTCCAGCTCGGTGACCCGGAACTCGTCCGACCATCCCATGGTCGGACCTGGGGCGCGTACCCACCTCCCCTCCTCCGCGAGGGGGAAGAGGGTATCGATAACGCGCCCCAGAAGTTCCGGGTCCAACCTCTCCGTGACAGGGGACGCCCGGGGGCGGAGCTTCCCAAGCACCGCCTTATATGGGCGTCCCCACGGATCGTCACGGAGGGTGAGCAGGAGCTCGTCCCAGGCCCTGGCCTTAGCTGCGGCAATAGCTCGCTTGAGGGCCACGGCCGCCGATCTGTACTCCCTGTACAGCTCGGCGACCCTCGGCTCCGCGTCGCCGCCCAGGAAATGGCGGCGACGGGCGCGGGTGTACTGGCGGCGGGCACGGCCGGCCGAACAACGGAGTTCGGCCAGCTCGCCCGACCACCAGTAAACGGTCTTTCTCGGGGGCTGAGCCTGGACCCGGGGCATCGCCACGTCACAAATCATTTGTAACGTGTCCCGAATCCAGGCCGCCCCCTCATTCACCCCGCGCTCCCTGGCCGAAGGCCAGGCGGAGCCGATAATCACGGCCCTCAACAGGTCCCCGTCTAGTCGCTTCAGCGCCCATCTTGGCGCTGAAGGGGTGCCACGTCGGAGGGGCGTGTCCAACGGCGGGTCCGAGACCACTGCCACGTCCATCAGGACGTAGCAGTGGTCCGACAAGGTCTCTCCATCCCAGACCCGCCAGTTGGACACACGGCGTGAGGCGGCGGCCGTCGCGAACGACACGTCAACAATCGACCAGCCGTTCCACCTCACGCACGTAGGCACGGAGCCCCGGTTTAATAACCGGAGCTCCATCCCCTCCGCCCAGTCTTCTAGGACTCCGCCTCGGGTGTTGGTCCTGGGGTTACCCCACGTGGTGGACCTCGCATTGAGGTCCCCCAGGACCAACACCGGACCGGCTATATATGGGGCTATCATCAGCCCCAGCCGGTCCAAAAACAACCCGAGTTCGGCGGAGTCGCAGCTGGGTGAGTTGTAGCACCCCACGACCAGAAGTCCTCCCCACTTCACTAAAATCATCCCCCTGCCCCGTTCGACCACGGAGCAGGGGGGTACACTCGCCGAATGGCGATCCCACCACATCGCCACGGAGCCGTCAAGGTCACCGGACCAGTGTGGATGGTCCGGGACCCTGTACGGCTCCGTGGCGACGGCCAGGCCAACCCCCCACTCCGCCAGGCATTGGATCATCAGGTCCTGGGCCCGGCGGCAGTGGTTGAGGTTGGCCTGGAGTACCGGTAGAGGGGACCGGCGCGGAGTGTGGGCCATTATTGGGTCCCCGCGCTAGTCCCCTCTCCAGCGCCCTGCGCGGGTGTCGGGGGGGATGACTCCCCCGACCCGCCAGGGGCCACCTCCACCTCCATACCCTCCCCCTGTTTATCGGTTGGGGGAGTGGCCGTCTTCGTCGCCGGTGTTAACGGTGTTTGGGGGGGCGCCACACCGCCCACCCCTTTTACCTTCCTGTTGGCCTTTGGGGGCGGGGAGCACGACTTGCTCCCCGCCTTGTGACCCGCCGGTCGGCCGGCCGCGGCACATACCACGCAGTGGGGTGGTGCCTTGCAATCCACCGCCCGGTGGCTGGCATCCCCGCAGCGGTAACAGTGACCGCTGCGGTCGACCTCTGCAGTGCACCGCTGCCTGACATGGCCAAGGGCCAAGCAGCGGAAGCACTGCATTGGTCGTGGTGCCAGCACCACCACCTGGGCGGTGGACCACCCCACGCGTACCTTCCCAGCCTTCTCAATGGCTAAGGCCGCCACGGCCGGGCACTGCACCCAAATGGTGCCGAGTCCGTTGGGCGGGGCCTTCAGCTCCCCCACCTTTACGGACCCGGCGGCGCAGCCCCCGGCCCTAGCCACCGCCTCCATTACCTCCTGGGGGGTAACCGAGACCTCCAGGCCCGTCAGGCGGAATTCCGCCTTCTTGACAGGCCTGGAGACCCTCACGTCCATACCCCCCAGGACGGCGGCCATTTTGGCGGCCAGAGCGTCGGCTTTGGCGCCCCCATCGGCACCAGGGACCTCAATGATGAGGCCCCCGGTTACCGCCCTCTTCCAATGGAGGGCCCCAATGCCAAGGGCGTCGAGATCGACGCCCTGGCGGGCCCTCCTAATTGCCTCCTCGTACGAGGCCTTACTCCCCTCCGGGACGGTGACTGCTACCGCTGCCGAGCGGGGGGGAGCCTTCACGCGGGCCGTCGCCTTTCCGCCCTTTGAGGTTGGGGCGGCGGCCTTCTTGGCCTTAGCGGCCGCTGTCGGTGCCTTGGCCGCCGCATCAGCCACCGCAGCCGCAGCCTTGGCCGCCGCCAGGGCCCTCCGGCCCAACACCTGCGCCCAGGTTTCCCCTTTAGGGGGGTCCGGCTTCGGCGCCTGTGGTGGCGCCGGCTTGACCTCCTCGGCCTTCTTCGGCTTTTTCTTCTTCTTCTTCTTTTTGTTTTTCCCACCGGCCCCTCCCTCCCCTGGGATAGGGGCCGGCTTAGGCGGCGCAGGCCCCGGAGCCGGCCTCGGCGGCGCAGGCCCCGGAGCCGGCGTCGGCTGTTTCGCGGGCGGGGAAGGCCGCGGTAGGGGGGGCTTGCGTGCTCCCGCGGCCGGGGCAACGGCCGCAATCGCACGCCCGAGCTCCACCCGCATCTCCTGGCGGATGGAGCTCAGCCCCGCCTCCATAAGTGCCCGCATCTGGGCCATCATGTCCGATGCGGGCCCCGCAGCCTCCTCCCTCACGCCGGGGGGCGGCAGGGGAGGTTCATCCCGCAACCGCTTCAAGGCCACCAGCTCTCCCCTGATGGCCTCGAGCGAATCGCGGGTCTCCCTTAACTCTCTGCCGAGCGCCGCATTCTCCTCAATCAATGCGGCGTCCCCCGGTCCCTTGCCGACGGCCGGCCGGAGAGGTGCGTCCCGCAACCGCTTGACCGCCATCAGTTCCCCCCTGATGGCGGTCAACGTGTCGCGGGTCTCGCGGAGCTCCCTCTCCAGCGCCGCGTTCCTCGCGCGGAGATCGCTGTCCCCGGAGTCCGCGACGGGCGGCAGGCAGGAGCTGACGGAGGGGTGTCCAACCTGGACGCCCCTGCGGTCTAGCTCCCGCGCGCACGCCTTTATCTCGCCGGAGGCCTCCCGGAAAGCCTTAAGGAAAGTTCCCTTAAGATTTCCGGACCTCTCGGCAAGGTCGCGGACCTCCTCTGACCGCTCCACCATACGGGCGGTCAGTTCTCCGGGGAGCAGGCCTCTAATGTCCGGAGGCGGGACGTCACCCTGCCTGTCGCGCTGGCGGATTGACGGGGCTGGCGAACCCAAACGGGTGCGCTTCGCGCCCGCGCCGCTCGATGACACGCGCGAAACGCGCGAAAGACGCGAGATGGTCGACAGGCGGTCGTCCTCCGTCTCGAGCACCGGAGTGCTCCACCCAGGCCGGGGCCTGAGATCCCGGGGAACCGGGGCCGGCGACGGCCTCGGCTCCTCCACTCCCAACTCGACCACTTCCGGGCGTGGTATCCCCTCCTTAAACTCATCGTTTTTATTTAAATTTAAATTCTCCATAGTATTCCCACGAGCATGGCGGGAAATAAAGGTCCGCCCGGGCAGAGCCCCCACTACCCGGGTAAGCCTATTTACAACGGGAGGTCGGCAGGTATCCCGAGGTGTTCAAACGCTAACGAGCGGGTGAAATCCCCCCGCCCACTCCCGGAGCTCCGGGAGAGTCCCCTCACCGCGTTTCCGACAGCTTGGGATGGAGACTTTTTTATAGAGGTTTATCCTCCTCGCAGAGCCAGCCGATTAAGGCAAGCCCCCCCGTTCCGGTAAAACATGACCACCGGTTTACGGTCTGGGGCCCTGCGGCGGCCTCCCCGACCGTTGCCCGCAGGACACACCGACCGCGGTTTTCATCCCTCCGTGTGAGCCTTACCGGCAAGGGAGGCCCTGCCAGGATCCGAAGATCCCGCCGGCATCGCCTCACACGTCAAAGGAACTACTTCCCGCGGAATACCCCTCGCTCCGTTAGCAACACACAACTATGTGTGTTCCCAGGGACCACCACGAGGAGGTGGAGCGTAGAGGATTTTAGGGATATGACCACCACCACTGTGGTATACCTAGCAGTGGATCCGAATCACCACTACTAAGCCCATATCCCCTTGGTCCCCATCCCCCCCCTATCCTATCCTGAATCCTATCCTATCCCGTATCCTATCCTATCATTTCTTATTCTATCCTCTATCCTATACTACCGTTTGTCCTATCCTATACTCTATCCTATCCTATCCTCTATCCTATAATATCATATATCCTACCCTATCCTCTATCCTATCCTATCCCGTATCCTATCCTGTCATTTCCTATTCTATCCTCGATCCTATACTACCGTTTGTCCTATCCTATCCTCTATCCTATCCTATCCTCTATCCTATAATATCATATATCCTACCCTATCCTCTATCCTATCCTATCCTCTATCCTATAATATCATATATCCTATCCTATCCTCTATCCTATAATATCATATATCCTATCCTATCCTACATCCTATCCTATCCTCTATCCTCAATCCTATCCTATCCTCTATCCTATCCAATCGTCTATCCTATAATATCCTCTATCCTATCCTATCCTGAATGCTATTATGTATCCTATCCAATCCTCTATCCTATCCAATCCTCTATCCTATCCTATCCTCTATACTATCCTATCCTCTTTCCTATCCTATCCCCTATCCTATTCTATCCTCTATCCTATCCTATCCTCTATCCTATTGTATCCTCTATCCTATCCCATCCTCTATCCTATCCATTCCTCTATTCTATAATATCCTCTATCCTATCCAATCCTCTATCCTATCCTCTATCCTATCCTATCCTCTATCCTATCCTATCCTCTATCCTATCCTATCCTCTATCCTATCCTATCCTCTATCCTATCCTATCCTCTATCCTATCCTATCCTCTATCCTATCCTATCCTCTATCCTATCCTATCCTCTATCCTATTCTATCCTCTATCCTATCCTATCCTCTATCCTATTGTATCCTCTATCCTATCCCATCCTCTATCCTATCCATTCCTCTATTCTATAATATCCTCTATCCTATCCAATCCTCTATCCTATCCTCTATCCTATCCTATCCTCTATCCTATCCTATCCTCTATCCTATCCTATCCTCTATCCTATCCTATCCTCTATCCTATCCTATCCTCTACCCTAAAATATCCTCTATCCTATTTCACTCATCTATCCTATCCAATCCCCTATCCTATCCTGAATCCTATCCTATCCCGTATCCTATCCTATCCTATCCTATTCTATCCTGTATCCTATACTACCGTTTGTCCTATCCTATCCTCTATCCTATAATATCCTCTATCCTATCCAATCCTCTATCCTAGCCTATCCTCTATACTATCCTATCCTCTTTCCTATCCTATCCTCTATCCTATTCTATCCTATATCCTATCCTATCCTCTATCCTATCCTATCCTCTATCCTATCCTATCCTCAATCCTATCCTATCCCCTATCCTATCCTATCCTTTATCCTATAATATCGTCTATCCTATTCAATCCCCTATCCTATCCTGAATCCTATCCTATCCCGTATCCTATCCTATCATTTCCTATTCTATCCTCTATCCTATACTACCGTTTGTCCTATCCTATCCTCTATCCTAACCTATCCTCTATCCTATAATATCATATATCCTACCCTATCCTCTATCCTATCCTATCCCGTATCCTATCCTGTCATTTCCTATTCTATCCTCGATCCTATACTACCGTTTGTCCTATCCTATCCTCTATCCTATCCTATCCTCTATCCTATAATATCATATATCCTACCCTATCCTCTATCCTGTCCTATCCTCTATCCTATAATATCATATATCCTATCCTATCCTCTATCCTATAATATCATATATCCTATCCTATCCTATATCCTATCCTATCCTCTATCCTCAATCCTATCCAATCCTCTATCCTATCCTATCCTCTATACTATCCTATCCTCTTTCCTATCCTATCCTGTATCCTATCCTATCCTCAATCCTATCCCCTATCCTATCCTATCCAGTATCCTATAATATCGTCTGTCCTATTCAATCCTCTATCCTATCCAATCCCCTATCCTATCCTCTTTCCTATCCTATAATCTATCCTATCCTATCCTCTATCCTATCCTATCCTCTATCCCATTCTATCCTCTATCATATCCTATCCTCTATCCTATTGTATCCTCTATCCTATCCCATCCTCTATCCTATCCATTCCTCTATTCTATAATATCCTCTATCCTATCCAATCCTCTATCCTATCCTCTATCCTATCCTATCCTCTACCCTAAAATATCCTCTATACTATCCAATCCTCTATCCTGTCCTCTATCCTATCCTCTATACTATCCTAACCTCTATCCTATAATATCCTCTATCCTATCCTATCCTCTATTCTATCCAATCCCGTATCCTATCGTCTATCCTATCCTATCCTGTATCCTATCCAATCCCCTATCCTATCCTCTATCCTATCCTATAATCTATCCTATCCTATCCTCTATACTATCCTATCCTCTTTCCTATCCTATCCTCTATCCTATTCTATCCTCTATCCTATCCTATCCTCTATCCTATTGTATCCTCTATCCTATCCCATCCTCTATCCTATCCATTCCTTTATTCTATAATATCCTCTATCCTATCCAATCCTCTATCCTATCCTCTATCCTATCCTATCCTCTATCCTATCCTATCCTCTATCCTATCCTATCCTCTATCCTATCCTATCCTCTATCCTATCCTATCCTCTATCCTATCCTATCCTCTATCCTATCCTATCCTCTACCCTAAAATATCCTCTATACTGTCCAATCCTCTATCCTGTCCTCTATCCTATCCTCTATACTATCCTAACCTCTATCCTATAATATCCTCTATCCTATCCTATCCTCTATCCTATCCAATCCCGTATCCTATCGTCTATCCTATCCTATCCTGTATCCTATCCAATCCCCTATCCTATCCTCTATCCTATCCTATAATCTATCCTATCCTATCCTCTATCCTATCCTATCCTCTATCCTATCCTATCCTCTATCCTATCCTATCCTCAATCCTATCCTATACCCTATCCTATCCTATCCTCTATCCTATTTCACTCATCTATCCTATCCAATCCCCTATCCTATCCTGAATCCTATCCTATCCCGTATCCTATCCTATCCTATCCTATTCTATCCTGTATCCTATACTACCGTTTGTCCTATCCTATCCTCTATCCTATCCTATCCTCTATCCTATAATATCATATATCCTATCCTATCCTCTATCCTATAATATCATATATCCTATCCTATCCTATATCCTATCCTATCCTCTATCCTATCCTATCCTCTAGCCTATCCTATCCTCTATCCTATCCTATCCTATCCTCTATGCTATCCTATCCTATCCTCTATCCTATCCTATCCTCTATCCTATCCTATCCTCTATCCTATCCTATCCTATCCTCAATCCTATCCTATCCTCTATCCTATCCAATCGTCTATCCAATAATATCCTCTATCCTATCCTATCCTGAATTCTATTATGTATCCTATCCAATCCTCTATCCTATCCAATCCTCTATCCTATCCTATCCTCTATACTATCCTATCCTCTTTCCTATCCTATCCTCTATCCTATTCTATCCTCTATCCTATCCTATCCTCTATCCTATTGTATCCTCTATCCTATCCATTCCTCTATTCTATAATATCCTCTATCCTATCCAATCCTCTATCCTATCCTCTATCCTATCCTATCCTCTATCCTATCCTATCCTCTATCCTATCCTATCATCTATCCTATCCTATCCTCTATCCTATCCTATCCTCTATCCTATCCTATCCTCTACCCTAAAATATCCTCTATACTATCCAATCGTCTATCCTGTCCTCTATCCTATCCTCTATACTATCCTAACCTCTATCCTATAATATCCTCTATCCTATCCTATCCTCTATCCAATCCAATCCCGTATCCTATCGTCTATCCTATCCTATCCTGTATCCTATCCAATCCCCTATCCTATCCTCTATCCTATCCTATAATCTATCCTATCCTATCCTCTATCCTATCCTATCCTCTATCCTATCCTATCCTCTATCCTATCCTATCCTCAATCCTATCCTATACCCTATCCTATCCTATCCTCTATCCTATTTCACTCATCTATCCTATCCAATCCCCTATCCTATCCTGAATCCTATCCTATCCCGTATCCTATCCTATCCTATCCTATTCTATCCTGTATCCTATACTACCGTTTGTCCTATCCTATCCTCTATCCTATAATATCCTCTATCCTATCCAATCCTCTATCCTAGCCTATCCTCTATACTATCCTATCCTCTTTCCTATCCTATCGTCTATCCTATTCTATCCTATATCCTATCCTATCCTCTATACTATTGCATCCTCTATCCTATCCCATCCTCTATCCTATCCTATCCTCTATCCTATCCTATCCTCTATTATATCCTATCCTCTATCCTATCCTATCCTCTATCCTATACTATCCTCTATCCTATCCTATCCTCAATCCTATCCTATCCCCTATCCTATCCCATCCTGTATCCTATTTCACTCCTCTATCCTATCCAATCCCCTATCCTATCCTGAATCCTATCCTATCCCGTATCCTATCCTATCCTATACTATTCTATCCTCTATCCTATACTACCGTTTGTCCTATCCTATCCTCTGTCCTATCCTATCCTCTATCCTATAATATCATATATCCTACCCTATCCTCAATCCTATCCTATCCTCTATCCTATTATATCATATATCCTACCCTATCCTCTATCCTATCCTATCCTCTATCCTATAATATCATATATCCTATCCTATCCTCTATCCTATAATATCATATATCCTATCCTATCCTATATCCTATCCTAACCTCTATCCTATCCTATCCTCTATCCTATCCTATCCTCTAGCCTATCCTATCCTCTATCCTATCCTATCCTCTATGCTATCCTATCCTATCCTCAATCCTATCCTATACTCTATCCTATCCAATCGTCTATCCTATGATATCCTCTATCCTATCCAATCCTCTATCCTATCCTCTATCCTATCCTATCCTCTACCCTAAAATATCCTCTATACTATCCAATCCTCTATCCTGTCCTCTATCCTATCCTATCCTCTATCCTATCCTATCCTCTATCCTATCCTATCCTCTATCCTATTGTATCCTCTATCCTATCCCATCCTCTATCCTATCCTATCCTCTATCCTATAATATCCTCTATCCTATCCTATCCTCTATCCTATCCAATCCCTTATCCTATCCTCAATCTTGTCCTATCCTCTATCCTATCCTATCCTCTATCCTATCCTATCCTCTATCCTATCCTATCCTCAATCCTATCCTTTCCCCTATCCTATCCTATCCTCTATCCTATTTCACTCCTCTATCCTACCCAATCCCCTATCCTATCCTGAATCCTATCCTATCCCGTATCCTATCCTATCATTTCCTATTCTATCCTCTATCCTATACTACCGTTTGTCCTATCCTATCCTCTATCCTATAATATCATATATCCTACCCTATCCTCTATCCTATCCTATCCCGTATCCTATCCTATCATTTCCTATTCTATCCTCTATCCTATACTACCGTTTGTCCTATCCTATCCTCTATCCTATCCTATCCTCTATCCTATAATATCATATATCCTACCCTATCCTCTATCCTATACTATCCTCTATCCTATAATATCATATATCCTATCCTATCCTCTATCCTATCCTATCCTCTATCCTATCCTATCCTCTATCCTATCCTATCCTCTATCCTATCCTATCCTCTATCCTATCCTATCCTCTATCCTATCCTATCCTCTATCCTATCCTATCCTCTATCCTATCCTATCCTCTATCCTATCCTATCCTATCCTCAATCCTACCCTATCCTCTATCCTACCCTATCCTCTATCCTATCCTATCCTCAATCCTATCCTATCCCCTATCCTATCCTATCCTGTATCCTATAATATCGTCTATCCTATTCAATCCTCTATCCTATCCTATCCTCTATCCTATCCTATCCTCTATCCTATAATATCATATATCCTATCCTATCCTCTATCCTATAATATCATATATCCTATCCTATCCTATCCTCTATCCTATCCTATCCTCTATCCTATCCTCTTCTCTAGCCTATCCAATCCTCTATCCTATCCTATCCTCTATGCTATCCTATCCTATCCTCTATCCTATCCTATCCTCTATCCTATCCTATCCTCTATCCTATCCTATCCTCTATCCTATCCTATCCTATCCTCAATCCTATCCTATCCTCTATCCTATCCAATCGTCTATCCTATAATATCCTCTATCCTATCCTATCCTGAATGCTATTATGTATCCTATCCAATCCTCTATCCTATCCAATCCTCTATCCTATTCTATCCTCTATCCTATCCTATCCTCTATCCTATTGTATCCTCTATCCTATCCCATCCTCTATCCTATCCATTCCTCTATTCTATAATATCCTCTATCCTATCCAATCCTCTATCCTATCCTCTATCCTATCCTATCCTTTATCCTATCCTATCCTCTATCCTATCCTATCATCTATCCTATCCTATCCTCTATCCTATCCTATCCTCTACCCTAAAATATCCTCTATACTATCCAATCGTCTATCCTGTCCTCTATCCTATCCTCTATACTATCCTAACATCTATCCTATAATATCCTCTATCCTATCCTATCCTCTATCCAATCCAATCCCGTATCCTATCGTCTATCCTATCCAATACTGTATCCTATCCAATCCCCTATCCTATCCTCTATCCTATCCTATAATCTATCCTATCCTATCCTCTATCCTATCCTATCCTCTATCCTATCCTATCCTCTATCCTATCCTATCCTCAATCCTATCCTATACCCTATCCTATCCTATCCGCTATCCTATTTCACTCATCTATCCTATCCAATCCCCTATCCTATCCTGAATCCTATAATATCCCGTATCCTATCCTATCCTATCCTATTCTATCCTGTATCCTATACTACCGTTTGTCCTATCCTATCCTCTATCCTACCCAATCCTCTATCCTAGCCTATCCTCTATACTATCCTATCCTCTATCCTATTCTATCCTATATCCTATCCTATCCTCTATCCTATTGCATCCTCTATCCTATCCCATCCTCTATCCTATCCTATCCTCTATCCTATCCTATCCTCTATTATATCCTATCCTCTATCCTATCCTATCCTCTATCCTATCCTATCCTCTATCCTATCCTATCCTCAATCCTATCCTATCCCCTATCCTATCCTATCCTCTATCCTATTTCACTCCTCTATCCTATCCAATCCCCTATCCTATCCTGAATCCTATCCTATCCCGTATCCTATCCTATCCTATCCTATTCTATCCTCTATCCTATACTACCGTTTGTCCTATCCTATCCTCTGTCCTATCCTATCCTCTATCCTATAATATCATATATCCTACCCTATCCTCTATCCTATCCTATCCTCTATCCTATTATATCATATATCCTACCCTATCCTCTATCCTATCCTATCCTCTATCCTATAATATCATATATCCTATCCTATCCTCTATCCTATAATATCATATATCCTATCCTATCCTATATCCTATCCTATCCTCTATCCTATCCTATCCTCTATCCTATCCTATCCTCTAGTCTATCCTATCCTCTATCCTATCCTATCCTCTATGCTATCCTATCCTATCCTGAATCCTATCCTATACTCTATCCTATCCAATCGTCTATCCTATGATATCCTCTATCCTATCCAATCCTCTATCCTATCCTCTATCCTATCCTATCCTCTACCCTAAAATATCCTCTATACTATCCAATCCTCTATCCTGTCCTCTATCCTATCCTATCCTCTATCCTATCCTATCCTCTATCCTATCCTATCCTCTATCCTATCCTATCCTCAATCCTATCCTATCCCCTATCCTATCCTATCCTGTATCCTATAATATCGTCTATCCTATTCAATCCTCTATCCTATCCTATCCTCTATCCTATCCTATCCTCTATCCTATTGTATCCTCTATCCTATCCCATCCTCTATCCTATCCTATCCTCTATCCTATAATATCCTCTATCCTATCCTATCCTCTATCCTATCCAATCCCTTATCCTATCCTCAATCTTGTCCTATCCTCTATCCTATCCTATCCTCTATCCTATCCTATCCTCTATCCTATCCTATCCTCAATCCTATCCTTTCCCCTATCCTATCCTATCCTCTATCCTATTTCACTCCTCTATCCTACCCAATCCCCTATCCTATCCTGAATCCTATCCTATCCCGTATCCTATCCTATCATTTCCTATTCTATCCTCTATCCTATACTACCGTTTGTCCTATCCTATCCTTTATCCTATAATATCCTCTATCCTATCCTATCCTCTATCCTATCCAATCCCGTATCCAATCGTCTATCCTATCCTATCCTGTATCCTATCCTATTTTCTATAATATCCTATCCTCTATCCTATCCTGTCCTCTATCCTATCCTATCCTCTATCCTATCGTATCCCTATGATATCCTATCCTGTATCCTATCCTATCGTCTATCCTATAATATCCTCTATCCTATCCTATCCTCAATCCTATCCTTTCCCCTATCCTATCCTATCCACTATCCTATTTCACTCCTCTATCCTACCCAATCCCCTATCCTATCCTGAATCCTATAATATCCTCTATCCTATCCTATCCTCTATCCTATCCAATCCCCTATCCTATCCTCAATCGTATCCTATCCCCTATCCTATCCTATCCTATAGCCTATCCTATCCTCTATCCTATTCTACCGTTTGTCCTATCCTATCCTCTATCCTATTCTACCGTTTGTTATATCCTATCCTGAATCCTATCCTATCCCGTATCCTATCCTATCCTATCCTATTCTATCCTCTATCGTATACTACCGTTTGTCCTATCCTATCCTCTATCCTATCCTATCCTCTATCCTATAATATCATATATCCTACCCTATCCTCTATCCTATCCTATCCTCTATCCTATAATATCATATATCCTATCCTATCCTCTATCCTATCCTATCCTCTATCCTATAATATCATATATCCTATCCTATCCTATATCCTATCCTATCCTCTATCCTATCCTATCCTCTATCCTATCCTATCCTCTATCCTATCCTATCCTCTATCCTATCCTATCCTCTATCCTATAATATCATATATCCTGTCCTATCCTCTATCCTATCCTATCCTCTATCCTATAATATCATATATCCTATCCTATCCTATATCCTATCCTATCCTCTATCCTATCCTATCCTCTATCCTATCCTATCCTCTATCCTATCCTATCCTCTAGCCTATCCTATCCTCTATCCTATCCTATCCTCTATCCTATCCTATCCTATCCTCAATCCTATCCTATCCTCTATCCTATCCTATCCTCTATCCTATCCTATCCTCTAGCCTATCCTATCCTCTATCCTAACCTATCCTCTATCCTATAATATCATAAATCCTACCCTATCCTCTATCCTATCCTATCCTCTATCCTATAATATCATATATCCTATCCTATCCTATATCCTATCCTATCCTCTATCCTATCCTATTTTCTATCCTATCATATCCTCTATCCTATCCTGTCCTCTATCCTATCCTATCCTCTATCCTATCGTATCCCTATGATATCGTATCCTCTATCCTATCCTATCCTCTATCCTATCCTATCCTCTAGCCTATCCTATCCTCTATCCTAACCTATCCTCTATCCTATCCTATCCTATCCTCAATCCTATCCTATCCTCTATGCTATCCTATCCTCTATCCTATCCTATCCTCTACCCTAAAATATCCTCTATCCTATCCTATCCTCTATCCTATTGTATCCTCTATCCTATCCCATCCTCTATCCTATCCTATCCTCTATCCTATCCTATCCTCTATCCTATCCTATCCTCTATCCTATCCTATCCTCTATCCTATAATATCATATATCCTATCCTATCCTCTATCCTATCCTCTATCCTATCCCATCCTCTATCCTATCCTATCCTTTATCATATAATATCCTCTATTCTATCCAATCCTCTATCCTATAATATCATATATCCTACCCTATCCTCTATCCTATCCTATCCTCTATCCTATAATATCATATATCCTATCCTATCCTCTATCCTATAATATCATATATCCTATCCTATCCTATATCCTATCCTATCCTATATCCTATCCTATCCTCTATCCTCAATCCTATCCAATCCTCTATCCTATCCTATCCTCTATACTATCCTATCCTCTTTCCTATCCTATCCTGTATCCTATCCTATCCTCAATCCTATCCTATCCCCTATCCTATCCTATCCTGTATCCTATAATATCGTCTGTCCTATTCAATCCTCTATCCTATCCTATCCTCAATCTTATCCTATCCTCTATCCTATAATATCCTCTATCCTATCCAATCCTCTATCCTATCCTATCCTCTAACCTATCCTATCCTCTTTCCTATCCTATCCTCTATCCTATTCTATCCTCTATCCTATCCTATCCTCTATCCTATCCCATCCTCTATCCTATCCTATCCTCTATCCTATAATATCCTCTATCCTATCCTATCCTCTATTCTATCCAATCCCGTATCCTATCGTCTATCCTATCCTATCCTGTATCCTATCCAATCCCCTATCCTATCCTCTATCCTATCCTATAATCTATCCTATCCTATCCTCTATCCTATCCTATCCTCTATCCCATTCTATCCTCTATCATATCCTATCCTCTATCCTATTGTATCCTCTACACTATCCCATCCTCTATCCTATCCATTCCTCTATTCTATAATATCCTCTATCCTATCCAATCCTCTATCCTATCCTCTATCCTATGCTATCCTCTATCCTATCCTATCCTCTACCCTAAAATATCCTCTATACTATCCAATCCTCTATCCTGTCCTCTATCCTATCCTCTATACTATCCTAACCTCTACCCTATAATATCCTCTATCCTATCCTATCCTCCATTCTATCCAATCCCGTATCCTATCGTCTATCCTATCCTATCCTGTATCCTATCCAATCCCCTATCCTATCCTCTATCCTATCCTATAATCTATCCTATCCTATCCTCTATACTATCCTATCCTCTTTCCTATCCTATCCTCTATCCTATTCTATCCTCTATCCTATCCTATCCTCTATCCTATTGTATCCTCTATCCTATCCCATCCTCTATCCTATCCATTCCTTTATTCTATAATATCCTCTATCCTATCCAATCCTCTATCCTATCCTCTATCCTATCCTATCCTCTATCCTATCCTATCCTCTATCCTATCCTATCCTCTATCCTATCCTATCCTCTATCCTATCCTATCCTCTATCCTATCCTATCCTCTATCCTATAATATCATATATCCTATCCTATCCTATATCCTATCCTATCCTCTATCCTATCCTATCCTCTATCCTATCCTATCCTCTATCCTATCCTATCCTCTATCCTATCCTATCCTCTATCCTATAATATCATATATCCTCTCCTATCCTCTATCCTATCCTATCCTCTATCCTATAATATCATATATCCTATCCTATCCTATATCCTATCCTATCCTCTATCCTATCCTATCCTCTATCCTATCCTATCCTCTATCCTATCCTATCCTCTAGCCTATCGTATCCTCTATCCTATCCTATCCTCTATCCTATCCTATCCTATCCTCAATCCTATCCTATCCTCTATCCTATCCTATCCTCTATCCTATCCTATCCTCTAGCCTATCCTATCCTCTATCCTAACCTATCCTCTATCCTATAATATCATAAATCCTACCCTATCCTCTATCCTATCCTATCCTCTATCCTATAATATCATATATCCTATCCTATCCTATATCCTATCCTATCCTCTATCCTATCCTATTTTCTATCCTATCATATCCTCTATCCTATCCTGTCCTCTATCCTATCCTATCCTCTATCCTATCGTATCCCTATGATATCGTATCCTCTATCCTATCCTATCCTCTATCCTATCCTATCCTCTAGCCTATCCTATCCTCTATCCTAACCTATCCTCTATCCTATCCTATCCTATCCTCAATCCTATCCTATCCTCTATGCTATCCTATCCTCTATCCTATCCTATCCTCTACCCTAAAATATCCTCTATCCTATCCTATCCTCTATCCTATTGTATCCTCTATCCTATCCCATCCTCTATCCTATCCTATCCTCTATCCTATCCTATCCTCTATCCTATCCTATCCTCTATCCTATCCTATCCTCTATCCTATAATATCATATATCCTATCCTATCCTCTATCCTATCCTCTATCCTATCCCATCCTCTATCCTATCCTATCCTTTATCATATAATATCCTCTATTCTATCCAATCCTCTATCCTATAATATCATATATCCTACCCTATCCTCTATCCTATCCTATCCTCTATCCTATAATATCATATATCCTATCCTATCCTCTATCCTATAATATCATATATCCTATCCTATCCTATATCCTATCCTATCCTATATCCTATCCTATCCTCTATCCTCAATCCTATCCAATCCTCTATCCTATCCTATCCTCTATACTATCCTATCCTCTTTCCTATCCTATCCTGTATCCTATCCTATCCTCAATCCTATCCTATCCCCTATCCTATCCTATCCTGTATCCTATAATATCGTCTGTCCTATTCAATCCTCTATCCTATCCTATCCTCAATCTTATCCTATCCTCTATCCTATAATATCCTCTATCCTATCCAATCCTCTATCCTATCCTATCCTCTAACCTATCCTATCCTCTTTCCTATCCTATCCTCTATCCTATTCTATCCTCTATCCTATCCTATCCTCTATCCTATCCCATCCTCTATCCTATCCTATCCTCTATCCTATAATATCCTCTATCCTATCCTATCCTCTATTCTATCCAATCCCGTATCCTATCGTCTATCCTATCCTATCCTGTATCCTATCCAATCCCCTATCCTATCCTCTATCCTATCCTATAATCTATCCTATCCTATCCTCTATCCTATCCTATCCTCTATCCCATTCTATCCTCTATCATATCCTATCCTCTATCCTATTGTATCCTCTACACTATCCCATCCTCTATCCTATCCATTCCTCTATTCTATAATATCCTCTATCCTATCCAATCCTCTATCCTATCCTCTATCCTATGCTATCCTCTATCCTATCCTATCCTCTACCCTAAAATATCCTCTATACTATCCAATCCTCTATCCTGTCCTCTATCCTATCCTCTATACTATCCTAACCTCTACCCTATAATATCCTCTATCCTATCCTATCCTCCATTCTATCCAATCCCGTATCCTATCGTCTATCCTATCCTATCCTGTATCCTATCCAATCCCCTATCCTATCCTCTATCCTATCCTATAATCTATCCTATCCTATCCTCTATACTATCCTATCCTCTTTCCTATCCTATCCTCTATCCTATTCTATCCTCTATCCTATCCTATCCTCTATCCTATTGTATCCTCTATCCTATCCCATCCTCTATCCTATCCATTCCTTTATTCTATAATATCCTCTATCCTATCCAATCCTCTATCCTATCCTCTATCCTATCCTATCCTCTATCCTATCCTATCCTCTATCCTATCCTATCCTCTATCCTATCCTATCCTCTATCCTATCCTATCCTCTATCCTATCCTATCCTCTATCCTATCCTATCCTCTATCCTATCCTATCCTCTATCCTATCCTATCCTCTATCCTATCCTATCCTCTATCCTATCCTATCCTCTATCCTATCCTATCCTCTATCCTATCCTATCCTCTACCCTAAAATATCCTCTATACTGTCCAATCCTCTATCCTGTCCTCTATCCTATCCTCTATACTATCCTAACCTCTATCCTATAATATCCTCTATCCTATCCTATCCTCTATCCTATCCAATCCCTTATCCTATCCTCAATCTTGTCCTATCCTCTATCCTATCCTATCCTCTATCCTATCCTATCCTCTATCCTATCCTATCCTCAATCCTATCCTTTCCCCTATCCTATCCTATCCTCTATCCTATTTCACTCCTCTATCCTACCCAATCCCCTATCCTATCCTGAATCCTATCCTATCCCGTATCCTATCCTATCATTTCCTATTCTATCCTCTATCCTATACTACCGTTTGTCCTATCCTATCCTTTATCCTATAATATCCTCTATCCTATCCTATCCTCTATCCTATCCAATCCCGTATCCAATCGTCTATCCTATCCTATCCTGTATCCTATCCTATTTTCTATAATATCCTATCCTCTATCCTATCCTGTCCTCTATCCTATCCTATCCTCTATCCTATCGTATCCCTATGATATCCTATCCTGTATCCTATCCTATCGTCTATCCTATAATATCCTCTATCCTATCCTATCCTCAATCCTATCCTTTCCCCTATCCTATCCTATCCTCTATCCTATTTCACTCCTCTATCCTACCCAATCCCCTATCCTATCCTGAATCCTATAATATCCTCTATCCTATCCTATCCTCTATCCTATCCAATCCCCTATCCTATCCTCAATCTTATGCTATCCTCTATCCTATAATATCCTCTATCCTATGCAATCCTCTATCCTATCCTATCCTCTATCCTATGCAATCCTCTATCCTATCCTATCCTCTATCCTATCCTATCCTCTATCCTATCCTCTATCCTATCCTATCCTCAATCGTATCCTATCCCCTATCCTATCCTATCCTATAGCCTATCCTATCCTCTATCCTATTCTACCGTTTGTCCTATCCTATCCTCTATCCTATTCTACCGTTTGTTATATCCTATCCTGAATCCTATCCTATCCCGTATCCTATCCTATCCTATCCTATTCTATCCTCTATCGTATACTACCGTTTGTCCTATCCTATCCTCTATCCTATCCTATCCTCTATCCTATAATATCATATATCCTACCCTATCCTCTATCCTATCCTATCCTCTATCCTATAATATCATATATCCTATCCTATCCTCTATCCTATCCTATCCTCTATCCTATAATATCATATATCCTATCCTATCCTATATCCTATCCTATCCTCTATCCTATCCTATCCTCTATCCTATCCTATCCTCTATCCTATCCTATCCTCTATCCTATCCTATCCTCTATCCTATCCTATCCTCTATCCTATAATATCATATATCCTGTCCTATCCTCTATCCTATCCTATCCTCTATCCTATAATATCATATATCCTATCCTATCCTATATCCTATCCTATCCTCTATCCTATCCTATCCTCTATCCTATCCTATCCTCTATCCTATCCTATCCTCTAGCCTATCCTATCCTCTATCCTATCCTATCCTCTATCCTATCCTATCCTATCCTCAATCCTATCCTATCCTCTATCCTATCCTATCCTCTATCCTATCCTATCCTCTAGCCTATCCTATCCTCTATCCTAACCTATCCTCTATCCTATAATATCATAAATCCTACCCTATCCTCTATCCTATCCTATCCTCTATCCTATAATATCATATATCCTATCCTATCCTATATCCTATCCTATCCTCTATCCTATCCTATTTTCTATCCTATCATATCCTCTATCCTATCCTGTCCTCTATCCTATCCTATCCTCTATCCTATCGTATCCCTATGATATCGTATCCTCTATCCTATCCTATCCTCTATCCTATCCTATCCTCTAGCCTATCCTATCCTCTATCCTAACCTATCCTCTATCCTATCCTATCCTATCCTCAATCCTATCCTATCCTCTATGCTATCCTATCCTCTATCCTATCCTATCCTCTATCCTATAATATCCTCTATCCTATCCTATCCTCTATTCTATCCAATCCCGTATCCTATCCAATCCCCTATCCTATCCTCTATCCTATCCTATAATCTATCCTATCCTATCCTCTATCCTATCCTATCCTCTATCCCATTCTATCCTCTATCATATCCTATCCTCTATCCTATTGTATCCTCTATACTATCCCATCCTCTATCCTATCCATTCCTCTATTCTATAATATCCTCTATCCTATCCAATCCTCTATCCTATCCTCTATCCTATGCTATCCTCTATCCTATCCTATCCTCTACCCTAAAATATCCTCTATACTATCCAATCCTCTATCCTGTCCTCTATCCTATCCTCTATACTATCCTAACCTCTACCCTATAATATCCTCTATCCTATCCTATCCTCCATTCTATCCAATCCCGTATCCTATCGTCTATCCTATCCTATCCTGTATCCTATCCAATCCCCTATCCTATCCTCTATCCTATCCTATAATCTATCCTATCCTATCCTCTATACTATCCTATCCTCTTTCCTATCCTATCCTCTATCCTATTCTATCCTCTATCCTATCCTATCCTCTATCCTATTGTATCCTCTATCCTATCCCATCCTCTATCCTATCCATTCCTTTATTCTATAATATCCTCTATCCTATCCAATCCTCTATCCTATCCTCTATCCTATCCTATCCTCTATCCTATCCTATCCTCTATCCTATCCTATCCTCTATCCTATCCTATCCTCTATCCTATCCTATCCTCTATCCTATCCTATCCTCTATCCTATCCTATCCTCTATCCTATCCTATCCTCTATCCTATCCTATCCTCTATCCTATCCTATCCTCTATCCTATCCTATCCTCTATCCTATCCTATCCTCTATCCTATCCTATCCTCTACCCTAAAATATCCTCTATACTGTCCAATCCTCTATCCTGTCCTCTATCCTATCCTCTATACTATCCTAACCTCTATCCTATAATATCCTCTATCCTATCCTATCCTCTATCCTATCCAATCCCGTATCCTATCGTCTATCCTATCCTATCCTGTATCCTATCCAATCCCATATCCTATCCTCTATCCTATCCTATAATCTATCCTATCCTATACTCTATCCTATCCTATCCTCTATCCTATCCTATCCTCTATCCTATCCTATCCTCAATCCTATCCTATACCCTATCCTATCCTATCCTCTATCCTATTTCACTCATCTATCCTATCCAATCCCCTATCCTATCCTGAATCCTATCCTATCCCGTATCCTATCCTATCCTATCCTATTCTATCCTGTATCCTATACTACCGTTTGTCCTATCCTATCCTCTATCCTATAATATCCTCTATCCTATCCAATCCTCTATCCTAGCCTATCCTCTATACTATCCTATCCTCTTTCCTATCCTATCCTCTATCCTATTCTATCCTATATCCTATCCTATCCTCTATCCTATTGCATCCTCTATCCTATCCCATCCTCTATCCTATCCTATCCTCTATCCTATCCTATCCTCTATTATATCCTATCCTCTATCCTATCCTATTATCTATCCTATCCTATCCTCTATCCTATCCTATCCTCAATCCTATCCTATCCCCTATCCTATCCTATCCTCTATCCTATTTCACTCCTCTATCCTATCCAATCCCCTATCCTATCCTGAATCCTATACTATCCCGTATCCTATCCTATCCTATCCTATTCTATCCTCTATCCTATACTACCGTTTGTCCTATCCTATCCTCTGTCCTATCCTATCCTCTATCCTATAATATCATATATCCTACCCTATCCTCTATCCTATCCTATCCTTTATCCTATAATATCATATATCCTACCCTATCCTCTATCCTATCCTATCCTCTATCCTATAATATCATATATCCTATCCTATCCTCTATCCTATAATATCATATATCCTATCCTATCCTATATCCTATCCTATCCTCTATCCTATCCTATCCTCTATCCTATCCTATCCTCTAGCCTATCCTATCCTCTATCCTATCCTATCCTCTATGCTATCCTATCCTATCCTCAATCCTATCCTATCCTCTATCCTATCCAATCGTCTATCCTATGATATCCTCTATCCTATCCAATCCTCTATCCTATCCTCTATCCTATCCTATCCTCTAGCCTAAAATATCCTCTATACTATCCAATCCTCTATCCTGTCCTCTATCCTATCCTATCCTCTATCCTATCCTATCCTCTATCCTATCCTATCCTCTATCCTATCCTATCCTCAATCCTATCCTATCCCCTATCCTATCCTATCCTGTATCCTATAATATCGTCTATCCTATTCAATCCTCTATCCTATCCTATCCTCTATCCTATCCTATCCTCTATCCTATCCTATCCTCAATCCTAACCTATCCTCTATCCTATCCTATCCTATCCTCAATCCTATCCTATCCTCTATGCTATCCTATCCTCTATCCTATCCTATCCTCTACCCTAAAATATCCTCTATCCTATCCTATCCTCTATCCTATTGTATCCTCTATCCTATCCCATCCTCTATCCTATCCTATCCTCTATCCTATCCTATAATCTATCCTATCCTATCCTCTATACTATCCTATCCTCTTTCCTATCCTATCCTCTATCCTATTCTATCCTCTATCCTATCCTATCCTCTATCCTATTGTATCCTCTATCCTATCCCATCCTCTATCCTATCCATTCCTTTATTCTATAATATCCTCTATCCTATCCAATCCTCTATCCTATCCTCTATCCTATCCTATCCTCTTTCCTATCCTATCCTCTATCCTATTCTATCCTCTATCCTATCCATTCCTCTATTCTATAATATCCTCTATCCTATCCAATCCTCTATCCTATCCTCTATCCTATCCTATCCTCTATCCTATCCTATCCTCTATCCTATCCTATCATCTATCCTATCCTATCCTCTATCCTATCCTATCCTCTATCCTATCCTATCCTCTATCCTATTGTATCCTCTATCCTATCCCATCCTCTATCCTATCCTATCCTCTATCCTATCCAATCGTCTATCCTATAATATCCTCTATCCTATCCTATCCTGAATGCTATTATGTATCCTATCCAATCCTCTATCCTATCCAATCCTCTATCCTATCCTATCCTCTATACTATCCTATCCTCTTTCCTATCCTATCCTCTATCCTATTCTATCCTCTATCCTATCCATTCCTCTATTCTATAATATCCTCTATCCTATCCAATCCTCTATCCTATCCTCTATCCTATCCTATCCTCTATCCTATCCTATCCTCTATCCTATCCTATCATCTATCCTATCCTATCCTCTATCCTATCCTATCCTCTATCCTATCCTATCCTCTATCCTATTGTATCCTCTATCCTATCCCATCCTCTATCCTATCCTATCCTCTATCCTATAATATCCTCTATCCTATCCTATCCTCTATCCTATCCAATCCCTTATCCTATCCTCAATCTTCTCCTATCCTCTATCCTATCCTATCCTCTATCCTCTCCTATCCTCTATCCTATCCTATCCTCAATCCTATCCTATCCCCTATCCTATCCTATCCTCTATCCTATTTCACTCCTCTATCCTATCCAATCCCCTATCCTATCCTGAATCCTATCCTATCCCGTATCCTATCCTATAATTTCCTATTCTATCCTCTATCCTATACTACCGTTTGTCCTATCCTATCCTCCATCCTATCCTATCCTCTATCCTATCCTATCCTCTATCCTATAATATCATATATCCTACCCTATCCTCTATCCTATCCTATCCCGTATCCTATCCTGTCATTTCCTATTCTATCCTCGATCCTATACTACCGTTTGTCCTACCCTATCCTCTATCCTATCCTATTCTCTATCCTATAATATCATATATCCTACCCTATCCTCTATCCTATCCTAGCCTCTATCCTATAATATCATATATCCTATCCTATCCTCTATCCTATAATATCATATATCCTATCCTATCCTATATCCTATCCTATCCTCTATCCTCAATCCTTTCCTATCCTCTATCCTATCCAATCGTCTATCCTATAATATCCTCTGTCCTATCCTATCCTGAATGCTATTATGTATCCTATCCAATCCTCTATCCTATCCAATCCTCTACCCTATCCTATCCTCTATACTATCCTATCCTCTTTCCTATCCTATCCTCTATCCTATTCTATCCTCTATCCTATCCTATCCTCTATCCTATTGTATCCTCTATCCTATCCCATCCTCTATCCTATCCATTCCTCTATTCTATAATATCCTCTATCCTATCCAATCCTCTATCCTATCCTCTATCCTATCCTATCCTCTATCCTATCCTATCCTCTATCCTATCCTATCCTCTATCCTATCCTATCCTCTATCCTATCCTATCCTCTATCCTATCCTATCCTCTATCCTATCCTATCCTCTATCCTATCCTATCCTCTATCCTATCCTATCCTCTATCCTATCCTATCCTCTATCCTATCCTATCCTCTATCCTATCCTATCCTCTATCCTATCCTATCCTCTATCCTATCCTATCCTCTATCCTATCCTATCCTCTATCCTATCCTATCCTCTATCCTATCCTATCCTCTATCCTATCCTATCCTCTATCCTATCCTATCCTCTATCCTATCCTATCCTCTATCCTATCCTATCCTCTATCCTATCCTATCCTCTACCCTAAAATATCCTCTATACTGTCCAATCCTCTATCCTGTCCTCTATCCTATCCTCTATACTATCCTAACCTCTATCCTATAATATCCTCTATCCTATCCTATCCTCCATCCTATCCAATCCCGTATCCTATCGTCTATCCTATCCTATCCTGTATCCTATCCAATCCCCTATCCTATCCTCTATCCTATCCTATAATCTATCCTATCCTATCCTCTATCCTATCCTATCCTCTATCCTATCCTATCCTCTATCCTATCCTATCCTCTATCCTATCCTATCCTCAATCCTATCCTATACCCTATCCTATCCTATCCTCTATCCTATTTCACTCATCTATCCTATCCAATCCCCTATCCTATCCTGAATCCTATCCTATCCCGTATCCTATCCTATCCTATCCTATTCTATCCTCTATCCTATACTACCGTTTGTCCTATCCTATCCTCTGTCCTATCCTATCCTCTATCCTATAATATCATATATCCTACCCTATCCTCTATCCTATCCTATCCTCTATCCTATCCTATCCTCTATCCTATCCTATCCTCTATCCTATAATATCATATATCCTACCCTATCCTCTATCCTATCCTGTCCTCTATCCTATAATATCATATATCCTATCCTATCCTCTATCGTATAATATCATATATCCTATCCTATCCTATATCCTATCCTATCCTCTATCCTATCCTATCCTCTATCCTATCCTATCCTCTAGCCTATCCTATCCTCTATCCTATCCTATCCTCTATGCTATCCTATCCTATCCTCAATCCTATCCTATCCTCTATCCTATCCAATCGTCTATCCTATGATATCCTCTATCCTATCCAATCCTCTATCCTATCCTCTATCCTATCCTATCCTCTACCCTAAATTATCCTCTATACTATCCAATCCTCTATCCTGTCCTCTATCCTATCCTATCCACTATCCTATCCTATCCTCTATCCTATCCTATCCTCTATCCTATCCTATCCTCTATCCTATCCTATCCTCAATCCTATCCTATCCCCTATCCTATCCTATCCTGTATCCTATAATATCGTCTATCCTATTCAATCCTCTATCCTATCCTATCCTCTATCCTATCCTATCCTCTATCCTATTGTATCCTCTATCCTATCCCATCCTCTATCCTATCCTATCCTCTATCCTATCCAATCCCTTATCCTATCCTCAATCTTGTCCTATCCTCTATCCTATCCTATCCTCTATCCTATCCTATCCTCTATCCTATCCTATCCTATCCTCAATCCTATCCTATCCCCTATCCTATGCTATCCTCTATCCTATTTCACTCCTCTATCCTATCCAATCCCCTATCCTATCCTGAATCCTATCCTATCCCGTATCCTATCCTATCCTATCCTATTCTATCCTGTATCCTATACTACCGTTTGTCCTATCCTATCCTCTATCCTATAATATCCTCTATCCTATCCAATCCTCTATCCTAGCCTATCCTCTATACTATCCTATCCTCTTTCCTATCCTATCCTGTATCCTATAATATCCTCTATCCTATCCAATCCTCTATCCTAGCCTATCCTCTATACTATCCTATCCTCTTTCCTATCCTATCCTCTATCCTATAATATCCTCTATCCTATCCAATCCTCTATCCTAGCCTATCCTCTATACTATCCTATCCTCTTTCCTATCCTATCCTCTATCCTATTTTATCCTATATCCTATCCTATCCTCTATCCTATTGCATCCTCTATCCTATCCCATCCTCTATCCTATCCTATCCTCTATCCTATCCTATCCTCTATTATATCCTATCCTCTATCCTATCCTATATTCTTTCCTATCCTATCCTCTATCCTATAATATCCTCTATCCTATCCAATCCTCTATCCTAGCCTATCCTCTATACTATCCTATCCTCTTTCCTATCCTATCCTCTATCCTATTCTATCCTATATCCTATCCTATCCTCTATCCTATCCTATCCTCTATCCTATCCTATCCTCTATCCTATCCTATCCTCTATCCTATCCTATCCTCGATCCTATCCTATCCCCTATCCTATCCTATCCTGTATCCTATAATATCGTCTATCCTATTCAATCCTCTATCCTATCCTATCCTCTATCCTATCCTATCCTCTATCCTATAATACCATATATCCTATCCTATCCTCTATCCTATAATATCATATATCCTATCCTATCCTATATCCTACCCTATCCTCTATCCTATCCTATCCTCTATGCTATCCTATCCTCTAGCCTATCCTATCCTCTATCCTATCCTATCCTCTATGCTATCCTATCCTATCCTCTATCCTATCCTATCCTCTATCCTATCCTATCCTCTATCCTATCCTATCCTATCCTCAATCCTATCCTATACTCTATCCTATCCAATCGTCTATCCTATAATATCCTCTATCCTATCCTATCCTGAATGCTATTATGTATCCTATCCAATCCTCTATCCTATCCAATCCTCTATCCTATCCTATCCTCTATACTATCCTATCCTCTTTCCTATCCTATCCTCTATCCTATTCTATCCTCTATCCTATCCATTCCTCTATTCTATAATATCCTCTATCCTATCCAATCCTCTATCCTATCCTCTAACCTATCCTATCCTCTATCCTATCCTATCCTCTATCCTATCCTATCATCTATCCTATCCTATCCTCTATCCTATCCTATCCTCTATCCTATCCTATCCTCTATCCTATTGTATCCTCTATCCTATCCCATCCTCTATCCTATCCTATCCTCTATCCTATAATATCCTCTATCCTATCCTATCCTCTATCCTATCCAATCCATTATCCTATCCTCAATCTTCTCCTATCCTCTATCCTATCCTATCCTCTATCCTCTCCTATCCTCTATCCTATCCTATCCTCAATCCTATCCTATCCCCTATCCTATCCTATCCTCTATCCTATTTCACTCCTCTATCCTATCCAATCCCCTATCCTATCCTGAATCCTATCCTATCCCGTATCCTATCCTATCATTTCCTATTCTATCCTCTATCCTATACTACCGTTTGTCCTATCCTATCCTCTATCCTATCCTATCCTCTATCCTATCCTATCCTCTATCCTATAATATCATATATCCTACCCTATCCTCTATCCTATCCTGTCATTTCCTATTCTATCCTCGATCCTAAACTACCGTTTGTCCTACCCTATCCTCTATCCTATCCTATTCTCTATCCTATAATATCATATATCCTACCCTATCCTCTATCCTATCCTATCCTCTATCCTATAATATCATATATCCTATCCTATCCTCTATCCTATAATATCATATATCCTATCCTATCCTATATCCTATCCTATCCTCTATCCTCAATCCTTTCCTATCCTCTATCCTATCCAATCGTCTATCCTATAATATCCTCTGTCCTATCCTATCCTGAATGCTATTATGTATCCTATCCAATCCTCTATCCTATCCAATCCTCTATCCTATCCTATCCTCTATACTATCCTATCCTCTTTCCTATCCTATCCTCTATCCTATCCTATCCTCTATCCTATTGTATCCTCTATCCTATCCCATCCTCTATCCTATCCATTCCTCTATTCTATAATATCCTCTATCCTATCCAATCCTCTATCCTATCCTCTATCCTATCCTATCCTCTATCCTATCCTATCCTCTATCCTATCCTATCCTCTATCCTATCCTATCCTCTATCCTATCCTATCCTCTTTCCTATCCTATCCTCTATCCTATAATATCCTCTATCCTATCCAATCCTCTATCCTAGCCTATCCTCTATACTATCCTATCCTCTTTCCTATCCTATCCTCTATCCTATTCTATCCTATATCCTATCCTATCCTCTATCCTATCCTATCCTCTATCCTATCCTATCCTCTATCCTATCCTATCCTCTATCCTATCCTATCCTCAATCCTATCCTATCCCCTATCCTATCCTATCCTGTATCCTATAATATCGTCTATCCTATTCAATCCTCTATCCTATCCTATCCTCTATCCTATCCTATCCTCTATCCTATAATATCATATATCCTATCCTATCCTCTATCCTATAATATCATATATCCTATCCTATCCTATATCCTATCCTATCCTCTATCCTATCCTATCCTCTATCCTATCCTATCCTCTAGCCTATCCTATCCTCTATCCTATCCTATCCTCTATCCTATCCTATCCTATCCTCAATCCTATCCTATCCTCTATCCTATCCAATCGTCTATCCTATAATATCCTCTATTATATCCTATCCTGAATGCTATTATGTATCCTATCCAATCCTCTATCCTATCCAATCCTCTATCCTATCCTATCCTCTATACTATCCTATCCTCTTTCATATCCTATCCTCTATCCTATTCTATCCCCTATCCTATCCTATCCTCTATCCTATTGTATCCTCTATCCTATCCCATCCTCTATCCTATCCATTCCTCTATTCTATAATATCCTCTATCCTATCCAATCCTCTATCCTATCCTCTATCCTATCCTATCCTCTATCCTATCCTATCCTCTTTCCTATCCTATCATCTATCCTATCCTATCCTCTATCCTATCCTATCCTCTATCCTATCCTATCCTCTACCCTAAAATATCCTCTATACTATCCAATCGTCTATCCTGTCCTCTATCCTATCCTCTATACTATCCTAACCTCTAACCTATAATATCCTCTATCCTATCCTATCCTCTATCCAATCCAATCCCGTATCCTATCGTCTATCCTATCCTATCCTGTATCCTATCCAATCCCCTATCCTATCCTCTATCCTATCCTATAATCTATCCTATCCTATCCTCTATCCTATCCTATCCTCTATCCTATCCTATCCTCTATCCTATCCTATCCTCAATCCTATCCTATACCCTATCCTATCCTATCCTCTATCCTATTTCACTCATCTATCCTATCCAATCCCCTATCCTATCCTGAATCCTATCCTATCCCGTATCCTATCCTATCCTATCCTATTCTATCCTGTATCCTATACTACCGTTTGTCCTATCCTATCCTCTATCCTATAATATCCTCTATCCTATCCAATCCTCTATCCTAGCCTATCCTCTATACTATCCTATCCTCTTTCCTATAATATCCTCTATCCTATTCTATCCTATATCCTATCCTATCCTCTATCCTATTGCATCCTCTATCCTATCCCATCCTCTATCCTATCCTATCCTCTATCCTATCCTATCTTCTATTATATCCTATCCTCTATCCTATCCTATCCTCTATCCTATCCTATCCTCTATCCTATCCTATCCTCAATCCTATCCTATCCCCTATCCTATCCTATCCTCTATCCTATTTCACTCCTCTATCCTATCCAATCCCCTATCCTATCCTGAATCCTATCCTATCCCGTATCCTATCCTATCCTATCCTATTCTATCCTCTATCCTATACTACCGTTTGTACTGTCCTATCCTCTGTCCTATCCTATCCTCTATCCTATAATATCATATATCCTACCCTATCCTCTATCCTATCCTATCCTCTATCCTATTATATCATATATCCTACCCTATCCTCTATCCTATCCTATCCTCTATCCTATAATATCATATATCCTATCCTATCCTCTATCCTATCCTATCCTCTATTATATCCTATCCTCTATCCTATCCTATCCTCTATCCTATCCTATCCTCTAGCCTATCCTATCCTCTATCCAATCCTATCCTCTATGCTATCCTATCCTATCCTGAATCCTATCCTATACTCTAACCTATCCAATCGTCTATCCTATGATATTCTCTATCCTATCCAATCCTCTATCCTATCCTCTATCCTATCCTATCCTCTATCCTAAAATATCCTCTATACTATCCAATCCTCTATCCTGTCCTCTATCCTATCCTATCCTCTATCCTATCCTATCCTCTATCCTATAATATCATATATCCTATCCTATCCTCTATCCTATAATATCATATATCCTATCCTATCCTATATCCTATCCTATCCTCTATCCTATCGTATCCTCAATCCTATCCTATCCCCTATCCTATCCTATCCTCTATCCTATTTCACTCCTCTATCCTATCCAATCCCCTATCCTATCCTGAATCCTATCCTATCCCGTATCCTATCCTATCCTATCCTATTCTATCCTCTATCCTATACTACCGTTTGTACTGTCCTATCCTCTATCCTATAATATCATATATCCTACCCTATCCTCTATCCTATCCTATCCTCTATCCTATTATATCATATATCCTACCCTATCCTCTATCCTATCCTATCCTCTATCCTATCCTCTATCCTATAATATCATATATCTTATCCTATCCTCTATCCTATCCTATCCTCTATTATATCCTATCCTCTATCCTATCCTATCCTCTATCCTATCCTATCCTCTAGCCTATCCTATCCTCTATCCAATCCTATCCTCTATGCTATCCTATCCTATCCTGAATCCTATCCTATACTCTATCCTATCCAATCGTCTATCCTATGATATCCTCTATCCTATCCAATCCTCTATCCTATCCTCTATCCTATCCTATCCTCTATCCTATCCAATCCCTTATCCTATCCTCAATCTTGTCCTATCCTCTATCCTATCCTATCCTCTATCCTATCCTATCCTCTATCCTATCCTATCCTCAATCCTATCCTTTCCCCTATCCTATCCTATCCTCTATCCTATTTCACTCCTCTATCCTACCCAATCCCCTATCCTATCCTGAATCCTATCCTATCCCGTATCCTATCCTATCATTTCCTATTCTATCCTCTATCCTATACTACCGTTTGTCCTATCCTATCCTCTATCCTATAATATCATATATCCTACCCTATCCTCTATCCTATCCTATCCTCTATCCTATGCAATCCTCTATCCTATCCTATCCTCTATCCTATCCTATCCTCTATCCTATCCTCTATCCTATCCTATCCTCAATCGTATCCTATCCCCTATAGTATCCTATCCTATAGCCTATCCTATCCTCTATCCTATTCTACCGTTTGTCCTATCCTATCCTCTATCCTATTCTACCGTTTGTCCTATCCTATCCTGAATCCTATCCTATCCCGTATCCTATCCTATCCCATCCTATTCTATCCTCTATCGTATACTACCGTTTGTCCTATCCTATCCTCTATCCTATCCTATCCTCTATCCCATAATATCATATATCCTACCCTATCCTCTATCCTATCCTATCCTCTATCCTATAATATCATATATCCTATCCTATCCTCTATCCTATCCTATCCTCTATCCTATAATATCATATATCCTATCCTATCCTCTATCCTATCCTATCCTCTATCCTATAATATCATATATCCTGTCCTATCCTCTATCCTATCCTATCCTCTATCCTATAATATCATATATCCTATCCTATCCTATATCCTATCCTATCCTCTATCCTATCCTATCCTCTATCCTATCCTATCCTCTATCCTATCCTATCCTCTAGCCTATCCTATCCTCTATCCTAACCTATCCTCTATCCTATCCTATCCTATCCTCAATCCTATCCTATCCTCTATGCTATCCTATCCTCTATCCTATCCTATCCTCTACCCTAAAATATCCTCTATCCTATCCTATCCTCTATCCTATTGTATCCTCTATCCTATCCCATCCTCTATCCTATCCTATCCTCTATCCTATCCTATCCTCTATCCTATCCTATCCTCTATCCTATCCTATCCTCTATCCTATAATATCATATATCCTATCCTATCCTATATCCTATCCTATCCTCTATCCTATCCTCTATCCTATCCCATCCTCTATCCTATCCTATCCTTTATCATATAATATCCTCTATTCTATCCAATCCTCTATCCTATCCATTCCTCTATTCTATAATATCCTCTATCCTATCCAATCCTCTATCCTATCCTCTATCCTATCCCATCCTCTATCCTATCCTATCCTTTATCCTATAATATCCTCTATCCTATCCTATCCTCTGTTGTATCCTATTTGCTATCCTATCGTATCCTCTATCCTATCCTATCCTCTATCCTATCCTATCCTCTATCCTATCCTATCGTCTATCCTATAATATCCTCTGTCGTATCCTATTTTCTGTCCTATCCTATCCTCTATCCTATCCTGTCCTCTATTCTATCCTATCCTCTATCCTATCCTAACCTCTATCCTATAATATCCTCTATCCTATCCTTTCCTCTATCCTATCCAATCCCGTATTCTATCGTCTATCCTATCCTATCCTGTATACTATCCAATCCCCTATCCTATCCTCTTTCCTATCCTATCCTCCATCCTATCCTATCCTCAATCCTATCCTACCGTTTGTCCTATCCTATCCTCTATTCTATCGTATCCTCTATCCTATCCTATCCTGTATCCTATCCTATCCTTTATCCTATAATATCCTCTATCCTATCCAATCCTCTATCCTATCCTATCCTCTGTACTATCCTATCCTCTGTACTATCCTATCCTCTTTCCTATCCTATCCTCTATCCTATTCTATCCTCTATCCTATCCTATCCTCTATCCTATTGTATCCTCTATCCTATCCCATCCTCTATCCTATCCTATCCTCTATCCTATCCTATCCTCTAGCCTATCCTATCCTCTATCCTAACCTATCCTCTATCCTATCCTATCCTATCCTCAATCCTATCCTATCCTCTATCCTATCCTATCCTCTATCCTATCCTATCCTCTATCCTATCCTATCCTCTATCCTATCCTATCCTCTATCCTATCCTATCTTCTATCCTATCCTATCCTCTATCCTATCAAATCCCCTATCCTATCCTCTATCCTATCCTATCCTCTATCCAATCCTCTATCCTATCCTATCCTCTATCCTATCCTCTATCCTATCCTATCCTCTATCCTATCCTATCCTCTATCCTATCCTATCCTCTATCGTATCCTATCCTCTATCCTATCCTATCCTCTATCCTATCCTGTCCTCTATCCTATCCTATCCTCTATCCTATCCTATCCTCTATCCTATCCTATCCTCTATCCTATTCTATCCTCTATCCTATCCTATCCTCTATCCTATCCTATGCTCTATCCTATCCTATCCTCCATCCTAGCCTATCCTCAATCCTATCCTTTCCTCTATCCTATCCTATCCTCTATCCTATCCTATCCTCTATCCTCTATCCTATCCTAACCTCTATCCTATCCTATCCTCTATCCTATCCTATCCTCTATCCGATCCTATCCTCTATCCGATCCTATCCTCTATCCTATCCTATCCTCTATCCTCTCCTATCCTCTATCCTATCCTATCCTCTATCCTATCCTATCCTCTATCCTATCCTATCCTCTATCCTATCCTATCCTCTATCCTCTCCTATCCTCTATCCTATCCTATCCTCTATCCTATCCTATCCTCTATCGTATCCTATCCTCTATCCTATCCTATCCTCTATCCTATCCTGTCCTCTATCCTATCCTATCCTCTATCCTATCCTATCCTCTATCGTATCCTATCCTCTATCCTATTCTATCCTCTATCCTATCCTATCCTCTATCCTATCCTATGCTCTATCCTATCCTATCCTCCATCCTAGCCTATCCTCAATCCTATCCTTTCCTCTATCCTATCCTATCCTCTATCCTATCCTATCCTCTATCCTCTATCCTATCCTAACCTCTATCCTATCCTATCCTCTATCCTATCCTATCCTCTATCCGATCCTATCCTCTATCCGATCCTATCCTCTATCCTATCCTATCCTCTATCCTCTCCTATCCTCTATCCTATCCTATCCTCTATCCTATCCTATCCTCTATCCTATCCTATCCTCTATCCTATCCTATCCTCTATCCTATCCTATCCTCTATCCTATCCTATCTTCTATCCTATCCTATCCTCTATCCTATCAAATCCCCTATCCTATCCTCTATCCTATCCTATCCTCTATCCAATCCTCTATCCTATCCTATCCTCTATCCTATCCTCTATCCTATCCTATCCTCTATCCTATCCTATCCTCTATCCTATCCTATCCTCTATCCTATCCTATCTTCTATCCTATCCAATCCTCTATCCTATCCTATCCTCTATCCTATCCTATCCTCTATCCTATCCTATCTTCTATCCTATCCTATCCTCTATCCTATCAAATCCCCTATCCTATCCTCTATCCTATCCTATCCTGTATCCTATCCAATCCTCTATCCTGCCCTATTATCTATCCCCAATCCTATCCTTTCCTGTATCCTATCCAATCCTCTATCCTATCCTGTCCTCTATCCTATAATATCCTCTATCCTATCTTATCCTCTATCCTATCCTATCGTATATCCTATCCTATCCTCTATCCTATCCTATCCTCTATCCTATCCTATCCTCTATCCTATCCTATCCTCTATCCTATCCTATCCTCTATCCTATCCTGTCCTCTATCCTATCCTATCCTCTATCCTATCCTATCCTCTATCCTATCCTATCCTCTATCCTATGCTATCCTCTATCCTATCCTATCCTCTATCGTCTCCTATCCTCTATCCTATCCTATCCTCTATCCTATCCTATCCTCTATCCTATCCTATCCTCTATCCTATCCTATCCTCTATCCTATCCTATCCTCTATCCTATCCTATCCTCTATCCTATCCTATCCTCTATCCTATCCTATCCTCTATCCTATCCTATCCTCTATCCTATCCTATCCTCTATCCTATCCTATCCTCTATCCTATCCTATCCTCTATCCTATCCTATCCTCTATCCTATCCTATCCTCTATCCTATCCTATCCTCTATCCTATCCTATACTCTATCCTATCCTATCCTCTATCCTATCCTATCCTATCCTCTATCCTATCCTATCCTCTATCCTATCCTATCCTCTATCCTATCCTATCCTCTATCCTATCCTATCCTCTATCCTATCCTATCCTCTATCCTCTATCCTATCCTAACCTCTATCCTATCCTATCCTCTATCCTATCCTATCCTCTATCCGATCCTATCCTCTATCCTATCCTATCCTCTATCCTATCCTATCCTCTATCCTATCCTATCCTCTATCCTATCCTATCCTCTATCCTATCCTATCCTCTATCCTATCCTATCCTCTATCCTCTATCCTCTATCCTCTATCCTATCCAATCCTCTATCCTATCCATTCCTCTATCCTATCCTATCCTCTATCCTATCCTATCTTCTATCCTATCCTATCCTCTATCCTATCCTATCCTGTATCCTATCCTATCCTCTATCCTATCCTATCCTCTATCCGATCCTATCCTCTATCCTATCCTATCCTCTATCCTATCCTATCCTCTATCCCATCCTATCCTGTATCCTATCCAATCCTTAATCCTATCCTATCATCTATCCTCTATCCTATCCAATCCTCTATCCAATCCATTCCTCTATCCTATCATATCCTCTATCCTATAATATCCTCTATCCTATCCTATCCTCTATCCAATCCTCTATCCTATCCTATCCTCTATCCTATCCTATCCTCTATCCTATCCTATCTTCTATCCTATCCTATCCTCTATCCTATCAAATCCCCTATCCTATCCTCTATCCTATCCTATCCTGTATCCTATCCAATCCTCTATCCTGCCCTATTATCTATCCTCAATCCTATCCTTTCCTGTATCCTATCCAATCCTCTATCCTATCCTGTCCTCTATCCTATAATATCCTCTATCCTATCTTATCCTCTATCCTATCCTATCGTATATCCTATCCTATCCTCTATCCTATCATCTATCCTATCCTCTATCCTATCGTCTATCCTATCCTATCCTCTATCCTATCCTATCCTCTATCCTATCCTATCCTCTATCCTCTCCTATCCTCTATCCTATCCTATCCTCTATCCTATCCTATCCTCTATCCTATCCTATCCTCTATTCTATCCTATCCTCTATCCTATCCTATCCTCTATCCTATCCTATCTTCTATCCTATCCTATCCTCTATCCTATCAAATCCCCTATCCTATCCTCTATCCTATCCTATCCTCTATCCTATCCTATCCTCTATCCTATTCTATCCTCTATCCTATCCTATCCTCTATCCTATCAAATCCCCTATCCTATCCTCTATCCTATCCTATCCTGTATCCTATCCAATCCTCTATCCTGCCCTATTATCTATCCTCAATCCTAACCTTTCCTGTATCCTATCCAATCCTCTATCCTATCCTGTCCTCTATCCTATAATATCCTCTATCCTATCCCATCCTCTATCCTATCCTATCTTCTATCCTATCCTATCCTCTATCCTATCAAATCCCCTATCCTATCCTCTATCCTATCCTATCCTCTATCCAATTCTATCCTCTATCCTATCCTATCCTCTATCCTATCCTATCCTCTATCCTATCCTATCCTCTATCCTATCCTATCCTCTATCCTATCCTATCCTCTATCCTATCCTATCCTCTATCCTATCCTATCCTCTATCCTATCCTATCCTCTATCCTATCCTATCCTCTATCCTATCCTATCCTCTATCCTATCCTATCCTCTATCCTATCCTATCCTCTATCCTATCCTATCCTCTATCCTATCCTATCCTCTATCCTCTATCCTATCCTATCCTCTATCCTATCCTATCCGCTATCCTATCCTATCCTCTATCCTATCCTATCCTCTATCCTATCCTATCCTCTATCCTATCCTATCCTCTATCCTATCCTATCCTCTATCCTATCCTATCCTCTATCCTATCCTCTCCTCTATCCTATCCTATCCTCTATCCTATCCTATCCTCTATCCTATCCTATCCTCTATCCTATCCTATCCTCTATCCTATCCTATCCTCTATCCTATCCTATCCTCTATCCTATCCTATCCTCTATCCTATCCTATCCTCTATCCTATCCTATCCTCTATCCTATCCTATCCTCTATCCTATCCTATCCTCTATCCTATCCTATCCTCTATCCTATCCTATCCTCTATCCTATCCTATACTCTATCCTATCCTATCCTCTATCCTATCCTATCCTATCCTCTATCCTATCCTATCCTCTATCCTATCCTATCCTCTATCCTATCCTATCCTCTATCCTATCCTATCCTCTATCCTATCCTATCCTCTATCCTATCCTATCCTCTATCCGATCCTATCCTCTATCCTATCCTATCCTCTATCCTATCCTATCCTCTATCCTATCAAATCCCCTATCCTATCCTCTATCCTATCCTATCCTGTATCCTATCCAATCCTCTATCCTGCCCTATTATCTATCCTCAATCCTATCCTTTCCTGTATCCTATCCAATCCTCTATCCTATCCTGTCCTCTATCCTATCCTATCCTCTATCCTATCCTATCCTCTATCCTATCCTATCCTCTATCCTATCCTATCCTCTATCCAATTCTATCCTCTATCCTATCCTATCCTCTATCCTATCCTATCCTCTATCCTCTATCCTATCCTATCCTCTATCCTATCCTATCCTCTATCCTATCCTATCCTCTATCCTATCCTATCCTCTATCCTATCCTATCCTCTATCCTAGCCTATCCTCTATCCTATCCTATCCTCTATCCTATCCTATCCTCTATCCTATCCTATCCTCTATCCTATCCTATCCTCTATCCTATCCTATCCTCTATCCTATCCTATCCTCTATCCTATCCTATCCTCTATCCTATCCTATCCTCTATCCTATCCTATCCTCTATCCTATCCTATCCTCTATCCTATCCTATCCTCTATCCTATCCTATCCTCTATCCTATCCTATCCTCTATCCTATCCTAACCTCTATCCTATCCTATCCTCTATCCTATCCTATCCTCTATCCTATCCTAACCTCTATCCTATCCTATCCTCTATCCTATCCTATCCTCTATCTGATCCTATCCTCTATCCTATCCTATCCTCTATCCTATCCTATCCTCTATCCTATTCTATCCTCTATCCTATCCTATCCTCTATCCTATCAAATCCCCTATCCTATCCTCTATCCTATCCTATCCTGTATCCTATCCAATCCTCTATCCTGCCCTATTATCTATCCTCAATCCTAACCTTTCCTGTATCCTATCCAATCCTCTATCCTATCCTGTCCTCTATCCTATAATATCCTCTATCCTATCCCATCCTCTATCCTATCCTATCTTCTATCCTATCCTATCCTCTATCCTATCAAATCCCCTATCCTATCCTCTATCCTATCCTATCCTCTATCCAATTCTATCCTCTATCCTATCCTATCCTCTATCCTATCCTATCCTCTATCCTATCCTATCCTCAATCCTATCCTATCCTCTATCCTATCCTATCCTCTATCCTATCCTATCCTCTATCCTATCCTATCCTCTATCCTATCCTATCCTCTATCCTATCCTATCCTCTATCCTATCCTATCCTCTATCCTATCCTATCCTCTATCCTATCCTATCCTCTATCCTATCCTATCCTCTATCCTATCCTATCCTCTATCCTATCCTATCCTCTATCCTATCCTATCCTCTATCCTATCCTATCCTCTATCCTATCCTATCCTCTATCCTATCCTATCCTCTATCCTATCCTATCCTCTATCCTATCCTATCCTCTATCCTATCCTATCCTCTATCCTATCCTATCCTCTATCCTATCCTATCCTCTATCCTATCCTATCCTCTATCCTATCCTATCCTATCCTCTATCCTATCCTATCCTCTATCCTATCCTATCCTCTATCCTATCCTATCCTCTATCCTATCCTATCCTCTATCCTATCCTATCCTCTATCCTATCCTATCCTCTATCCTATCCTATCCTATCCTCTATCCTATCCTGTCCTCTATCCTATCCTATCCTCTATCCTATCCTATCCTCTATCCTATCCTATCCTCTATCCTATCCTATCCTCTATCCTATCCTATCCTCTATCCTCTCCTATCCTCTATCCTATCCTATCCTCTATCCTATCCTATCCTCTATCCTATCCTATCCTCTATCCTATCCTATCCTCTATCCTATCCTATCCTCTATCCTATCCTATCCTCTATCCTATCCTATCCTCTATCCTATCCTATCCTCTATCCTATCCTATCCTCTATCCTATCCTATCCTCTATCCTATCCTATCCTCTATCCTATCCTATCCTCTATCCTATCCTATCCTCTATCCTATCCTATCCTCTATCCTATCCAATCCTCTATCCTATCCATTCCTCTATCCTATCCTATCCTCTATCCAATCCTCTATCCTATCCTATCCTCTATCCTATCCTATCCTCTATCCTATCCTATCCTCTATCCTATCCTATCTTCTATCCTATCCTATCCTCTATCCTATCCTATCCTCTATCCTATCCTATCCTCTATCCTATCCTATCCTCTATCCGATCCTATCCTCTATCCTATCCTATCCTCTATCCCATCCTATCCTGTATCCTATCCAATCCTTAATCCTATCCTATCATCTATCCTCTATCCTATCCATTCCTCTATCCAATCCATTCCTCTATCCTATCATATCCTCTATCCGATCCTATCCTCTATCCTATCCTATCCTCTATCCCATCCTATCCTGTATCCTATCCAATCCTTAATCCTATCCTATCATCTATCCTCTATCCTATCCAATCCTCTATCCAATCCATTCCTCTATCCTATCATATCCTCTATCCTATAATATCCTCTATCCTATCCTATCCTCTATCCAATCCTCTATCCTATCCTATCCTCTATCCTATCCTATCCTCTATCCAATCCTCTATCCTATCCTATCCTCTATCCTATCCTATCCTCTATCCTATCCTATCTTCTATCCTATCCTATCCTCTATCCTATCAAATCCCCTATCCTATCCTCTATCCTATCCTATCCTGTATCCTATCCAATCCTCTATCCTGCCCTATTATCTATCCTCAATCCTATCCTTTCCTGTATCCTATCCAATCCTCTATCCTATCCTGTCCTCTATCCTATAATATCCTCTATCCTATCTTATCCTCTATCCTATCCTATCGTATATCCTATCCTATCCTCTATCCTATCATCTATCCTATCCTCTATCCTATCGTCTATCCTATCCTATCCTCTATCCTATCCTATCCTCTATCCTATCCTATCCTCTATCCTCTCCTATCCTCTACCCTATCCTATCCTCTATCCTATCCTATCCTCTATCCTATCCTATCCTCTATTCTATCCTATCCTCTATCCTATCCTATCCTCTATCCTATCCTATCTTCTATCCTATCCTATCCTCTATCCTATCAAATCCCCTATCCTATCCTCTATCCTATCCTATCCTCTATCCTATCCTATCCTCTATCCTATTCTATCCTCTATCCTATCCTATCCTCTATCCTATCAAATCCCCTATCCTATCCTCTATCCTATCCTATCCTGTATCCTATCCAATCCTCTATCCTGCCCTATTATCTATCCTCAATCCTAACCTTTCCTGTATCCTATCCAATCCTCTATCCTATCCTGTCCTCTATCCTATAATATCCTCTATCCTATCCCATCCTCTATCCTATCCTATCTTCTATCCTATCCTATCCTCTATCCTATCAAATCCCCTATCCTATCCTCTATCCTATCCTATCCTCTATCCAATTCTATCCTCTATCCTATCCTATCCTCTATCCTATCCTATCCTCTATCCTATCCTATCCTCTATCCTATCCTATCCTCTATCCTATCCTATCCTCTATCCTATCCTATCCTCTATCCTATCCTATCCTCTATCCTATCCTATCCTCTATCCTATCCTATCCTCTATCCTATCCTATCCTCTATCCTATCCTATCCTCTATCCTATCCTATCCTCTATCCTATCCTATCCTCTATCCTATCCTATCCTATCCTCTATCCTATCCTATCCTCTATCCTATCCTATCCTCTATCCTATCCTATCCTCTATCCTATCCTATCCTCTATCCTATCCTATCCTCTATCCGATCCTATCCTCTATCCTATCCTATCCTCTATCCTATCCTATCCTCTATCCTATTCTATCCTCTATCCTATCCTATCCTCTATCCTATCAAATCCCCTATCCTATCCTCTATCCTATCCTATCCTGTATCCTATCCAATATTCTATCCTGCCCTATTATCTATCCTCAATCCTATCCTTTCCTGTATCCTATCCAATCCTCTATCCTATCCTGTCCTCTATCCTATCCTATCCTCTATCCTATCCTATCCTCTATCCTATCCTATCCTCTATCCTATCCTATCCTCTATCCAATTCTATCCTCTATCCTATCCTATCCTCTATCCTATCCTATCCTCTATCCTCTATCCTATCCTATCCTCTATCCTATCCTATCCTCTATCCTATCCTATCCTCTATCCTATCCTATCCTCTATCCTATCCTATCCTCTATCCTAGCCTATCCTCTATCCTATCCTATCCTCTATCCTATCCTATCCTCTATCCTATCCTATCCTCTATCCTATCCTATCCTCTATCCTATCCTATCCTCTATCCTATCCTATCCTCTATCCTATCCTATCCTCTATCCTATCCTATCCTCTATCCTATCCTATCCTCTATCCTATCCTATCCTCTATCCTATCCTATCCTCTATCCTATAATATCCTCTATCCTATCCCATCCTCTATCCTATCCTATCTTCTATCCTATCCTATCCTCTATCCTATCAAATCCCCTATCCTATCCTCTATCCTATCCTATCCTCTATCCAATTCTATCCTCTATCCTATCCTATCCTCTATCCTATCCTATCCTCTATCCTATCCTATCCTCTATCCTATCCTATCCTCTATCCTATCCTATCCTCTATCCTATCCTATCCTCTATCCTATCCTATCCTCTATCCTATCCTATCCTCTATCCTATCCTATCCTCTATCCTATCCTATCCTCTATCCTATCCTATCCTCTATCCTATCCTATCCTCTATCCTATCCTATCCTCTATCCTATCCTATCCTCTATCCTATCCTATCCTCTATCCTATCCTATCCTCTATCCTATCCTATCCTCTATCCTATCCTATCCTCTATCCTATCCTATCCTCTATCCTATCCTATCCTCTATCCTATCCTATCCTCTATCCTATCCTATCCTCTATCCTATCCTATCCTCTATCCTATCCTATCCTCTATCCTATCCTATCCTATCCTCTATCCTATCCTATCCTCTATCCTATCCTATCCTCTATCCTATCCTATCCTCTATCCTATCCTATCCTCTATCCTATCCTATCCTCTATCCTATCCTATCCTCTATCCTATCCTATCCTCTATCCTATCCTATCCTATCCTCTATCCTATCCTTTCCTCTATCCTATCCTATCCTCTATCCTATCCTATCCTCTATCCTATCCTATCCTCTATCCTATCCTATCCTCTATCCTATCCTATCCTCTATCCTCTCCTATCCTCTATCCTATCCTATCCTCTATCCTATCCTATCCTCTATCCTATCCTATCCTCTATCCTATCCTATCCTCTATCCTATCCTATCCTCTATCCTATCCTATCCTCTATCCTATCCTATCCTCTATCCTATCCTATCCTCTATCCTATCCTATCCTCTATCCTATCCTATCCTCTATCCTATCCTATCCTCTATCCTATCCTATCCTCTATCCTATCCTATCCTCTATCCTATCCTATCCTCTATCCTATCCTATCCTCTATCCTATCCAATCCTCTATCCTATCCATTCCTCTATCCTATCCTATCCTCTATCCAATCCTCTATCCTATCCTATCCTCTATCCTATCCTATCCTCTATCCTATCCTATCCTCTATCCTATCCTATCTTCTATCCTATCCTATCCTCTATCCTATCCTATCCTCTATCCTATCCTATCCTCTATCCTATCCTATCCTCTATCCGATCCTATCCTCTATCCTATCCTATCCTCTATCCCATCCTATCCTGTATCCTATCCAATCCTTAATCCTATCCTATCATCTATCCTCTATCCTATCCATTCCTCTATCCAATCCATTCCTCTATCCTATCATATCCTCTATCCGATCCTATCCTCTATCCTATCCTATCCTCTATCCCATCCTATCCTGTATCCTATCCAATCCTTAATCCTATCCTATCATCTATCCTCTATCCTATCCAATCCTCTATCCAATCCATTCCTCTATCCTATCATATCCTCTATCCTATAATATCCTCTATCCTATCCTATCCTCTATCCAATCCTCTATCCTATCCTATCCTCTATCCTATCCTATCCTCTATCCTATCCTATCCTCTATCCTATCCTATCCTCTATCCTATCCTATCCTCTATCCAATTCTATCCTCTATCCTATCCTATCCTCTATCCTATCCTATCCTCTATCCTCTATCCTATCCTATCCTCTATCCTATCCTATCCTCTATCCTATCCTATCCTCTATCCTATCCTATCCTCTATCCTATCCTATCCTCTATCCTAGCCTATCCTCTATCCTATCCTATCCTCTATCCTATCCTATCCTCTATCCTATCCTATCCTCTATCCTATCCTATCCTCTATCCTATCCTATCCTCTATCCTATCCTATCCTCTATCCTATCCTATCCTCTATCCTATCCTATCCTCTATCCTATCCTATCCTCTATCCTATCCTATCCTCTATCCTATCCTATCCTCTATCCTATAATATCCTCTATCCTATCCCATCCTCTATCCTATCCTATCTTCTATCCTATCCTATCCTCTATCCTATCAAATCCCCTATCCTATCCTCTATCCTATCCTATCCTCTATCCAATTCTATCCTCTATCCTATCCTATCCTCTATCCTATCCTATCCTCTATCCTATCCTATCCTCTATCCTATCCTATCCTCTATCCTATCCTATCCTCTATCCTATCCTATCCTCTATCCTATCCTATCCTCTATCCTATCCTATCCTCTATCCTATCCTATCCTCTATCCTATCCTATCCTCTATCCTATCCTATCCTCTATCCTATCCTATCCTCTATCCTATCCTATCCTCTATCCTATCCTATCCTCTATCCTATCCTATCCTCTATCCTATCCTATCCTCTATCCTATCCTATCCTCTATCCTATCCTATCCTCTATCCTATCCTATCCTCTATCCTATCCTATCCTCTATCCTATCCTATCCTCTATCCTATCCTATCCTCTATCCTATCCTATCCTCTATCCTATCCTATCCTCTATCCTATCCTATCCTATCCTCTATCCTATCCTATCCTCTATCCTATCCTATCCTCTATCCTATCCTATCCTCTATCCTATCCTATCCTCTATCCTATCCTATCCTCTATCCTATCCTATCCTCTATCCTATCCTATCCTCTATCCTATCCTATCCTATCCTCTATCCTATCCTGTCCTCTATCCTATCCTATCCTCTATCCTATCCTATCCTCTATCCTATCCTATCCTCTATCCTATCCTATCCTCTATCCTATCCTATCCTCTATCCTCTCCTATCCTCTATCCTATCCTATCCTCTATCCTATCCTATCCTCTATCCTATCCTATCCTCTATCCTATCCTATCCTCTATCCTATCCTATCCTCTATCCTATCCTATCCTCTATCCTATCCTATCCTCTATCCTATCCTATCCTCTATCCTATCCTATCCTCTATCCTATCCTATCCTCTATCCTATCCTATCCTCTATCCTATCCTATCCTCTATCCTATCCTATCCTCTATCCTATCCTATCCTCTATCCTATCCTATCCTCTATCCTATCCAATCCTCTATCCTATCCATTCCTCTATCCTATCCTATCCTCTATCCAATCCTCTATCCTATCCTATCCTCTATCCTATCCTATCCTCTATCCTATCCTATCCTCTATCCTATCCTATCTTCTATCCTATCCTATCCTCTATCCTATCCTATCCTCTATCCTATCCTATCCTCTATCCTATCCTATCCTCTATCCGATCCTATCCTCTATCCTATCCTATCCTCTATCCCATCCTATCCTGTATCCTATCCAATCCTTAATCCTATCCTATCATCTATCCTCTATCCTATCCATTCCTCTATCCAATCCATTCCTCTATCCTATCATATCCTCTATCCGATCCTATCCTCTATCCTATCCTATCCTCTATCCCATCCTATCCTGTATCCTATCCAATCCTTAATCCTATCCTATCATCTATCCTCTATCCTATCCAATCCTCTATCCAATCCATTCCTCTATCCTATCATATCCTCTATCCTATAATATCCTCTATCCTATCCTATCCTCTATCCAATCCTCTATCCTATCCTATCCTCTATCCTATCCTATCCTCTATCCTATCCTATCTTCTATCCTATCCTATCCTCTATCCTATCAAATCCCCTATCCTATCCTCTATCCTATCCTATCCTGTATCCTATCCAATCCTCTATCCTGCCCTATTATCTATCCTCAATCCTATCCTTTCCTGTATCCTATCCAATCCTCTATCCTATCCTGTCCTCTATCCTATAATATCCTCTATCCTATCTTATCCTCTATCCTATCCTATCGTATATCCTATCCTATCCTCTATCCTATCCTATCCTCTATCCTATCCTATCCTCTATCCTATCCTATCCTCTATCCTATCCTATCCTCTATCCTATCCTATCCTCTATCCTATCCTATCCTCTATCCTATCCTATCCTCTATCCTATCCTATCCTCTATCCTATCCTATCCTCTATCCTATCCTATCCTCTATCCTATCCTATCCTCTATCCTATCCTATCCTCTATCCTATCCTAACCTCTATCCTATCCTATCCTCTATCCTATCCTATCCTCTATCCTATCCTAACCTCTATCCTATCCTATCCTCTATCCTATCCTATCCTCTATCTGATCCTATCCTCTATCCTATCCTATCCTCTATCCTATCCTATCCTCTATCCTATTCTATCCTCTATCCTATCCTATCCTCTATCCTATCAAATCCCCTATCCTATCCTCTATCCTATCCTATCCTGTATCCTATCCAATCCTCTATCCTGCCCTATTATCTATCCTCAATCCTAACCTTTCCTGTATCCTATCCAATCCTCTATCCAATTCTATCCTCTATCCTATCCTATCCTCTATCCTATCCTATCCTCTATCCTATCCTATCCTCTATCCTATCCTATCCTCTATCCTATCCTATCCTCTATCCTATCCTATCCTCTATCCTATCCTATCCTCTATCCTATCCTATCCTCTATCCTATCCTATCCTCTATCCTATCCTATCCTCTATCCTATCCTATCCTCTATCCTATCCTATCCTCTATCCTATCCTATCCTCTATCCTATCCTATCCTATCCTCTATCCTATCCTATCCTCTATCCTATCCTATCCTCTATCCTATCCTATCCTCTATCCTATCCTATCCTCTATCCTATCCTATCCTCTATCCGATCCTATCCTCTATCCTATCCTATCCTCTATCCTATCCTATCCTCTATCCTATTCTATCCTCTATCCTATCCTATCCTCTATCCTATCAAATCCCCTATCCTATCCTCTATCCTATCCTATCCTGTATCCTATCCAATATTCTATCCTGCCCTATTATCTATCCTCAATCCTATCCTTTCCTGTATCCTATCCAATCCTCTATCCTATCCTGTCCTCTATCCTATCCTATCCTCTATCCTATCCTATCCTCTATCCTATCCTATCCTCTATCCTATCCTATCCTCTATCCAATTCTATCCTCTATCCTATCCTATCCTCTATCCTATCCTATCCTCTATCCTCTATCCTATCCTATCCTCTATCCTATCCTATCCTCTATCCTATCCTATCCTCTATCCTATCCTATCCTCTATCCTATCCTATCCTCTATCCTAGCCTATCCTCTATCCTATCCTATCCTCTATCCTATCCTATCCTCTATCCTATCCTATCCTCTATCCTATCCTATCCTCTATCCTATCCTATCCTCTATCCTATCCTATCCTCTATCCTATCCTATCCTCTATCCTATCCTATCCTCTATCCTATCCTATCCTCTATCCTATCCTATCCTCTATCCTATCCTATCCTCTATCCTATCCTATCCTCTATCCTATCCTAACCTCTATCCTATCCTATCCTCTATCCTATCCTATCCTCTATCCTATCCTAACCTCTATCCTATCCTATCCTCTATCCTATCCTATCCTCTATCTGATCCTATCCTCTATCCTATCCTATCCTCTATCCTATCCTATCCTCTATCCTATTCTATCCTCTATCCTATCCTATCCTCTATCCTATCAAATCCCCTATCCTATCCTCTATCCTATCCTATCCTGTATCCTATCCAATCCTCTATCCTGCCCTATTATCTATCCTCAATCCTAACCTTTCCTGTATCCTATCCAATCCTCTATCCTATCCTGTCCTCTATCCTATAATATCCTCTATCCTATCCCATCCTCTATCCTATCCTATCTTCTATCCTATCCTATCCTCTATCCTATCAAATCCCCTATCCTATCCTCTATCCTATCCTATCCTCTATCCAATTCTATCCTCTATCCTATCCTATCCTCTATCCTATCCTATCCTCTATCCTATCCTATCCTCTATCCTATCCTATCCTCTATCCTATCCTATCCTCTATCCTATCCTATCCTCTATCCTATCCTATCCTCTATCCTATCCTATCCTCTATCCTATCCTATCCTCTATCCTATCCTATCCTCTATCCTATCCTATCCTCTATCCTATCCTATCCTCTATCCTATCCTATCCTCTATCCTATCCTATCCTCTATCCTATCCTATCCTCTATCCTATCCTATCCTCTATCCTATCCTATCCTCTATCCTATCCTATCCTCTATCCTATCCTATCCTCTATCCTATCCTATCCTCTATCCTATCCTATCCTCTATCCTATCCTATCCTCTATCCTATCCTATCCTCTATCCTATCCTATCCTCTATCCTATCCTATCCTCTATCCTATCCTATCCTCTATCCTATCCTATCCTCTATCCTATCCTATCCTCTATCCTATCCTATCCTATCCTCTATCCTCTCCTATCCTCTATCCTATCCTATCCTCTATCCTATCCTATCCTCTATCCTATCCTATCCTCTATCCTATCCTATCCTCTATCCTATCCTATCCTATCCTCTATCCTATCCTGTCCTCTATCCTATCCTATCCTCTATCCTATCCTATCCTCTATCCTATCCTATCCTCTATCCTATCCTATCCTCTATCCTCTCCTATCCTCTATCCTATCCTATCCTCTATCCTATCCTATCCTCTATCCTATCCTATCCTCTATCCTATCCTATCCTCTATCCTATCCTATCCTCTATCCTATCCTATCCTCTATCCTATCCTATCCTCTATCCTATCCTATCCTCTATCCTATCCTATCCTCTATCCTATCCTATCCTCTATCCTATCCTATCCTCTATCCTATCCTATCCTCTATCCTATCCTATCCTCTATCCTATCCTATCCTCTATCCTATCCTATCCTCTATCCTATCCTATCCTCTATCCTATCCAATCCTCTATCCTATCCATTCCTCTATCCTATCCTATCCTCTATCCAATCCTCTATCCTATCCTATCCTCTATCCTATCCTATCCTCGATCCTATCCTATCCTCTATCCTATCCTATCTTCTATCCTATCCTATCCTCTATCCTATCCTATCCTCTATCCTATCCTATCCTCTATCCTATCCTATCCTCTATCCGATCCTATCCTCTATCCTATCCTATCCTCTATCCCATCCTATCCTGTATCCTATCCAATCCTTAATCCTATCCTATCATCTATCCTCTATCCTATCCAATCCTCTATCCAATCCATTCCTCTATCCTATCATATCCTCTATCCGATCCTATCCTCTATCCTATCCTATCCTCTATCCCATCCTATCCTGTATCCTATCCAATCCTTAATCCTATCCTATCATCTATCTTCTATCCTATCCAATCCTCTATCCAATCCATTCCTCTATCCTATCATATCCTCTATCCTATAATATCCTCTATCCTATCCTATCCTCTATCCAATCCTCTATCCTATCCTATCCTCTATCCTATCCTATCCTCTATCCTATCCTATCTTCTATCCTATCCTATCCTCTATCCTATCAAATCCCCTATCCTATCCTCTATCCTATCCTATCCTGTATCCTATCCAATCCTCTATCCTGCCCTATTATCTATCCTCAATCCTATCCTTTCCTGTATCCTATCCAATCCTCTATCCTATCCTGTCCTCTATCCTATAATATCCTCTATCCTATCTTATCCTCTATCCTATCCTATCGTATATCCTATCCTATCCTCTATCCTATCATCTATCCTATCCTCTATCCTATCGTCTATCCTATCCTATCCTCTATCCTATCCTATCCTCTATCCTATCCTATCCTCTATCCTCTCCTATCCTCTACCCTATCCTATCCTCTATCCTATCCTATCCTCTATCCTATCCTATCCTCTATTCTATCCTATCCTCTATCCTATCCTATCCTCTATCCTATCCTATCTTCTATCCTATCCTATCCTCTATCCTATCAAATCCCCTATCCTATCCTCTATCCTATCCTATCCTCTATCCTATCCTATCCTCTATCCTATTCTATCCTCTATCCTATCCTATCCTCTATCCTATCAAATCCCCTATCCTATCCTCTATCCTATCCTATCCTGTATCCTATCCAATCCTCTATCCTGCCCTATTATCTATCCTCAATCCTAACCTTTCCTGTATCCTATCCAATCCTCTATCCTATCCTGTCCTCTATCCTATAATATCCTCTATCCTATCCCATCCTCTATCCTATCCTATCTTCTATCCTATCCTATCCTCTATCCTATCAAATCCCCTATCCTATCCTCTATCCTATCCTATCCTCTATCCAATTCTATCCTCTATCCTATCCTATCCTCTATCCTATCCTATCCTCTATCCTATCCTATCCTCTATCCTATCCTATCCTCTATCCTATCCTATCCTCTATCCTATCCTATCCTCTATCCTATCCTATCCTCTATCCTATCCTATCCTCTATCCTATCCTATCCTCTATCCTATCCTATCCTCTATCCTATCCTATCCTCTATCCTATCCTATCCTCTATCCTATCCTATCCTCTATCCTATCCTATCCTATCCTCTATCCTATCCTATCCTCTATCCTATCCTATCCTCTATCCTATCCTATCCTCTATCCTATCCTATCCTCTATCCTATCCTATCCTCTATCCGATCCTATCCTCTATCCTATCCTATCCTCTATCCTATCCTATCCTCTATCCTATTCTATCCTCTATCCTATCCTATCCTCTATCCTATCAAATCCCCTATCCTATCCTCTATCCTATCCTATCCTGTATCCTATCCAATCCTCTATCCTGCCCTATTATCTATCCTCAATCCTATCCTTTCCTGTATCCTATCCAATCCTCTATCCTATCCTGTCCTCTATCCTATCCTATCCTCTATCCTATCCTTTCCTGTATCCTATCCAATCCTCTATCCTATCCTGTCCTCTATCCTATCCTATCCTCTATCCTATCCTATCCTCTATCCTATCCTATCCTCTATCCTATCCTATCCTCTATCCAATTCTATCCTCTATCCTATCCTATCCTCTATCCTATCCTATCCTCCATCCTATCCTATCCTCTATCCTATCCTATCCTCTATCCTATCCTATCCTCTATCCTATCCTATCCTCTATCCTATCCTATCCTCTATCCTATCCTATCCTCTATCCTATCCTATCCTCTATCCTATCCTATCCTCTATCCTATCCTATCGTATATCCTATCCTATCCTCTATCCTATCATCTATCCTATCCTCTATCCTATTGTCTATCCTATCCTATCCTCTATCCTATCCTATCCTCTATCCTATCCTATCCTCTATCCTCTCCTATCCTCTATCCTATCCTATCCTCTATCCTATCCTATCCTCTATCCTATCCTATCCTCTATTCTATCCTATCCTCTATCCTATCCTATCCTCTATCCTATAATATCCTCTATCCTATCTTATCCTCTATCCTATCCTATCGTATATCCTATCCTATCCTCTATCCTATCATCTATCCTATCCTCTATCCTATTGTCTATCCTATCCTATCCTCTATCCTATCCTATCCTCTATCCTATCCTATCCTCTATCCTCTCCTATCCTCTATCCTATCCTATCCTCTATCCTATCCTATCCTCTATCCTATCCTATCCTCTATTCTATCCTATCCTCTATCCTATCCTATCCTCTATCCTATCCTATCCTCTATCCTATCCTATCCTCTATCCTATCCTATCCTCTATCCTATCCTATCCTCTATCCTATCCTATCCTCTATCCTATCCTATCCTCTATCCTATCCTATCCTCTATCCTATCCTATCCTCTATCCTATCCTATCCTCTATCCTATCCTATCCTCTATCCTATCCTATCCTCTATCCTATCCTATCCTCTATCCTATCCTATCCTCTATCCTATCCTATCCTCTATCCTATCCTATCCTATCCTCTATCCTATCCTATCCTCTATCCTATCCTATCCTCTATCCTATCCTATCCTCTATCCTATCCTATCCTCTATCCTATCCTATCCTCTATCCTATCCTATCCTCTATCCTATCCTATCCTATCCTCTATCCTATCCTATCCTCTATCCTCTCCTATCCTCTATCCTATCCTATCCTCTATCCTATCCTATCCTCAATCCTATCCTATCCTCTATCCTATCCTATCCTCTATCCTATCCTATCCTCTATCCTATCCTATCCTCTATCCTATCCTATCCTCTATCCTATCCTATCCTCTATCCTATCCTATCCTCTATCCTATCCTATCCTCTATCCTATCCTATCCTCTATCCTATCCTATCCTCTATCCTATCCTATCCTCTATCCTATCCTATCCTCTATCCTATCCTATCCTCTATCCTATCCAATCCTCTATCCTATCCATTCCTCTATCCTATCCTATCCTCTATCCAATCCTCTATCCTATCCTATCCTCTATCCTATCCTATCCTCTATCCTATCCTATCCTCTATCCTATCCTATCTTCTATCCTATCCTATCCTCTATCCTATCCTATCCTCTATCCTATCCTATCCTCTATCCTATCCTATCCTCTATCCGATCCTATCCTCTATCCTATCCTATCCTCTATCCCATCCTATCCTGTATCCTATCCAATCCTTAATCCTATCCTATCATCTATCCTCTATCCTATCCAATCCTCTATCCAATCCATTCCTCTATCCTATCATATCCTCTATCCTATAATATCCTCTATCCTATCCTATCCTCTATCCAATCCTCTATCCTATCCTATCCTCTATCCTATCCTATCCTCTATCCTATCCTATCTTCTATCCTATCCTATCCTCTATCCTATCAAATCCCCTATCCTATCCTCTATCCTATCCTATCCTGTATCCTATCCAATCCTCTATCCTGCCCTATTATCTATCCTCAATCCTATCCTTTCCTGTATCCTATCCAATCCTCTATCCTATCCTGTCCTCTATCCTATAATATCCTCTATCCTATCTTATCCTCTATCCTATCCTATCGTATATCCTATCCTATCCTCTATCCTATCATCTATCCTATCCTCTATCCTATTGTCTATCCTATCCTATCCTCTATCCTATCCTATCCTCTATCCTATCCTATCCTCTATCCTCTCCTATCCTCTATCCTATCCTATCCTCTATCCTATCCTATCCTCTATCCTATCCTATCCTCTATCCTATCCTATCCTCTATCCTATCCTATCCTCTATCCTATCCTATCCTCTATCCTATCCTATCCTCTATCCTATCCAATCCTCTATCCTATCCATTCCTCTATCCTATCCTATCCTCTATCCAATCCTCTATCCTATCCTATCCTCTATCCTATCCTATCCTCTATCCGATCCTATCCTCTATCCTATCCTATCCTCTATCCTATCCTATCCTCTATCCCATCCTATCCTGTATCCTATCCAATCCTTAATCCTATCCTATCATCTATCCTCTATCCTATCCAATCCTCTATCCAATCCATTCCTCTATCCTATCATATCCTCTATCCTATAATATCCTCTATCATATCCTATCCTCTATCCAATCCTCTATCCTATCCTATCCTCTATCCTATCCTATCCTCTATCCTATCCTATCTTCTATCCTATCCTATCCTCTATCCTATCAAATCCCCTATCCTATCCTCTATCCTATCCTATCCTGTATCCTATCCAATCCTCTATCCTGCCCTATTATCTATCCTCAATCCTATCCTTTCCTGTATCCTATCCAATCCTCTATCCTATCCTGTCCTCTATCCTATAATATCCTCTATCCTATCTTATCCTCTATCCTATCCTATCGTATATCCTATCCTATCCTCTATCCTATCATCTATCCTATCCTCTATCCTATCGTCTATCCTATCCTATCCTCTATCCTATCCTATCCTCTATCCTATCCTATCCTCTATCCTCTCCTATCCTCTACCCTATCCTATCCTCTATCCTATCCTATCCTCTATCCTATCCTATCCTCTATTCTATCCTATCCTCTATCCTATCCTATCCTCTATCCTATCCTATCTTCTATCCTATCCTATCCTCTATCCTATCAAATCCCCTATCCTATCCTCTATCCTATCCTATCCTCTATCCTATCCTATCCTCTATCCTATTCTATCCTCTATCCTATCCTATCCTCTATCCTATCAAATCCCCTATCCTATCCTCTATCCTATCCTATCCTGTATCCTATCCAATCCTCTATCCTGCCCTATTATCTATCCTCAATCCTAACCTTTCCTGTATCCTATCCAATCCTCTATCCTATCCTGTCCTCTATCCTATAATATCCTCTATCCTATCCCATCCTCTATCCTATCCTATCTTCTATCCTATCCTATCCTCTATCCTATCAAATCCCCTATCCTATCCTCTATCCTATCCTATCCTCTATCCAATTCTATCCTCTATCCTATCCTATCCTCTATCCTATCCTATCCTCTATCCTATCCTATCCTCTATCCTATCCCATCCTCTATCCTATCCTATCCTCTATCCTATCCTATCCTCTATCCTATCCTATCCTCTATCCTATCCTATCCTCTATCCTATCCTATCCTCTATCCTATCCTATCCTCTATCCTATCCTATCCTCTATCCTATCCTATCCTCTATCCTATCCTATCTTCTATCCTATCCTATCCTCTATCCTATCAAATCCCCTATCCTATCCTCTATCCTATCCTATCCTGTATCCTATCCAATCCTCTATCCTGCCCTATTATCTATCCTCAATCCTAACCTTTCCTGTATCCTATCCAATCCTCTATCCTATCCTGTCCTCTATCCTCTAATATCCTCTATCCTATCCCATCCTCTATCCTATCCTATCTTCTATCCTATCCTATCCTCTATCCTATCAAATCCCCTATCCTATCCTCTATCCTATCCTATCCTCTATCCAATTCTATCCTCTATCCTATCCTATCCTCTATCCTATCCTATCCTCTATCCTATCCTATCCTCTATCCTATCCTATCCTCTATCCTATCCTATCCTCTATCCTATCCTATCCTCTATCCTATCCTATCCTCTATCCTATCCTATCCTCTATCCTATCCTATCCTCTATCCTATCCTATCCTCTATCCTATCCTATCCTCTATCCTATCCTATCTTCTATCCTATCCTATCCTCTATCCTATCAAATCCCCTATCCTATCCTCTATCCTATCCTATCCTGTATCCTATCCAATCCTCTATCCTGCCCTATTATCTATCCTCAATCCTAACCTTTCCTGTATCCTATCCAATCCTCTATCCTATCCTGTCCCTCTATCCTCTAATATCCTCTATCCTATCCCATCCTCTATCCTATCCTATCTTCTATCCTATCCTATCCTCTATCCTATCAAATCCCCTATCCTATCCTCTATCCTATCCTATCCTCTATCCAATTCTATCCTCTATCCTATCCTATCCTCTATCCTATCCAACCTCTATCCTATCCTATCCTCTATCCTATCCTATCCTCTATCCTATCCTATCCTCTATCCTATCCTATCCTCTATCCTATCCTATCCTCTATCCTATCCTATCCTCTATCCTATCCTATCCTCTATCCTATCCTATCCTCTATCCTATCCTATCCTCTATCCTATCCTATCCTCTATCCTATCCTATCCTCTATCCTATCCTATCCTCTATCTTATCCTATTCTCTATCCTATCCTATCCTCTATCCTATCCTATCCTCTATCCTATCCTATCCTCTATCCTATCCTATCCTCTATCCTATCCTATCCTCTATCCTATCCTATCCTATCCTCTATCCTATCCTATCCTCTATCCTATCCTATCCTCTATCCTATCCTATCCTCTATCCTATCCTATCCTCTATCCTATCCTATCCTCTATCCTATCCTATCCTATCCTCTATCCTATCCTGTCCTCTATCCTATCCTATCCTCTATCCTATCCTATCCTCTATCCTATCCTATCCTATCCTCTATCCTATCCTATCCTCTATCCTCTCCTATCCTCTATCCTATCCTATCCTCTATCCTATCCTATCCTCAATCCTATCCTATCCTCTATCCTATCCTATCCTCTATCCTATCCTATCCTCTATCCTATCCCTATCCTCTATCCTATCCTATCCTCTATCCTATCCTATCCTCTATCCTATCCTATCCTCTATCCTATCCTATCCTCTATCCTATCCTATCCTCTATCCTATCCTATCCTCTATCCTATCCTATCCTCTATCCTATCCTATCCTCTATCCTATCCAATCCTCTATCCTATCCATTCCTCTATCCTATCCTATCCTCTATCCAATCCTCTATCCTATCCTATCCTCTATCCTATCCTATCCTCTATCCTATCCTATCCTCTATCCTATCCTATCTTCTATCCTATCCTATCCTCTATCCTATCCTATCCTCTATCCTATCCTATCCTCTATCCTATCCTATCCTCTATCCGATCCTATCCTCTATACTATCCTATCCTCTATCCCATCCTATCCTGTATCCTATCCAATCCTTAATCCTATCCTATCATCTATCCTCTATCCTATCCAATCCTCTATCCAATCCATTCCTCTATCCTATCATATCCTCTATCCTATAATATCCTCTATCCTATCCTATCCTCTATCCAATCCTCTATCCTATCCTATCCTCTATCCTATCCTATCCTCTATCCTATCCTATCTTCTATCCTATCCTATCCTCTATCCTATCAAATCCCCTATCCTATCCTCTATCCTATCCTATCCTGTATCCTATCCAATCCTCTATCCTGCCCTATTATCTATCCTCAATCCTATCCTTTCCTGTATCCTATCCAATCCTCTATCCTATCCTGTCCTCTATCCTATAATATCCTCTATCCTATCTTATCCTCTATCCTATCCTATCGTATATCCTATCCTATCCTCTATCCTATCCTCTATCCTATCCTATCCTCTATCCTATCCTATCCTCTATCCTATCCTATCCTCTATCCTATCCTATCCTCTATCCTATCCTATCCTATCCTCTATCCTATCCTATCCTCTATCCTATCCTATCCTCTATCCTATCCTATCCTCTATCCTATCCTATCCTCTATCCTATCCTATCCTCTATCCGATCCTATCCTCTATCCTATCCTATCCTCTATCCTATCCTATCCTCTATCCTATTCTATCCTCTATCCTATCCTATCCTCTATCCTATCAAATCCCCTATCCTATCCTCTATCCTATCCTACCCTGTATCCTATCCAATCCTCTATCCTGCCCTATTATCTATCCTCAATCCTATCCTTTCCTGTATCCTATCCAATCCTCTACCCTATCCTGTCCTCTATCCTATCCTATCCTCTATCCTATCCTATCCTCTATCCTATCCTATCCTCTATCCTATCCTATCCTCTATCCTATCCTATCCTCTATCCAATTCTATCCTCTATCCTATCCTATCCTCTATCCTATCCTATCCTCTATCCTATCCTATCCTCTATCCTATCCTATCCTATCCTCTATCCTATCCTGTCCTCTATCCTATCCTATCCTCTATCCTATCCTATCCTCTTATCCTATCCTATCCTCTATCCTATCCTATCCTCTATCCTATCCTATCCTCTATCCTCTCCTATCCTCTATCCTATCCTATCCTCTATCCTATCCTATCCTCTATCCTATCCTATCCTCTATCCTATCCTATCCTCTATCCTATCCTATCCTCTATCCTATCCTATCCTCTATCCTATCCTATCCTCTATCCTATCCTATCCTCTATCCTATCCTATCCTCTATCCTATCCTATCCTCTATCCTATCCTATCCTATCCTCTATCCTATCCTATCCTCTATCCTATCCTATCCTCTATCCTATCCTATCCTCTATCCTATCCTATCCTATCCTCTATCCTATCCTGTCCTCTATCCTATCCTATCCTCTATCCTATCCTATCCTCTATCCTATCCTATCCTATCCTCTATCCTATCCTATCCTCTATCCTCTCCTATCCTCTATCCTATCCTATCCTCTATCCTATCCTATCCTCAATCCTATCCTATCCTCTATCCTATCCTATCCTCTATCCTATCCTATCCTCTATCCTATCCTATCCTCTATCCTATCCTATCCTCTATCCTATCCTATCCTCTATTCCTATCCTATCCTCTATCCTATCCTATCCTCTATCCTATCCTATCCTCTATCCTATCCTACCCTCTATCCTATCCTATCCTCTATCCTATCCTATCCTCTATCCTATCCTATCCTCTATCCTATCCAATCCTCTATCCTATCCATTCCTCTATCCTATCCTATCCTCTATCCAATCCTATCCTCTATCCTATCCTATCCTCTATCCTATCCAATCCTCTATCCTATCCATTCCTCTATCCTATCCTATCCTCTATCCAATCCTCTATCCTATCCCTATCCTCTATCCTATCCTATCCTCTATCCTATCCTATCCTCTATCCTATCCTATCTTCTATCCTATCCTATCCTCTATCCTATCCTATCCTCTATCCTATCCTATCCTCTATCCTATCCTATCCTCTATCCGATCCTATCCTCTATCCTATCCTATCCTCTATCCCATCCTATCCTGTATCCTATCCAATCCTTAATCCTATCCTATCATCTATCCTCTATCCTATCCAATCCTCTATCCAATCCATTCCTCTATCCTATCATATCCTCTATCCTATAATATCCTCTATCCTATCCTATCCTCTATCCAATCCTCTATCCTATCCTATCCTCTATCCTATCCTATCCTCTATCCTATCCTATCTTCTATCCTATCCTATCCTCTATCCTATCAAATCCCCTATCCTATCCTCTATCCTATCCTATCCTGTATCCTATCCAATCCTCTATCCTGCCCTATTATCTATCCTCAATCCTATCCTTTCCTGTATCCTATCCAATCCTCTATCCTATCCTGTCCTCTATCCTATAATATCCTCTATCCTATCTTATCCTCTATCCTATCCTATCGTATATCCTATCCTATCCTCTATCCTATCATCTATCCTATCCTCTATCCTATTGTCTATCCTATCCTATCCTCTATCCTATCCTATCCTCTATCCTATCCTATCCTCTATCCTCTCCTATCCTCTATCCTATCCTATCCTCTATCCTATCCTATCCTCTATCCTATCCTATCCTCTATTCTATCCTATCCTCTATCCTATCCTATCCTCTATCCTATCCTATCCTCTATCCTATCCTATCCTCTATCCTATCCTATCCTCTATCCTATCCTATCCTCTATCCTATCCTATCCTCTATCCTATCCTATCCTCTATCCTATCCTATCCTCTATCCTATCCTATCCTCTATCCTATCCTATCCTCTATCCTATCCTATCCTCTATCCTATCCTATCCTCTATCCTATCCTATCCTCTATCCTATCCTATCCTCTATCCTATCCTATCCTCTATCCTATCCTATCCTCTATCCTATCCTATCCTCTATCCTATCCTATCCTATCCTCTATCCTATCCTATCCTCTATCCTATCCTATCCTCTATCCTATCCTATCCTCTATCCTATCCTATCCTCTATCCTATCCTATCCTATCCTCTATCCTATCCTGTCCTCTATCCTATCCTATCCTCTATCCTATCCTATCCTCTATCCTATCCTATCCTCTATCCTATCCTATCCTCTATCCTATCCTATCCTCTATCCTCTCCTATCCTCTATCCTATCCTATCCTCTATCCTATCCTATCCTCTATCCTATCCTATCCTCTATCCTATCCTATCCTCTATCCTATCCTATCCTCTATCCTATCCTATCCTCTATCCTATCCTATCCTCTATCCTATCCAATCCTCTATCCTATCCATTCCTCTATCCTATCCTATCCTCTATCCAATCCTCTATCCTATCCTATCCTCTATCCTATCCTATCCTCTATCCGATCCTATCCTCTATCCTATCCTATCCTCTATCCTATCCTATCCTCTATCCCATCCTATCCTGTATCCTATCCAATCCTTAATCCTATCCTATCATCTATCCTCTATCCTATCCAATCCTCTATCCAATCCATTCCTCTATCCTATCATATCCTCTATCCTATAATATCCTCTATCATATCCTATCCTCTATCCAATCCTCTATCCTATCCTATCCTCTATCCTATCCTATCCTCTATCCTATCCTATCTTCTATCCTATCCTATCCTCTATCCTATCAAATCCCCTATCCTATCCTCTATCCTATCCTATCCTGTATCCTATCCAATCCTCTATCCTGCCCTATTATCTATCCTCAATCCTATCCTTTCCTGTATCCTATCCAATCCTCTATCCTATCCTGTCCTCTATCCTATAATATCCTCTATCCTATCTTATCCTCTATCCTATCCTATCGTATATCCTATCCTATCCTCTATCCTATCATCTATCCTATCCTCTATCCTATCGTCTATCCTATCCTATCCTCTATCCTATCCTATCCTCTATCCTATCCTATCCTCTATCCTCTCCTATCCTCTACCCTATCCTATCCTCTATCCTATCCTATCCTCTATCCTATCCTATCCTCTATTCTATCCTATCCTCTATCCTATCCTATCCTCTATCCTATCCTATCTTCTATCCTATCCTATCCTCTATCCTATCAAATCCCCTATCCTATCCTCTATCCTATCCTATCCACTATCCTATCCTATCCTCTATCCTATTCTATCCTCTATCCTATCCTATCCTCTATCCTATCAAATCCCCTATCCTATCCTCTATCCTATCCTATCCTGTATCCTATCCAATCCTCTATCCTGCCCTATTATCTATCCTCAATCCTAACCTTTCCTGTATCCTATCCAATCCTCTATCCTATCCTGTCCTCTATCCTATAATATCCTCTATCCTATCCCATCCTCTATCCTATCCTATCTTCTATCCTATCCTATCCTCTATCCTATCAAATCCCCTATCCTATCCTCTATCCTATCCTATCCTCTATCCAATTCTATCCTCTATCCTATCCTATCCTCTATCCTATCCTATCCTCTATCCTATCCTATCCTCTATCCTATCCTATCCTCTATCCTATCCTATCCTCTATCCTATCCTATCCTCTATCCTATCCTATCCTCTATCCTATCCTATCCTCTATCCTATCCTATCCTCTATCCTATCCTATCCTCTATCCTATCCTATCCCCTATCCTATCCTATCCTCTATCCTATCCTATCCTCTATCCTATCCTATCCTCTATCCTATCCTATCTTCTATCCTATCCTATCCTCTATCCTATCAAATCCCCTATCCTATCCTCTATCCTATCCTATCCTGTATCCTATCCAATCCTCTATCCTGCCCTATTATCTATCCTCAATCCTAACCTTTCCTGTATCCTATCCAATCCTCTATCCTATCCTGTCCTCTATCCTCCAATATCCTCTATCCTATCCCATCCTCTATCCTATCCTATCTTCTATCCTATCCTATCCTCTATCCTATCCTCTATCCTATCCTATCCTCTATCCAATTCTATCCTCTATCCTATCCTATCCTCTATCCTATCCTATCCTCTATCCTATCCTATCCTCTATCCTATCCTATCCTCTATCCTATCCTATCCTCTATCCTATCCTATCCTCTATCCTATCCTATCCTCTATCCTATCCTATCCTCTATCCTATCCTATCCTCTATCCTATCCTATCCTCTATCCTATCCTATCCTCTATCCTATCCTAACCTCTATCCTATCCTATCCTCTATCCTATCCTATCCTCTATCCTATCCTATCCTCTATCTTATCCTATTCTCTATCCTATCCTATCCTCTATCCTATCCTATCCTCTATCCTATCCTATCCTCTATCCTATCCTATCCTCTATCCTATCCTATCCTCTATCCTATCGTATCCTCTATCCTATCCTGTCCTCTATCCTATCCTATCCTCTATCCTATCCTATCCTCTATCCTATCCTATCCTCTATCCTATCCTATCCTCTATCCTATCCTATCCTCTATCCGATCCTATCCTCTATCCTATCCTATCCTCTATCCTATCCTATCCTCTATCCTATCCTATCCTCTATCCTCTATCCTCTATCCTATCCAATCCTCTATCCTATCCATTCCTCTATCCTATCCTATCCTCTATCCAATCCTCTATCCTATCATATCCTCTATCCTATCCTATCCTATCCTCTATCCTATCCTATCCTCTATCCTATCCTATCCTCTATCCTATCCTATCCTCTATCCTATCCTATCCTCTATCCTATCCTATCCTCTATCCGATCCTATCCTCTATCCTATCCTATCCTCTATCCTATCCTATCCTCTATCCCATCCTATCCTGTATCCTATCCAATCCTTAATCCTATCCTATCATCTATCCTCTATCCTATCCAATCCTCTATCCAATCCATTCCTCTATCCTATCATATCCTCTATCCTATAATATCCTCTATCCTATCCTATCCTCTATCCAATCCTCTATCCTATCCTATCCTCTATCCTATCCTATCCTCTATCCTATCCTATCTTCTATCCTATCCTATCCTCTATCCTATCAAATCCCCTATCCTATCCTCTATCCTATCCTATCCTGTATCCTATCCAATCCTCTATCCTGCCCTATTATCTATCCTCAATCCTATCCTTTCCTGTATCCTATCCAATCCTCTATCCTATCCTGTCCTCTATCCTATAATATCCTCTATCCTATCTTATCCTCTATCCTATCCTATCGTATATCCTATCCTATCCTCTATCCTATCATCTATCCTATCCTCTATCCTATCGTCTATCCTATCCTATCCTCTATCCTATCCTATCCTCTATCCTATCCTATCCTCTATCCTATCATCTATCCTATCCTCTATCCTATCCTATCCTCTATCCTATCCTATCCTCTATCCTATCCTATCCTCTATCCTATCCTATCCTGTATCCTATCCTATCCTCTATCCTATCCTATCCTCTATCCTATCCTATCCTCTATCCTATCCTATCCTCTATCCTATCCTATCCTCTATCCTATCCTATCCTCTATCCTATCCTATCCTCTATCCTATCCTATCCTCTATCCTATCCTATCCTCTATCCTATCCTATCCTCTATCCTATCCTATCCTCTATCCTATCCTATCCTCTATCCTATCCTATCCTCTATCCTATCCTATCCTCTATCCTCTATCCTATCCAATCCTCTATCCTATCCATTCCTCTATCCTATCATATCCTCTATCCTATAATATCCTCTATCCTATAGTATCCTCTATCCAATCCTCTATCCTATCCTATCCTCTATCCTATCCTATCCTCTATCCTATCATATCTTCTATCCTATCCTATCCTCTATCCTATCAAATCCCCTATCCTATCCTCTATCCTATCCTATCCTGTATCCTATCCAATCCTCTATCCTACCCTATTATCTATCCTCAATCCTATCCTTTCCTGTATCCTATCCAATCCTCTATCCTATCCTGTCCTCCATCCTATAATATCCTCTATCCTATCTTATCCTCTATCCTATCCTATCGTATATCCTATCCTATCCTCTATCCTATCATCTATCCTATCCTCTATCCTATCGTCTATCCTATCCTATCCTCTATCCTATCCTATCCTCTATCCTATCCTAACTTCTGTCCTATCCTATCTTCTATCCTATCCTATCCTCTATCCTATCCCCTATCCTATCCTCTATCCTATCCTCTATCCTATCCTCTATCCTATCCTATATCCTATCCTATCCTCTATCCTATCCTATCGTCTATCCTATCCTCTATCCTATCCTATACTCTATCCTATGCTATCCTCTCTCCTATCCTATCTTCTATCCTATCCTATCCTCTATCCTATCAAATCCCCTATCCTATCGTCTATCCTATCCTATCCTGTATCCTATCCAATCCTCTATCCTACCCTATCATCTATCCTCAATCCTATCCAATCCTCTATCCTATCCTATCCTCTATCCTATCCCATCCTCTATCCTATCCTATCCTCTATCCTATCCTATCCTCTATCCTATCCTATACTCTATCCTATCCTATCCTCTATCCTATCCTATCCTCTATCCTATCCTATCCTCTATCCTATCCTCTATCCTATCCTCTATCCTATCCTATCGTCTAGCCTATCCTATCCTCTATCCTCTATCCTATCCTCAATCCTATCCTATCCTCTATCCTCTATCCTATCCAATCCTCTATCCTATCCATTCCTCTATCCTATCCTATCCTCTATCCTATCCTATGCTCTATCCTATCCTATCCTCTATCCTATCCTATCCTCTATCCTATCCTATCCTCTATCCTATCAAATCCCCTATGCTATCTTCTATCATATCCTATCCTCTATCCTATCAAATCCCCTATCCTATCCTCTATCCTATCCTATCCTGTATCCTATCCAATCCTCTATCCTGCCCTATTATCTATCCTCAATCCTATCCTTTCCTGTATCCTATCCAATCCTCTATCCTATCCTGTCCTCTATCCTATAATATCCTCTATCCTATCTTATCCTCTATCCTATCCTATCGTATATCCTATCCTATCCTCTATCCTATCATCTATCCTATCCTCTATCCTATCGTCTATCCTATCCTATCCTCTATCCTATCCTATCCTCTATCCTATCCTATCCTCTATCCTATCCTATCCTCTATCATATCCTATCCTCTATCCTATAATATCATCTATCCGTTCCTACTCTCTATCCTAACCTATTCTCTATCCTATCCTCTATCCTATCCTCTATCCTAAGCTGTCATCTATCCTATCAAATCCCCTATCCTATCCTCTATCCTGTCGTATCCTCTATCCTATCCTATCTTCTATCCTATCCTATCCTCTATCCAATCAAATCACCTATCCTATCCTCTATCCTATCCTATCGTCTATCCTATCCTCTATCCTATCCTATCCTCTATCCTATCCTATCCTCTATCCTATCCTATTCTCTATCCTATCCTATCCTCTATCCTATCCTATCCTCTATCCTATCCTATCCTCTATCCTATCCTATCCTCTATCCTATCCAATCCTCTATCCTATCCTATCCTCTATCCTATCATATCCTCTATCCTATAATATCCTCTATCCTATCCTATCCTCTATCCTATCCTATCCTCTATACTATCCTATCCTCTATCCTATCCTATCCTCTATCCTACCCTATCCTCTATCCTATCCTATCCTCTATCCTATCCTATCCTCTATCCTATCCTATCTTCTATCCTATCCAATCCTCTATCCTATCAAATCCCCTATCCTATCCTATCCAATCCTGTATCCTATCCTATCCACTATCCTATCATATCCTCTATCCTATAATATCCTCTATCCTATCATATCCTCTATACTATCCTCTATCCTATCCTATCCTCTATCCTATCCTATCTTCTATCCTATCCTATCCTCTATCCTATCAAATCCCCTACCCTATCCTCTGTCCTATCCTATCCTCCATCCTACCCTATCCTCCATCCTATCCTATCCTCTATACTATCCTATCCTCTATCCTATCCTATCCTCTATCCTATCCTATGCTCTATCCTATCCTATCGTCTATCCTATCCTCTATCCTATCCTATCCTCTATCCTATCCTATCTTCTATCCTATCCTATCCTCTATCCTATCAAATCCCCTACCATATCCTCTGTCCTATCCTATCCTCTATCCTGCAATATCATCTATCCGTTCCTACCCTCTATCCTAACCTATTCTCTATCCTATCCTCTATCCTACCCTATCATCTATCCTATCAAATCCCCTATCCTATCCTCTATCCTGTCGTATCCTCTATCCTATCCTATCTTCTATCCTATCCTATCCTCTATCCTATCAAATCCCCTATCCTATCCTCTATCCTATCCTATCCTCTATCCTATCCTATCCTCTATCCTATCCTATCCTCTATCCTATCCTATCGTCTATCCTATCCTATCCTCTATCCTATCCTATCCTCTATCCTATCCTATCCTCTATCCTATCCTATCGTCTATCCTATCGTCTATCCTATCCTCTATCCTATCCACTATCATACCCTATCATCTATCCTATCAAATCCCCTATCCTATCCTCTATCCTATCGTATCCTCTACCCTATCCTATGTTCTATCCTATCCTATCCTCTATCCTATCAAATCCCCTATCCTATCCTGTATCCTATCCTATCCTCTATCCTATCCTATCCTCTATCCTATCCTATCGTCTATACTATCCTATCTTCTATCCTATCCTATCCTCTATCCTATCCTATGCTCTATCCTATCCTATCGTCTATCCTATCCTCTATCCTATCCTATCCTCTATCCTATCCTATCCTCTATCCTATCCTATCCTCTATCCTATCCTATCCTCTATCCTATCCTATCCTCTATCCTATCCTATCCTCTATCCTATCCTATCCTCTATCCTATCCTATCCTCTATCCTATCCTATCCTCTATCCTATCCTATCCTCTATCCTATCCTATCCTCTATGGAATCCTATCCTCTATCCTATCCTATCCTCTATCCTATCCCATCCTCTATCCTATCCTATCCTCTATCCTATCCTATCCTCTATCCTATCCTATCCTCTATCCTATCCTATCCTCTATCCTATCCTCTATCCTATCCTCTATCCTATCCTCTATCCTATCCTATCCTCTATCCTATCCAATCCTCTATCCTATCCTATCCTCTATCCTATCATATCCTCTATCCTATAATATCCTCTATCCTATCCTATCCTCTATCCTATCCTATCCTCTATACTATCCTATCCTCTATCCTATCCTATCCTCTATCCTATCCTATCCTCTATCCTATCCTATCCTCTATCATATCCTATCCTCTATCCTATCCTATCCTCTATCCTATCCTATCTTCTATCCTATCCTATCCTCTATCCTAACCTATCCTGTATCCTATCCAATCCTCTATCCTATCCTATCATCTATCCTCTATCCTATCCAATCCTCTATCCTATCCTATCCACTATCCTATCATATCCTCTATCCTATAATATCCTCTATCCTATCATATCCTCTATCCAATCCTCTATCGTATCCTATCCTCTATCCTATCCTATCCTCTATCCTATCCTATCTTCTATCCTATCCTATACTCTATCCTATCAAATCCCCTACCATATCCTCTGTCCTATCCTATCCTCTATCCTGCAATATCATCTATCCGTTCCTACCCTCTATCCTAACCTATTCTCTATCCTATCCTCTATCCTACCCTATCATCTATCCTATCAAATCCCCTATCCTATCCTCTATCCTGTCGTATCCTCTATCCTATCCTATCTTCTATCCTATCCTATCCTCTATCCTATCAAATCCCCTATCCTATCCTCTATCCTATCCTATCCTCTATCCTATCCTATCCTCTATCCTATCCTATCCTCTATCCTATCCTATCGTCTATCCTATCCTATCCTCTATCCTATCCTATCCTCTATCCTATCCTATCCTATATCCTATCCTATCGTCTATCCTATCGTCTATCCTATCGTCTATCCTATCCTCTATCCTATCCACTATCATACCCTATCATCTATCCTATCAAATCCCCTATCCTATCCTCTATCCTATCGTATCCTCTACCCTATCCTATGTTCTATCCTATCCTATCCTCTATCGTATCAAATCCCCTATCCTATCCTGTATCCTATCCTATCCTCTATCCTATCCTATCCTCTATCCTATCCTATCGTCTATACTATCCTATCTTCTATCCTATCCTATCCTCTATCCTATCCTATGCTCTATCCTATCCTATCGTCTATCCTATCCTCTATCCTATCCTATCCTCTATCCTATCCTATCCTCTATCCTATCCTATCCTCTATCCTATCCTATCCTCTATCCTATCCTATCCTCTATCGTATCCTATCCTCTATCCTATCCTATCCTCTATCCTATCCCATCCTCTATCCTATCCTATCCTCTATCCTATCCTATCCTCTATCCTATCCTATCCTCTATCCTATCCTATCCTCTATCCTATCCTATCCTCTATCCTATCCTCTATCCTATCCTCTATCCTATCCTCTATCCTATCCTATCCTCTATCCTATCCAATCCTCTATCCTATTCTATCCTCTATCCTATCATATCCTCTATCCTATAATATCCTCTATCCTATCCTATCCTCTATCCTATCCTATCCTCTATACTATCCTATCCTCTATCCTATCCTATCCTCTATCCTATCCTATCCTCTATCCTATCCTATCCTCTATCCTATCCTATCCTCTATCCTATCCTATCCTCTATCCTATCCTATCCTCTATCCTATCCTATCTTCTATCCTGTCCTATCGTCTATCCTATCAAATCCCCTATCCTATCCTCTATCCTAACCTATCCTGTATCCTATCCAATCCTCTATCCTATCCTATCATCTATCCTCTATCCTATCCAATCCTGTATCCTATCCTATCATCTATCCTATCATATCCTCTATCCTATCCTATCCTCTATCCTATCCTATCCTCTATCCTATCATATCCTCTATCCTATCCTATGCTCTATCCTATCCTATCGTCTATCCTATCCTCTATCCTATCCTATCCTCTATCCTATCCTATCCTCTATCCTATCCTCTATCCTATCCTCTATCCTATCCTCTATCCTATCCTCTATCCTATCCTATCCTCTATCCTATCCAATCCTCTATCCTATCCTATCCTCTATCCTATCATATCCTCTATCCTATAATATCCTCTATCCTATCCTATCCTCTATCCTATCCTATCCTCTATACTATCCTATCCTCTATCCTATCCTATCCTCTATCCTATCCTATCCTCTATCCTATCCTATCCTCTATCCTATCCTATCCTCTATCCTATCCTATCTTCTATCCTATCCTATCCTATCCTCTATCCTATCAAATCCCCTATCCTATCCTCTATCCTAACCTATCCTGTATCCTATCCAATCCTCTATCCTATCCTATCATCTATCCTCTATCCTATCCAATCCTGTATCCTATCCTATCCACTATCCTATCATATCCTCTATCCTATAACATCCTCTATCCTATCATATCCTCTATACTATCCTCTATCCTATCCTATCCTCTATCCTATCCTATCTTCTATCCTATCCTATCCTCTATCCTATCAAATCCCCTACCCTATCCTCTGTCCTATCCTATCCTCCATCCTACCCTATCCTCCATCCTATCCTATCCTCTATACTATCCTATCCTCTATCCTATCCTATCCTCTATCCTATCCTATGCTCTATCCTATCCTATCGTCTATCCTATCCTCTACCCTATCCTATCCTCTATCCTATCCTACCCTCTATCCTATCCTATCCTCTATCCTATCCTATCCTCTATCCTATCCTATCCTCTATCCTATCCTATCCTCTATCCTATCCTATCCTCTATCCTATCCTATCCTCTATCCTATCCTATCCTCTATCCTATCCTATCCTCTATCCTATCCTATCCTCTATCCTATCCTCTATCCTATCCTCTATCCTATCCTCTATCCTATCCTCTATCCTATCCTATCCTCTATTCTATCCAATCCTCTATCCTATCCTATCCTCTATCCTATCATATCCTCTATCCTATAATATCCTCTATCCTATCCTATCCTCTATCCTATCCTATCCTCTATACTATCCTATCCTCTATCCTATCGTATCCTCTATCCTATCCTATCCTCTATCCTATCCTATCCTCTATCCTATCCTATCCTCTATCCTATCCTATCTTCTATCCTATCCTATCCTCTATCCTATCAAATCCCCTATCCTATCCTCTATCCTAACCTATCCTGTATCCTATCCAATCCTCTATCCTATCCTATCATCTATCCTCTATCCAATCCTCTATCCTATCCTATCCTCTATCCTATCATATCCTCTATCCTATAATATCCTCTATCCTATCCTATCCTCTATCCTATCCTATCCTCTATACTATCCTATCCTCTATCCTATCCTATCCTCTATCCTATCCTATCCTCTATCCTATCCTATCCTCTATCCTATCCTATCCTCTATCCTATCCTATCTTCTATCCTATCATATCCTCTATCCAATCCTCTATCGTATCCTATCCTCTATCCTATCCTATCCTCTATCCTATCAAATCCCCTACCATATCCTCTGTCCTATCCTATCCTCTATCCTGCAATATCATCTATCCGTTCCTACCCTCTATCCTAACCTATTCTCTATCCTATCCTCTATCCTACCCTATCATCTATCCTATCAAATCCCCTATCCTATCCTCTATCCTGTCGTATCCTCTATCCTATCCTATCTTCTATCCTATCCTATCCTCTATCCTATCAAATCCCCTATCCTATCCTCTATCCTATCCTATCCTCTATCCTATCCTATCCTCTATCCTATCCTATCCTCTATCCTATCCTATCGTCTATCCTATCCTATCCTCTATCCTATCCTATCCTCTATCCTATCCTATCCTCTATCCTATCCTATCGTCTATCCTATCGTCTATCCTATCCTCTATCCTATCCACTATCATACCCTATCATCTATCCTATCAAATCCCCTATCCTATCCTCTATCCTATCGTATCCTCTACCCTATCCTATGTTCTATCCTATCCTATCCTCTATCCTATCAAATCCCCTATCCTATCCTGTATCCTATCCTATCCTCTATCCTATCCTATCCTCTATCCTATCCTATCCTCTATCCTATCCTATCCTCTATCCTATCCTATCCTCTATCCTATCCTATCCTCTATCCTATCCTATCCTCTATCCTATCCTATCCTCTATCCTATCCTATCCTCTATCCTATCCTCTATCCTATCCTCTATCCTATCCTCTATCCTATCCTCTATCCTATCCTATCCTCTATTCTATCCAATCCTCTATCCTATCCTATCCTCTATCCTATCATATCCTCTATCCTATAATATCCTCTATCCTATCCTATCCTCTATCCTATCCTATCCTCTATACTATCCTATCCTCTATCCTATCGTATCCTCTATCCTATCCTATCCTCTATCCTATCCTATCCTCTATCCTATCCTATCCTCTATCCTATCCTATCTTCTATCCTATCCTATCCTCTATCCTATCCAATCCCCTATCCTATCCTCTATCCTAACCTATCCTGTATCCTATCCAATCCTCTATCCTATCCTATCATCTATCCTCTATCCAATCCTCTATCCTATCCTATCCTCTATCCTATCATATCCTCTATCCTATAATATCCTCTATCCTATCCTATCCTCTATCCTATCCTATCCTCTATACTATCCTATCCTCTATCCTATCCTATCCTCTATCCTATCCTATCCTCTATCCTATCCTATCCTCTATCCTATCCTATCCTCTATCCTATCCTATCCTCTATCCTATCCTATCTTCTATCCTATCATATCCTCTATCCAATCCTCTATCGTATCCTATCCTCTATCCTATCCTATCCTCTATCCTATCAAATCCCCTACCATATCCTCTGTCCTATCCTATCCTCTATCCTGCAATATCATCTATCCGTTCCTACCCTCTATCCTAACCTATTCTCTATCCTATCCTCTATCCTACCCTATCATCTATCCTATCAAATCCCCTATCCTATCCTCTATCCTGTCGTATCCTCTATCCTATCCTATCTTCTATCCTATCCTATCCTCTATCCTATCAAATCCCCTATCCTATCCTCTATCCTATCCTATCCTCTATCCTATCCTATCCTCTATCCTATCCTATCCTCTATCCTATCCTATCGTCTATCCTATCCTATCCTCTATCCTATCCTATCCTCTATCCTATCCTATCGTCTATCCTATCGTCTATCCTATCCTCTATCCTATCCACTATCATACCCTATCATCTATCCTATCAAATCCCCTATCCTATCCTCTATCCTATCGTATCCTCTACCCTATCCTATGTTCTATCCTATCCTATCCTCTATCCTATCAAATCCCCTATCCTATCCTGTATCCTATCCTATCCTCTATCCTATCCTATCCTCTATCCTATCCTATCGTCTATACTATCCTATCTTCTATCCTATCCTATCCTCTATCCTATCCTATGCTCTATCCTATCCTATCGTCTATCCTATCCTCTATCCTATCCTATCCTCTATCCTATCCTATCCTCTATCCTATCCTATCCTCTATCCTATCCTATCCTCTATCCTATCCTATCCTCTATCCTATCCTATCCTCTATCCTATCCTATCCTCTATCCTATCCTATCCTCTATCCTATCCTATCGTCTATCCTATCCTATCCTCTATCCTATCCTATCCTCTATCCTATCCTATCCTCTATCCTATCCTATCGTCTATCCTATCGTCTATCCTATCCTCTATCCTATCCACTATCATACCCTATCATCTATCCTATCAAATCCCCTATCCTATCCTCTATCCTATCGTATCCTCTACCCTATCCTATGTTCTATCCTATCCTATCCTCTATCCTATCAAATCCCCTATCCTATCCTGTATCCTATCCTATCCTCTATCCTATCCTATCCTCTATCCTATCCTATCCTCTATCCTATCCTATCCTCTATCCTATCCTATCCTCTATCCTATCCTATCCTCTATCCTATCCTATCCTCTATCCTATCCTATCCTCTATCCTATCCTATCCTCTATCCTATCCTATCCTCTATCCTATCCTCTATCCTATCCTCTATCCTATCCTCTATCCTATCCTCTATCCTATCCTATCCTCTATTCTATCCAATCCTCTATCCTATCCTATCCTCTATCCTATCATATCCTCTATCCTATAATATCCTCTATCCTATCCTATCCTCTATCCTATCCTATCCTCTATACTATCCTATCCTCTATCCTATCGTATCCTCTATCCTATCCTATCCTCTATCCTATCCTATCCTCTATCCTATCCTATCCTCTATCCTATCCTATCTTCTATCCTATCCTATCCTCTATCCTATCCAATCCCCTATCCTATCCTCTATCCTAACCTATCCTGTATCCTATCCAATCCTCTATCCTATCCTATCATCTATCCTCTATCCAATCCTCTATCCTATCCTATCCTCTATCCTATCATATCCTCTATCCTATAATATCCTCTATCCTATCCTATCCTCTATCCTATCCTATCCTCTATACTATCCTATCCTCTATCCTATCCTATCCTCTATCCTATCCTATCCTCTATCCTATCCTATCCTCTATCCTATCCTATCCTCTATCCTATCCTATCCTCTATCCTATCCTATCTTCTATCCTATCATATCCTCTATCCAATCCTCTATCGTATCCTATCCTCTATCCTATCCTATCCTCTATCCTATCAAATCCCCTACCATATCCTCTGTCCTATCCTATCCTCTATCCTGCAATATCATCTATCCGTTCCTACCCTCTATCCTAACCTATTCTCTATCCTATCCTCTATCCTACCCTATCATCTATCCTGTCAAATCCCCTATCCTATCCTCTATCCTGTCGTATCCTCTATCCTATCCTATCTTCTATCCTATCCTATCCTCTATCCTATCAAATCCCCTATCCTATCCTCTATCCTATCCTATCCTCTATCCTATCCTATCCTCTATCCTATCCTATCCTCTATCCTATCCTATCGTCTATCCTATCCTATCCTCTATCCTATCCTATCCTCTATCCTATCCTATCGTCTATCCTATCGTCTATCCTATCCTCTATCCTATCCACTATCATACCCTATCATCTATCCTATCAAATCCCCTATCCTATCCTCTATCCTATCGTATCCTCTACCCTATCCTATGTTCTATCCTATCCTATCCTCTATCCTATCAAATCCCCTATCCTATCCTGTATCCTATCCTATCCTCTATCCTATCCTATCCTCTATCCTATCCTATCGTCTATACTATCCTATCTTCTATCCTATCCTATCCTCTATCCTATCCTATGCTCTATCCTATCCTATCGTCTATCCTATCCTCTATCCTATCCTATCCTCTATCCTATCCTATCCTCTATCCTATCCTATCCTCTATCCTATCCTATCCTCTATCCTATCCTATCCTCTATCCTATCCTATCCTCTATCGAATCCTATCCTCTATCCTATCCTATCCTCTATCCTATCCCATCCTCTATCCTATCCTATCCTCTATCCTATCCTATCCTCTATCCTATCCTATCCTCTATCCTATCCTATCCTCTATCCTATCCTATCCTCTATCCTATCCTCTATCCTATCCTCTATCCTATCCTCTATCCTATCCTCTATCCTATCCTATCCTCTATCCTATCCAATCCTCTATCCTATTCTATCCTCTATCCTATCATATCCTCTATCCTATCCTATCCTCTATCCTATCCTATCCTCTATCCTATCCTATCCTCTATCCTATCCTATCCTCTATCCTATCCTCTATCCTATCCTCTATCCTATCCTCTATCCTATCCTATCCTGTATCCTATCCAATCCTCTATCCTATCCTATCATCTATCCTCTATCCTATCCAATCCTGTATCCTATCCTATCATCTATCCTATCATATCCTCTATCCTATCCTATCCTCTATCCTATCATATCCTCTATCCTATCCTATGCTCTATCCTATCCTATCGTCTATCCTATCCTCTATCCTATCCTATCCTCTATCCTATCCTATCCTCTATCCTATCCTCTATCCTATCCTCTATCCTATCCTCTATCCTATCCTATCCTCTATCCTATCCAATCCTCTATCCTATCCTATCCTCTATCCTATCATATCCTCTATCCTATAATATCCTCTATCCTATCCTATCCTCTATCCTATCCTATCCTCTATACTATCCTATCCTCTATCCTATCCTATCCTCTATCCTATCCTATCCTCTATCCTCTATCCTATCCTATCCTCTATCATATCCTATCCTCTATCCTATCCTATCCTCTATCCTATCCGATCTTCTATCCTATCCTATCCTCTATCCTATCAAATCCCCTATCCTATCCTCTATCCTAACCTATCCTGTATCCTATCCAATCCTCTATCCTATCCTATCATCTATCCTCTATCCCATCCAATCCTCTATCCTATCCTATCCACTATCCTATCATATCCTCTATCCTATAATATCCTCTATCCTATCATATCCTCTATCCAATCCTCTATCGTATCCTATCCTCTATCCTATCCTATCCTCTATCCTATCCTATCTTCTATCCTATCCTATACTCTATCCTATCAAATCCCCTACCATATCCTCTGTCCTATCCTATCCTCTATCCTGCAATATCATCTATCCGTTCCTACCCTCTATCCTAACCTATTCTCTATCCTATCCTCTATCCTACCCTATCATCTATCCTATCAAATCCCCTATCCTATCCTCTATCCTGTCGTATCCTCTATCCTATCCTATCTTCTATCCTATCCTATCCTCTATCCTATCAAATCTACTATCCTATCCTCTATCCTATCCTATCCTCTATCCTATCCTATCCTCTATCCTATCCTATCCTCTATCCTATCCTATCGTCTATCCTATCCTATCCTCTATCCTATCCTATCCTCTATCCTATCCTATCCTCTATCCTATCCTATCGTCTATCCTATCGTCTATCCTATCCTCTATCCTATCCACTATCATACCCTATCATCTATCCTATCAAATCCCCTATCCTATCCTCTATCCTATCGTATCCTCTACCCTATCCTATGTTCTATCCTATCCTATCCTCTATCCTATCAAATCCCCTATCCTATCCTGTATCCTATCCTATCCTCTATCCTATCCTATCCTCTATCCTATCCTATCGTCTATACTATCCTATCCTATGCTCTATCCTATCCTATCCTCTATCCTATCCTATCCTCTATCGTATCCTATCCTCTATCCTATCCTATCCTCTATCCTATCCCATCCTCTATCCTATCCTATCCTCTATCCTATCCTATCCTCTATCCTATCCTATCCTCTATCCTATCCTATCCTCTATCCTATCCTATCCTCTATCCTATCCTCTATCCTATCCTCTATCCTATCCTCTATCCTATCCTATCCTCTATCCTATCCAATCCTCTATCCTATTCTATCCTCTATCCTATCATATCCTCTATCCTATAATATCCTCTATCCTATCCTATCCTCTATCCTATCCTATCCTCTATACTATCCTATCCTCTATCCTATCCTATCCTCTATCCTATCCTATCCTCTATCCTATCCTATCCTCTATCCTATCCTATCCTCTATCCTATCCTATCCTCTATCCTATCCTATCTTCTATCCTGTCCTATCGTCTATCCTATCAAATCCCCTATCCTATCCTCTATCCTAACCTATCCTGTATCCTATCCAATCCTCTATCCTATCCTATCATCTATCCTCTATCCTATCCAATCCTGTATCCTATCCTATCCACTATCCTATCATATCCTCTATCCTATAATATCCTCTATCCTATCATATCCTCTATACTATCCTCTATCCTATCCTATCCTCTATCCTATCCTATCTTCTATCCTATCCTATCCTCTATCCTATCAAATCCCCTACCCTATCCTCTGTCCTATCCTATTCTCTATCCTACCCTATCCTCTATCCTATCCTATCCTCTATACTATCCTATCCTCTATCCTATCCTATCCTCTATCCTATCCTATGCTCTATCCTATCCTATCGTCTATCCTATCCTCTATCCTATCCTATCCTCTATCCTATCCTACCCTCTATCCTATCCTATCCTCTATCCTATCCTATCCTCTATCCTATCCTATCCTCTATCCTATCATATCCTCTATCCTATCCTATCCTCTATCCTATCCTATCTTCTATCCTATCCTATCCTCTATCCTATCAAATCCCCTACCCTATCCTCTGTCCTATCCTATTCTCTATCCTACCCTATCCTCTATCCTATCCAATCCTGTATCCTATCCTATCCACTATCCTATCATATCCTCTATCCTATAATATCCTCTATCCTATCATATCATCTATACTATCCCCTATCCTATCCTATCCTCTATCCTATCCTATCTTCTATCCTATCCTATCCTCTATCCTATCAAATCCCCTACCCTATCCTCTGTCCTATCCTATTCTCTATCCTACCCTATCCTCTATCCTATCCTATCCTCTATACTATCCTATCCTCTATCCTATCCTATCCTCTATCCTATCCTATGCTCTATCCTATCCTATCGTCTATCCTATCCTCTATCCTATCCTATCCTCTATCCTATCCTACCCTCTATCCTATCCTATCCTCTATCCTATCCTATCCTCTATCCTATCATATCCTCTATCCTATCCTATCCTCTATCCTATCCTATCCTCTATCCTATCCTCTATCCTATCCTATCCTCTATCCTATCCTATCTTCTATCCTATCCTATCCTCTATCCTATCAAATCCCCTACCCTATCCTCTGTCCTATCCTATTCTCTATCCTACCCTATCCTCTATCCTATCCTATCCTCTATACTATCCTATCCTCTATCCTATCCTATCCTCTATCCTATCCTATGCTCTATCCTATCCTATCGTCTATCCTATCCTCTATCCTATCCTATCCTCTATCCTATCCTACCCTCTATCCTATCCTATCCTCTATCCTATCCTATCCTCTATCCTATCATATCCTCTATCCTATCCTATCCTCTATCCTATCCTATCCTCTATCCTATCCAATCCTCTATCCTATCCTATCCTCTATCCTATCATATCCTCTATCCTATAATATCCTCTATCCTATCATATCCTCTATCCTATAATATCCTCTATCCTATCATATCCTCTATCCAATCCTCTATCGTATCCTATCCTCTATCCTATCCTATCCTCTATCCTATCCTATCTTCTATCCTATCCTATCCTCTATCCTATCAAATCCCCTACCCTATCCTCTGTCCTATCCTATCCTCTATCCTACCCTATCCTCTATCCTATCCTATCCTCTATCCTATCCTATCCTCTATACTATCCTCTATCATATCCTATCCTCTATTCTATCAAATCCCCTATGCTATCGTCTATCCTATCCTACCCACTATAATATCGTATACTCTATCATATCCTATCCTCTATCCTGCAATATCATCTATCCGTTCCTACTCTCTATCCTAACCTATTCTCTATCCTATCCTCTATCCTACCCTATCATCTATCCTATCAAATCCCCTATCCTATCCTCTATCCTGTCGTATCCTCTATCCTATCCTATCTTCTATCCTATCCTATCCTCTATCCTATCAAATCCCCTATCCTATCCTCTATCCTATCCTATCCTCTATCCTATCCTATCCTCTATCCTATCCTATCCTCTATCCTATCCTATCCTCTATCCTATCCTATCCTCTATCCTATCCTATCCTCTATCCTATCCTATCCTCTATCCTATCCTATCCTCTATCCTATCAAATCCCCTATCCTATCCTCTATCCTGTCGTATCCTCTATCCTATCCTATCTTCTATCCTATCCTATCCTCTATCCTATCAAATCCCCTATCCTATCCTCTATCCTATCCTATCCTCTATCCTATCCTATCCTCTATCCTATCCTATCCTCTATCCTATCCTATCCTCTATCCTATCCTATCCTCTATCCTATCCTATCCTCTATCCTATCCTATCCTCTATCCTATCCTATCCTCTATCCTATCCTATCCTCTATCCTATCCTATCCTCTATCCTATCCTATCCTCTATCCTATCCTATCCTCTATCCTATCCTATCCTCTATCCTATCCTATCCTCTATCCTATCCTATCCTCTATCCTATCCTATCCTCTATCCTATCCTATCCTCTATCCTATCCTATCCTCTATCCTATCCTATCCTCTATCCTATCCTATCCTCTATCCTATCCTCTATCCTATCCTATCCTCTATCCTATCCTATCCTCTATCCTATCCTATCCTCTATCCTATCCTATCGTCTATCGTATCCTATCCTCTATCCTATCCAATACCCTATCCTATCCTCTATCCTGTCCTATCCTCTAACTTATCCTATCCCCAATCCTATCCTATCCTCTATGCTATCCTATGCTCTATCCTATCCTATCCTATCCACTATCGTATCCTATCCTCAATGCTATCCTATCCTCTATCCTATCCTATCCTTTATACTATCCAATCCTCTATCGTATCCTCTATCCTATCCTAACCTCTATCCTATTCTATCCTCTACAATATCGTATCCACTGTCATATCCTATCCCGTTTCCTATAATATCATCTACCCTATCCTATTCTCTATCCTATCCTATCCTCTATCCTGTCCTATCCTCTAACTTCTCCTATCCCCAATCCTATCCTATCCTCTATGCTATCCTATGCTCTATCCTATCCTATCCTCTATCATATCCTATCCTCTATCCTATAATATCATCTATCCTATCCTATTCTCTATCCTATCCTATCCTATCCACTATCGTATCCTATCCTCAATGCTATCCTATCCTCTATCCTATCCTATCCTTTATACTATCCAATCGTCTATCGTATCCTCTATCCTATCCTAACCTCTATCCTACACTATCCTCTACAATATCGTATCCACTGTCATATCCGATCCTCTTTCCTATAATATCATCTATCCTATCCTATCCTCTATCCTATCCAATCCCCTATCCTATCCTCTATCCTATTATATCCTCAAATCCTATCGTATCCTCTATCCTATTCTATCCTCTATACTATCATATCCTCTATCCTATAATATAATCTATCCTATCCTATCCTCTATAATTTCGTATCCTCTATCATATTCTATCCTCTATCCTATAATATCCTCTATCCCTTCCAATCCCCTATCCTACCCTCTATCCTATCCAATCCTCTATTATATCCAATCACCTATGATATCCTCTATCCTGTCCTATCCTCTATCCTATCCTATCGACTATAATATCGTATCCTGTATTCAATAATATCATCTACCCTATCCTATTCCCTATCCTATCCTATCCTCTATCCTATCCTATCCTCTATACTATCCTATGCTCTATCCTATCCTATCCTCTATCCTATCCTATCCTCTATCCTATCCTATCCTCTATCCTATCCTATCCTCTATCCTATCCTATCCTCTATCCTATCCTATCTTCTATCCTATCCTATCCTCTATCCTATCCTATCCTCTATCCTATCCTATCCTCTATCCTATCCTATCCTCTATCCTATCCTATCCTCTATCCTATCCTATCCTCTATCCTATCCTATCTTCTATCCTATCCTATCCTCTATCCTATCCTATCCTCTATCCTATCCTATCCTCTATCCTATCCTATCCTCTATCCTATCCTATCTTCTATCCTATCCTATCCTCTATCCTATCAAATCCCCTATCCTATCCTCTATCCTAACCTATCCTGTATCCTATCCTATCTTCTATCCTATCCTATCCCCTATCCTATCAAATCCCCTATCCTATCCTCTATCCTATCCTATCCTGTATCCTATCCAATCCTCTATCCTATCCTATCATCTATCCTCTATCCTATCCAATCCTCTATCCTATCCTATCCACTATCCTATCATATCCTCTATCCTATAATATCCTCTATCCTGTCATATCCTCTATCCAATCCTCTATCGTATCCTATCCTCTATCCTATCCTATCCTCTATCCTATCCTATCTTCTATCCTATCTTATCCTCTATCCTATCTAATCTCCTACCCTATCCTCTGTCCTATCCTATCCTCTATCCTACCCTATCCTCTATCCTATCCTATCCTCTATCCTATCCTATCCTCTATACTATCCTCTATCCTATCCTATCCTCTATTCTATCAAATCCCCTATCCTATCATCTATCCTATCCTACCCACTATAATATCGTATACTCTATCATATCCTATCCTCTATCCTGCAATATCATCTATCCGTTCCTACTCTCTATCCTAACCTATTCTCTATCCTATCCTCTATCCTATCCTATCCTCTATCCTATCCTATCCTCTATCCTATCCTATCCTCTATCCTATCCTATCCTCTATACTATCCTCTATCCTATCCTATCCTCTATCCTATCAAATCCCCTATCCTATCCTCTATCCTATCCTATCCTCTATCCTATCCTATCTTCTATCCTATCCTATCCCCTATCCTATCAAATCCCCTATCCTATCCTCTATCCTATCCTATCCTGTATCCTATCCAATCCTCTATCCTATCCTATCATCTATCCTCTATCCTATCCAATCCTCTATCCTATCCTATCCACTATCCTATCATATCCTCTATCCTATAATATCCTCAATCCTATCATATCCTCTATCCAATCCTCTATCGTATCCTATCCTCTATCCTATCCTATCCTCTATCCTATCCTATCTTCTATCCTATCCTATCCTCTATCCTATCAAATCTCCTACCCTATCCTCTGTCCTATCCTATCCTCTATCCTACCCTATCCTCTATCCTATCCTATCCTCTATCCTATCCTTTCCTCTATACTATCCTCTATCCTATCCTATCCTCTATTCTATCAAATCCCCTATCCTATCATCTATCCTATCCTACCCACTATAATATCGTATACTCTATCATATCCTATCCTCTATCCTGCAATATCATCTATCCGTTCCTACTCTCTATCCTAACCTATTCTCTATCCTATCCTCTATCCTATCCTCTATCCTACCCTATCATCTATCCTATCAAATCCCCTATCCTATCCTCTATCCTATCCTATCCTCTATCCTATCCTATCTTCTATCCTATCCTATCCTCTATCCTATCAAATCCCCTATCCTATCCTCTATCCTATCCTATCCTCTATCCTATCCTATCCTCTATCCTATCCTATCCTCTATCCTATCCTATCGTCTATCCTATCCTCTATCCTATCCTATCCTCTATCCTATCCTGTCCTCTATCCTATCCTATCCTCTATCCTATCCTATCCTCTATCCTATCCTATCCTCTATCCTATCCTATCTTCTATCCTATCCTATCCTCTATCCTATCAAATCCCCTATCCTATCCTCTATCCCAACCTATCCTGTATCCTATCCAATCCTCTATCCTATCCTATCATCTATCCTCTATCCTATCCAATCCTCTATCCTATCCTATCCACTATCCTATCATATCCTCTATCCTATAATATCCTCTATCCTATCATATCCTCTATCCAATCCTCTATCCTATCCTATCCTCTATCCTATCCTATCCTCAATCCTATCCTATCTTCTATCCTATCCTATCCTCTATCCTATCCTATCGTGTATACTATCCTATCCTCTATCCTATCCTATCCTCTATCCTATCCTATGCTCTATAATATCCTATCGTCTATCCTATCCTCTATCCTATCCTATCCTCTATCCTATCATATCCTCTATCCTATCCTATCCTCTATCCTATCCTATCGTCTATACTATCCTATCCTCTATCCTATCCTATCCTCTATCCTATCCTATCCTCTATCCTATCCTATGCTCTATAATATCCTATCGTCTATCCTATCCTCTATCCTATCCTATCATCTATCCTCTATCCTATCCAATCCTCTATCCTATCCTATCCACTATCCTATCATATCCTCTATCCTATAATATCCTCTATCCTATCATATCCTCTATCCAATCCTCTATCGTATCCTATCCTCTATCCTATCCTATCCTCTATCCTATCCTATCTTCTATCCTATCCTATCCTCTATCCTATCAAATCCCCTACCCTATCCTCTATCCTATACTATCTTCTATCCTATCCTATCCTCTATCCTATCAAATCCCCTATCCTATCCTCTATCCTATCCTATCCTCTATCCTATCAAATCCCCTATCCTATCCTCTATCCTATCCTATCCTGTATCCTATCCAATCCTCTATCCTAAATTTCATCTATCCTCTATCCTATCCAATCCTCTATCCTATCCTATCCACTATCCTATCATATCCTCTATCCTATAATATCCTCTATCCTATCATATCCTCTATCCAATCCTCTATCGTATCCTATCCTCTATCCTATCAAATCCCCTACCCTATCCTCTGTCCTATCCTATCCTCTATCCTACCCTATCCTCTATCCTATCCTATCCTCTATCCTATCCTATCCTCTATACTATCCTCTATCCTATCCTATCCTCTATTCTATCAAATCCCCTATCCTATCGTCTATCCTATCCTACCCACTATAATATCGTATACTCTATCATATCCTATCCTCTATCCTGCAATATCATCTATCCGTTCCTACTCTCTATCCTAACCTATTCTCTATCCTATCATCTATCCTATCCTCTATCCTACCCTATCATCTATCCTATCAAATCCCCTATCCTATCCTCTATCCTGTCGTATCCTCTATCCTATCCTATCTTCTATCCTATCCTATCCTCTATCCTATCAAATCCCCTATCCTATCCTCTATCCTATCCTATCCTCTATCCTATCCTATCCTCTATCCTATCCTATCCTCTATCCTATCCTATCCTCTATCCTATCCTATCCACTATCCTATCATATCCTCTATCCTATAATATCCTCTATCCTATCATATCCTCTATCCAATCCTCTATCGTATCCTATCCTCTATCCTATCCTATCCTCTATCCTATCCTATCTTCTATCCTATCCTATCCTCTATCCTATCAAATCCCCTACCGTATCCTCTATCCTATCCTATCTTCTATCCTATCCTATCCTCTATCCTATCAAATCCCCTATCCTATCCTCTATCCTATCCTATCCTCTATCCTATCCTATCCTCTATCCTATCCTATCCTCTATCCTATCCTATCCTCTATCCTATCCTATCCTCTATATTATCCTATCCTCTATCCTATCCTATCCTCTATCCTATCCTATCGTCTATCCTATCCTATCCCCTATCCTATCCTCTATCCTATCCTATCCTCTATCCTATCCTATCCTCTATCCTATCCTATCCTCTATCCTACCCTATCATCTATCCTATCAAATCCCCTATCCTATCCTCTATCCTGTCGTATCCTCTATCCTATCCTATCTTCTATCCTATCCTATCCTCTATCCTATCAAATCCCCTATCCTATCCTCTATCCTATCCTATCCTCTATCCTATCCTATCCTCTATCCTATCCTATCCTCTATCCTATCCTATCCTCTATCCTATCCTATCCTCTATCCTATCCTATCCTCTATATTATCCTATCCTCTATCCTATCCTATCCTCTATCCTATCCTATCGTCTATCCTATCCTATCCCCTATCCTATCCTCTATCCTATCCTATCCTCTATCGTATCCTATCCTCTATCCTATCCTATCCTCTATCCTATCCTATCCTCTATATTATTCTATCCTCTATCCTATCCTATCCTCTATCCTATCCTATCCTCTATCCTATCCTATCATCTATCCTATCCTATCGTCTATCCTATCCACTATCATACCCTATCATCTATCCTATCAAATCCCCTATCATATCCTCTATCCTATCGTATCCTCTACCCTATCCTATCTTCTATCCTATCCTATCCTCTATCCTATCAAATCCCCTATCCTATCCTCTATCCTATCCTATCCTCTATCCTATCCTATCCTCTATCCTATCTTATCCTCTATCCTCTATCCTATCCTATCCTCTATCCTATCCTATCGTCTATACTATCCTATCCTCTATCCTATCCTATCCTCTATCCTATCCTATGCTCTATAATATCCTATCGTCTATCCTATCCTCTATCCTATCCTATCCTCTATCCTATCCTATCCTCTATCCTATCCTATCCTCTATCCTATCCTATCCTCTATCCTATCCTATCCTCTATCCTATCCTATCCTCTATCCTATCCTATCCTCTATCCTATCCTATCGTCTATACTATCCTATCCTCTATCCTATCCTATCCTCTATCCTATCCTATGCTCTATAATATCCTATCGTCTATCCTATCCTCTATCCTATCAAATCCCCTATCCTATCCTCTATCCTATCCTATCCTCTATCCTATCCTATCCTCTATCCTATCCTATCCTCTATCCTATCCTATCCTCTATCCTATCCTATCGTCTATCCTATCCTCTATCCTATCCTATCCTCTATCTTATCCTATCCTCTATCCTATCCTATCCTCTATCCTATCCTATCCTCTATCCTATCCTATCTTCTATCCTATCCTATCCTCTATCCTATCAAATCCCCTATCCTATCCTCTATCCTAACCTATCCTGTATCCTATCCAATCCTCTATCCTATCCTATCATCTATCCTCTATCCTATCCAATCCTCTATCCTATCCTATCCACTATCCTATCATATCCTCTATCCTATAATATCCTCTATCCTATCATATCCTCTATCCTATCCTATCCTCTATCCTATCCTATCCTCTATCCTATCCTATCCTCTATCCTATCCTATCTTCTATCCTATCCTATCCTCTATCCTATCAAATCCTCTATCCTATCCTCTATCCTATCCTATCCTGTATCCTATCCAATCCTCTATCCTATCCTATCATCTATCCTCTATCCTATCCAATCCTCTATCCTATCCTATCCACTATCCTATCATATCCTCTATCCTATAATATCCTCTATCCTATCATATCCTCTATCCAATCCTCTATCGTATCCTATCCTCTATCCTATCCTATCCTCTATCCTATTCTATCTTCTATCCTATCCTATCCTCTATCCTATCAAATCCCCTACCCTATCCTCTGTCCTATCCTATCCTCTATCCTACCCTATCCTCTATCCTATCCTATCCTCTATCCTATCCTATCCTCTATACTATCCTCTATCCTATCCTATCCTCTATTCTATCAAATCCCCTATCCTATCGTCTATCCTATCCTACCCACTATAATATCGTATACTCTATCATATCCTATCCTCTATCCTGCAATATCATCTATCCGTTATTACTCTCTATCCTAACCTATTCTCTATCCTATCCTCTATCCTATCCTCTATCCTACCCTATCATCTATCCTATCAAATCCCCTATCCTATCCTCTATCCTGTCGTATCCTCTATCCTATCCTATCTTCTATCCTATCCTATCCTCTATCCTATCAAATCCCCTATCCTATCCTCTATCCTATCCTATCGTCTATCCTATCCTATCCCCTATCCTATCCTCTTTCCTATCCTATCCTCTATCCTATCCTATCCTCTATCCTATCCTATCCTCTATCCTACCCTATCATCTATCCTATCAAATCCCCTATCCTATCCTCTATCCTGTCGTATCCTCTATCCTATCCTATCTTCTATCCTATCCTATCCTCTATCCTATCAAATCCCCTATCCTATCCTCTATCCTATCCTATCCTCTATCCTATCCGATCCTCGATCCTATCCTATCCTCTATCCTATCCTATCCTCTATCCTATCCTATCCTCTATCCTATCCTATCCTCTATATTATCCAATCCTCTATCCTATCCTATCCTCTATCCTATCCTATCCTCTATCCTATCCTATCCTCTATCCTATCCTATCGTCTATCCTATCGTCTATCCTATCCTCTATCCTATCCACTATCATACCCTATCATCTATCCTATCAAATCCCCTATCATATCCTCTATCCTATCGTATCCTCTACCCTATCCTATCTTCTATCCTATCCTATCCTCTATCCTATCAAATCCCCTATCCTATCCTCTATCCTATCAAATCCCCTATCCTATCCTCTATCCTATCCTATCCTCTATCCTATCCTATCCTCTATCCTATCCTATCCTCTATCCTATCCTATCCTCTATCCTATCCTATCCTCTATCCTATCCTATCCTCTATCCTATCCTATCCTCTATCCTATCTTATCCTCTATCCTCTATCCTATCCTATTCTCTATCCTATCCTATCGTCTATACTATCCTGTCCTCTATCCTATCCTATCCTCTATCCTATCCTATGCTCTATAATATCCTATCGTCTATCCTATCCTCTATCCTATCCTATCCTCTATCCTATCCTATCCTCTATCCTATCCTATCCTCTATCCTATCCTATCCTCTATCCTATCCTATCATCTATCCTATCCTATCGTCTATACTATCCTATCAACTATCCTATCCTATCCTCTATCCTATCCTATGCTCTATAATATCCTATCGTCTATCCTATCCTCTATCCCATCCTATCCTCTATCCTATCCTATCCTCTATCCTATCCTATCGTCTATCCTATCCTCTATCCTATCCTATCCTCTATCCTATCAAATCCCCTATCCTATCCTCTATCCTATCCTATCCTCTATCCTATCCTATCCTCTATCCTATCCTATCCTCTATCCTATCCTATCCTCTATCCTATCCTATCCTCTATCCTATCCTATCCTCTATCCTATCCTATCCTCTATCCTATCTTATCCTCTATCCTCTATCCTATCCTATCCTCTATCCTATCCTATCGTCTATACTATCCTATCCTCTATCCTATCCTATCCTCTATCCTATCCTATGCTCTATAATATCCTATCGTCTATCCTATCCTCTATCCTATCCTATCCTCTATCCTATCCTATCCTCTATCCTATCCTATCCTCTATCCTATCCTATCCTCTATCCTATCCTATCATCTATCCTATCCTATCGTCTATACTATCCTATCCTCTATCCTATCCTATCCTCTATCCTATCCTATGCTCTATAATATCCTATCGTCTATCCTATCCTCTATCCTATCCTATCCTCTATCCTATCCTATCCTCTATCCTATCCTATCGTCTATCCTATCCTCTATCCTATCCTATCCTCTATCCTATCCTATCGTCTATCCTATCCTATGCTCTATAATATCCTATCGTCTATCCTATCCTCTATCCTATCAAATCCCCTATCCTATCCTCTATCCTATCCTATCCTCTATCCTATCCTATCCTCTATCCTATCCTATCCTCTATCCTATCCTATCCTCTATCCTATCCTATCCTCTATCCTATCCTATCCTCTATCCTATCCTATCCTCTATCCTATCCTATCCTCTATCCTATCCTATCGTCTATCCTATCCTCTATCCTATCCTATCCTCTATCCTATCCTGTCCTCTATCCTATCCTATCCTCTATCTTATCCTATCCTCTATCCTATCCTATCCTCTATCCTATCCTATCCTCTATCCTATCCTATCCTCTATCCTATCCTATCTTCTATCCTATCCTATCCTCTATCCTATCAAATCCCCTATCCTATCCTCTATCCTAACCTATCCTGTATCCTATCCAATCCTCTATCCTATCCTATCATCTATCCTCTATCCTATCCAATCCTCTATCCTATCCTATCCACTATCCTATCATATCCTCTATCCTATAATATCCTCTATCCTATCATATCCTCTATCCTATCCTATCCTCTATCCTATCCTATCCTCTATCCTATCCTATCGTCTATCCTATCCTATGCTCTATAATATCCTATCGTCTATCCTATCCTCTATCCTATCAAATCCCCTATCCTATCCTCTATCCTATCCTATCCTCTATCCTATCCTATCCTCTATCCTATCCTATCCTCTATCCTATCCTATCCTCTATCCTATCCTATCCTCTATCCTATCCTATCCTCTATCCTATCCTATCGTCTATCCTATCCTCTATCCTATCCTATCCTCTATCCTATCCTGTCCTCTATCCTATCCTATCCTCTATCTTATCCTATCCTCTATCCTATCCTATCCTCTATCCTATCCTATCCTCTATCCTATCCTATCTTCTATCCTATCCTATCCTCTATCCTATCAAATCCCCTATCCTATCCTCTATCCTAACCTATCCTGTATCCTATCCAATCCTCTATCCTATCCTATCATCTATCCTCTATCCTATCCAATCCTCTATCCTATCCTATCCACTATCCTATCATATCCTCTATCCTATAATATCCTCTATCCTATCATATCCTCTATCCTATCCTATCCTCTATCCTATCCTATCCTCTATCCTATCCTATCCTCTATCCTATCCTATCTTCTATCCTATCCTATCCTCTATCCTATCAAATCCTCTATCCTATCCTCTATCCTATCCTATCCTGTATCCTATCCAATCCTCTATCCTATCCTATCATCTATCCTCCATCCTATCCAATCCTCTATCCTATCCTATCCACTATCCTATCATATCCTCTATCCTATAATATCCTCTATCCTATCATATCCTCTATCCAATCCTCTATCGTATCCTATCCTCTATCCTATCCTATCCTCTATCCTATCAAATCCCCTACCCTATCCTCTGTCCTATCCTATCCTCTATCCTACCCTATCCTCTATCCTATCCTATCCTCTATCCTATCCTATCCTCTATACTATCCTCTATCCTATCCTATCCTCTATTCTATCAAATCCCCTATCCTATCGTCTATCCTATCCTACCCACTATAATATCGTATACTCTATCATATCCTATCCTCTATCCTGCAATATCATCTATCCGTTATTACTCTCTATCCTAACCTATTCTCTATCCTATCCTCTATCCTATCCTCTATCCTACCCTATCATCTATCCTATCAAATCCCCTATCCTATCCTCTATCCTGTCGTATCCTCTATCCTATCCTATCTTCTATCCTATCCTATCCTCTATCCTATCAAATCCCCTATCCTATCCTCTATCCTATCCTATCGTCTATCCTATCCTATCCCCTATCCTATCCTCTTTCCTATCCTATCCTCTATCCTATCCTATCCTCTATCCTATCCTATCCTCTATCCTACCCTATCATCTATCCTATCAAATCCCCTATCCTATCCTCTATCCTGTCGTATCCTCTATCCTATCCTATCTTCTATCCTATCCTATCCTCTATCCTATCAAATCCCCTATCCTATCCTCTATCCTATCCTATCCTCTATCCTATCCGATCCTCGATCCTATCCTATCCTCTATCCTATCCTATCCTCTATCCTATCCTATCCTCTATCCTATCCTATCCTCTATATTATCCAATCCTCTATCCTATCCTATCCTCTATCCTATCCTATCCTCTATCCTATCCTATCCTCTATCCTATCCTATCCTCTATCCTATCCTATCGTCTATCCTATCGTCTATCCTATCCTCTATCCTATCCACTATCATACCCTATCATCTATCCTATCAAATCCCCTATCATATCCTCTATCCTATCGTATCCTCTACCCTATCCTATCTTCTATCCTATCCTATCCTCTATCCTATCAAATCCCCTATCCTATCCTCTATCCTATCCTATCCTCTATCCTATCCTATCCTCTATCCTATCCTATCCTCTATCCTATCCTATCCTCTATCCTATCCTATCCTCTATCCTATCCTATCCTCTATATTATCCTATCCTCTATCCTATCCTATCCTCTATCCTATCCTATCGTCTATCCTATCCTATCCCCTATCCTATCCTCTATCCTATCCTATCCTCTATCGTATCCTATCCTCTATCCTATCCTATCCTCTATCCTATCCTATCCTCTATATTATTCTATCCTCTATCCTATCCTATCCTCTATCCTATCCTATCCTCTATCCTATCCTATCATCTATCCTATCCTATCGTCTATCCTATCCACTATCATACCCTATCATCTATCCTATCAAATCCCCTATCATATCCTCTATCCTATCGTATCCTCTACCCTATCCTATCTTCTATCCTATCCTATCCTCTATCCTATCAAATCCCCTATCCTATCCTCTATCCTATCCTATCCTCTATCCTATCCTATCCTCTATCCTATCTTATCCTCTATCCTCTATCCTATCCTATCCTCTAACCTATCCTATCGTCTATACTATCCTATCCTCTATCCTATCCTATCCTCTATCCTATCCTATGCTCTATAATATCCTATCGTCTATCCTATCCTCTATCCTATCCTATCCTCTATCCTATCCTATCCTCTATCCTATCCTATCCTCTATCCTATCCTATCCTCTATCCTATCCTATCCTCTATCCTATCCTATCCTCTATCCTATCCTATCCTCTATCCTATCCTATCGTCTATACTATCCTATCCTCTATCCTATCCTATCCTCTATCCTATCCTATGCTCTATAATATCCTATCGTCTATCCTATCCTCTATCCTATCAAATCCCCTATCCTATCCTCTATCCTATCCTATCCTCTATCCTATCCTATCCTCTATCCTATCCTATCCTCTATCCTATCCTATCCTCTATCCTATCCTATCCTCTATCCTATCCTATCGTCTATCCTATCCTCTATCCTATCCTATCCTCTATCTTATCCTATCCTCTATCCTATCCTATCCTCTATCCTATCCTATCCTCTATCCTATCCTATCTTCTATCCTATCCTATCCTCTATCCTATCAAATCCCCTATCCTATCCTCTATCCTAACCTATCCTGTATCCTATCCAATCCTCTATCCTATCCTATCATCTATCCTCTATCCTATCCAATCCTCTATCCTATCCTATCCACTATCCTATCATATCCTCTATCCTATAATATCCTCTATCCTATCATATCCTCTATCCTATCCTATCCTCTATCCTATCCTATCCTCTATCCTATCCTATCCTCTATCCTATCCTATCTTCTATCCTATCCTATCCTCTATCCTATCAAATCCTCTATCCTATCCTCTATCCTATCCTATCCTGTATCCTATCCAATCCTCTATCCTATCCTATCATCTATCCTCTATCCTATCCAATCCTCTATCCTATCCTATCCACTATCCTATCATATCCTCTATCCTATAATATCCTCTATCCTATCATATCCTCTATCCAATCCTCTATCGTATCCTATCCTCTATCCTATCCTATCCTCTATCCTATTCTATCTTCTATCCTATCCTATCCTCTATCCTATCAAATCCCCTACCCTATCCTCTGTCCTATCCTATCCTCTATCCTACCCTATCCTCTATCCTATCCTATCCTCTATCCTATCCTATCCTCTATACTATCCTCTATCCTATCCTATCCTCTATTCTATCAAATCCCCTATCCTATCGTCTATCCTATCCTACCCACTATAATATCGTATACTCTATCATATCCTATCCTCTATCCTGCAATATCATCTATCCGTTATTACTCTCTATCCTAACCTATTCTCTATCCTATCCTCTATCCTATCCTCTATCCTACCCTATCATCTATCCTATCAAATCCCCTATCCTATCCTCTATCCTGTCGTATCCTCTATCCTATCCTATCTTCTATCCTATCCTATCCTCTATCCTATCAAATCCCCTATCCTATCCTCTATCCTATCCTATCGTCTATCCTATCCTATCCCCTATCCTATCCTCTTTCCTATCCTATCCTCTATCCTATCCTATCCTCTATCCTATCCTATCCTCTATCCTACCCTATCATCTATCCTATCAAATCCCCTATCCTATCCTCTATCCTGTCGTATCCTCTATCCTATCCTATCTTCTATCCTATCCTATCCTCTATCCTATCAAATCCCCTATCCTATCCTCTATCCTATCCTATCCTCTATCCTATCCGATCCTCGATCCTATCCTATCCTCTATCCTATCCTATCCTCTATCCTATCCTATCCTCTATCCTATCCTATCCTCTATATTATCCAATCCTCTATCCTATCCTATCCTCTATCCTATCCTATCCTCTATCCTATCCTATCCTCTATCCTATCCTATCGTCTATCCTATCGTCTATCCTATCCTCTATCCTATCCACTATCATACCCTATCATCTATCCTATCAAATCCCCTATCATATCCTCTATCCTATCGTATCCTCTACCCTATCCTATCTTCTATCCTATCCTATCCTCTATCCTATCAAATCCCCTATCCTATCCTCTATCCTATCAAATCCCCTATCCTATCCTCTATCCTATCCTATCCTCTATCCTATCCTATCCTCTATCCTATCCTATCCTCTATCCTATCCTATCCTCTATCCTATCCTATCCTCTATCCTATCCTATCCTCTATCCTATCCTATCCTCTATCCTATCTTATCCTCTATCCTCTATCCTATCCTATTCTCTATCCTATCCTATCGTCTATACTATCCTGTCCTCTATCCTATCCTATCCTCTATCCTATCCTATGCTCTATAATATCCTATCGTCTATCCTATCCTCTATCCTATCCTATCCTCTATCCTATCCTATCCTCTATCCTATCCTATCCTCTATCCTATCCTATCCTCTATCCTATCCTATCATCTATCCTATCCTATCGTCTATACTATCCTATCAACTATCCTATCCTATCCTCTATCCTATCCTATGCTCTATAATATCCTATCGTCTATCCTATCCTCTATCCCATCCTATCCTCTATCCTATCCTATCCTCTATCCTATCCTATCGTCTATCCTATCCTCTATCCTATCCTATCCTCTATCCTATCAAATCCCCTATCCTATCCTCTATCCTATCCTATCCTCTATCCTATCCTATCCTCTATCCTATCCTATCCTCTATCCTATCCTATCCTCTATCCTATCCTATCCTCTATCCTATCCTATCCTCTATCCTATCCTATCCTCTATCCTATCTTATCCTCTATCCTCTATCCTATCCTATCCTCTATCCTATCCTATCGTCTATACTATCCTATCCTCTATCCTATCCTATCCTCTATCCTATCCTATGCTCTATAATATCCTATCGTCTATCCTATCCTCTATCCTATCCTATCCTCTATCCTATCCTATCCTCTATCCTATCCTATCCTCTATCCTATCCTATCCTCTATCCTATCCTATCATCTATCCTATCCTATCGTCTATACTATCCTATCCTCTATCCTATCCTATCCTCTATCCTATCCTATGCTCTATAATATCCTATCGTCTATCCTATCCTCTATCCTATCCTATCCTCTATCCTATCCTATCCTCTATCCTATCCTATCGTCTATCCTATCCTCTATCCTATCCTATCCTCTATCCTATCCTATCGTCTATCCTATCCTATGCTCTATAATATCCTATCGTCTATCCTATCCTCTATCCTATCAAATCCCCTATCCTATCCTCTATCCTATCCTATCCTCTATCCTATCCTATCCTCTATCCTATCCTATCCTCTATCCTATCCTATCCTCTATCCTATCCTATCCTCTATCCTATCCTATCCTCTATCCTATCCTATCCTCTATCCTATCCTATCCTCTATCCTATCCTATCGTCTATCCTATCCTCTATCCTATCCTATCCTCTATCCTATCCTGTCCTCTATCCTATCCTATCCTCTATCTTATCCTATCCTCTATCCTATCCTATCCTCTATCCTATCCTATCCTCTATCCTATCCTATCTTCTATCCTATCCTATCCTCTATCCTATCAAATCCCCTATCCTATCCTCTATCCTAACCTATCCTGTATCCTATCCAATCCTCTATCCTATCCTATCATCTATCCTCTATCCTATCCAATCCTCTATCCTATCCTATCCACTATCCTATCATATCCTCTATCCTATAATATCCTCTATCCTATCATATCCTCTATCCTATCCTATCCTCTATCCTATCCTATCCTCTATCCTATCCTATCCTCTATCCTATCCTATGCTCTATAATATCCTATCGTCTATCCTATCCTCTATCCTATCCTATCCTCTATCCTATCCTATCCTCTATCCTATCCTATCGTCTATCCTATCCTCTATCCTATCCTATCCTCTATCCTATCCTATCGTCTATCCTATCCTATGCTCTATAATATCCTATCGTCTATCCTATCCTCTATCCTATCAAATCCCCTATCCTATCCTCTATCCTATCCTATCCTCTATCCTATCCTATCCTCTATCCTATCCTATCCTCTATCCTATCCTATCCTCTATCCTATCCTATCCTCTATCCTATCCTATCCTCTATCCTATCCTATCGTCTATCCTATCCTCTATCCTATCCTATCCTCTATCCTATCCTGTCCTCTATCCTATCCTATCCTCTATCTTATCCTATCCTCTATCCTATCCTATCCTCTATCCTATCCTATCCTCTATCCTATCCTATCTTCTATCCTATCCTATCCTCTATCCTATCAAATCCCCTATCCTATCCTCTATCCTAACCTATCCTGTATCCTATCCAATCCTCTATCCTATCCTATCATCTATCCTCTATCCTATCCAATCCTCTATCCTATCCTATCCACTATCCTATCATATCCTCTATCCTATAATATCCTCTATCCTATCATATCCTCTATCCTATCCTATCCTCTATCCTATCCTATCCTCTATCCTATCCTATCCTCTATCCTATCCTATCTTCTATCCTATCCTATCCTCTATCCTATCAAATCCTCTATCCTATCCTCTATCCTATCCTATCCTGTATCCTATCCAATCCTCTATCCTATCCTATCATCTATCCTCCATCCTATCCAATCCTCTATCCTATCCTATCCACTATCCTATCATATCCTCTATCCTATAATATCCTCTATCCTATCATATCCTCTATCCAATCCTCTATCGTATCCTATCCTCTATCCTATCCTATCCTCTATCCTATTCTATCTTCTATCCTATCCTATCCTCTATCCTATCAAATCCCCTACCCTATCCTCTGTCCTATCCTATCCTCTATCCTACCCTATCCTCTATCCTATCCTATCCTCTATCCTATCCTATCCTCTATACTATCCTCTATCCTATCCTATCCTCTATTCTATCAAATCCCCTATCCTATCGTCTATCCTATCCTACCCACTATAATATCGTATACTCTATCATATCCTATCCTCTATCCTGCAATATCATCTATCCGTTATTACTCTCTATCCTAACCTATTCTCTATCCTATCCTCTATCCTATCCTCTATCCTACCCTATCATCTATCCTATCAAATCCCCTATCCTATCCTCTATCCTGTCGTATCCTCTATCCTATCCTATCTTCTATCCTATCCTATCCTCTATCCTATCAAATCCCCTATCCTATCCTCTATCCTATCCTATCGTCTATCCTATCCTATCCCCTATCCTATCCTCTTTCCTATCCTATCCTCTATCCTATCCTATCCTCTATCCTATCCTATCCTCTATCCTACCCTATCATCTATCCTATCAAATCCCCTATCCTATCCTCTATCCTGTCGTATCCTCTATCCTATCCTATCTTCTATCCTATCCTATCCTCTATCCTATCAAATCCCCTATCCTATCCTCTATCCTATCCTATCCTCTATCCTATCCGATCCTCGATCCTATCCTATCCTCTATCCTATCCTATCCTCTATCCTATCCTATCCTCTATCCTATCCTATCCTCTATATTATCCAATCCTCTATCCTATCCTATCCTCTATCCTATCCTATCCTCTATCCTATCCTATCCTCTATCCTATCCTATCCTCTATCCTATCCTATCGTCTATCCTATCGTCTATCCTATCCTCTATCCTATCCACTATCATACCCTATCATCTATCCTATCAAATCCCCTATCATATCCTCTATCCTATCGTATCCTCTACCCTATCCTATCTTCTATCCTATCCTATCCTCTATCCTATCAAATCCCCTATCCTATCCTCTATCCTATCAAATCCCCTATCCTATCCTCTATCCTATCCTATCCTCTATCCTATCCTATCCTCTATCCTATCCTATCCTCTATCCTATCCTATCCTCTATCCTATCCTATCCTCTATCCTATCCTATCCTCTATCCTATCTTATCCTCTATCCTCTATCCTATCCTATCCTCTATCCTATCCTATCGTCTATACTATCCTATCCTCTATCCTATCCTATCCTCTATCCTATCCTATGCTCTATAATATCCTATCGTCTATCCTATCCTCTATCCTATCCTATCCTCTATCCTATCCTATCCTCTATCCTATCCTATCCTCTATCCTATCCTATCCTCTATCCTATCCTATCATCTATCCTATCCTACCGTCTATACTATCCTATCCTCTATCCTATCCTATCCTCTATCCTATCCTATGCTCTATAATATCCTATCGTCTATCCTATCCTCTATCCTATCCTATCCTCTATCCTATCCTATCCTCTATCCTATCCTATCGTCTATCCTATCCTCTATCCTATCCTATCCTCTATCCTATCAAATCCCCTATCCTATCCTCTATCCTATCCTATCCTCTATCCTATCCTATCCTCTATCCTATCCTATCCTCTATCCTATCCTATCCTCTATCCTATCCTATCCTCTATCCTATCCTATCTTCTATCCTATCCTATCCTCTATCCTATCAAATCCCCTATCCTATCCTCTATCCTATCCTATCCTCTATACTATCCTATCTTCTATCCTATCCTATCCTCAATCCTATCAAATCCCCTACCCTATCCTCTGTCCTATCCTATCCTCTATCCTACCCTATCCTCTATCCTATCCTATCCTCTATACTATCCTATGCTCTATCCTATCCTATCGTCTATCCTATCCTCTATCCTATCCTATCCTCTATCCTATCCTACCCTCTATCCTATCCTATCCTCTATATTATCCAATCCTCTATCCTATCCTATCGTCTATCCTATCCTCTATCCTATCCTATCCTATCTTCTATCCTATCCTATCCTCTATCCTGTCAAATCCCCTATCCTATCCTCTATCCTATCCTATCGTCTATCCTATCCTATCCCCTATCCTATCCTCTATCCTATCCTATCCTCTATCCTATCCTATCCTCTATCCTATCCTATCCTCTATCCTACCCTATCATCTATCCTATCAAATCCCCTATCCTATCCTCTATCCTGTCGTATCCTCTATCCTATCCTATCTTCTATCCTATCCTATCCTCTATCCTATCAAATCCCCTATCCTATCCTCTATCCTATCCTATCCTCTATCCTATCCGATCCTCGATCCTATCCTATCCTCTATCCTATCCTATCCTCTATCCTATCCTATCCTCTATCCTATCCTATCCTCTATATTATCCAATCCTCTATCCTATCCTATCCTCTATCCTATCCTATCCTCTATCCTATCCTATCCTCTATCCTATCCTATCGTCTATCCTATCGTCTATCCTATCCTCTATCCTATCCACTATCATACCCTATCATCTATCCTATCAAATCCCCTATCATATCCTCTATCCTATCGTATCCTCTACCCTATCCTATCTTCTATCCTATCCTATCCTCTATCCTATCCTATCCTCTATCCTATCCTATCCTCTATCCTATCCTATCCTCTATCCTATCCTATCCTCTATCCTATCTTATCCTCTATCCTCTATCCTATCCTATCCTCTATCCTATCCTATCGTCTATACTATCCTATCCTCTATCCTATCCTATCCTCTATCCTATCCTATGCTCTATAATATCCTATCGTCTATCCTATCCTCTATCCTATCCTATCCTCTATCCTATCCTATCCTCTATCCTATCCTATCCTCTATCCTATCCTATCCTCTATCCTATCCTATGCTCTATAATATCCTATCGTCTATCCTATCCTCTATCCTATCCTATCCTCTATCCTATCCTATCCTCTATCCTATCCTATCGTCTATCCTATCCTCTATCCTATCCTATCCTCTATCCTATCAAATCCCCTATCCTATCCTCTATCCTATCCTATCCTCTATCCTATCCTATCCTCTATCCTATCCTATCCTCTATCCTATCCTATCCTCTATCCTATCCTATCCTCTATCCTATCCTATCCTCTATCCTATCTTATCCTCTATCCTCTATCCTATCCTATCCTCTATCCTATCCTATCGTCTATACTATCCTATCCTCTATCCTATCCTATCCTCTATCCTATCCTATGCTCTATAATATCCTATCGTCTATCCTATCCTCTATCCTATCCTATCCTCTATCCTATCCTATCCTCTATCCTATCCTATCCTCTATCCTATCCTATCCTCTATCCTATCCTATCATCTATCCTATCCTATCGTCTATACTATCCTATCCTCTATCCTATCCTATCCTCTATCCTATCCTATGCTCTATAATATCCTATCGTCTATCCTATCCTCTATCCTATCCTATCCTCTATCCTATCCTATCCTCTATCCTATCCTATCGTCTATCCTATCCTCTATCCTATCCTATCCTCTATCCTATCCTATCGTCTATCCTATCCTCTATCCTATCCTATCCTCTATCCTATCCTGTCCTCTATCCTATCCTATCCTCTATCTTATCCTATCCTCTATCCTATCCTATCCTCTATCCTATCCTATCCTCTATCCTATCCTATCTTCTATCCTATCCTATCCTCTATCCTATCAAATCCCCTATCCTATCCTCTATCCTAACCTATCCTGTATCCTATCCAATCCTCTATCCTATCCTATCATCTATCCTCTATCCAATCCAATCCTCTATCCTATCCTATCCACTATCCTATCATATCCTCTATCCTATAATATCCTCTATCCTATCATATCCTCTATCCAATCCTCTATCCTATCCTCTCCTCTATCCTATCCTATCCTCAATCCTATCCTATCTTCTATCCTATCCTATCCTCTATCCTATCAAATCCCCTATCCTATCCTCTATCCTATCCTATCCTCTATACTATCCTATCTTCTATCCTATCCTATCCTCAATCCTATCAAATCCCCTACCCTATCCTCTGTCCTATCCTATCCTCTATCCTACCCTATCCTCTATCCTATCCTATCCTCTATACTATCCTATGCTCTATCCTATCCTATCGTCTATCCTATCCTCTATCCTATCCTATCCTCTATCCTATCCTACCCTCTATCCTATCCTATCCTCTATATTATCCAATCCTCTATCCTATCCTATCCTCTATCCTATCCTATCCTCTATCCTATCCTATCTTCTATCCTATCCTATCCTCTATCCTATCAAATCCCCTATCCTATCCTCTATCCTATCCTATCGTCTATCCTATCCTATCCCCTATCCTATCCTCTATCCTATCCTATCCTCTATCCTATCCTATCCTCTATCCTATCCTATCCTCTATCCTACCCTATCATCTATCCTATCAAATCCCCTATCCTATCCTCTATCCTGTCGTATCCTCTATCCTATCCTATCTTCTATCCTATCCTATCCTCTATCCTATCAAATCCCCTATCCTATCCTCTATCCTATCCTATCCTCTATCCTATCCGATCCTCGATCCTATCCTATCCTCTATCCTATCCTATCCTCTATCCTATCCTATCCTCTATCCTATCCTATCCTCTATATTATCCAATCCTCTATCCTATCCTATCCTCTATCCTATCCTATCCTCTATCCTATCCTATCCTCTATCCTATCCTATCGTCTATCCTATCGTCTATCCTATCCTCTATCCTATCCACTATCATACCCTATCATCTATCCTATCAAATCCCCTATCATATCCTCTATCCTATCGTATCCTCTACCCTATCCTATCTTCTATCCTATCCTATCCTCTATCCTATCAAATCCCCTATCCTATCCTCTATCCTATCCTATCCTCTATCCTATCAAATCCCCTATCCTATCCTCTATCCTATCCTATCCTCTATCCTATCCTATCCTCTATCCTATCCTATCCTCTATCCTATCCTATCCTCTATCCTATCCTATCCTCTATCCTATCCTATCCTCTATCCTATCTTATCCTCTATCCTCTATCCTATCCTATCCTCTATCCTATCCTATCGTCTATACTATCCTATCCTCTATCCTATCCTATCCTCTATCCTATCCTATGCTCTATAATATCCTATCGTCTATCCTATCCTCTATCCTATCCTATCCTCTATCCTATCCTATCCTCTATCCTATCCTATCGTCTATCCTATCCTCTATCCTATCCTATCCTCTATCCTATCCTGTCCTCTATCCTATCCTATCCTCTATCTTATCCTATCCTCTATCCTATCCTATCCTCTATCCTATCCTATCCTCTATCCTATCCTATCTTCTATCCTATCCTATCCTCTATCCTATCAAATCCCCTATCCTATCCTCTATCCTAACCTATCCTGTATCCTATCCAATCCTCTATCAAATCCTATCATCTATCCTCTATCCAATCCAATCCTCTATCCTATCCTATCCACTATCCTATCATATCCTCTATCCTATAATATCCTCTATCCTATCATATCCTCTATCCAATCCTCTATCCTATCCTCTCCTCTATCCTATCCTATCCTCAATCCTATCCTATCTTCTATCCTATCCTATCCTCTATCCTATCAAATCCCCTATCCTATCCTCTATCCTATCCTATCCTCTATACTATCCTATCTTCTATCCTATCCTATCCTCTATCCTATCAAATCCCCTACCCTATCCTCTGTCCTATCCTATCCTCTATCCTATCCTATCCTCTATCCTATCCTATCCTCTATCCTATCCTATCTTCTATCCTATCCTATCCTCTATCCTATCAAATCCCCTATCCTATCCTCTATCCAATCCAATCCTCTATCCTATCCTATCCACTATCCTATCATATCCTCTATCCTATAATATCCTCTATCCTATCATATCCTCTATCCAATCCTCTATCCTATCCTCTCCTCTATCCTATCCTATCCTCTATCCTACCCTATCCTCTATCCTATCCTATCCTGTATCCTATCCTATCTTCTATCGTATCCTATCCTCTATCCTATCAAATCCCCTATCCTATCCTCTATCCTAACCTATCCTGTATCCTATCCAATCCTCTATCAAATCCTATCATCTATCCTCTATCCAATCCAATCCTCTATCCTATCCTATCCACTATCCTATCATATCCTCTATCCTATAATATCCTCTATCCTATCATATCCTCTATCCAATCCTCTATCCTATCCTCTCCTCTATCCTATCCTATCCTCAATCCTATCCTATCTTCTATCCTATCCTATCCTCTATCCTATCAAATCCCCTATCCTATCCTCTATCCTATCATATCCTCTATCCTATAATATCCTCTATCCTATCATATCCTCTATCCAATCCTCTATCGTATCCTATCCTCTATCCTATCCTATCCTCTATCCTATCCTATTTTCTATCCTATCCTATCCTCTATCCTATCAAATCCACTATCCTATCCTCTATCCTATCCTATCCTATCCCCTATCCTATCCTCTATCCTATCCTATCCTCTATCCTATCCAATCCTCTATCCTATCCTATCCTCTATCCTACCCTATCATCTATCCTATCAAATCCCCTATCCTATCCTCTATCCTGTCGTATCCTCTATCCTATCCTATCTTCTATCCTATCCTATCCTCTATCCTATCAAATCCCCTATCCTATCCTCTATCCTATCCTATCCTCTATCCTATCCTATCCTCTATCCTATCCTATCCTCTATCCTATCCTATCCTCTATCCTATCCTATCCTCTATCCTATCCTATCCTCTATCCTATCCTATCCTCTATCCTATCCTATCCTCTATCCTATCCTATCCTCTATATTATCCAATCCTCTATCCTATCCTATCCTCTATCCTATCCTATCCCCTATCCTATCCTATCCCCTATCCTATCCTCTATCCTATCCTATCCTCTATCCTATCCTATCCTCTATCCTATCCTATCCTCTATATTATTCTATACTCTATCCTATCCTATCCTCTATCCTATCCTATCCTCTATCCTATCCTATCCTCTATCCTATCGTATCGTCTATCCTATCGTCTATCCTATCCTCTATCCTATCCACTATCATACCCTATCATCTATCCTATCAAATCCCCTATCATATCCTCTATCCTATCGTATCCTCTACCCTATCCTATCCTCTATCCTATCCTATCCTCTATCCTATCCTATCCTCTATCCTATCCTATCCTCTATCCTATCCTATCCTCTATCCTATCCTATCCTCTATCCTATCCTATCCTCTATCCTATCCTATCCTCTATCCTATCCTATCCTCTATCCTATCAAATCCCCTATCCTATCCTCTATCCTATCCTATCCTCTATCCTATCAAATCCTCTATCCTATGCTCTATCCTATCCTATCCTCTATCCTATCCTATCCTCTATCCTATCCTATCCTCTATCCTATCCTATCCTCTATCCTATCCTATCCTCTATCCTATCCTATCCTCTATCCTATCCTATCCTCTATCCTATCCTATCCTCTATCCTATCCTATCCTCTATCCTATCCTATCCTCTATCCTATCCTATCCTCTATCCTATCCTATCCTCTATCCTATCCTATCCTCTATCCTATCCTATCCTCTATCCTATCCTATCCTCTATCCTATCTTATCCTCTATCCTCTATCCTATCCTATCCTCTATCCTATCCTATCGTCTATACTATCCTATCCTCTATCCTATCCTATCCTCTATCCTATCCTATGCTCTATAATATCCTATCGTCTATCCTATCCTCTATCCTATCCTATCCTCTATCCTATCCTATCCTCTATCCTATCCTATCGTCTATCCTATCCTCTATCCTATCCTATCCTCTATCCTATCCTATCGTCTATCCTATCCTCTATCCTATCCTATCCTCTATCCTATCCTGTCCTCTATCCTATCCTATCCTCTATCTTATCCTATCCTCTATCCTATCCTATCCTCTATCCTATCCTATCCTCTATCCTATCCTATCTTCTATCCTATCCTATCCTCTATCCTATCAAATCCCCTATCCTATCCTCTATCCTAACCTATCCTGTATCCTATCCAATCCTCTATCCTATCCTATCATCTATCCTCTATCCAATCCAATCCTCTATCCTATCCTATCCTCTATCATATCCTATCCTCTATCCTATCCTATCCTCTATCCTATCCTATCTTCTATCCTATCCTTATCCTCTATCCTATCAAATCCCCTATCCTATCCTCTATCCTAACCTATCCTGTATCCTATCCAATCCTCTATCCTATCCTATCATCTATCCTCTATCCTATCCAATCCTCTATCCTATCCTATCCACTATCCTATCATATCCTCTATCCTATAATATCCTCTATCCTATCATATCCTCTATCCAATCCTCTATCGTATCCTATCCTCTATCCTATCCTATCCTCTATCCTATCCTATCTTCTATCCTATCCTATCCTCTATCCTATCAAATCCCCTACCCTATCCTCTGTCCTATCCTATCCTCTATCCTATCCTATCCTCTATCCTATCCTATCCTCTATCCTGTCGTATCCTCTATCCTATCCTATCTTCTATCCTATCCTATCCTCTATCCTATCAAATCCCCTATCCTATCCTCTATCCTATCCTATCCTCTATCCTATCCTATCCTCTATCCTATCCTATCCTCTATCCTATCCTATCGTCTATCCTATCCTATCCTCTATCCTATCCTATCCTCTATCCTATCCTATCCTCTATCCTATCCTATCGTCTATCCTATCGTCTATCCTATCCTCTATCCTATCCACTATCATACCCTATCATCTATCCTATCAAATCCCCTATCCTATCCTCTATCCTATCGTATCCTCTACCCTATCCTATGTTCTATCCTATCCTATCCTCTATCCTATCAAATCCCCTATCCTATCCTGTATCCTATCCTATCCTCTATCCTATCCTATCCTCTATCCTATCCTATCGTCTATACTATCCTATCTTCTATCCTATCCTATCCTCTATCCTATCCTATGCTCTATCCTATCCTATCGTCTATCCTATCCTCTATCCTATCCTATCCTCTATCCTATCCTATCCTCTATCCTATCCTATCCTCTATCCTATCCTATCCTCTATCCTATCCTATCCTCTATCCTATCCTATCCTCTATCCTATCCTATCCTCTATCCTATCCTATCCTATCCTCTATCCTATCCTATCCTCTATCCTATCCTATCCTCTATCCTATCCCATCCTCTATCCTATCCTATCCTCTATCCTATCCTATCCTCTATCCTATCCTATCCACTATCCTATCCTATCCTCTATCCTATCCTATCCTCTATCCTATCCTATCCTCTATCCTATCCTATCCTCTATCCTATCCTATCCTATCCTCTATCCTATCCTATCCTCTATCCAATCCTCTATCCTCTCCTCTATCCTATCCTATCCTCTATCCTATCCAATCCTCTATCCTATCCTATCCTCTATCCTATCAAATCCTCTATCCTATGCTCTATCCTATCCTATCCTCTATCCTATCCTATCCTCTATCCTATCCTATCCTCTATCCTATCCTATCCTCTATCCTATCCTATCCTCTATCCTATCCTATCCTCTATCCTATCCTATCCTCTATCCTATCCTATCCTCTATCCTATCCTATCCTCTATCCTATCCTATCCTCTATCCTATCCTATCCTCTATCCTATCTTATCCTCTATCCTCTATCCTATCCTATCCTCTATCCTATCCTATCGTCTATACTATCCTATCCTCTATCCTATCCTATCCTCTATCCTATCCTATGCTCTATAATATCCTATCGTCTATCCTATCCTCTATCCTATCCTATCCTCTATCCTATCCTATCCTCTATCCTATCCTATCCTCTATCCTATCCTATCCTCTATCCTATCCTATCCTCTATCCTATCCTATCCTCTATCCTATCCTATCCTCTATCCTATCCTATCCTCTATCCTATCCTATCGTCTATACTATCCTATCCTCTATCCTATCCTATCCTCTATCCTATCCTATGCTCTATAATATCCTATCGTCTATCCTATCCTCTATCCTATCCTATCCTCTATCCTATCCTATCCTCTATCCTATCCTATCGTCTATCCTATCCTCTATCCTATCCTATCCTCTATCCTATCCTATCGTCTATCCTATCCTCTATCCTATCCTATCCTCTATCCTATCCTGTCCTCTATCCTATCCTATCCTCTATCTTATCCTATCCTCTATCCTATCCTATCGTCTATCCTATCCTCTATCCTATCCTATCCTCTATCCTATCCTGTCCTCTATCCTATCCTATCCTCTATCTTATCCTATCCTCTATCCTATCCTATCCTCTATCCTATCCTATCCTCTATCCTATCCTATCTTCTATCCTATCCTATCCTCTATCCTATCAAATCCCCTATCCTATCCTCTATCCTAACCTATCCTGTATCCTATCCAATCCTCTATCCTATCCTATCATCTATCCTCTATCCAATCCAATCCTCTATCCTATCCTATCCTCTATCATATCCTATCCTCTATCCTATCCTATCCTCTATCCTATCAAATCCCCTATCCTATCCTCTATCCTAACCTATCCTGTATCCTATCCAATCCTCTATCCTATCCTATCATCTATCCTCTATCCTATCCAATCCTCTATCCTATCCTATCCACTATCCTATCATATCCTCTATCCTATAATATCCTCTATCCTATCATATCCTCTATCCAATCCTCTATCGTATCCTATCCTCTATCCTATCCTATCCTCTATCCTATCCTATCTTCTATCCTATCCTATCCTCTATCCTATCCTATCGTCTATCCTATCCTATCCTCTGTCCTATCCTATCCTCTATCCTATCCTATCCTCTATCCTATCCTATCCTCTATCCTGTCGTATCCTCTATCCTATCCTATCTTCTATCCTATCCTATCCTCTATCCTATCCAATCCCCTATCCTATCCTCTATCCTATCCTATCCTCTATCCTATCCTATCCTCTATCCTATCCTATCCTCTATCCTATCCTATCGTCTATCCTATCCTATCCTCTATCCTATCCTATCCTCTATCCTATCCTATCCTCTATCCTATCCTATCGTCTATCCTATCGTCTATCCTATCCTCTATCCTATCCACTATCATACCCTATCATCTATCCTATCAAATCCCCTATCCTATCCTCTATCCTATCGTATCCTCTACCCTATCCTATGTTCTATCCTATCCTATCCTCTATCCTATCAAATCCCCTATCCTATCCTGTATCCTATCCTATCCTCTATCCTATCCTATCCTCTATCCTATCCTATCGTCTATACTATCCTATCTTCTATCCTATCCTATCCTCTATCCTATCCTATGCTCTATCCTATCCTATCGTCTATCCTATCCTCTATCCTATCCTATCCTCTATCCTATCCTATCCTCTATCCTATCCTATCCTCTATCCTATCCTATCCTCTATCCTATCCTATCCTCTATCCTATCCTATCCTCTATCCTATCCTATCCTCTATCCTATCCTATCCTCTATCCTATCCCATCCTCTATCCTATCCTATCCTCTATCCTATCCTATCCTCTATCCTATCCTATCCTCTATCCTATCCTATCCTCTATCCTATCCTATCCTCTATCCTATCCTATCCTCTATCCTATCCTATCCTCTATCCTATCCTATCCTCTATCCTATCCTATCCTATCCTCTATCCTATCCTATCCTCTATCCAATCCTCTATCCTCTCCTCTATCCTATCCTATCCTCTATCCTATCCAATCCTCTATCCTATCCTATCCTCTATGCTATCATATCCTCTATCCTATAATATTCTCTATCCTATCCTATCCTCTATCCTATCCTATCCTCTATCCTATCCTATGCTCTATAATATCCTATCGTCTATCCTATCCTCTATCCTATCCTATCATCTATCCTCTATCCTATCCAATCCTCTATCCTATCCTATCCACTATCCTATCATATCCTCTATCCTATAATATCCTCTATCCTATCATATCCTCTATCCAATCCTCTATCGTATCCTATCCTCTATCCTATCCTATCCTCTATCCTATCCTATCTTCTATCCTATCCTATCCTCTATCCTATCAAATCCCCTACCCTATCCTCTATCCTATCCTATCCTCTATCCTATCATATCCTCTATCCGATAATATCCTCTATCCTATCCTATCCTCTATCCTATCCTATCCTCTATACTATCCTATCCTCTATCCTATCCTATCCTTTATCCTATCCTATCCTCTATCCTATCCTATCCTCTATCCTATCCTATCGTCTATCCTATCCTATCCTCTATCCTCTCCTATCTTCTATCCTATCCTATCCTCTATCCTATCCTATCCTCTATCCTATCCTATCCTCTATCCTATCCTATCCTCTATCCTATCAAATCCCCTATCCTATCCTCTATCCTAACCTATCCTGTATCCTATCCAATCCTCTATCCTATCCTATCATCTATCCTCTATCCTATCCAATCCCCTATCCTATCCTATCCTCTATCCTATCCTATCTTCTATCCTATAATATCCACTATCCTATCAAATCCCCTACCCTATCCTCTGTCCTATCCTATCCTCTATCCTACCCTATCCTCTATCCTATCCTATCCTCTATCCTATCCTATCCTCTATACTATCCTCTATCCTATCCTATCCTCTATCCTATCAAATCCCCTATCCTATCCTCTATCCTATCCTATCCTCTATCCTATCCTATCTTCTATCCTATCCTATCCCCTATCCTATCAAATCCCCTATCCTATCCTCTATCCTATCCTATCCTGTATCCTATCCAATCCTCTATCCTATCCTATCATCTATCCTCTATCCTATCCAATCCTCTATCCTATCCTATCCACTATCCTATCATATCCTCTATCCTATAATATCCTCTATCCTATCATATCCTCTATCCAATCCTCTATCGTATCCTATCCTCTATCCTATCCTATCCTCTATCCTATCCTATCTTCTATCCTATCGTATCCTCTATCCTATCAAATCTCCTACCCTATCCTCTGTCCTATCCTATCCTCTATCCTACCCTATCCTCTATCCTATCCTATCCTCTATCCTATCCTATCCTCTATACTATCCTCTATCCTATCCTATCCTCTATTCTATCAAATCCCCTATCCTATCATCTATCCTATCCTACCCACTATAATATCGTATACTCTATCATATCCTATCCTCTATCCTGCAATATCATCTATCCGTTCCTACTCTCTATCCTAACCTATTCTCTATCCTATCCTCTATCCTATCCTCTATCCTACCCTATCATCTATCCTATCAAATCCCCTATCCTATCCTCTATCCTGTCGTATCCTCTATCCTATCCTATCTTCTATCCTATCCTATCCTCTATCCTATCAAGTCCCCTATCCTATCCTCTATCCTATCCTATCCTCTATCCTATCCTATCCTCTATCCTATCCTATCCTCTATCCTATCCTATCCTCTATCCTATCCTATCCTCTATATTATCCTATCCTCTATCCTATCCTATCCTCTATCCTATCCTATCGTCTATCCTCTCCTATCCCCTATCCTATCCTCTATCCTATCCTATCCTCTATCCTATCCTATCCTCTATCCTATCCTATCCTCTATCCTATCCTATCCTCTATCCTATCCTATCCTCTATATTATTCTATCCTCTATCCTATCCTATCCTCTATCCTATCCTATCCTCTATCCTATCCTATCCTCTATCCTATCCTATCCACTATCCTATCATATCCTCTATCCTATAATATCCTCTATCCTATCATATCCTCTATCCAATCCTCTATCGTATCCTATCCTCTATCCTATCCTATCCTCTATCCTATCCTATCTTCTATCCTATCGTATCCTCTATCCTATCAAATCTCCTACCCTATCCTCTGTCCTATCCTATCCTCTATCCTACCCTATCCTCTATCCTATCCTATCCTCTATCCTATCCTATCCTCTATACTATCCTCTATCCTATCCTATCCTCTATTCTATCAAATCCCCTATCCTATCATCTATCCTATCCTACCCACTATAATATCGTATACTCTATCATATCCTATCCTCTATCCTGCAATATCATCTATCCGTTCCTACTCTCTATCCTAACCTATTCTCTATCCTATCCTCTATCCTATCCTCTATCCTACCCTATCATCTATCCTATCAAATCCCCTATCCTATCCTCTATCCTGTCGTATCCTCTATCCTATCCTATCTTCTATCCTATCCTATCCTCTATCCTATCAAGTCCCCTATCCTATCCTCTATCCTATCCTATCCTCTATCCTATCCTATCCTCTATCCTATCCTATCCTCTATCCTATCCTATCCTCTATCCTATCCTATCCTCTATCCTATCCTATCCTCTATCCTATCCTATCTTCTATATTATCCTATCCTCTATCCTATCCTATCCTCTATCCTATCCTATCGTCTATCCTCTCCTATCCCCTATCCTATCCTCTATCCTATCCTATCCTCTATCCTATCCTATCCTCTATCCTATCCTATCCTCTATCCTATCCTATCCTCTATATTATTCTATCCTCTATCCTATCCTATCCTCTATCCTATCCTATCCTCTATCCTATCCTATCCTCTATCCTATCCTATCCTCTATCCTATCCTATCCTCTATCCTATCCTATCCTCTATCCTATCCTATCCTCTATCCTATCCTATCCTCTATCCTATCCTATCGTCTATCCTATCGTCTATCCTATCCTCTATCCTATCCACTATCATACCCTATCATCTATCCTATCAAATCCCCTATCATATCCTCTATCCTATCGTATCCTCTACCCTATCCTATCTTCTATCCTATCCTATCCCCTATCCTATCAAATCCCCTATCCTATCCTCTATCCTATCCTATCCTCTATCCTATCCTATCCTCTATCCTATCCTATCCTCTATCCTATCTTATCCTCTATCCTCTATCCTATTCTATCCTCTATCCTATCCTATCGTCTATACTATCCTATCCTCTATCCTCTATCCTATTCTATCCTCTATCCTATCCTATCGTCTATACTATCCTATCCTCTATCCTATCCTATCCCCTATCCTATCCTATGCTCTATAATATCCTATCGTGTATCCTATCCTCTATCCTAACCTATCCTCTATCCTATCCTATCCTCTATCCTATCCTATCCTCTATCCTATCCTATCATCTATCCTCTATCCTATCCAAACCTCTATCCTATCCTATCCACTATCCTATCATATCCTCTATCCTATAATATCCTCTATCCTATCATATCCTCTATCCAATCCTCTATCGTATCCTATCCTCTATCCTATCCTATCCTCTATCCTATCCTATCTTCTATCCTATCCTATCCTCTATCCTATCAAATCTCCTACCCTATCCTCTGTCCTATCCTATCCTCTATCCTATCCTATCCTCTATCCTATCAAATCTCCTACCCTATCCTCTGTCCTATCCTATCCTCTATCCTATCCTATCCTCTATCCTATCCTATCCTCTATCCTATCCTATCCTCTATCCTATCCTATCCTCTATCCTATCCTATCCTCTATCCTATCCTATCCTCTATATTATCCTATCCTCTATCCTATCCTATCCTCTATCCTATCCTATCGTCTATCCTCTCCTATCCCCTATCCTATCCTCTATCCTATCCTATCCTCTATCCTATCCTATCCTCTATCCTATCCTATCCTCTATCCTATCCTATCCTCTATCCTATCCTATCCTCTATCCTATCCTATCCTCTATATTATTCTATCCTCTATCCTATCCTATCCTCTATCCTATCCTATCCTCTATCCTATCCTATCCTCTATCCTATCCTATCCTCTATCCTATCCTATCCTGTATCCTATCCTATCCTCTATCCTATCCTATCCTCTATCCTATCCTATCCTCTATCCTATCCTATCGTCTATCCTATCGTCTATCCTATCCTCTATCCTATCCACTATCATACCCTATCATCTATCCTATCAAATCCCCTATCATATCCTCTATCCTATCGTATCCTCTACCCTATCCTATCTTCTATCCTATCCTATCCCCTATCCTATCAAATCCCCTATCCTATCCTCTATCCTATCCTATCCTCTATCCTATCCTATCCTCTATCCTATCCTATCCTCTATCCTATCCTATCCTCTATCCTATCTTATCCTCTATCCTCTATCCTATTCTATCCTCTATCCTATCCTATCGTCTATACTATCCTATCCTCTATCCTATCCTATCCCCTATCCTATCCTATGCTCTATAATATCCTATCGTGTATCCTATCCTCTATCCTATCCTATCCTCTATCCTATCCTATCCTCTATACTATCCTCTATCCTATCCTATCCTCTATCCTATCAAATCCCCTATCCTATCCTCTATCCTATCCTATCCTCTATCCTATCCTATCTTCTATCCTATCCTATCCCCTATCCTATCAAATCCCCTATCCTATCCTCTATCCTATCCTATCCTGTATCCTATCCAATCCTCTATCCTATCCTATCATCTATCCTCTATCCTATCCAATCCTCTATCCTATCCTATCCACTATCCTATCATATCCTCTATCCTATAATATCCTCTATCCTATCATATCCTCTATCCAATCCTCTATCGTATCCTATCCTCTATCCTATCCTATCCTCTATCCTATCCTATCTTCTATCCTATCGTATCCTCTATCCTATCAAATCTCCTACCCTATCCTCTGTCCTATCCTATCCTCTATCCTACCCTATCCTCTATCCTATCCTATCCTCTATCCTATCCTATCCTCTATACTATCCTCTATCCTATCCTATCCTCTATTCTATCAAATCCCCTATCCTATCATCTATCCTATCCTACCCACTATAATATCGTATACTCTATCATATCCTATCCTCTATCCTGCAATATCATCTATCCGTTCCTACTCTCTATCCTAACCTATTCTCTATCCTATCCTCTATCCTATCCTCTATCCTACCCTATCATCTATCCTATCAAATCCCCTATCCTATCCTCTATCCTGTCGTATCCTCTATCCTATCCTATCTTCTATCCTATCCTATCCTCTATCCTATCAAGTCCCCTATCCTATCCTCTATCCTATCCTATCCTCTATCCTATCCTATCCTCTATCCTATCCTATCCTCTATCCTATCCTATCCTCTATCCTATCCTATCCTCTATCCTATCCTATCCTCTATATTATCCTATCCTCTATCCTATCCTATCCTCTATCCTATCCTATCGTCTATCCTCTCCTATCCCCTATCCTATCCTCTATCCTATCCTATCCTCTATCCTATCCTATCCTCTATCCTATCCTATCCTCTATCCTATCCTATCCTCTATCCTATCCTATCCTCTATCCTATCCTATCCTCTATATTATTCTATCCTCTATCCTATCCTATCCTCTATCCTATCCTATCCTCTATCCTATCCTATCCTCTATCCTATCCTATCCACTATCCTATCATATCCTCTATCCTATAATATCCTCTATCCTATCATATCCTCTATCCAATCCTCTATCGTATCCTATCCTCTATCCTATCCTATCCTCTATCCTATCCTATCTTCTATCCTATCGTATCCTCTATCCTATCAAATCTCCTACCCTATCCTCTGTCCTATCCTATCCTCTATCCTACCCTATCCTCTATCCTATCCTATCCTCTATCCTATCCTATCCTCTATACTATCCTCTATCCTATCCTATCCTCTATTCTATCAAATCCCCTATCCTATCATCTATCCTATCCTACCCACTATAATATCGTATACTCTATCATATCCTATCCTCTATCCTGCAATATCATCTATCCGTTCCTACTCTCTATCCTAACCTATTCTCTATCCTATCCTCTATCCTATCCTCTATCCTACCCTATCATCTATCCTATCAAATCCCCTATCCTATCCTCTATCCTGTCGTATCCTCTATCCTATCCTATCTTCTATCCTATCCTATCCTCTATCCTATCAAGTCCCCTATCCTATCCTCTATCCTATCCTATCCTCTATCCTATCCTATCCTCTATCCTATCCTATCCTCTATCCTATCCTATCCTCTATCCTATCCTATCCTCTATCCTATCCTATCCTCTATCCTATCCTATCCTCTATATTATCCTATCCTCTATCCTATCCTATCCTCTATCCTATCGTATCGTCTATCCTCTCCTATCCCCTATCCTATCCTCTATCCTATCCTATCCTCTATCCTATCCTATCCTCTATCCTATCCTATCCTCTATCCTATCCTATCCTCTATCCTATCCTATCCTCTATATTATTCTATCCTCTATCCTATCCTATCCTCTATCCTATCCTATCCTCTATCCTATCCTATCCTCTATCCTATCCTATCCTCTATCCTATCCTATCCTCTATCCTATCCTATCCTCTATCCTATCCTATCGTCTATCCTATCGTCTATCCTATCCTCTATCCTATCCACTATCATACCCTATCATCTATCCTATCAAATCCCCTATCATATCCTCTATCCTATCGTATCCTCTACCCTATCCTATCTTCTATCCTATCCTATCCCCTATCCTATCAAATCCCCTATCCTATCCTCTATCCTATCCTATCCTCTATCCTATCCTATCCTCTATCCTATCCTATCCTCTATCCTATCTTATCCTCTATCCACTATCCTATTCTATCCTCTATCCTATCCTATCGTCTATACTATCCTATCCTCTATCCTATCCTATCCCCTATCCTATCCTATGCTCTATAATATCCTATCGTGTATCCTATCCTCTATCCTAACCTATCCTCTATCCTATCCTATCCTCTATCCTATCCTATCCTCTATCCTATCCTATCATCTATCCTCTATCCTATCCAAACCTCTATCCTATCCTATCCACTATCCTATCATATCCTCTATCCTATAATATCCTCTATCCTATCATATCCTCTATCCAATCCTCTATCGTATCCTATCCTCTATCCTATCCTATCCTCTATCCTATCCTATCTTCTATCCTATCCTATCCTCTATCCTATCAAATCTCCTACCCTATCCTCTGTCCTATCCTATCCTCTATCCTATCCTATCCTCTATCCTATCAAATCTCCTACCCTATCCTCTGTCCTATCCTATCCTCTATCCTATCCTATCCTCTATCCTATCCTATCCTCTATCCTATCCTATCCTCTATCCTATCCTATCCTCTATCCTATCCTATCCTCTATCCTATCCTATCCTCTATATTATCCTATCCTCTATCCTATCCTATCCTCTATCCTATCCTATCGTCTATCCTCTCCTATCCCCTATCCTATCCTCTATCCTATCCTATCCTCTATCCTATCCTATCCTCTATCCTATCCTATCCTCTATCCTATCCTATCCTCTATCCTATCCTATCCTCTATATTATTCTATCCTCTATCCTATCCTATCCTCTATCCTATCCTATCCTCTATCCTATCCTATCCTCTATCCTATCCTATCCTCTATCCTATCCTATCCTCTATCCTATCCTATCCTCTATCCTATCCTATCCTCTATCCTATCCTATCGTCTATCCTATCGTCTATCCTATCCTCTATCCTATCCACTATCATACCCTATCATCTATCCTATCAAATCCCCTATCATATCCTCTATCCTATCGTATCCTCTACCCTATCCTATCTTCTATCCTATCCTATCCCCTATCCTATCAAATCCCCTATCCTATCCTCTATCCTATCCTATCCTCTATCCTATCCTATCCTCTATCCTATCCTATCCTCTATCCTATCTTATCCTCTATCCTCTATCCTATTCTATCCTCTATCCTATCCTATCGTCTATACTATCCTATCCTCTATCCTATCCTATCCCCTATCCTATCCTATGCTCTATAATATCCTATCGTGTATCCTATCCTCTATCCTAACCTATCCTCTATCCTATCCTATCCTCTATCCTATCCTATCCTCTATCCTATCCTATCATCTATCCTCTATCCTATCCAAACCTCTATCCTATCCTATCCACTATCCTATCATATCCTCTATCCTATAATATCCTCTATCCTATCATATCCTCTATCCAATCCTCTATCGTATCCTATCCTCTATCCTATCCTATCCTCTATACTATCCTATCTTCTATCCTATCCTCTGTCCTATCCTATCCTCTATCCTATCCTATCCTCTATCCTATCAAATCTCCTACCCTATCCTCTGTCCTATCCTATCCTCTATCCTACCCTATCCTCTATCCTATCCTATCCTCTATCCTATCCTATCCTCTATACTATCCTCTATCCTATCCTATCCTCTATTCTATCAAATCCCCTATCCTATCATCTATCCTATCCTACCCACTATAATATCGTATACTCTATCATATCCTATCCACTATCCTGCAATATCATCTATCCGTTCCTACTCTCTATCCTAACCTATTCTCTATCCTATCCTCTATCCTATCCTCAATCCTACCCTATCATCTATCCTATCAAATCCCCTATCCTATCCTCTATCCTGTCGTATCCTCTATCCTATCCTATCTTCTATCCTATCCTATCCTCTATCCTATCAAATCCCCTATCCTATCCTCTATCCTAACCTATCCTGTATCCTATCCAATCCTCTATCCTATCCTATCATCTATCCTCTATCCTATCCAATCCTCTATCCTATCCTATCCACTATCCTATCATATCCTCTATCCTATAATATCCTCTATCCTATCATATCCTCTATCCAATCCTCTATCCTATCCTATCCTCTATCCTATCCTAGCCTCTATCCTATCAAATCCCCTATCCTATCCTCTATCCTATCCTATCCTCTATCCTATCCTATCCTCTATCCTATCCTATCCTCTATCCTATCCTATCCTCTATCCTATCTTATCCTCTATCCTCTATCCTATCCTATCCTCTATCCTATCCTATCGTCTATACTATCCTATCCTCTATCCTATCCTATCCTCTATCCTATCCTATGCTCTATAATATCCTATCGTCTATCCTATCCTCTATCCTATCCTATCCTCTATCCTCTCCTATCCTCTATCCTATCCTATCCTCTATCCTATCCTATCCTCTATCCTATCCTATCCTCTATCCTATCCTATCGTCTATACTATCCTATCCTCTATCCTATCCTATCCTCTATCCTATCCTATGCTCTATAATATCCTATCGTCTATCCTATCCTCTATCCTATCCTATCCTCTATCCTATCCTATCCTCTATCCTTTCCTATCCTCTATCCTATCCTATCCTCTATCCTATCCTATCCTCTATCCTATCCTATCCTCTATCCTATCCTATCCTCTATCCTATCCTATCCTCTATCCTATCCTATCCTCTATCCTATCCTATCCTCTATCCTCTATCCTATCCAATCCTCTATCCTATCCTATCCACTATCCTATCATATCCTCTATCCTATAATATCCTCTATCCTATCATATCCTCTATCCAATCCTCTATCGTATCCTATCCTCTATCCTATCCTATCCTCTATCCTATCCTATCTTCTATCCTATCCTATCCTCTATCCTATCAAATCCCCTACCCTATCCTCTATCCTATCCTATCTTCTATCCTATCCTATCCTCTATCCTATCAAATCCCCTATCCTATCCTCTATCCTATCCTATCCTCTATCCTATCCTATCCTCTATCCTATCCTATCCTCTATCCTATCCTATCCTCTATCCTATCCTATCCTCTATCCTATCCTATCCTCTATCCTATCCTATCCTCTATCCTATCCTATCCTCTATCCTATCCTATCCTCTATCCTTTCCTATCCTCTATCCTATCCTATCCTCTATCCTATCCTATCCTCTATCCTATCCTATCCTCTATCCTATCCTATCCTCTATCCTATCCTATCCTCTATCCTATCCTATCCTCTATCCTATCCTATCCTCTATCCTATCCTATCCTCTATCCTATCCTATCCTCTAACCTATCCTATCCTCTATCCTATCCTATCCTCTATCCTATCCTATCCTCTATCCTATCCTATCCTCTATCCTATCCTATCTTCTATCCTATCCTATCCTCTATCCTATCAAATCCCCTATCCTATCCTCTATCCTATCCTATCCTGTATCCTATCCAATCCTCTATCCTATCCTATCATCAATCCTCTATCCTATCCAATCCTCTATCCTATCCTATCCACTATCCTATCATATCCTCTATCCTATAATATCCTCTATCCTATCATATCCTCTATCCAATCCTCTATCGTATCCTATCCTCTATCCTATCCTATCCTCTATCCTATTCTATCTTCTATCCTATCCTATCCTCTATCCTATCAAATCCCCTACCCTATCCTCTGTCCTATCCTATCCTCTATGCTACCCTATCCTCTATCCTATCCTATCCTCTATCCTATCCTATCCTCTATACTATCCTCTATCCTATCCTATCCTCTATTCTATCAAATCCCCTATCCTATCGTCTATCCTATCCTACACACTATAATATCGTATACTCTATCATATCCTATCCTCTATCCTGCAATATCATCTATCCGTTCCTACTCTCTATCCTAACCTATTCTCTATCCTATCCTCTATCCTATCCTCTATCCTACCCTATCATCTATCCTATCAAATCCCCTATCCTATCCTCTATCCTGTCGTATCCTCTATCCTATCCTATCTTCTATCCTATCCTATCCTCTATCCTATCAAATCCCCTATCCTATCCTCTATCCTATCCTATCCTCTATCCTATCCTATCCTCTATCCTATCCTATCCTCTACCCTATCCTATCCTCTATATTATCCTATCCTCTATCCTATCCTATCCTCTATCCTATCCTATCCTCTATCCTATCCTATCTTCTATCCTATCCTATCCTCTATCCTATCAAATCCCCTATCCTATCCTCTATCCTAACCTATCCTGTATCCTATCCAATCCTCTATCCTAACCTATCATCTATCCTCTATCCTATCCTATCCTCTATCCTATCCTATCGTCTATACTATCCTATCCTCTATCCTATCCTATCCTCTATCCTATCCTATGCTCTATAATATCCTATCGTCTATCATATCCTCTATCCTATCCTATCATCTATCCTCTATCCTATCCAATCCTCTATCCTATCCTATCCACTATCCTATCATATCCTCTATCCTATAATATCGTCTATCCTATCATATCCTCTATCCAATCCTCTATCGTATCCTATCCTCTATCCTATCCTATCCTCTATCCTATCCTATCTTCTATCCTATCCTATCCTCTATCCTATCAAATCCCCTACCCTATCCTCTATCCTATCCTATCTTCTATCCTATCCTATCCTCTATCCTATCAAATCCCCTATCCTATCCTCTATCCTATCCTATCCTCTATCCTATCCTATCCTCTATCCTATCCTATCCTCTATCCTATCCTATCCTCTATCCTATCCTATCCTCTATCCTATCCTATCCTCTATATTATCCTATCCTCTATCCTATCCTATCCTCTATCCTATCCTATCGTCTATCCTATCCTATCCCTTATCCTATCCTCTATCCTATCCTATCCTCTATCCTATCCTATCCTCTATCCTATCCTATCCTCTATCCTACCCTATCATCTATCCTATCAAATCCCCTATCCTATCCTCTATCCTGTCGTATCCTCTATCCTATCCTATCTTCTATCCTATCCTATCCTCTATCCTATCAAATCCCCTATCCTATCCTCTATCCTGTCGTATCCTCTATCCTATCCTATCTTCTATCCTATCCTATCCTCTATCCTATCAAATCCCCTATCCTATCCTCTATCCTATCCTATCCTCTATCCTATCCTATCCTCTATCCTATCCTATCCTCTATATTATCCTATCCTCTATCCTATCCTATCCTCTATCCTATCCTATCCTCTATCCTATCCTATCTTCTATCCTATCCTATCCTCTATCCTATCAAATCCCTTATCCTATCCTCTATCCTAACCTATCCTGTATCCTATCCAATCCTCTATCCTATCCTATCATCTATCCTCTATCCTATCCTATCCTCTATCCTATCCTATCCTCTATCCTATCCTATCCTCTATCCTACCCTATCATCTATCCTATCAAATCCCCTATCCTATCCTCTATCCTGTCGTATCCTCTATCCTATCCTATCTTCTATTCTATCCTATCCTCTATCCTATCAAATCCCCTATCCTATCCTCTATCCTATCCTATCCTCTATCCTATCCTATCCTCTATCCTATCCTATCGTCTATCCTATCCTATCCTCTATCCTATCCTATCCTCTATCCTATCCTATCCTCTATATTATCCTATAGTCTATCCTATCCTATCCTCTATCCTATCCTATCGTCTATCCTATCCTATCCCCTATCCTATCCTATCCCCTATCCTATCCTCTATCCTATCCTATCCTCTATCCTATCCTATCCTCTATCCTATCCTATCCTCTATATTATTCTATCCTCTATCCTATCCTATCCTCTATCCTATCCTATCCTCTATCCTATCCTATCCTCTATCCTATCCTATCGTCTATCCTATCCTATCCCTTATCCTATCCTCTATCCTATCCTATCCTCTATCCTATCCTATCCTCTATCCTATCCTATCCTCTATCCTATCCTATCCTCTATATTATCCTATCCTCTATCCTATCCTATCCTCTATCCTATCCTATCCTCTATCCTATCCTATCCTCTATACTATCCTATCCTCTATATTATCCTATCCTCTATCCTATCCTATCCTCTATCCTATCCTATCCTCTATCCTATCCTATCCTCTATCCTATCCTATCCTCTATCCTATCCTATCCTCTATCCTATCCTATCCTCTATATTATCCTATCCTCTATCCTATCCTATCCTCTATCCTATCCTATCCTCTATCCTATCCTATCTTCTATCCTATCCTATCCTCTATCCTATCAAATCCCTTATCCTATCCTCTATCCTAACCTATCCTGTATCCTATCCAATCCTCTATCCTATCCTATCATCTATCCTCTATCCTATCCTATCCTCTATCCTATCCTATCCTCTATCCTATCCTATCCTCTATCCTATCCTATCGTCTATACTATCCTATCCTCTATCCTATCCTATCCTCTATCCTATCCTATGCTCTATAATATCCTATCGTCTATCCTATCCTCTATCCTATCCTCTCATCTATCCTCTATCCTATCCAATCCTCTATCCTATCCTATCCACTATCCTATCATATCCTCTATCCTATAATATCCTCTATCCTATCATATCCTCTATCCAATCCTCTATCGTATCCTATCCTCTATCCTATGCTATCCTCTATCCTATCCTATCTTCTATCCTATCCTATCCTCTATCCTATCAAATCCCCTACCCTATCCTCTATCCTATCAAATCCCCTACCCTATCCTCTATCCTATCCTATCTTCTATCCTATCCTATCCTCTATCCTATCAAATCCCCTATCCTATCCTCTATCCTATCCTATCCTCTATCCTATCCTATCCTCTATCCTATCCTATCCTCTATCCTATCCTATCCTCTATATTATCCTATCCTCTATCCTATCCTATCCTCTATCCTATCCAATCGTCTATCCTATCCTATCCCTTATCCTATCCTCTATCCTATCCTATCCTCTATCCTATCAAATCCCCTACCCTATCCTCTGTCCTATCCTATCCTCTATCCTACCCTATCCTCTATCCTATCCTATCCTCTATCCTATCCTATCCTCTATACTATCCTCTATCCTATCCTATCCTCTATTCTATCCAATCCCCTATCCTATCGTCTATCCTATCCTACACACTATAATATCGTATACTCTATCATATCCTATCCTCTATCCTGCAATATCATCTATCCGTTCCTACTCTCTATCCTAACCTATTCTCTATCCTATCCTCTATCCTATCCTCTATCCTACCCTATCATCTATCCTATCAAATCCCCTATCCTATCCTCTATCCTGTCGTATCCTCTATCCTATCCTATCTTCTATCCTATCCTATCCTCTATCCTATCAAATCCCCTATCCTATCCTCTATCCTATCCTATCCTCTATCCTATCCTATCCTCTATCCTATCCTATCCTCTATCCTATCCTATCCTCTATATTATCCTATCCTCTATCCTATCCTATCCTCTATCCTATCCTATCCTCTATCCTATCCTATCTTCTATCCTATCCTATCCTCTATCCTATCAAATCCCCTATCCTATCCTCTATCCTAACCTATCCTGTATCCTATCCAATCCTCTATCCTATCCTATCATCTATCCTCTATCCTATCCTATCCTCTATCCTATCCTATCGTCTATACTATCCTATCCTCTATCCTATCCTATCCTCTATCCTATCCTATGCTCTATAATATCCTATCGTCTATCATATCCTCTATCCTATCCTATCATCTATCCTCTATCCTATCCAATCCTCTATCCTATCCTATCCACTATCCTATCATATCCTCTATCCTATAATATCCTCTATCCTATCATATCCTCTATCCAATCCTCTATCGTATCCTATCCTCTATCCTATCCTATCCTCTATCCTATCCTATCTTCTATCCTATCCTATCCTCTATCCTATCAAATCCCCTACCCTATCCTCTATCCTATCCTATCTTCTATCCTATCCTATCCTCTATCCTATCAAATCCCCTATCCTATCCTCTATCCTATCCTATCCTCTATCCTATCCTATCCTCTATCCTATCCTATCCTCTATCCTATCCTATCCTCTATCCTATCCTATCCTCTATCCTATCCTATCCTCTATCCTATCCTATCCTCTATATTATCCTATCCTCTATCCTATCCTATCCTCTATCCTATCCTATCGTCTATCCTATCCTATCCCTTATCCTATCCTCTATCCTATCCTATCCTCTATCCTATCCTATCCTCTATCCTATCCTATCCTCTATCCTACCCTATCATCTATCCTATCAAATCCCCTATCCTATCCTCTATCCTGTCGTATCCTCTATCCTATCCTATCTTCTATCCTATCCTATCCTCTATCCTATCAAATCCCCTATCCTATCCTCTATCCTATCCTATCCTCTATCCTATCCTATCCTCTATCCTATCCTATCCTCTATCCTATCCTATCCTCTATCCTATCCTATCCTCTATCCTATCCTATCCTCTATCCTATCCTATCCTCTATCCTATCCTATCCTCTATCCTATCCTATCCTCTATCCTATCCTATCCTCTATCCTATCCTATCCTCTATATTATCCTATAGTCTATCCTATCCTATCCTCTATCCTATCCTATCGTCTATCCTATCCTATCCCCTATCCTATCCTCTATCCTATCCTATCCTCTATATTATTCTATCCTCTATCCTATCCTATCCTCTATCCTATCCTATCCTCTATCCTATCCTATCCTCTATCCTATCCTATCCTCTATCCTATCCTATCCTCTATCCTATCCTATCCTCTATCCTATCCTATCCTCTATCCTATCCTATCGTCTATCCTATCGTCTATCCTATCCTCTATCCTATCCACTATCATACCCTATCATCTATCCTATCAAATCCCCTATCATATCCTCTATCCTATCGTATCCTCTACCCTATCCTATCTTCTATCCTATCCTATCCTCTATCCTATCAAATCCCCTATCCTATCCTCTATCCTGTCGTATCCTCCATCCTATCCTATCTTCTATCCTATCCTATCCTCTATCCTATCAAATCCCCTATCCTATCCTCTATCCTATCCTATCCTCTATCCTATCCTATCCTCTATCCTATCCTATCCTCTATCCTATCCTATCCTCTATATTATCCTATCCTCTATCCTATCCTATCCTCTATCCTATCCTATCCTCTATCCTATCCTATCTTCTATCCCATCCTATCCTCTATCCTATCAAATCCCTTATCCTATCCTCTATCCTAACCTATCCTGTATCCTATCCAATCCTCTATCCTATCCTATCATCTATCCTCTATCCTATCCTATCCTCTATCCTATCCTATCCTCTATCCTATCCTATCCTCTATCCTATCCTATCCTCTATCCTATCCTATCCTCTATCCTATCCTATCCTCTATCCTATCCTATCCTCTATCCTATCCTATCCTCTATCCTATCCTATCCTCTATCCTATCCTATCCTCTATCCTATCCTATCCTCTATATTATCCTATAGTCTATCCTATCCTATCCTCTATCCTATCCTATCGTCTATCCTATCCTATCCCCTATCCTATCCACTATCCTATCATATCCTCTATCCTATAATATCCTCTATCCTATCATATCCTCTATCCAATCCTCTATCGTATCCTATCCTCTATCCTATCCTATCCTCTATCCTATCCTATCTTCTATCCTATCCTATCCTCTATCCTATCAAATCCCCTACCCTATCCTGTATCCTATCCTATCTTCTATCCTATCCTATCCTCTATCCTATCAAATCCCCTATCCTATCCTCTATCCTATCCTATCCTCTATCCTATCCTATCCTCTATCCTATCCTATCCTCTATCCTATCCTATCCTCTATCCTATCCTATCCTCTATATTATCCTATCCTCTATCCTATCCTATCCTCTATCCTATCCTATCGTCTATCCTATCCTATCCCTTATCCTATCCTCTATCCTATCCTATCCTCTATCCTATCCTATCCTCTATCCTATCCTATCCTCTATCCTACCCTATCATCTATCCTATCAAATCCCCTATCCTATCCTCTATCCTGTCGTATCCTCTATCCTATCCTATCTTCTATTCTATCCTATCCTCTATCCTATCAAATCCCCTATCCTATCCTCTATCCTATCCTATCCTCTATCCTATCCTATCCTCTATCCTATCCTATCGTCTATCCTATCCTATCCTCTATCCTATCCTATCCTCTATCCTATCCTATCCTCTATATTATCCTATAGTCTATCCTATCCTATCCTCTATCCTATCCTATCCTCTATCCTATCCTATCCTCTATCCTATCCTATCTTCTATCCTATCCTATCCTCTATCCTATCAAATCCCCTATCCTATCCTCTATCCTATCCTATCCTGTATCCTATCCAATCCTCTATCCTATCCTATCATCTATCCTCTATCCTATCCAATCCTCTAACCTATCCTATCCACTATCCTATCATATCCTCTATCCTATAATATCCTCTATCCTATCATATCCTCTATCCAATCCTCTATCGTATCCTATCCTCTATCCTATCCTATCCTCTATCCTATTCTATCTTCTATCCTATCCTATCCTCTATCCTATCAAATCCCCTACCCTATCCTCTGTCCTATCCTATCCTCTATCCTACCCTATCCTCTATCCTATCCTATCCTCTATCCTATCCTATCCTCTATACTATCCTCTATCCTATCCTATCCTCTATTCTATCAAATCCCCTATCCTATCGTCTATCCTATCCTACACACTATAATATCGTATACTCTATCATATCCTATCCTCTATCCTGCAATATCATCTATCCGTTCCTACTCTCTATCCTAACCTATTCTCTATCCTATCCTCTATCCTATCCTCTATCCTACCCTATCATCTATCCTATCAAATCCCCTATCCTATCCTCTATCCTGTCGTATCCTCTATCCTATCCTATCTTCTATCCTATCCCATCCTCTATCCTATCAAATCCCCTATCCTATCCTCTATCCTATCCTATCCTCTATCCTATCCTATCCTCTATCCTATCCTATCCTCTATCCTATCCTATCCTCTATATTATCCTATCCTCTATCCTATCCTATCCTCTATCCTATCCTATCCTCTATCCTATCCTATCTTCTATCCTATCCTATCCTCTATCCTATCAAATCCCCTATCCTATCCTCTATCCTAACCTATCCTGTATCCTATCCAATCCTCTATCCTAACCTATCATCTATCCTCTATCCTATCCTATCCTCTATCCTATCCTATCGTCTATACTATCCTATCCTCTATCCTATCCTATCCTCTATCCTATCCTATCCTCTATCCTATCCTATCCTCTATCCTATCCTATCCTCTATCCTATCCTATCCTCTATCCTATCCTATCCTATCCTCTATCCTATCCTATCCTCTATCCTATCCTATCCTCTATCCTATCCTATCCTCTATCCTATCCTATCCTCTATCCTATCCTATCCTCTATCCTATCCTATACTCTATCCTATCCTATCCTCTATCCTATCCTATCCTCTATCCTATCCTATCCTCTATCCTATCCTATCCTCTATCCTATCCTATCCTCTATATTATCCTATCCTCTATCCTATCCTATCCTCTATCCTATCCTATCCTCTATCCTATCCTATCTTCTATCCTATCCTATCCTCTATCCTATCAAATCCCTTATCCTATCCTCTATCCTAACCTATCCTGTATCCTATCCAATCCTCTATCCTATCCTATCATCTATCCTCTATCCTATCCTATCCTCTATCCTATCCTATCCTCTATCCTATCCTATCCTCTATCCTATCCTATCGTCTATACTATCCTATCCTCTATCCTATCCTATCCTCTATCCTATCCTATGCTCTATAATATCCTATCGTCTATCCTATCCTCTATCCTATCCTATCATCTATCCTCTATCCTATCCAATCCTCTATCCTATCCTATCCACTATCCTATCATATCCTCTATCCTATAATATCCTCTATCCTATCATATCCTCTATCCAATCCTCTATCGTATCCTATCCTCTATCCTATCCTATCCTCTATCCTATCCTATCTTCTATCCTATCCTATCCTCTATCCTATCAAATCCCCTACCCTATCCTCTATCCTATCCTATCTTCTATCCTATCCTATCCTCTATCCTATCAAATCCCCTATCCTATCCTCTATCCTATCCTATCCTCTATCCTATCCTATCCTCTATCCTATCCTATCCTCTATCCTATCCTATCCTCTATCCTATCCTATCCTCTATCCTATCCTATCCTCTATATTATCCTATCCTCTATCCTATCCTATCCTCTATCCTATCCTATCGTCTATCCTATCCTATCCCTTATCCTATCCTCTATCCTATCCTATCCTCTATCCTATCCTATCCTCTATCCTATCCTATCCTCTATCCTACCCTATCATCTATCCTATCAAATCCCCTATCCTATCCTCTATCCTGTCGTATCCTCTATCCTATCCTATCTTCTATTCTATCCTATCCTCTATCCTATCAAATCCCCTATCCTATCCTCTATCCTATCCTATCCTCTATCCTATCCTATCCTCTATCCTATCCTATCGTCTATCCTATCCTATCCTCTATCCTATCCTATCCTCTATCCTATCCTATCCTCTATATTATCCTATAGTCTATCCTATCCTATCCTCTATCCTATCCTATCGTCTATCCTATCCTATCCCCTATCCTATCCTATCCCCTATCCTATCCTCTATCCTATCCTATCCTCTATCCTATCCTATCCTCTATCCTATCCTATCCTCTATATTATTCTATCCTCTATCCTATCCTATCCTCTATCCTATCCTATCCTCCATCCTATCCTATCCTCTATCCTATCCTATCGTCTATCCTATCCTATCCCTTATCCTATCCTCTATCCTATCCTATCCTCTATCCTATCCTATCCTCTATCCTATCCTATCCTCTATCCTATCCTATCCTCTATCCTATCCTATCCTCTATCCTATCAAATCCCCTATCCTATCCTCTATCCTATCCTATCCTCTATCCTATCCTATCCTCTATCCTATCCTATCCTCTATCCTATCCTATCCTCTATCCTATCCTATCCTCTATATTATCCTATCCTCTATCCTATCCTATCCTCTATCCTATCCTATCCTCTATCCTATCCTATCTTCTATCCTATCCTATCCTCTATCCTATCAAATCCCTTATCCTATCCTCTATCCTAACCTATCCTGTATCCTATCCAATCCTCTATCCTATCCTATCATCTATCCTCTATCCTATCCTATCCTCTATCCTATCCTATCCTCTATCCTATCCTATCCTCTATCCTATCCTATCGTCTATACTATCCTATCCTCTATCCTATCCTATCCTCTATCCTATCCTATGCTCTATAATATCCTATCGTCTATCCTATCCTCTATCCTATCCTCTCATCTATCCTCTATCCTATCCAATCCTCTATCCTATCCTATCCACTATCCTATCATATCCTCTATCCTATAATATCCTCTATCCTATCATATCCTCTATCCAATCCTCTATCGTATCCTATCCTCTATCCTATCCTATCCTCTTTCCTATCCTATCTTCTATCCTATCCTATCCTCTATCCTATCAAATCCCCTACCCTATCCTCTATCCTATCCTATCTTCTATCCTATCCTATCCTCTATCCTATCAAATCCCCTATCCTATCCTCTATCCTATCCTATCCTCTATCCTATCCTATCCTCTATCCTATCCTATCCTCTATCCTATCCTATCCTCTATATTATCCTATCCTCTATCCTATCCTATCCTCTATCCTATCCTATCGTCTATCCTATCCTATCCCTTATCCTATCCTCTATCCTATCCTATCCTCTATCCTATCAAATCCCCTACCCTATCCTCTGTCCTATCCTATCCTCTATCCTACCCTATCCTCTATCCTATCCTATCCTCTATCCTATCCTATCCTCTATACTATCCTCTATCCTATCCTATCCTCTATTCTATCAAATCCCCTATCCTATCGTCTATCCTATCCTACACACTATAATATCGTATACTCTATCATATCCTATCCTCTATCCTGCAATATCATCTATCCGTTCCTACTCTCTATCCTAACCTATTCTCTATCCTATCCTCTATCCTATCCTCTATCCTACCCTATCATCTATCCTATCAAATCCCCTATCCTATCCTCTATCCTGTCGTATCCTCTATCCTATCCTATCCTCTATCCTATCCTATCCTCTATCCTATCCTATCCTCTATCCTATCCTATCCTCTATCCTATCCTATCCTCTATCCTATCCTATCCTCTATCCTATCCTATCCTCTATCCTATCCCTCCTCTATTCTATAAAATCCCCTATCCTATCGTCTATCCTATCCTACACACTATAATATCGTATACTCTATCATATCCTATCCTCTATCCTGCAATATCATCTATCCGTTCCTACTCTCTATCCTAACCTATTCTCTATCCTATCCTCTATCCTATCCTCTATCCTACCCTATCATCTATCCTATCAAATCCCCTATCCTATCCTCTATCCTGTCGTATCCTCAATCCTATCCTATCTTCTATCCTATCCTATCCTCTATCCTATCAAATCCCCTATCCTATCCTCTATCCTATCCTATCCTCTATCCTATCCTATCCTCTATCCTATCCTATCCTCTATCCTATCCTATCCTCTATATTATCCTATCCTCTATCCTATCCTATCCTCTATCCTATCCTATCCTCTATCCTATCCTATCTTCTATCCTATCCTATCCTCTATCCTATCAAATCCCCTATCCTATCCTCTATCCTAACCTATCCTGTATCCTATCCAATCCTCTATCCTATCCTATCATCTATCCTCTATCCTATCCTATCCTCTATCCTATCCTATCGTCTATACTATCCTATCCTCTATCCTATCCTATCCTCTATCCTATCCTATGCTCTATAATATCCTATCGTCTATCATATCCTCTATCCTATCCTATCATCTATCCCCTATCCTATCCAATCCTCTATCCTATCCTATCCACTATCCTATCATATCCTCTATCCTATAATATCCTCTATCCTATCATATCCTCTATCCAATCCTCTATCGTATCCTATCCTCTATCCTATCCTATCCTCTATCCTATCCTATCTTCTATCCTATCCTATCCTCTATCCTATCAAATCCCCTACCCTATCCTCTATCCTATCCTATCTTCTATCCTATCCTATCCTCTATCCTATCAAATCCCCTATCCTATCCTCTATCCTATCCTATCCTCTATCCTATCCTATCCTCTATCCTATCCTATCCTCTATCCTATCCTATCCTCTATCCTATCCTATCCTCTATCCTATCCTATCCTCTATATTATCCTATCCTCTATCCTATCCTATCCTCTATCCTATCCTATCGTCTATCCTATCCTATCCCTTATCCTATCCTCTATCCTATCCTATCCTCTATCCTATCCTATCCTCTATCCTATCCTATCCTCTATCCTACCCTATCATCTATCCTATCAAATCCCCTATCCTATCCTCTATCCTGTCGTATCCTCTATCCTATCCTATCTTCTATCCTATCCTATCCTCTATCCTATCAAATCCCCTATCCTATCCTCTATCCTATCCTATCCTCTATCCTATCCTATCCTCTATCCTATCCTATCCTCTATCCTATCCTATCCTCTATCCTATCCTATCCTCTATCCTATCCTATCCTCTATCCTATCCTATCCTCTATCCTATCCTATCCTCTATCCTATCCTATCCTCTATCCTATCCTATCCTCTATCCTATCCTATCCTCTATCCTATCCTATCCTCTATCCTAGCCTATCCTCTATATTATCCTATAGTCTATCCTATCCTATCCTCTATCCTATCCTATCGTCTATCCTATCCTATCCCCTATCCTATCCTCTATCCTATCCTATCCTCTATCCTATCCTATCCTCTATCCTATCCTATCCTCTATATTATTCTATCCTCTATCCTATCCTATCCTCTATCCTATCCTATCCTCTATCCTATCCTATCCTCTATCCTATCCTATCCTCTATCCTATCCTATCCTCTATCCTATCCTATCCTCTATCCTATCCTATCCTCTATCCTATCCTATCCTCTATCCTATCCTATCGTCTATCCTATCGTCTATCCTATCCTCTATCCTATCCACTATCATACCCTATCATCTATCCTATCAAATCCCCTATCATATCCTCTATCCTATCGTATCCTCTACCCTATCCTATCTTCTATCCTATCCTATCCTCTATCCTATCAAATCCCCTATCCTATCCTCTATCCTGTCGTATCCTCCATCCTATCCTATCTTCTATCCTATCCTATCCTCTATCCTATCAAATCCCCTATCCTATCCTCTATCCTATCCTATCCTCTATCCTATCCTATCCTCTATCCTATCCTATCCTCTATCCTATCCTATCCTCTATCCTATCCTATCCTCTATATTATCCTATCCTCTATCCTATCCTATCCTCTATCCTATCCTATCCTCTATCCTATCCTATCTTCTATCCTATCCTATCCTCTATCCTATCAAATCCCTTATCCTATCCTCTATCCTAACCTATCCTGTATCCTATCCAATCCTCGATCCTATCCTATCATCTATCCTCTATCCTATCCTATCCTCTATCCTATCCTATCCTCTATCCTATCCTATCCTCTATCCTATCCTATCCTCTATCCTATCCTATCCTCTATCCTATCCTATCCTCTATCCTATCCTATCCTCTATCCTATCCTATCCTCTATCCTATCCTATCCTCTATCCTATCCTATCCTCTATCCTATCCTATCCTCTATCCTATCCTATCCTCTATCCTATCCTATCCTCTATCCTATCCTATCCTCTATCCTATCCTATCCTCTATATTATCCTATAGTCTATCCTATCCTATCCTCTATCCTATCCTATCGTCTATCCTATCCTATCCCCTATCCTATCCACTATCCTATCATATCCTCTATCCTATAATATCCTCTATCCTATCATATCCTCTATCCAATCCTCTATCGTATCCTATCCTCTATCCTATCCTATCCTCTATCCTATCCTATCTTCTATCCTATCCTATCCTCTATCCTATCAAATCCCCTACCCTATCCTCTATCCTATCCTATCTTCTATCCTATCCTATCCTCTATCCTATCAAATCCCCTATCCTATCCTCTATCCTATCCTATCCTCTATCCTATCCTATCCTCTATCCTATCCTATCCTCTATCCTATCCTATCCTCTATCCTATCCTATCCTCTATCCTATCCTATCCTCTATATTATCCTATCCTCTATCCTATCCTATCCTCTATCCTATCCTATCGTCTATCCTATCCTATCCCTTATCCTATCCTCTATCCTATCCTATCCTCTATCCTATCCTATCCTCTATCCTATCCTATCCTCTATCCTACCCTATCATCTATCCTATCAAATCCCCTATCCTATCCTCTATCCTGTCGTATCCTCTATCCTATCCTATCTTCTATTCTATCCTATCCTCTATCCTATCAAATCCCCTATCCTATCCTCTATCCTATCCTATCCTCTATCCTATCCTATCCTCTATCCTATCCTATCGTCTATCCTATCCTATCCTCTATCCTATCCTATCCTCTATCCTATCCTATCCTCTATATTATCCTATAGTCTATCCTATCCTATCCTCTATCCTATCCTATCGTCAATCCTATCCTATCCCCTATCCTATCCTATCCCCTATCCTATCCTCTATCCTATCCTATCCTCTATCCTATCCTATCCTCTATCCTATCCTATCCTCTATATTATTCTATCCTCTATCCTATCCTATCCTCTATCCTATCCTATCCTCTATCCTATCCTATCCTCTATCGTATCCTATCGTCTATCCTATCCTATCCCTTATCCTATCCTCTATCCTATCCTATCCTCTATCCTATCCTATCCTCTATCCTATCCTATCCTCTATCCTATCCTATCCTCTATCCTATCGTATCCTCTACCCTATCCTATCTTCTATCCTATCCTATCCTCTATCCTATCAAATCCCCTATCCTATCCTCTATCCTGTCGTATCCTCCATCCTATCCTATCTTCTATCCTATCCTATCCTCTATCCTATCAAATCCCCTATCCTATCCTCTATCCTATCCTATCCTCTATCCTATCCTATCCTCTATCCTATCCTATCCTCTATCCTATCCTATCCTCTATCCTATCCTATCCTCTATATTATCCTATCCTCTATCCTATCCTATCCTCTATCCTATCCTATCCTCTATCCTATCCTATCTTCTATCCTATCCTATCCTCTATCCTATCAAATCCCTTATCCTATCCTCTATCCTAACCTATCCTGTATCCTATCCAATCCTCTATCCTATCCTATCATCTATCCTCTATCCTATCCTATCCTCTATCCTATCCTATCCACTATCCTATCCTATCCTCTATCCTATCCTATCCTCTATCCTATCCTATCCTCTATCCTATCCTATCCTCTATCCTATCCTATCCTCTATCCTATCCTATCCTCTATCCTATCCTATCCTCTATCCTATCCTATCCTCTATCCTATGCTATCCTCTATCCTATCCTATCCTCTATATTATCCTATAGTCTATCCTATCCTATCCTCTATCCTATCCTATCGTCTATCCTATCCTATCCCCTATCCTATCCACTATCCTATCATATCCTCTATCCTATAATATCCTCTATCCTATCATATCCTCTATCCAATCCTCTATCGTATCCTATCCTCTATCCTATCCTATCCTCTATCCTATCCTATCTTCTATCCTATCCTATCCTCTATCCTATCAAATCCCCTACCCTATCCTCTATCCTATCCTATCCTCTATCCTATCAAATCCCCTATCCTATCCTCTATCCTATCCTATCCTCTATCCTATCCTATCCTCTATCCTATCCTATCCTCTATCCTATCCTATCCTCTATCCTATCCTATCCTCTATCCTATCCTATCCTCTATCCCATCCTATCCTCTATATTATCCTATCCTCTATCCTATCCTATCCTCTATCCTATCCTATCGTCTATCCTATCCTATCCCTTATCCTATCCTCTATCCTATCCTATCCTCTATCCTATCCTATCCTCTATCCTATCCTATCCTCTATCCTACCCTATCATCTATCCTATCAAATCCCCTATCCTATCCTCTATCCTGTCGTATCCTCTATCCTATCCTATCTTCTATTCTATCCTATCCTCTATCCTATCAAATCCCCTATCCTATCCTCTATCCTATCCTATCCTCTATCCTATCCTATCCTCTATCCTATCCTATCGTCTATCCTATCCTATCCTCTATCCTATCCTATCCTCTATCCTATCCTATCCTCTATATTATCCTATAGTCTATCCTATCCTATCCTCTATCCTATCCTATCGTCTATCCTATCCTATCCCCTATCCTATCCTCTATCCTATCCTATCCTCTATCCTATCCTATCCTCTATCCTATCCTATCCTCTATATTATTCTATCCTCTATCCTATCCTATCCTCTATCCTATCCTATCCTCTATCCTATCCTATCCTCTATCCTATCCTATCGTCTATCCTATCCTATCCCTTATCCTATCCTCTATCCTATCCTATCCTCTATCCTATCCTATCCTCTATCCTATCCTATCCTCTATCCTATCCTATCCTCTATCCTATCCTATCCTCTATCCTATCAAATCCCCTATCCTATCCTCTATCCTATCCTATCCTCTATCCTATCCTATCCTCTATCCTATCCTATCCTCTATCCTATCCTATCCTCTATCCTATCCTATCCTCTATATTATCCTATCCTCTATCCTATCCTATCCTCTATCCTATCCTATCCTCTATCCTATCCTATCTTCTATCCTATCCTATCCTCTATCCTATCAAATCCCTTATCCTATCCTCTATCCTATCCTATCATCTATCCTCTATCCTATCCTATCCTCTATCCTATCCTATCCTCTATCCTATCCTATCCTCTATCCTATCCTATCGTCTATACTATCCTATCCTCTATCCTATCCTATCCTCTATCCTATCCTATGCTCTATAATATCCTATCGTCTATCCTATCCTCTATCCTATCCTATCATCTATCCTCTATCCTATCCAATCCTCTATCCTATCCTATCCACTATCCTATCATATCCTCTATCCTATAATATCCTCTATCCTATCATATCCTCTATCCAATCCTCTATCGTATCCTATCCTCTATCCTATCCTATCCTCTATCCTATCCTATCTTCTATCCTATCCTATCCTCTATCCTATCAAATCCCCTACCCTATCCTCTATCCTATCCTATCTTCTATCCTATCCTATCCTCTATCCTATCAAATCCCCTATCCTATCCTCTATCCTATCCTATCCTCTATCCTATCCTATCCTCTATCCTATCCTATCCTCTATCCTATCCTATCCTCTATCCTATCCTATCCTCTATCCTATCCTATCCTCTATATTATCCTATCCTCTATCCTATCCTATCCTCTATCCTATCCTATCCTCTATCCTATCCTATCCTCTATCCTATCCTATCCTCTATCCTATCCTATCCTCTATCCTATCCTATCGTCTATACTATCCTATCCTCTATCCTATCCTATCCTCTATCCTATCCTATGCTCTATAATATCCTATCGTCTATCCTATCCTCTATCCTATCAAATCCCCTATCCTATCCTCTATCCTATCCTATCCTCTATCCTATCCTATCCTCTATCCTATCCTATCCTCTATCCTATCCTATCCTCTATCCTATCCTATCGTCTATCCTATCCTCTATCCTATCCTATCCTCTATCCTATCCTGTCCTCTATCCTATCCTATCCTCTATCTTATCCTATCCTCTATCCTATCCTATCCTCTATCCTATCCTATCCTCTATCCTATCCTATCTTCTATCCTATCCTATCCTCTATCCTATCAAATCCCCTATCCTATCCTCTATCCTAACCTATCCTGTATCCTATCCAATCCTCTATCCTATCCTATCATCTATCCTCTATCCTATCCAATCCTCTATCCTATCCTATCCACTATCCTATCATATCCTCTATCCTATAATATCCTCTATCCTATCATATCCTCTATCCAATCCTCTATCCTATCCTATCCTCTATCCTATCCTATCCTCAATCCTATCCTATCTTCTATCCTATCCTATCCTCTATCCTATCAAATCCCCTATCCTATCCTCTATCCTATCCTCTCCTCTATCCTATCCTATCCTCTATCCTATCCTATCCTCTATCCTATCCTATCCTCTATCCTATCCTATCCTCTATCCTATCCTATCCTCTATCCTATCCTATCCTCTATCCTATCCTATCCTCTATCCTATCCTATCCTCTATCCTATCCTATCCTCTATCCTATCTTATTCTCTATCCTCTATCCTATCCTATCCTCTATCCTATCCTATCGTCTATACTATCCTATCCTCTATCCTATCCTATCCTCTATCCTATCCTATGCTCTATAATATCCTATCGTCTATCCTATCCTCTATCCTATCCTATCCTCTATCCTATCCTATCCTCTATCCTATCCTATCCTCTATCCTATCCTATCCTATATCCTATCCTATCCTCTATCCTATACTATCCTCTATCCTATCCTATCCTCTATCCTATCCTATCCTCTATCCTATCCTCTATCCTATCCTATCTTCTATCCGATCCTATCCTCTATCCTATCAAATCCCCTATCCTATCCTCTATCCTATCCTATCCTGTATCCTATCCAATCCTCTATCTTATCCTATCATCTCTCCTCTATCCTATCCAATCCTCTATCCTATCCTATCCACTATCCTATCCTATCCTCTATCCTAGCCTATCCTCTATCCTATCCTATCCAATCCCCTAACCTATGCTCTATCCTATCCTACCCACTATAATATCGTATACTCTATCATATCCTATCCTCTATCCTATAATATCATCTATCCGTTCCTACTCTCTATCCTAACCTATTCTCTATCCTATCCTCTATCCTATCCTCTATCCTAAGCTATCATCTATCCTATCAAATCCCCTATCCTATCCTCTATCCTGTCGTATCCTCTATCCTATCCTATCTTCTATCCTATCCTATCCTCTATCCTATCAAATCCCCTATCCTTTCGTCTATCCTATCCTATCCTGTATACTATCCAATCCTCTATCCTATCCTATCATCTATCCTCAAGTCTATCCTTTCCTGTATCCTATCCAATCCTCTATCCTATCCTATCCTCTATCCTATCCTGTCCTCTATCCTATCCTATCCTCTATCCTATCCTCTATCCTATCCTCTATCCTAGCCTATCCTCTATCCTATCCTATCCTCTATACTATCCTATCATCTATCCTCAATCCTATCCTTTCCTGTATCCTATCCAATCCTCTATCCTATCCTGTCCTCTATCCTATCCTATCCTCTATCCTATCCTATCCTCTATCCTATCCTATCGTCTATCCTATCCTCTATAGTATCCTATCCTCTATCCTATCCTATCCTCCTTCCTATCCTATCCTCAATCCTATCCTTTCCTGTATCCTATCCAATCCTGTATCCTATCCTGTCCTCTATCCTATCCTATCCTCTATCCTATCCTATCCTCTATCCTATCCTATCCTCAATCCTATCCTATCCTCTATCCTACCCTATCTTCTATCCTATCCTATCCAATCACCTATCCTATGCTCTATCCTATCCTACCCTCTATAATATCGTATACTCTATCATATCCTATCCTCTATCCTCGTAATATCATCTATCCTTTCCTACTCTCTATCCTAACCTATTCTCTATCTTATCCTCTATCCTATCCTCTATCCTATCCTCTATTCTATCCTATCCTCTATCCTATCCTATCCTCTATCCTATCCTATCCTGTATTCTATCCTATCCTCTATCCTATCCTATCCTCTACCCTATCCTATCCTCTATCATATCCTATCCTCTATCCTATACTATCCTCTATCCTATCCTATCCTCTATCCTATCCTATCCTCTATCCTATTATATCCTCTATACTATAATATCCTCTATCCTATCAAATCCCCTACCCTATCCCCTATCCTATCCTATCATCTATCCTCAAGTCTATCCTTTCCTGTATCCTATCCAATCCTCTATCCTATCCTATCCTCTATCCTATCCTGTCCTCTATCCTATCCTATCCTCTATCCTATCCTATCCTATCCTCTATCCTATCCTAACCTCTATCCTATCCTATCCAATCCCCTATCCTATGCTCTATCCTATCCTACCCACTATAATATCGTATACTCTATCATATCCTATCCTCTATCCTATAATATCATCTATCCGATCCTACTCTCTATCCTAACCTATTCTCTATCCTATCCTCTATAGTATCCTCTATCCTACCCTATCATCTATCCTATCAAATCCCCTATCCTATCCTCTATCCTGTCGTATCCTCTATCCTATCCTGTCCTCTATCCTATCCTATCCTCTATCCTATCCTATCCTCTATATTATCCTATACTCTATCCTATCCTATCCTCTATCCTATCCTAACCTCTATCCTATCCTATCCAATCCCCTACCCTATGCTCTATCCTATCCTACCCACTATAATATCGTATACTCTATCATATCCTATCCTCTATCCTATAATATCATCTATCCGATCCTACTCTCTATCCTAACCTATTCTCTATCCTATCCTCTATCCTATCCTCTATCCTACCCTATCATCTATCCTATCAAATCCCCTATCCTATCCTCTATCCTGTCGTATCCTCTATCCTATCCTATCTTCTATCCTATCCTATCCTCTATCCTATCAAATCCCCTATCCTATCGTCTATCCTATCCTATCCTGTATCCTATCCAATCCTCTATCCTATCCTATCATCTATCGTCAAGTCTATCCTTTCCTGTATCCTATCCAATCCTCTATCCTATCCTATCCTCTATCCTATCCTGTCCTCTATCCTATCCTATCCTCTATCCTATCCTCTATCCTAGCCTATCCTCTATCCTATCCTATCCTCTATACTATCCTATCATCTATCCTCAATCCTATCCTATCCTCTATCCTATCCTATCCTCTATCCTATCCTCTATCCTATCCTCTATCCTATCCTATCTTCTATCCTATCCTATCCTCTATCCTATCAAATCCCCTATCCTATCCTCTATCCTATCCTATCCTGTATCCTATCCAATCCTCTATCCTATCCTATCCTATATCCTATTCTATCCTCTATCCTATACTATCCTCTATCCTATCCTATCCTCTATCCTATCCTATCCTCTATCCTATCCTATCCTCTATCCTATCCTATCCTCTATCCTATCCTCTATCCTATCCTATCTCCTATCCTATCCTATCCTCTATCCTATCAAATCCCCTATCCTATCCTCTATCCTATCCTATCCTGTATCCTATCCAATCCTCTATCTTATCCTATCATCTATCCTCTATCCTATCCAATCCTCTATCCTATCCTATCCACTATCCTATCCTATCCTCTATCCTATCCTATTCTCTATCCTATCCTATCCTCTATCCTATCCTATCCTATATCCTATCCTATCCTCTATCCTATCCTATCCTCTATCCTATCCTGTCCTCTATCCTATCCTATCCTCTATCCTATCCTATCGTCTATCCTATCGTCTATCCTATCCTCTATCCTATCCTATCCTCTATCCTATCCTATCCTCCTTCCTCTATCCTATCCTCTATCCTATCCTCTATCCCAACCTATCCTCTATCCTATCCTATCCTCTATCCTATAATATCGTCTATCCTATCCTCTATCCTATCCTATCCTATATCCTATCCTATCCTCTATCCTATACTATCCTCTATCCTATCCTATCCTCTATCCTATCCTATCTTCTATCCTATCCTATCCTCTATCCTATCAAATCCCCTATCCTATCCTATCCTGTATCCTATCCAATCCTCTATCTTATCCTATCATCTATCCTCTATCCTATCCAATCCTCTATCCTATCCTATCCACTATCCTATCCTGTCCTCTATCCTATCCTATCCTCTATCCTATCCTATCGTCTATCCTATCGTCTATCCTATCCTCTATCCTATCCTATCCTCTATCCTATCCTGTCCTCTATCCTATCCTATCCTCTATCCTATCCTATCCTATCCTCTATCCTATCCTAACCTCTATCCTATCCTATCCAATCCCCTATCCTATGCTCTATCCTATCCTACCCACTATAATATCGTATACTCTATCATATCCTATCCTCTATCCTATAATATCATCTATCCGATCCTACTCTCTATCCTAACCTATTCTCTATCCTATCCTCTATAGTATCCTCTATCCTACCCTATCATCTATCCTATCAAATCCCCTACCCTATCCCCTATCCTATCCTATCATCTATCCTCAAGTCTATCCTTTCCTGTATCCTATCCAATCCTCTATCCTATCCTATCCTCTATCCTATCCTGTCCTCTATCCTATCCTATCTTCTATCCTATCCTATCCTCTATATTATCCTATACTCTATCCTATCCTATCCTCTATCCTATCCTAACCTCTATCCTATCCTATCCAATCCCCTACCCTATGCTCTATCCTATCCTACCCACTATAATATCGTATACTCTATCATATCCTATCATCTATCCTATAATATCATCTATCCGATCCTACTCTCTATCCTAACCTATTCTCTATCCTATCCTCTATCCTATCCTCTATCCTATCCTATCCTCTATCCTATCCTATCCTCTATCCTATCCTATCCTCTATCCTATCCTATCGTCTATCCTATCCTATCCCTTATCCTATCCTCTATCCTATCCTATCCTCTATCCTATCCTATCCTCTATCCTATCCTATCCTCTATCCTATCCTATCCTCTATCCTATCAAATCCCCTATCCTATCCTCTATCCTATCCTATCCTCTATCCTATCCTATCCTCTATCCTATCCTATCCTCTATCCTACCCTATCATCTATCCTATCAAATCCCCTATCCTATCCTCTATCCTGTCGTATCCTCTATCCTATCCTATCTTCTATCCTATCCTATCCTCTATCCTATCAAATCCCCTACCCTATCCCCTATCCTATCCTATCATCTATCCTCAAGTCTATCCTTTCCTGTATCCTATCCAATCCTCTATCCTATCCTATCCTCTATCCTATCCTGTCCTCTATCCTATCCTATCCTCTATCCTATCCTATCCTCTATATTATCCTATACTCTATCCTATCCTATCCTCTATCCTATCCTAACCTCTATCCTATCCTATCCAATCCCCTACCCTATGCTCTATCCTATCCTACCCACTATAATATCGTATACTCTATCATATCCTATCCTCTATCCTATAATATCATCTATCCGATCCTACTCTCTATCCTAACCTATTCTCTATCCTATCCTCTATCCTATCCTCTATCCTACCCTATCATCTATCCTATCAAATCCCCTATCCTATCCTCTATCCTGTCGTATCCTCTATCCTATCCTATCTTCTATCCTATCCTATCCTCTATCCTATCAAATCCCCTATCCTATCGTCTATCCTATCCTATCCTGTATCCTATCCAATCCTCTATCCTATCCTATCATCTATCCTCAAGTCTATCCTTTCCTGTATCCTATCCAATCCTCTATTCTATCCTATCCTCTATCCTATCCTGTCCTCTATCCTATCCTATCCTCTATCCTATCCTCTATCCTAGCCTATCCTCTATCCTATCCTATCCTCTATACTATCCTATCATCTATCCTCAATCCTATCCTATCCTCTATCCTATCCTATCCTCTATCCTATCCTCTATCCTATCCTCTATCCTATCCTATCTTCTATCCTATCCTATCCTCTATCCTCTCAAATCCCCTATCCTATCCTCTATCCTATCCTATCCTGTATCCTATCCAATCCTCTATCCTATCCTATCCTATATCCTATTCTATCCTCTATCCTATACTATCCTCTATCCTATCCTATCCTCTATCCTATCCTATACTCTATCCTATCCTATCCTCTATCCTATCCTATCCTCTATCCTATCCTCTATCCTATCCTATCTCCTATCCTATCCTATCCTCTATCCTATCAAATCCCCTATCCTATCCTCTATCCTATCCTATCCTGTATCCTATCCAATCCTCTATCTTATCCTATCATCTATCCTCTATCCTATCCAATCCTCTATCCTATCCTATCCACTATCCTATCCTATCCTCTATCCTATCCTATTCTCTATCCTATCCTATCCTCTATCCTATCCTATCCTATATCCTATCCTATCCTCTATCCTATCCTATCCTCTATCCTATCCTGTCCTCTATCCTATCCTATCCTCTATCCTATCCTATCGTCTATCCTATCGTCTATCCTATCCTCTATCCTATCCTATCCTCTATCCTAGCCTATCCTCTATCCTATCCTATCCTCTATACTATCCTATCATCTATCCTCAATCCTATCCTATCCTCTATCCTATCCTATCCTCTATCCTATCCTCTATCCTATCCTCTATCCTATCCTATCTTCTATCCTATCCTATCCTCTATCCTCTCAAATCCCCTATCCTATCCTCTATCCTATCCTATCCTGTATCCTATCCAATCCTCTATCCTATCCTATCCACTATCCTATCCTATCCTCTATCCTATCCTATTCTCTATCCTATCCTATCCTCTATCCTATCCTATCCTCTATCCTATCCTATCCTCTATCCTATACTATCCTCTATCCTATCCTATCCTCTATCCTATCCTATACTCTATCCTATCCTATCCTCTATCCTATCCTATCCTCTATCCTATCCTCTATCCTATCCTATCTCCTATCCTATCCTATCCTATATCCTATCCTATCCTCTATCCTATACTATCCTCTATCCTATCCTATCCTCTATCCTATCCTATCTTCTATCCTATCCTATCCTCTATCCTATCAAATCCCCTATCCTATCCTATCCTGTATCCTATCCAATCCTCTATCTTATCCTATCATCTATCCTCTATCCTATCCAATCCTCTATCCTATCCTATCCACTATCCTATCCTATCCTCTATCCTATCCTATTCTCTATCCTATCCTATCCTCTATCCTATCCTATCCTCTATCCTATCCTATCCTCTATCCTCTATCCGATCCTATCCTCTATCCTATCCTATCCTATATCCTATCCTATCCTCTATCCTACCCTATCCTCTATCCTATCCTATCCTCTACCCTATCCTATCCTCCTTCCTATCCTATCCTCAATCCTATCCTTTCCTGTATCCTATCCAATCCTGTATCCTATCCTGTCCTCTATCCTATCCTATCCTCTATCCTATCCTATCCTCTATCCTATCCTATCCTCAATCCTATCCTATCCTCTATCCTACCCTATCTTCTATCCTATCCTATCCAATCACCTATCCTATGCTCTATCCTATCCTACCCTCTATAATATCGTATACTCTATCATATCCTATCCTCTATCCTCGTAATATCATCTATCCTTTCCTACTCTCTATCCTAACCTATTCTCTATCTTATCCTCTATCCTATCCTCTATCCTATCCTCTATTCTATCCTATCCTCTATAATATCCTATCCTCTATCCTATCCTATCCTGTATTCTATCCTATCCTCTATCCTATCCTATCCTCTACCCTATCCTATCCTCTATCATATCCTATCCTCTATCCTATACTATCCTCTATCCTATCCTATCCTCTATCCTATCCTATCCTCTATCCTATTATATCCTCTATACTATAATATCCTCTATCCTATCCTATCCTCTATCCAATCCTCTATCCTATCCTATCCTCTATCCTATCAAATCCCCTACCCTATCCCCTATCCTATCCTATCATCTATCCTCAAGTCTATCCTTTCCTGTATCCTATCCAATCCTCTATCCTATCCTATCCTCTATCCTATCCTGTCCTCTATCCTATCCTATAATCTATCCTATCCTATCCTCTATATTATCCTATCCTCTATCCTATCCTATCCTCTATCCTATCCTAACCTCTATCCTATCCTATCCAATCCCCTATCCTATGCTCTATCCTATCCTACCCACTATAATATCGTATACTCTATCATATCCTATCCTCTATCCTATAATATCATCTATCCGATCCTACTCTCTATCCTATCCTCTATCCTGTCCTCTATCCTACCCTATCATCTATCCTATCAAATCCCCTATCCTATCCTCTATCCTGTCGTATCCTCTATCCTATCCTATCTTCTATCCTATCCTATTGTGGATAGGGTCTATTTATCGTGAACTAAACTTTGCTGGCGAACTCAATTTAATCTCTATATATACAGGTATCGTTCGCGACTGTACAATTTTATGCGAAGTGTATCTCGCGACGACTTCTGAGTGACTCTTCGAAAGTCCTGTACAACTTAATTCTAACGCCTTCGTTTGCCCTGGTAAAAATCCTAAACAACCCTGATTGGCTAACCCACGCTTTGGGTCCTTCCAATCAGAGCTGTTCTTTCTTCGTCTCACCCCCGTTCCTTCCGCCCTTGGCGTGTTTGTTTTCGGAACGGCGAGGTGATCGGAGAAGATGATGGGACTTTCCTCCGGGCCACTCATGCTTGACCCAAGTGTCGATAGAACGTTGGGTCCGCTTCAAGTGCCCTTCGGTTCGTCTCTTAATTTATGACGGTCTCAGTTTGCTATTGAGGACTTTGGGACAAAACTCTAATAAACATACTTCGACTAGGTCTGGAAAATGTCCACTCAAAAATAGCTTCGTCGAACGAGAGTCGTAAATTGCGTTGGCCGTTTGCACGAAAGAAAGACTCTTTTGTGTGCGTGCGACCGGACGCTACACTATCCTCTATCCTATCAAATCCCCTATCCTATCGTCTATCCTATCCTATCCTGTATCCTATCCAATCCTCAATCCTATCCTATCGTCTATCCTCAAGTCTATCCTTTCCTGTATCCTATCCAATCCTCTATCCTATCCTATCCTCTATCCTATCCTGTCCTCTATCCTATCCTATCCTCTATCCTATCCTCTATCCTAGCCTATCCTCTATCCTATCCTATCCTCTATACTATCCTATCATCTATCCTCAATCCTATCCTATCCTCTATCCTATCCTATCCTCTATCCTATCCTCTATCCTATCCTATCTTCTATCCTATCCTATCCTCTATCCTATGAAATCCCCTATCCTATCCTCTATCCTATCCTTTCCTGTATCCTATCCAATCCTCTATCCTATCCTATCCTCTATCCTATCCTGTCCTCTATCCTATCCTATAATCTATCCTATCCTATCCTCTATATTATCCTATCCTCTATCCTATCCTATCCTCTATCCTATCCTAACCTCTATCCTATCCTATCCAATCCCCTATCCTATGCTCTATCCTATCCTACCCACTATAATATCGTATACTCTATCATATCCTATCCTCTATCCTATAATATCATCTATCCGATCCTACTCTCTATCCTAACCTATTCTCTATCCTATCCTCTATCCTGTCCTCTATCCTACCCTATCATCTATCCTATCAAATCCCCTATCCTATCCTCTATCCTGTCGTATCCTCTATCCTATCCTATCTTCTATCCTATCCTATCCTCTATCCTATCAAATCCCCTATCCTATCGTCTATCCTATCCTATCCTGTATCCTATCCAATCCTCTATCCTATCCTATCGTCTATCCTCAAGTCTATCCTTTCCTGTATCCTATCCAATCCTCTATCCTATCCTATCCTCTATCCTATCCTGTCCTCTATCCTATCCTATCCTCTATCCTATCCTCTATCCTAGCCTATCCTCTATCCTATCCTATCCTCTATACTATCCTATCATCTATCCTCAATCCTATCCTATCCTCTATCCTATCCTATCCTCTATCCTATCCTCTATCCTATCCTCTATCCTATCCTATCTTCTATCCTATCCTATCCTCTATCCTATGAAATCCCCTATCCTATCCTCTATCCTATCCTTTCCTGTATCCTATCCAATCCTCTATCCTATCCTATCCTCTATCCTATCCTGTCCTCTATCCTATCCTATAATCTATCCTATCCTATCCTCTATATTATCCTATCCTCTATCCTATCCTATCCTCTATCCTATCCTAACCTCTATCCTATCCTATCCAATCCCCTATCCTATGCTCTATCCTATCCTACCCACTATAATATCGTATACTCTATCATATCCTATCCTCTATCCTATAATATCATCTATCCGATCCTACTCTCTATCCTAACCTATTCTCTATCCTATCCTCTATCCTGTCCTCTATCCTACCCTATCATCTATCCTATCAAATCCCCTATCCTATCCTCTATCCTGTCGTATCCTCTATCCTATCCTATCTTCTATCCTATCCTATCCTCTATCCTATCAAATCCCCTATCCTATCGTCTATCCTATCCTATCCTGTATCCTATCCAATCCTCTATCCTATCCTATCGTCTATCCTCAAGTCTATCCTTTCCTGTATCCTATCCAATCCTCTATCCTATCCTATCCTCTATCCTATCCTGTCCTCTATCCTATCCTATCCTCTATCCTATCCTCTATCCTAGCCTATCCTCTATCCTATCCTATCCTCTATACTATCCTATCATCTATCCTCAATCCTATCCTATCCTCTATCCTATCCTATCCTCTATCCTATCCTCTATCCTATCCTCTATCCTATCCTATCTTCTATCCTATCCTATCCTCTATCCTATGAAATCCCCTATCCTATCCTCTATCCTATCCTTTCCTGTATCCTATCCAATCCTCTATCCTATCCTATCCTCTATCCTATCCTGTCCTCTATCCTATCCTATAATCTATCCTATCCTATCCTCTATATTATCCTATCCTCTATCCTATCCTATCCTCTATCCTATCCTAACCTCTATCCTATCCTATCCAATCCCCTATCCTATGCTCTATCCTATCCTACCCACTATAATATCGTATACTCTATCATATCCTATCCTCTATCCTATAATATCATCTATCCGATCCTACTCTCTATCCTAACCTATTCTCTATCCTATCCTCTATCCTGTCCTCTATCCTACCCTATCATCTATCCTATCAAATCCCCTATCCTATCCTCTATCCTGTCGTATCCTCTATCCTATCCTATCTTCTATCCTATCCTATCCTCTATCCTATCAAATCCCCTATCCTATCGTCTAGCCTATCCTATCCTGTATCCTATCCAATCCTCTATCCTATCCTATCGTCTATCCTCAAGTCTATCCTTTCCTGTATCCTATCCAATCCTCTATCCTATCCTATCCTCTATCCTATCCTGTCCTCTATCCTATCCTATCCTCTATCCTATCCTCTATCCTAGCCTATCCTCTATCCTATCCTATCCTCTATACTATCCTATCATCTATCCTCAATCCTATCCTATCCTCTATCCTATCCTATCCTCTATCCTATCCTCTATCCTATCCTCTATCCTATCCTATCTTCTATCCTATCCTATCCTCTATCCTATGAAATCCCCTATCCTATCCTCTATCCTATCCTATCCACTATCCTATCATATCCTCTATCCTATCCTATTCTCTATCCTATCCTATCCTCTATCCTATCCTATCCTCTATCCTCTATCCTATCCTGTCCTCTATCCTATCCTCTATCCCAACCTATCCTCTATCCTATCCTATCCTCTATCCTATAATATCGTCTATCCTATCCTCTATCCTATCCTATCCTCTATCCTATAATATCGTCTATCCTATCCTCTATCCTATCCTATCCTATATCCTATCCTATCCTCTATCCTATACTATCCTCTATCCTATCCTATCCTCTATCCTATCCTATCCTCTATCCTATCCTATCCTCTATCCTATCCTATCTTCTATCCTATCCTATCCTCTATCCTATCAAATCCCCTATCCTATCCTCTATCCTATCCTATCCTGTATCCTATCCAATCCTCTATCTTATCCTATCATCTATCCTCTATCCTATCCAATCCTCTATCCTATCCTATCCACTATCCTATCATATCCTCTATCCTATCCTATTCTCTATCCTATCCTATCCTCTATCCTATCCTATCCTCTATCCTCTATCCGATCCTATCCTCTATCATATCCTATCCTATATCCTATCCTATCCTCTATCCTACCCTATCCCCTATCCTATCCTATCCTCTATCCTATCCTATCCTCTATCCTATCCTATCATCTATCCTATCCTATCCTCTATCCTATCCTATCCTCTATCCTATCCTATCTTCTATCCTATCCTATCCTCTATCCTATCCTATCCTCTATCCTCTATCCTCTATCCTCTATCCTCTATCCTATCCTATCCTCTATCCTATCCTATCCTCTATACTACCCTAACCTCTATCCTATCCTATCCTCTATCCTATCCTGTCCTCTATCCTATCCTATCGTCTATCCTATCCTCTATCCTATCCTATCGTCTATCCTATCGTCTATCCTATCCTCTATCCTATCCTATCCTCTATCCTATCCTATCCTCTATCCTCTATCCTCTATCCTATCCTATCCTCTATCCTATCCTCTATCCTATCCTATCCTCTATACTACCCTATCCTCTATCCTATCCTATCCTCTATCCTATCCTGTCCTCTATCCTATCCTATCGTCTATCCTATCCTCTATCCTATCCTATCGTCTATCCTATCCTCTATCCTATCCAATCCTCTATCCTATCCTAACCTCTATCCTATCATATCCTCTATCCTATAATATCTTCTATCCTATCCTATCCTCTATCCTATCAAATCCCCTACCCTATCCTCTGTCCTATCCTATCCTCTATCCTATCCTATCCTAGATGATGGGTCCTATCCTATCCTCTATCCTATCGTATCCTCTATCCTATCCTATCTTCTATCCTATCCTATCCTCCATCCTATCATATCCTCAATCCTATCCTTTCCTGTATCCTATCCAATCCTGTATCCTATCCTGTCCTCTATCCTATCCTATCCTCTATCCTATCCTATCCTCTATCCTATCCTATCCTCTATCCTATCCTATCCTCTATCCTATCCTATTCTCTATCCTATCCTATCCTCTATCCTATCCTATCCTCTATCCTATCCTATCCTCTATCCTATCCTATCCTCTATCCTATCCTATCCTCTATCCTATCCTATCCTCTATCCTATCCTATCCTCTATCCTATCCTATCCTCTATCCTATCCTATCCTCTATCCTATCCTATCCTCTATCCTATCCTATCCTCTATCCTTACCTATCCTCTATACTATCCTATCCTCTATCCTATTATATCCTCTATCCTATCCTATCCTCTATCCTATCCTATCCTCTATCCTATCCCATCCTCTATCCTATCCTACCCTCTATCCTATCCTATCCTCCATCCTATACTATCCTCAATCCTATCCTTTCCTGTATCCCACCCAATCCTGTATCCTATCCTGTCCTCTATCCTATCCTATCCTCTATCCTATCCTATCCTCTATCCTATCCTATCCTCTATCCTATCCTCTCCTCTATCCTATCCTGTCCTCTATCCTATCCTATCCTCTATCCTATCCTATCCTCTATCCTATCTTATCCTCTATCCTATCCTATCTTCTATCCTATCCTATCCTCTATCCTATCAAATCCCCTACCCTATCCTCTGTCCTATCCTATCCTCTATCCTATCCTATCCTCTATCCTATCCTATCCTATCCTCTATCCTATCCTATCCTCTATCCTATCCTATCTTCTATCCTATCCTATCCTCTATCCTATCCTATCCTCTATCCTATCCTATCCTCTATCCTATCCTATCCTCTATCCTATCCTATCGTCTATCCTATCCTCTATCCTAACCTATCCTCTATCCTGTCCTATCCTCTATCCTATCCTATCTTCTATCCTATCCTATCCTCTATCCTATCAAATCCCCTACCCTATCCTCTGTCCTATCCTATCCTCTATCCTATCCTATCCTCTATCCTTTTATCCTATCCTATCCTCTATCCTCTATCCTATCCTATCCTCTATCCTATCCTATCCTCTATCCTATCCTATCCTCTATCCTATCCTATCCTCAATCCTATCCTTTCCTTTATCCTATCCAATCCTGTATCCTATCCTGTCCTCAACCCTATCCTTTCCTGTATCCTATCCAATCCTGTATCCTATCCTGTTCTCTATCCTATCCTATCCTCTATCCTATCCTATCCTCTATCCTATCCTATCCTCTATCCTATCCTATCCTCTATCCTATCCTGTCTTCTATCCTATCCTATCCTCTATCCTATCAAATCCCCTACCCTATCCACTGTCCTATCCTATCCTCTATCCTATCCTATCCTCTATCCTATCCTATCGTCTATCCTATCGTCTATCCTATCCTCTATCCTATCCAATCCTCTATCCTATCCTATCCTCTATCCTATCATATCCTCTATCCTATAATATCTTCTATCCTATCCTATCCTCTATCCTATCAAATCCCCTACCCTATCCTCTATCCTATCCTATCCTAGATGATGGGTCCTACCCTATCCTCTATCCTATCGTATCCTCTATCCTATCCTATCTTCTATCCTATCCTATCCTCCATCCTATCATATCCTCAATCCTATCCTTTCCTGTATCCTATCCTGTCCTCTATCCTATCCTATCCTCTATCCTATCCAATCCTGTATCCTATCCTGTCCTCAACCCTATCCTTTCCTGTATCCTATCCAATCCTGTATCCTATCCTGTTCTCTATCCTATCCTATCCTCTATCCTATCCTATCCTCTATCCTATCCTATCCTCTATCCTATCCTATCTTCTATCCTATCCTATCCTCTATCCTATCAAATCCCCTACCCTATCCACTGTCCTATCCTATCCTCTATCCTATCTTATCCTCTATCCTATCCTATCGCCTATCCTATCCTCTATCCTAACCTATCCTCTATCCTGTCCTATCCTCTATCCTATCCTATCTTCTATCCTATCCTATCCTCTATCCTATCCTATCCTCTATCCTATCCTATCCTCAATCCTATCCTTTCCTTTATCCTATCCAATCCTGTATCCTATCCTGTCCTCAATCCTATCCTTTCCTGTATCCTATCCAATCCTGTATGCTATCCTGTCCTCTATCCTATCCTATCCTCTATCCTATCCTATCCTCTATCCTATCCTATCTTCTATCCTATCCTATCCTCTATCCTATCAAATCCCCTACCCTATCCTCTGTCCTATCCTATCCTCTATCCTATCCTATCCTCTATCCTATCCTATCCTCTATCATATCCTATCCTCTATCCTATCCTATCCTCTATCCTATCCTATCTTCTATCCTATCCTATCCTCTATCCTATCCTATCCTCTATCCTATCCTATCCTCTATCCTATCCTATCGTCTATCCTATCCTCTATCCTAACCTATCCTCTATCCTGTCCTATCCTCTATCCTATCCTATCTTCTATCCTATCCTATCCTCTATCCTATCAAATCCCCTACCCTATCCTCTGTCCTATCCTATCCTCTATCCTATCCTATCCTCTATCCTATCCTATCCTCTATCCTATCCTATCCTCTATCCTATCCTATCCTCTATACTACCCTATCCTCTATCCTATCCTATCCTCTATCCTATCCTGTCCTCTATCCTATCCTATCGTCTATCCTATCCTCTATCCTATCCTATCGTCTATCCTATCGTCTATCCTATCCTCTATCCTATCCAATCCTCTATCCTATCCTATCCTCTATTCTATCATATCCTCTATCCTATAATATCTTCTATCCTATCCTATCCTCTATCCTTTCAAATCCCCTACCCTATCCTCTGTCCTATCCTATCCTCTATCCTATCCTATCCTAGAAGATAGGTCCTATCCTATCCTCTATCCTATCCTATCCTCTATCCTATCCTATCTTCTATCCTATCCTATCCTCTATCCTATCCTATCCTCCATCCTATCCTATCCTCAATCCTATCCTTTCCTGTATCCTATCCAATCCTGTATCCTATCCTGTCCTCTATCCTATCCTATCCTCTATCCTATCCTATCCTCTATCCTATCCTATCCTCTATCCTATCCTATGCTCTATCCTATCCTATCGTCTATCCTATCCTCTATCCTATCCTATCCTATCCTCTATCCTATCCTATCCTCTATCCTATCCTCTATCCTATCCTATCCTCTATCCTATCCTATCCTATCCTCTATCCTATCCTCTCCTCTATCCTATCTTATCCTCTATCCTATCCTATCCTCTATCCTATCCTATCCTCTATCCTATCCTATCCTCTATCCTATCCTATCCTCTATCCTCTATCCTATCCTATCCTCTATCCTATCCTATCCTCTATCCTATCCTATCCTCTATCCTATCCTATGCTCTATCCTATCCTATCGTCTATCCTATCCTCTATCCTATCCTATCCTATCCTCTATCCTATCCTATCCTCTATCCTATCCTCTATCCTATCCTATCCTCTATCCTATCCTATCCTATCCTCTATCCTATCCTCTCCTCTATCCTATCTTATCCTCTATCCTATCCTATCCTCTATCCTATCCTATCCTCTATCCTATCCTATCTTCTATCCTATCTTATCCTCTATCCTATCCTATCCTCCATCCTATCCTATCCTCAATCCTATCCTTTCCTGTATCCTATCCAATCCTGTATCCTATCCTGTTCTCTATCCTATCCTATCCTCTATCCTATCCTATCCTCTATCCTATCCTATCCTCTATCCTATTCTATGCTCTATCCTATCCTATCGTCTATCCTATCCTCTATCCTATCCTATCCTGTCCTCAATCCTATCCTTTCCTGTATCTTATCCAATCCTGTATCCTATCCAATCCCCTATCCTATCCTCAATCTTATCCTATCCTCTATCCTATTTTATCCTCTATCCTATCCCATCCTCTATCCTATCCTATCCTCTATCCTATCCCATCCTCTATCCTATCCTATCCTCTATCCTATCCTATCCTATCCTCAATGCTATCCTATCCCCTATCCTATCCTATCCTCTATCCTATTGTATCCTCTATAATATCCCATCCTCTATCCCATCCTATCCTCTATCCTATAGTATCCTCTATCCTATCCTATCCTCTGTCGTATCCTATTTTCTGTCCTATCCTATCCTCTATCCTATCCTGTCCTCTATCCTATCCTATCCTCTATCCTATCCTAACCTCTATCCTATAATATCCTCTATCCTATCCTATCCTCTATCCTATCCAATCCCGTATCCTATCGTCTATCCTATCCTATCCTGTATCCTATCCAATCCCCTATCCTATCCTCTATCCTATGCTATAATCTATCCTATCGTATCCTCTATCCTATCCTATCCTCTATCCTATCCTATCCTCTATCCTATCCTATCCTTTATCCTATCCTATCCTCAATCCTATCCTATCCCCTATCCTATCCTATCCTCTATCCTATTTCACTCATCTATCCTATCCAATCCCCTATCCTATCCTGAATCCTATCCTATCCCGTATCCTATCCTATCCTATCCCCTATCCTATCCTATCCTACAGCCTATCCTATCCTCTATCCTATTCTACCGTTTGTCCTATCCTATCCTCTATCCTATTCTACCGTTTGTCCTATCCTATCCTCAATCCTATCCTATCCCCTATCCTATCCTATCCTCTATCCTATTTCACTCCTCTATCCTATGCAATACCCTATCCTATCCTGAATCCTATCCTATCCCGTATCTTATCCTATCCTATCCTATTCTCTCCTCTATCGTATACTACCGTTTGTCCTATCCTATCCTCTAACCTATCCTATCCTCTATCCTATAATATCATATATCCTACCCTATCCTCTATCCTATCCTAACCTCTATCCTATAATATCCTCTATCCTATCCTATCCTCTATCCTATCCAATCCCGTATCCTATCGTCTATCCTATCCTATCCTGTATCCTATCCAATCCCCTATCGTATCCTATATCCTATCCTATCCTCTATCCTACCCTATCCTCTATCCTATCCTATCCTCTATCCTATCCTATCCTCTATCCTATCCTATCCTCTATCCTATCCTATCATCTATACTACCCTAACCTCTATCCTATCCTATCCTCTATCCTATCCTGTCCTCTATCCTATCCTATCGTCTATCCTATCCTCTATCCTATCCTATCGTTTATCCTATCGTCTATCCTATCCTCTATCCTATCCTATCGTCTATCCTATCGTCTATCCTATCCTCTATCCTATCCTATCCTCTATCCTATCCTATCCTCTATCCTCTATCCTCTATCCTATCCTATCCTCTATCCTATCCTCTATCCTATCCTATCCTCTATACTACCCTATCCTCTGTCCTATCCTATCCTCTATCCTATCCTATCCTAGATGATGGGTCCTATCCTATCCTCTATCCTATCGTATCCTCTATCCTATCCTATCTTCTATCCTATCCTATCCTCCATCCTATCATATCCTCAATCCTATCCTTTCCTGTATCCTATCCAATCCTGTATCCTATCCTGTCCTCTATCCTATCCTATCCTCTATCCTATCCTATCCTCTATCCTATCCTATCCTCTATCCTATCCTATCCTCTATCCTATCCTATCCTCTATCCTATCCTATCCTCTATCCTATCCTATCCTCTATCCTATCCTATCCTCTATCCTATCCTATCCTCCATCCTATCCTATCCTCAATCCTATCCTTTCCTGTATCCTATCCAATCCTGTATCCTATCCTGTCCTCTATCCTATCCTATCCTCTATCCTATCCTATCCTCTATCCTATCCTATCCTCTATCCTATCCTATGCTCTATCCTATCCTATCGTCTATCCTATCCTCTATCCTATCCTATCCTATCCTCTATCCTATCCTATCCTCTATCCTATCCTCTATCCTATCCTATCCTCTATCCTATCCTATCCTATCCTCTATCCTATCCTCTCCTCTATCCTATCTTATCCTCTATCCTATCCTATCCTCTATCCTATCCTATCCTCTATCCTATCCTATCCTCTATCCTATCCTATCCTCTATCCTCTATCCTATCCTATCCTCTATCCTATCCTATCCTCTATCCTATCCTATCCTCTATCCTATCCTATGCTCTATCCTATCCTATCGTCTATCCTATCCTCTATCCTATCCTATCCTATCCTCTATCCTATCCTATCCTCTATCCTATCCTCTATCCTATCCTATCCTCTATCCTATCCTATCCTATCCTCTATCCTATCCTCTCCTCTATCCTATCTTATCCTCTATCCTATCCTATCCTCTATCCTATCCTATCCTCTATCCTATCCTATCTTCTATCCTATCCTATCCTCTATCCTATCCTATCCTCCATCCTATCCTATCCTCAATCCTATCCTTTCCTGTATCCTATCCAATCCTGTATCCTATCCTGTTCTCTATCCTATCCTATCCTCTATCCTATCCTATCCTCTATCCTATCCTATCCTCTATCCTATTCTATGCTCTATCCTATCCTATCGTCTATCCTATCCTCTATCCTATCCTATCCTGTCCTCAATCCTATCCTTTCCTGTATCTTATCCAATCCTGTATCCTATCCAATCCCCTATCCTATCCTCAATCTTATCCTATCCTCTATCCTATTTTATCCTCTATCCTACCCTATCCTCTATCCTATCCTATCCTCTATCCTATCCTATCCTCTATCCTATCCTATCATCTATCCTATCCTATCCTCTATCCTATCCTATCCTCTATCCTATCCTATCTTCTATCCTATCCTATCCTCTATCCTATCCTATCCTCTATCCTCTATCCTCTATCCTCTATCCTCTATCCTATCCTATCCTCTATCCTATCCTATCCTCTATACTACCCTAACCTCTATCCTATCCTATCCTCTATCCTATCCTGTCCTCTATCCTATCCTATCGTCTATCCTATCCTCTATCCTATCCTATCGTCTATCCTATCGTCTATCCTATCCTCTATCCTATCCTATCCTCTATCCTATCCTATCCTCTATCCTATCCTATCCTCTATCCTCTATCCTCTATCCTATCCTATCCTCTATCCTATCCTCTATCCTATCCTATCCTCTATACTACCCTATCCTCTATCCTATCCTATCCTCTATCCTATCCTGTCCTCTATCCTATCCTATCGTCTATCCTATCCTCTATCCTATCCTATCGTCTATCCTATCGTCTATCCTATCCTCTATCCTATCCAATCCTCTATCCTATCCTAACCTCTATCCTATCATATCCTCTATCCTATAATATCCTCTATCCTATAATATCTTCTATCCTATCCTATCCTCTATCCTATCAAATCCCCTACCCTATCCTCTGTCCTATCCTATCCTCTATCCTATCCTATCCTAGATGATGGGTCCTATCCTATCCTCTATCCTATCGTATCCTCTATCCTATCCTATCTTCTATCCTATCCTATCCTCCATCCTATCATATCCTCAATCCTATCCTTTCCTGTATCCTATCCAATCCTGTATCCTATCCTGTCCTCTATCCTATCCTATCCTCTATCCTATCCTATCCTCTATCCTATCCTATCCTCTATCCTATCCTATCCTCTATCCTATCCTATTCTCTATCCTATCCTATCCTCTATCCTATCCTATCCTCTATCCTATCCTATCCTCTATCCTATCCTATCCTCTATCCTATCCTATCCTCTATCCTATCCTATCCTCTATCCTATCCTATCCTCTATCCTATCCTATCCTCTATCCTATCCTATCCTCTATCCTATCCTATCCTCTATCCTTACCTATCCTCTATACTATCCTATCCTCTATCCTATTATATCCTCTATCCTATCCTATCCTCTATCCTATCCTATCCTCTATCCTATCCCATCCTCTATCCTATCCTACCCTCTATCCTATCCTATCCTCCATCCTATACTATCCTCAATCCTATCCTTTCCTGTATCCCACCCAATCCTGTATCCTATCCTGTCCTCTATCCTATCCTATCCTCTATCCTATCCTATCCTCTATCCTATCCTATCCTCTATCCTATCCTCTCCTCTATCCTATCCTGTCCTCTATCCTATCCTATCCTCTATCCTATCCTATCCTCTATCCTATCTTATCCTCTATCCTATCCTATCTTCTATCCTATCCTATCCTCTATCCTATCAAATCCCCTACCCTATCCTCTGTCCTATCCTATCCTCTATCCTATCCTATCCTCTATCCTATCCTATCCTATCCTCTATCCTATCCTATCCTCTATCCTATTTTATCCTCTATCCTACCCTATCCTCTATCCTATCCTATCCTCTATCCTATCCTATCCTCTATCCTATCCTATCATCTATCCTATCCTATCCTCTATCCTATCCTATCCTCTATCCTATCCTATCTTCTATCCTATCCTATCCTCTATCCTATCCTATCCTCTATCCTCTATCCTCTATCCTCTATCCTCTATCCTATCCTATCCTCTATCCTATCCTATCCTCTATACTACCCTAACCTCTATCCTATCCTATCCTCTATCCTATCCTGTCCTCTATCCTATCCTATCGTCTATCCTATCCTCTATCCTATCCTATCGTCTATCCTATCGTCTATCCTATCCTCTATCCTATCCTATCCTCTATCCTATCCTATCCTCTATCCTATCCTATCCTCTATCCTCTATCCTCTATCCTATCCTATCCTCTATCCTATCCTCTATCCTATCCTATCCTCTATACTACCCTATCCTCTATCCTATCCTATCCTCTATCCTATCCTGTCCTCTATCCTATCCTATCGTCTATCCTATCCTCTATCCTATCCTATCGTCTATCCTATCGTCTATCCTATCCTCTATCCTATCCAATCCTCTATCCTATCCTAACCTCTATCCTATCATATCCTCTATCCTATAATATCCTCTATCCTATAATATCTTCTATCCTATCTTATCCTCTATCCTATCAAATCCCCTACCCTATCCTCTGTCCTATCCTATCCTCTATCCTATCCTATCCTAGATGATGGGTCCTATCCTATCCTCTATCCTATCGTATCCTCTATCCTATCCTATCTTCTATCCTATCCTATCCTCCATCCTATCATATCCTCAATCCTATCCTTTCCTGTATCCTATCCAATCCTGTATCCTATCCTGTCCTCTATCCTATCCTATCCTCTATCCTATCCTATCCTCTATCCTATCCTATCCTCTATCCTATCCTATCCTCTATCCTATCCTATTCTCTATCCTATCCTATCCTCTATCCTATCCTATCCTCTATCCTATCCTATCCTCTATCCTATCCTATCCTCTATCCTATCCTATCCTCTATCCTATCCTATCCTCTATACTATCCTATCCTCTATCCTATCCTATCCTCTATCCTATCCTATCCTCTATCCTATCCTATCCTCTATCCTATCCTATCCTCTATCCTTACCTATCCTCTATACTATCCTATCCTCTATCCTATTATATCCTCTATCCTATCCTATCCTCTATCCTATCCTATCCTCTATCCTATCCCATCCTCTATCCTATCCTACCCTCTATCCTATCCTATCCTCCATCCTATACTATCCTCAATCCTATCCTTTCCTGTATCCCACCCAATCCTGTATCCTATCCTGTCCTCTATCCTATCCTATCCTCTATCCTATCCTATCCTCTATCCTATCCTATCCTCTATCCTATCCTCTCCTCTATCCTATCCTGTCCTCTATCCTATCCTATCCTCTATCCTATCCTATCCTCTATCCTATCTTATCCTCTATCCTATCCTATCTTCTATCCTATCCTATCCTCTATCCTATCAAATCCCCTACCCTATCCTCTGTCCTATCCTATCCTCTATCCTATCCTATCCTCTATCCTATCCTATCCTATCCTCTATCCTATCCTATCCTCTATCCTATCCTATCTTCTATCCTATCCTATCCTCTATCCTATCCTATCCTCTATCCTATCCTATCCTCTATCCTATCCTATCCTCTATCCTATCCTATCGTCTATCCTATCCTCTATCCTAACCTATCCTCTATCCTGTCCTATCCTCTATCCTATCCTATCTTCTATCCTATCCTATCCTCTATCCTATCAAATCCCCTACCCTATCCTCTGTCCTATCCTATCCTCTATCCTATCCTATCCTCTATCCTTTTATCCTATCCTATCCTCTATCCTCTATCCTATCCTATCCTCTATCCTATCCTATCCTCTATCCTATCCTATCCTCTATCCTATCCTATCCTCTATCCTATCCTATCCTCAATCCTATCCTTTCCTTTATCCTATCCAATCCTGTATCCTATCCTGTCCTCAACCCTATCCTTTCCTGTATCCTATCCAATCCTGTATCCTATCCTGTTCTCTATCCTATCCTATCCTCTATCCTATCCTATCCTCTATCCTATCCTATCCTCTATCCTATCCTATCCTCTATCCTATCCTGTCTTCTATCCTATCCTATCCTCTATCCTATCAAATCCCCTACCCTATCCACTGTCCTATCCTATCCTCTATCCTATCCTATCCTCTATCCTATCCTATCGTCTATCCTATCGTCTATCCTATCCTCTATCCTATCCAATCCTCTATCCTATCCTATCCTCTATCCTATCATATCCTTTATCCTATAATATCTTCTATCCTATCCTATCCTCTATCCTATCAAATCCCCTACCCTATCCTCTATCCTATCCTATCCTAGATGATGGGTCCTACCCTATCCTCTATCCTATCGTATCCTCTATCCTATCCTATCTTCTATCCTATCCTATCCTCCATCCTATCATATCCTCAATCCTATCCTTTCCTGTATCCTATCCTGTCCTCTATCCTATCCTATCCTCTATCCTATCCAATCCTGTATCCTATCCTGTCCTCAACCCTATCCTTTCCTGTATCCTATCCAATCCTGTATCCTATCCTGTTCTCTATCCTATCCTATCCTCTATCCTATCCTATCCTCTATCCTATCCTATCCTCTATCCTATCCTATCTTCTATCCTATCCTATCCTCTATCCTATCAAATCCCCTACCCTATCCACTGTCCTATCCTATCCTCTATCCTATCTTATCCTCTATCCTATCCTATCGCCTATCCTATCCTCTATCCTAACCTATCCTCTATCCTGTCCTATCCTCTATCCTATCCTATCTTCTATCCTATCCTATCCTCTATCCTATCCTATCCTCTATCCTATCCTATCCTCAATCCTATCCTTTCCTTTATCCTATCCAATCCTGTATCCTATCCTGTCCTCAATCCTATCCTTTCCTGTATCCTATCCAATCCTGTATGCTATCCTGTCCTCTATCCTATCCTATCCTCTATCCTATCCTATCCTCTATCCTATCCTATCTTCTATCCTATCCTATCCTCTATCCTATCAAATCCCCTACCCTATCCTCTGTCCTATCCTATCCTCTATCCTATCCTATCCTCTATCCTATCCTATCCTCTATCATATCCTATCCTCTATCCTATCCTATCCTCTATCCTATCCTATCTTCTATCCTATCCTATCCTCTATCCTATCCTATCCTCTATCCTATCCTATCCTCTATCCTATCCTATCGTCTATCCTATCCTCTATCCTAACCTATCCTCTATCCTGTCCTATCCTCTATCCTATCCTATCTTCTATCCTATCCTATCCTCTATCCTATCAAATCCCCTACCCTATCCTCTGTCCTATCCTATCCTCTATCCTATCCTATCCTCTATCCTATCCTATCCTCTATCCTATCCTATCCTCTATCCTATCCTATCCTCTATACTACCCTATCCTCTATCCTATCCTATCCTCTATCCTATCCTGTCCTCTATCCTATCCTATCGTCTATCCTATCCTCTATCCTATCCTATCGTCTATCCTATCGTCTATCCTATCCTCTATCCTATCCAATCCTCTATCCTATCCTATCCTCTATTCTATCATATCCTCTATCCTATAATATCTTCTATCCTATCCTATCCTCTATCCTTTCAAATCCCCTACCCTATCCTCTGTCCTATCCTATCCTCTATCCTATCCTATCCTAGAAGATAGGTCCTATCCTATCCTCTATCCTATCCTATCCTCTATCCTATCCTATCTTCTATCCTATCCTATCCTCTATCCTATCCTATCCTCCATCCTATCCTATCCTCAATCCTATCCTTTCCTGTATCCTATCCAATCCTGTATCCTATCCTGTCCTCTATCCTATCCTATCCTCTATCCTATCCTATCCTCTATCCTATCCTATCCTCTATCCTATCCTATGCTCTATCCTATCCTATCGTCTATCCTATCCTCTATCCTATCCTATCCTATCCTCTATCCTATCCTATCCTCTATCCTATCCTCTATCCTATCCTATCCTCTATCCTATCCTATCCTATCCTCTATCCTATCCTCTCCTCTATCCTATCTTATCCTCTATCCTATCCTATCCTCTATCCTATCCTATCCTCTATCCTATCCTATCCTCTATCCTATCCTATCCTCTATCCTCTATCCTATCCTATCCTCTATCCTATCCTATCCTCTATCCTATCCTATCCTCTATCCTATCCTATGCTCTATCCTATCCTATCGTCTATCCTATCCTCTATCCTATCCTATCCTATCCTCTATCCTATCCTATCCTCTATCCTATCCTCTATCCTATCCTATCCTCTATCCTATCCTATCCTATCCTCTATCCTATCCTCTCCTCTATCCTATCTTATCCTCTATCCTATCCTATCCTCTATCCTATCCTATCCTCTATCCTATCCTATCTTCTATCCTATCCTATCCTCTATCCTATCCTATCCTCCATCCTATCCTATCCTCAATCCTATCCTTTCCTGTATCCTATCCAATCCTGTATCCTATCCTGTTCTCTATCCTATCCTATCCTCTATCCTATCCTATCCTCTATCCTATCCTATCCTCTATCCTATTCTATGCTCTATCCTATCCTATCGTCTATCCTATCCTCTATCCTATCCTATCCTGTCCTCAATCCTATCCTTTCCTGTATCTTATCCAATCCTGTATCCTATCCAATCCCCTATCCTATCCTCAATCTTATCCTATCCTCTATCCTATTTTATCCTCTATCCTATCCCATCCTCTATCCTATCCTATCCTCTATCCTATCCCATCCTCTATCCTATCCTATCCTCTATCCTATCCTATCCTATCCTCAATGCTATCCTATCCCCTATCCTATCCTATCCTCTATCCTATTGTATCCTCTATAATATCCCATCCTCTATCCCATCCTATCCTCTATCCTATAGTATCCTCTATCCTATCCTATCCTCTGTCGTATCCTATTTTCTGTCCTATCCTATCCTCTATCCTATCCTGTCCTCTATCCTATCCTATCCTCTATCCTATCCTAACCTCTATCCTATAATATCCTCTATCCTATCCTATCCTCTATCCTATCCAATCCCGTATCCTATCGTCTATCCTATCCTATCCTGTATCCTATCCAATCCCCTATCCTATCCTCTATCCTATGCTATAATCTATCCTATCGTATCCTCTATCCTATCCTATCCTCTATCCTATCCTATCCTCTATCCTATCCTATCCTTTATCCTATCCTATCCTCAATCCTATCCTATCCCCTATCCTATCCTATCCTCTATCCTATTTCACTCATCTATCCTATCCAATCCCCTATCCTATCCTGAATCCTATCCTATCCCGTATCCTATCCTATCCTATCCCCTATCCTATCCTATCCTACAGCCTGTCCTATCCTCTATCCTATTCTACCGTTTGTCCTATCCTATCCTCTATCCTATTCTACCGTTTGTCCTATCCTATCCTCAATCCTATCCTATCCCCTATCCTATCCTATCCTCTATCCTATTTCACTCCTCTATCCTATGCAATACCCTATCCTATCCTGAATCCTATCCTATCCCGTATCTTATCCTATCCTATCCTATTCTCTCCTCTATCGTATACTACCGTTTGTCCTATCCTATCCTCTAACCTATCCTATCCTCTATCCTATAATATCATATATCCTACCCTATCCTCTATCCTATCCTAACCTCTATCCTATAATATCCTCTATCCTATCCTATCCTCTATCCTATCCAATCCCGTATCCTATCGTCTATCCTATCCTATCCTGTATCCTATCCAATCCCCTATCGTATCCTATATCCTATCCTATCCTCTATCCTACCCTATCCTCTATCCTATCCTATCCTCTATCCTATCCTATCCTCTATCCTATCCTATCCTCTATCCTATCCTATCATCTATACTACCCTAACCTCTATCCTATCCTATCCTCTATCCTATCCTGTCCTCTATCCTATCCTATCGTCTATCCTATCCTCTATCCTATCCTATCGTCTATCCTATCGTCTATCCTATCCTCTATCCTATCCTATCGTCTATCCTATCGTCTATCCTATCCTCTATCCTATCCTATCCTCTATCCTATCCTATCCTCTATCCTCTATCCTCTATCCTATCCTATCCTCTATCCTATCCTCTATCCTATCCTATCCTCTATACTACCCTATCCTCTGTCCTATCCTATCCTCTATCCTATCCTATCCTAGATGATGGGTCCTATCCTATCCTCTATCCTATCGTATCCTCTATCCTATCCTATCTTCTATCCTATCCTATCCTCCATCCTATCATATCCTCAATCCTATCCTTTCCTGTATCCTATCCAATCCTGTATCCTATCCTGTCCTCTATCCTATCCTATCCTCTATCCTATCCTATCCTCTATCCTATCCTATCCTCTATCCTATCCTATCCTCTATCCTATCCTATCCTCTATCCTATCCTATCCTCTATCCTATCCTATCCTCTATCCTATCCTATCCTCTATCCTATCCTATCCTCTATCCTATCCTATCCTCTATCCTATCCTATCCTCTATCCTATCCTATCCTCTATCCTATCCTATCCTCTATCCTATCCAATCCTCTATCCTATCCTAACCTCTATCCTATCATATCCTCTATCCTATAATATCTTCTATCCTATCCTATCCTCTATCCTATCAAATCCCCTACCCTATCCT